>NW_027223758.1:84819303-86019303 GCF_028538775.1 Myotis yumanensis
ACTAATGAAACTTTTCTTAAACAGTGACATAAAATTTTGGGTTTAGTTTTTTAAAAACCAACTGAATTTATAACACCAAGATTTATTTATAATATAGTTAAGAATGGGTCTATTGTTCTACTTTAATTCATTTTTTAGTCTAACTGGATATCAATGATTGTGCAAATTAGGACAGTCTGTTGACTTAAACCTGTTAACCACTGTGAATGTGTCTTGTAAATACCACATTGTAAAAAGTTAAGTCTTAAATCTGTTAGGTTTACTTTCTATGTTCTAAAAGTTCTTTGATTACCAATAAGCCCCTTTAGTTCCTGGCTTTATTTTACAGTATTGTTGGTTTAAAAATGAAATGCAAGGTTTAAAAAATGGGGCCAATTTAGCATTTGTAAACAACCACACACTATTGGGGAATTATAAATATGAGGCCAAAACTCTGCCAATTTTCATCACTAGCCAAAGCAGCGGGTTGCTTTATTGAAAGACACTGGAACCAGACAGAGGCCATCTGCATGAGCTGCTAGTCTCTCTGACTCAGAATTCCATTTATCCTGCTCTTTGCTTTGGAGCTGAAGTCATAAATGTCTTTATCTGTAACATAATTATTTCCAAACCCAATTAAGAGATGTCAAACAGAAAGTTATGACTTCCGGTAATGAATGAAATGGCAGGAACAGAAAATTCTTCAAGATGAAACTTTAGTTCATTCAAGGCAAATGAATGAAATGACTTGCCTTGTTTATTCACTTGGAGAAAGGGAAATGATCACTGTAAAAGGATGTAGAAGTTGTCCACTTCTCCTGCAGGAAAGTACAAGTTTTACTATGGTGCTGCTGAGGGGGTGGGAGTGGCACAGGGGTCAATGTTGAACGGTTCAGAACAGCAAAAGGGCAAGACTTTTTGCTCTGAAGATAAGATAGAGGATGATGACATACTTTTTACAGTACTGTCAATTCTGGGAAAATAATAAGGAATAGTTCGCAATTCGTCTCCATGTCCTAAGACACAGATTCACATATCCTTATTAACCAGTAAAGCAGAGACCTAAAAAGAAAAACGAAATGCTTTCTCTTGTTTGCTGCAGTTTATTAGATGGTACAAAACAAAAACTTGAAATGAATTCAGTTTACTTTTAAGTAATGGATTTGTATAAAGATAACAGTTTGTTCAATTAAAGACCATTTCATAGTGCTTTAAAAGGATCTAATACAGAGAAGAAAAAAGTTTGTATTAAACTAAATATGCAAAAGATGTCATTATCTTGTCCCTTAGTAAAACTAGCATGTCAATGTTTTCCTTTGACATCCTAAGCTGTCACCATGAGCACTGTTACAACTTGTGCTAAGAAGTGGCATCCTAGCAAGGGGGTAAGAGTGTGTATGGCCTAACACCTTCCCAGCTTTTCACCACTCCCCTTTACAGAGCTTAAGCATCAAAAAACAAAGACAAAAAACCCCCAAACAATGCAACTTTCCAATCAGACCTAGCGATTACTCCTCCACACCACTCCTGACGCTGCTCTTCAGGCTTCCATGTCCATTTGTTAAAGCCCTGTCCATTCTCTAGGCCTTCCAGGGTTGATGTTCTCTTATGTATGACTTTTGTTTGTCACACATTTACAGTCAGTGCCATTAACTACACATCAGTTTAGTGACATTCCACTGTTTATTAGATTGTTAGCTTCTCAAGGCCAGCAACTTCGAACCAACCTTACATTCCCAACTGCCATAAATAAACTCTGCCTGGCACAGTTCTTTGATTTGCTTAATTGAATGGCCAACTCATTCTGGACCCATAAATCGAGATGTTATAATTTTAGCCTATGTAAGGTGAAACAGTTCCCTCCTGGATTAGTGTCGTAAGTATTGCAAAAACTCAGAGCATGCAAAAGTTACTTATCAAACTCTAGTAATAAACTCGCAGTTGAAAGGCATCAGCTTTGAACAGTGCCTGTAAGTACCAATCATCAAGGGTCTGAAATAAGCTATCTGTCTCCTCCATCCAGATTTCGGATGGGTTTTCTGACTAACATCCTGGAGGGAAGACATGAGCCAGCTCTGCTATCTGAAACCACCATTTCCACAGACCTCCTATGTATGTGCACTTCAGACCACTTGGGGAGGATGAGATCATTTCGGCAGCAGCGCCATCGCTCCTCCTTATGTGACCCCAACCATGCTCTCAGCCTAACAGCCAAGATCCATGCACCGACCAGGCAGACCCTTCCTGTCACAAGGCCGCTGCAGGCAACCTTGAACCCGGGGGGAAAAGCTACACCAGAGCCCCAGACCTTCCCTTCCCTGAACATGTCGGACACGGAGGTACTGGGCGTCCCCTTCCCCCACCTTCACAAATCGACTCCAGGAGCAGGAGACATCGGTCCTTTGTCTGCACAATGTGGGAGGAGTCAGTCCGCCGCGCTGGTGCGCTGGCAAGTGGGAAAGAGAATGTGCCCCAACGGGACAGATGCCTCGAGTTCCTGAACTCCAGGGCCTCGCCGGTCCGTTTTCCTTCCCCGTGTCCACTTCAGTGTGCAGAGCGGTAGGCGATGCGCCTCTCCGAGGCTTAAAACGCACCGGAGGAATAGACTCCATGGACTGAGATGAGAGCGAGGCTGCACTGCCAAAGCCAAGTTTCTGCAGGGCGGAGGGGCGGAGGGGTGGCGGGGTGGGGGCGAAACCCACCGCTCGAACACCCCCTTCCCTGCAGCATGGACTGTCCGCAGGCCTCCATGCCTGCCCCTTCCCGTCCCTGCACCCGCTGCTGCAAGGGGAGCTGCGCGCTTTTCCAAGCCGGTCGGAGCTTTCCGTGCACGACACCCAAGGCACCATCGACCCGACCTTTCACCACCCGCCGAGGTTGCTGGGGCCTCGCCAGCCCGGTGTTCCACGAGTACGGCCCGAGCGCAGGGAACACGCCGGGCGGGAGGCTCGGGGAACTCGGCGCCGCTCGGGGACTGTTCACGCCAAACGAGCGGGACGCCGCGGGCTTCCGAAGGGCGACCCGTCTCCGCCCGCCGACCCTCGGCTCCTCCCGGACCCCTTCGCGGGGCACCGGGCGGACGCGCCGGGCTCGCCTGTTCGGCCCCGACCCCGTTTCTCGGGACTCTACCCCCCGCGCCCCGGGCCATGCTCGGCTCAGCCCCCGCTCCCCGCACTCACCCTGGCGACCGACGATCTCGGCGACGTGCTCGGAGCTGGGCACCGGGACGCACTCGGTGGTGTTGACGCTCTTCCTCCGCAGCAGGGCCGCCTGCTCCCCGTTCAGGCCGGCCGCCGCCCCGCAGCCGCCGGGGCCGTAGGCGTGGGACAGCATCGCCGCCATCATGCCCTGGGCATCGTCCCCGCCGTACAGCACCCCCGCCGCCGCGGCCGCCTCCCGGGTATCGAAGCCGGCGGCGGGCAGCAGCACCGACCCCAGGGACCCGCCCGGGATCGGCTGGGTATGGGAGGCGGCGGCCGCGGGCGGCGACAGCAGCAGCAGCGACGGCCGATCCGCCTCCTCCGCCTCCTCCAGCTCCTCCTCCTCCAGCAGGTCCCCGTCCAGCTCCGCGTCCTCCCCCTCCTCGTCCTCCTCCAGCTCCAGCTCGGCCGTCTCAGGGGCCCCGGGCCGGCCGGGCGGAGTCCGCTCCTCCTGAGACGGCCCCGCCGCCCGCCTGGCCGGGCCCTGAGCCGCCGCGGCCCTCCGCGCCGGGGCGGGCTCCGCGGGGCTGGGGTCGTCGAGGCCTAGCGCGGCCAGGTGCTCCCGCAGCAGGAGCCCGTCCCCCTCCAGGTCGGGGCCGCTGGCGGGCGGCGGCAGCGGCGGCGGCGGGGGCGGCGGCGGCAGGGGGGCCGGGGCCGCCGCCAGGGCCAGGGCCGCGGAGCTGCCGCTCGGCATCGCGGCGGCGCGCTGTCAATGGCGGCGGCGGCGGCCGGGTCAGGCGCGGCGGGCGGCGGGCCCCATGGCGGACAGGGCCCGGGCCCCGCTCAGCGCGCAAACACCTTTCCTCCCGGGAGGCGGCAGGGCTGGCGACCCGGGCTCGGGAGCGCCTGGCCGCCCGGAGACGGAGGCTGGGGCGGGGGCCGGGGCCGGGGCAGAGGCAGCGGCAGGTAACTAGGTGGGTGGGTGGGTGGGGACGGCGGCGGGGCGGGCTGGCGGAGGTGGCAGCGGCTCGCTCTCAGGCTTTCTTTTGTTCCATGGCCTGAACCAGCCCCCGGCGCGCGCGGCGGCGGCGGCGACGCCCCACGCCGCTCTCCGAATGAAGCCGGCGCGCTCTGATTGGGCGTCGGAATCTCCGGGAGTCGGCCCTCGCCTCCCCGCAGCCTTCCAAGTTCTTTCCCGAGCCCCCCACCCACCCACCCTCTCCTCGGGTCCCGCCCCGCTCCTGTCCGGAGCTCTCTGATTGGGTGGCCGGGACGAGCCCGCCCCCTAAGCCTTCGCCGTTCGTCCTCTCCCCTCCCCCCAACCCCGCCCTCCTTTTCCTACTGGCTCACGAGAGGGACCGTGATTGTTCGAGTTACACGTCACTCTTTGTGACGTACGAGGTGGGCGGGGAAGAGGGGGCGGGCCGGGGCTGTAGCTGGGGACGGAGTAGGGGTTGGCGCAGGCGCGCACAGTGGGAGCGGACGCCTAGGTGTCTTCCTTTCGCGGCGTCGCTCTTGCCCACCTGAGTCGGTTTTTTCTGCGAACTGGGGGGGCAGCCTTGGGGCGGACCGGAGATATGGCCGGAGGGCGTTGTTGCCCCGGGTTAAGGAGGAGTTCTCCCTCTTGCAGGGCGAGGGCTTCAGGAGAGTCCAAGGCAGGCCGGGGAGGTGTCCTCCTGTGGGGCCGCGGGGGTGGCTTCCCCAGCCGCGTGGCCCTGGGCCTTCCCTGCTGACCCGGGGTGCTCCCTCGGGGCGGGGCCCTCCCGCGCCCGGCTGGCTGGGCCTCCAGTGTGAAGCCGTTGGATTACATAGTCTTTGGGGCTTTTCAAGGAAATGAAATCGTTTTCTCCTTCAAGATGCCCTCCCCAGGGTACTGCCCAAGTGATCCCACACGGTGGTTCTATTTTCCAGGGGGTTATTTATACTTTAAAAAACAACAAAAACAACAACAACACGGTTTTATTGATTTCAGAGAGGAAGGGAGAGAAACATCAATGATGAGAGGCATTGATCAGCTGCCTCCTGCACACCCCGCACCGGGGATGGACCCCGCAATCCCATCCCCCCCCAGCATGTGCCCTGACCGGGAATCAAACTGTGACCTCCTGGTTCTTAGGTTGAGGCTAAACCGCTGAGCCACCCCAGCCGGGCAGCCAGGGGTTTATTTGTAAATGGCCTTTTAGAGCCATTACTTTCCTCCACTGTAGACTATGACTCACCCCCGGCCCTTGAGCATCAGGTACTAAAGTTAGTGTTAATCATTAGCATTGTCCTGTCGCTGTAATGCCACCAACCTAGTCGCGTAGTGAAATTTTAAGGTTTCTGGTGGCATCATTAAAAACAGTAAGAAGGAACAGTTTTAATAAATGGGGCAACAATTCAGAATATTATTTTAACAATATGACATTATTACTATCAAAGTTTTTTTTGTGCTAAATCTTTGAAAATTGTGTGTATTTTACACTTACATACACTTACAGCATATTTCTGTTCAGTTCACTTCATACTAGCTGTCTCATCAAGTACTGAATAACTACTAGCAACTCCTGATTTTTGAGTTGTAATTTGGGACCCTTTCTGCTTTGGACTGATTGTATCTTGCTGCCCAAAAATTGTTGCTTAAGAGTGAATTTTAATTGAGCACCCATTTTCTGAATTGTCGAGGATGTTCGAGGGAAGGCTGAACTATGTCTTGTTTTTGTGTGCCCTTAAGGCCGTGGTCCTAATCCTACAATTTACCTTATTCCTCCCAAGGCCTAGGTCAGTGGTCGGCAAACTCATTAGTCAACAGAGCCAAATATCAACAGTACAACGATTGAAATTTCTTTTGAGAGCCAAATTTTTTAAACTTAAATTATATGGGTAGGTACATTGTTATTAACTTAATTAGGGTACTCCTAAGCTGGCCTTTGCTAAAAACGTCCTCAATCTGATAGAGGTGCATTCTCTGAGGTTGATCCCTTCCAACTCTCCCATCCACACTCACCTTGTATACTTGTTTCGTCTCTCTCCTTTCCGAAAACCAACTTCTGCACATGGGCCATGAAGTTTCAATAGCACTGTACGTGCGCGCCCGCATGTGGTATTTTGTGGAAAAGAGCCACACTCAAGGGGCCAAAGAGTCGCATGTGGCTCTCGAGCTGCGGTTTGCGGTTTGCCGACCACTGGCCTAGAGGATTTCAGCTAACACTAAAACCGGTCCTATTAGAGTGGGGCCTTGACTTATGAGTTTAATTCGTTCCGAGACCAAGCTCGTTAAGGAGCTCGTTAACTCAAATTACTCTGTCAACTCAAAACAAAAAATCAGCCGAGACGCAGCTGGTATCTCAAAAAACTCGTTAGTCGGGACACTCGTAAGTCAAGGCCCCACGGTACTAGGTTTCTAGGTCCTCATATAACCCTGTATGTTGCTTCTCTAACAACTCATCTGTAGCAATAGGCTCTGGAGCAGTGGTTTCAGCCCTGGCTGTACAACAGGATGAAGGCTTTTCAAAAAGGTAAATGCTCCGCAGGGAGAGGGAAGTGGATTATTTGGATTTAGTAGATGTGGAGTGGGGACCTGGACATGTTTTTTGTTTTTTTCATAATTCTTTATTGTTGAGAGTATTACATATGTCCCCCTTTTTCCCCCCTCCCCCATTGACCCCCTACAACACCCTACACCCCCCCATGTTTTTAAAAAGCCACACAAATTCTGAAAGCTAAGTCAGGGTTGAGAACACTGATTCAGGGGTTGAGTTTGGGGTTTACAGAAGAAATCGTGCTATTAATTCTCCTGAAAAGTGTATTTTCTCCCCTTACCTTCCCCATTAGACTAGGCACAGTTTCACTGGTTTTACTACATCTACACCCTTTTTTTGGCAATATCTTCGCCCCAAGGACATAATATTTCATGGCGTCTTAGAAAAGTGCTTAATCTTTTTCAATATACCAGCGAATAGCTTGTACTGAGGTTGGCAGAAGTAGGTTTATGGAGGTTTGTGTGGAAAAAGACATGCAGGTGATGATTATTACAATAGCTTTATTAACTCAAAAAAATGTCACAATGCAACTGTGAGCCTACTTTTTCCCTGCCCTGTGTAGACATTTACTTATAGAATATACAGACACTCTTGCTGTCTGATATTCCAGTGTGAATAATCACCATTATTTGATGGGTAGATCTAGCAAAGCAAATCTCATGGAGGGAGAAAGTCTAATTAAAGGTGCAGTGGTCCCTCCCGGTGTGTACTGGTCATTGGGAGGAAATGGGTAATAGAATTACAAATGAAACACTCAGAAGTTCCTTTCTTTATCTCTTTTCATGAGAATTGTCATTTAATGCTCCCCCCTTGGTCTTAAGTTCTCTACTAAGGACCCAAAGCAAAAGCTATAGTGGGAGTGATTGTTCACCATACATTTTTCCTTTAAGAGGGGGAGATGTAAAAATAGATGCATGTAGATAAGATCCATTCAGCTAAGTTTTTAAAAAATGCTAAATGGTTTTGGTTGGGTGTTCATAATATAAAAATTGCTTTCTGCTTCATTCTCACATAATAAGTGAGGTTTCATAAGTTCCCATATACAAATGTATACATTCATGCATTAATTTATATTTGATCAATATTGTGATTTATGAACAAGGCAGAAGATATTGAAGCTCACACACCTTTCCCTTTGGGTCTGTACTTACTGTCTTGTATTAAATCTTGTTTATGAAGCAAATTTAAGATTTGCTTTTGCTCTAAATATATGGCAGGGATTCTTTCATTTAAATTCATTACACAAGACCATCCCTTCTACCCTCCCCCAGCCACACAACACATTAATTTGCATCTGAATAGGATTTCTCTCATTCCTATGCTGCTGTTTATGACTTAGGTTGATATACTGGGGCAGAAGAGTTGCTTTAAGGATCTTAAAAGAACAGTCCTGACCGGTTTGGCTCAGTGGTTAGAGCGTCTGCCTACAGACTCAAAGGATCTTAAAAGAAAAAGAAGACTACAGAATTGTTCGGGGAGGGTGGGTGGGTGGGAGGTGATCAACCAAAGAATTTGTATGCATATATGCATCAACCCATGGTCACAGACAGTGGGGTGGTGAAAGCCTGGGGTGGGGGCGGGCCAGAGGGGGTTCATTGGGGGGGGGGAGGGGGATGGGGACATTTGTAATACTTTCAACAATAAAGATGAATAACAAAAAGAAAACTACAGAATTGGCTACATTTTGTCAACTATTAGCTAACTGCTGAACTAGCCTTTTAAATCGAATTGTGATGATATTAAGGTTGGAACAATTGCAGACTAAACGAAGCTTAACAAATGTTTGTCCTAGTAAGAAACTGAGCTAATTAGACAACAATTTTGAAGCAAAGCCATAAAGGCTGCCACAAAAGTGTGGTGAAAGATTTGGCTGACAGCCTCACCTAGAACCCCAAACTAAACATCTGCTTTATGTCAAGGCAGGACAAGTTTCCTTGGGGGTAGGCCGCCCCCTGGCATCAGCAGTCCCCAGCTCCAAGGTAAGTCTTCCTACGGCATGACAACTAACATGTCATCCTCCTGCTTGAAATGGCTCCCAGTTGCCTAAGAACAAAGTCTTCTACCTAGAATTCCAGGCTTTCCACACTCTGCTCTCATTCTTCCAAGTGCTCACAATTGTTACATAAACATGCCCAAATCTCTCCTGTGTTAACAAGCTCTTCCTTGATAGCACATATCCACCCTGTCACCACTTTTCTCTGCTGCAAATCATCTGCTCCAGTAGCCATTTGCTGTCCTTAACTGCACACTTCCATGTGCTGGTGGGCTCCTGCTCTTCACTGGAATTACCCTCATCTCGTCACTGAGTCCCATGAGCACTTTTTACCCTTAACCAGCTTACCCTTTCCACGGCACTGCTGACTGCTCTTTGAAGCACTCCCTTGCTTTGCCTCCCCTCTGCTCTTCTTCCTGCTTCCACAGTCATGCCTCCCTCTCCTTTACACACTCAGCGTCTCCATCACCCTTTGTGTATTTATCAAGACTGTCTTGGGTCTGCTTTCTGTTTACTCCATACTCTCGACCTCAAAATCTTATCTACTAGTATTCCCAAGATTTCTGCTACCTTGTCAAATCCCAGATCTATATCGTCATTCCTGATCTTTCCCCTTGAGGCCCACTGTTTTATGGATGCCTCCGCCTGGCAATTCAAATTCAACCTTGATTTAAGGTCAGCTTCCCAAACTGAAATGTCAGTTAAAATTTTCCTTTCAGCTCAGTATTAGCACCACTATTTACTCAGCTCTTTTGACCAAAAGCCTAGTAGACATTCTTGACTTTAACCTCTATAACCTGTAAAGACCAAATCCTATCTCTCAACTCTCAAATCTACCTTTCTGCATCTTTCACACCATTACCATAGTCTAGGCCACTATTATTTAGACCATGAACTATTATAATAGGTTGCAAAACAGTATTTTTACATCCAGTCTTGCTTTCCTCCAATTTATTTTCCATTCTGTAGCTGGAATGGTTTTATTTCAAGTTTACTCCTTCCACTTCCCTGATTAAAACCCTTTTTGTTGTCCTTAAGATGACATCCCACTTTCTTAAGAAAACTTGTAAGGTTTTCTGTATCTGGGCCCTGTCTACCTCTTTAGCCTCATTTCATGCCATTCTTCCTCTTGCACTCTTGGCCTCAGCCATAGAGGCCTTCTAGCAGCCATTCATATATTCTGCATACTCTTGTTCTGCCTCCCGGCTTGGAATATGGCTCTCCTCCGCCTGCTTCCCTAGAAACACTCTTTTAAAAAATATATGTGTATATTTTTTATTGGTTTCAGAGAGGAAAGGAGAGCGAGAGAGAGAGAGAGAGAGAGGGAAAGAAAGAAACAGCAATGGTGAGAGAGAATCATTGATTGGCTGCCTCCTGCATGCCCCACACTGCGGATATTGAGCCTGTGACCTGGACATGTGCCCCAACCAGGAATCGAACTGTGACCTCCCGGTTCATAGGTCAACACTCAACCATTGAGCCATGCAGGCCGAGCCCTATAAACACTCTTTGTACTTTGTTGTTTATCTGTACCTCTTCCTCTGTTTTCATCCTTATAAAGCCAGTGCCGGCTATTGTCTCTGGCATGTAGGAGGGACCAGTATGTACTTACCGACTGACTACTTAGATATTCTCCCAAATAAACTCAATTCTCCAGCCTGTCTGAGCTTTTGGCCATTTTTCCAACACACATTGTAATTTCCCATCTTTGAGCATCTGCTTGTGTTAGTTTTCCTGCCTACATTGCCTTCACCCTCAATTCCTACCCTTCCCATCTTTACCAATTTTAAAGCCTCAGTTTAAATTCGACTTCTTCCAACATACTATTTTCTTAATCAATACAATTAGGGCTAGTCCTTCTCTCTCTCCCCAGAAAAATGCACATGAAGGCAACATTTTTAATAGATCTTCTGAATGCTTAATCAACCCCCTAAAGTCTATCCATCCACCCCTTTGGGCTCCATAGACCTATGACACAGACTGGCTAGGCAGATGTTCACTAACCCATTTTCTCTTCTTCCTGAGCACACAGCTACTACATTTCCTGGCCTCTATTGCAATCAGGAGTAGCCATAAGACTGTGAGCTCTACCAAGTGCACATCAATTCCAGACCTTTAAAAACCCCTTACACATTCCACATTCCTTCCCCTCCTGTGACGTAGATGCATATGATGACCATAGAAGCCACGTGTTAAAGATGGCAGAGCCACAAGACGAAAGGAGTCTGAATCACCACATGGAGGAGCGGTACCCTCCAATCAGATATACTAGTACTTGCTTTAGACTTTATGTGAGAGAAAAAAAATATTATCAAGTTGAAGTATGTATTTTTGTGTTTATCACAGCAGTTAACCTATCTTAACTAACATAAAATGCTTGATTAAAAGTCTCTGGTTTACGCCCCGCCGGCATGGCTCAGTGGTTGAGCATTGAGGTAGGAACCAGGAGGTCACGATTCGATTTCTGGTCAGGGCACATGCCCAGGATGCAGGCTCAATCCCCCGGGGGGGAGGGGGGGGTGGTGGCATACAGGCAGCAGCCAATCAATGATTCTCCCTCATCATCGATGTTTCAATCTCTCTCTCCCTCTCCCTTCGTCTCTGAAATCAATAAAAAATATTTTTTAAAAAGTCTCTGGTTTGCAAGAAAACAATAAAATGATCAGCAGGTGCTAAGATTAAGGGGGAGGGAGGGATAAATAGGTGGAACACAGAGGATTTTCAGGGCAGTGAAATTCTTCTGTATATAACTGTAATGGTGGATACATGTCATATGTATTTGCTCATTCTATCAAGGGGACACACCAAGTAAACAAATATAAGTAAATTATACAGTATGTTAGAGGTGATATTTAAAAAAAGGAAACAAGACAGGATAAGGAGGGTATGAGATTCTTTTTTTTTTTTTGAAGTATCTTTTATTGATTTTTTACAGAGAAGAAGGGAGAGGGATAGAGAGTTAGAAACATCGATGAGAGAGATTGATCATCTGCCTCCTGCACGTCCCCCCCTGGGGATGTTCCCGCAACCAAGGTACATGCCCCTGACCAGAATCGAACCTGGGACCCTTCAGTCTGCAGGCTGACGCTCTATCCACTGAGCCAAACCGGTTCGGTGAGATTCTTCTTTTTTACTGCTACATAGTAAAAACGCCTGGGGCATGATATAGTTTTAAATAGGGTGGTCAAATCAGCAAATGACAGGTGCTAGCGAGGATGTGGAGAAAAGGGAACCCTTGTGCACTGCTGGTGGGAACGCAGACTGGTACAGCCATTATGGAAAACAGTATGGAGTTTCCTCAGATAAATATGACACTGCCATTTGACCCAGTGATCCCACTTCTAGGAATACACCCAAAGAATCCCAAAACACTAATCAGAAAGAATGTATGCATTCCTGTGTTCATAGCAGCGCAATTTACAATAGCGAAGATCTGGAAACAGCCCAAGTGCCCATCAGTAGAGGAGTGGATAAAAAGCTGTGATACATTTACACCATGGAGTACTATGCAGCAGTAAGAAAGAAGAATCTCTTACCCTTTGAGACAGCATGGAGGGACCTGGAGAGCATCATGCTAAGTGAAGTAAGTCAGTCAGAGAAAAACAAGTATCACATGATCGCACTCATATGTGGAATCTAAGTAACACAATAAACTGATGAACAGAGTGGATCCAGAGACATGGAAGCGTGGAACAGAGTGCAAAATATCGGAGGGAAGGCAGGGGAGGGTGGGTGGGTTGGAGATAATCAACCAAAGACCTTGTACTCAGATATGCATAACCCATGGACACAGACAACAGTGTGGTAAGGGACTGGAGGGGGGGGGGGGGGCGGGAGGGGGGCTGGAGGGGGGCAATGGGGAAAAAAGGGAACATATGTAATACTTTCAGCAATAAAGATTAAAAAAAAGATAGTGGGTGAGGGTATGGACTGCAGAAGCCTGGGGCATGATACAGTTTTAAATAGGGTGGTCAGGGTAGGCTTAACTGAGAAGATAATGTCTGAGCAACAATTGGAGGTTAAGGAGTTAGCCAAGTGGAAATTTGGGGGAAGAATGTTCCAGAAAGAGCATTACATCTAGGGCAAAGGTCTAAGTTGGGAGCTGCTCCTGCAAAGCTTTGTAGTCCATTTTAAGGACTTTAGTTTTACTCTGCGTGAAATGAAAATTCATTACTGTTTTTTGTTGTTGTTTTGTTTTGTTTTAAAGGCAAGACCACAAGACTATCTATCTATCTATCTATCTATCTATCTATCTATCTATTTATGTTAATCCTCACCTGAGGATATTTTTCCATTGATGTTTAGAGAGAGTGGAAGGAAGGAGGAGAGACAGAGAGAGAGAGAAACATCAATGTGAAGGAGACACATCGATTGGTTGCCTCCTGCACCCAGACCAGCACCGGGGATTGAGCCTGCAACCAAAATTGAACCTGGGGACGGGGCCGATGCCCTATCCGCTGAGCCAAACCAGCTAGTGCCCATTGCTGGGTTTTAAGCAAAGAAGCGATATTTTCAAAGGCATTGAGATTTTTTTACTGTAGGAAGCACGAATAGGAGCAGGGTCATAAGGAGCTGTAACGTCTGGATATTGTGTGTGTGTGTGTGTGTGTGTGTGTGTGTGTGTGTGTGTTTGGCAAGATACGAAGAGTCAGGATATTTTTTGAAGACAGTGCCAACTGACTCCAAGGTTTCGACCTGAGCAACCAGGTAATGCCATCAATAAGGAGGGCTGTGGGCAGAGCAAGTCTGGGGTGAATATTGCTAGGGTTTCATGATCTTTGTTCTGGCCTCTGTTGTGGCTTCAGTCCAAAGGCCTCTTCTCTGATTTGATGTTTCTCAAGATCTTACTGCCAGTCTTCTTCAGTGTTGCAACCCTCTTAGCCTTAGCTTAATTTTTCAGGGACCTACCCCAGCCAGTGTAGCTCAGTGGGTGAGTGTTGACCTAGGAACCCGGAGGTCATGATTTGATTCCGGGTCAGGGCATATGCCTGGGTTGCCAGCTCGATCCCCAGTGTGGGGCATCCGATCAATGATTCTCTCTCATCATTGATATTTCTTATCTCTCTCTCTCCCTTCCCCTTCCTCTCTGAAATCAATCAAAATATATTAAAGATATATATACATGTGTGTAAAAAAAAATAAAAAATTTATTTTTAGGTGCCCTATTGCTTGGTTTCTCTTACTTAGACCATAATTTGTAAATCTCTTTGCTAAATATTCTCCCTCAGGACACTGGTCCTTGAGGGAATATGAAGGACTCACTCCTACTGGGAAAAAACCAAACCTCCTAATACTTTCATTCTTTCTCTTAACATTTTTTTTCATAAAATTAATTTTTTATTAAAAACCTTTCTTACTGTTATATTTTACAACAATTGAACTTTTAGAAGCAAATTTGATGCTCACTTTGCAATATTGGAGGGTTACTTGCTCTAGGTATAAAGATTATGGGAGCATTTCTTCTTCCAGTTTTTAGCAGAATATTTGAATGTTGATTGGGAAAAACTCTTCTTAAGGATAAAGGTGAAATATACTTTCCATGTCAGTCCAATCTCTGACTTCTTTATTTTGGGTCATGTGTAGGAATTGTTGAGTTGACAGCGGATAGAATGCAGTTTGAACTATGCCAAATGTCCATGAAGACCTGGGTTGAAACTATTATTGTATTCAGGTCCCTGCGTGATTGTGATAGAGGAACTGGTCCCTGTGGTCGGGTTTGCACTAAAGTCATTGCGCAGCAAAACTTCCCCCAGGCTACATATTTTATGTTTCATTTTCAGGCTGTTGGTGCCACAGGAGCAATTAAAATTCATGAATAATGTCTGTTTCCCCCTTGATAAATAATGTGGATGGTCTGCAGTCTGTTAATATTCATGGCAAGGGACCTAACAGGCTATTGTGTTAGGAACAGTGTGGATGCAAATTGTAAACATTTATCATCTCCAAAGTTTCAGGCGATTTTCAAAGCAATGTCAATTGAAACAGATGCTCTAAACTCCCCAAATAAAACAGTCGTTAGATGATTTCTCCACATTCTCCACAAACATTTGTCTCCTAGTAACTTCTATTTATTATGTCAAATAATATTGTAAAATCTACTAGACAGGGAACAATAATGGATAAAAGTTTAATGTAATGCCCTCTAAAATGGATTTCCTGTTTCTTTAGATGCTATGAACAATTATTAAAGCATATCAATAACACTTCCTATATGTTGGAATATAGTAATAAGTTCCCTCTGCATGTTTATTAGAAGGTAAGATATATATATGCTAGTGAAAATTTCCCAATGCATTTATCTACAGTCTCCAAATTTTGCAATTGATATTATCTTCACTCATGAAAATCACTGATCATAATAGGAAAGTTCAAAGAATTGAAAGTCTTAACATTGAACTCATATTTTGCCAAGAGGGGGAAATTCTTTAAGAATTATGTCTCCTGCCCTAGCTGGTTTGGCTTAGTGGATAGAGTGTCGGCCTGTGGACTGAAGGGCCCTGGGTTTGATTTCTGTCAAAGGCACATGCCTGGCTCAATCCCCAGTAGGGGGCATGCAGGAGGCAGCCAATCAATGTTTCTCACATCATTGATGTTTCTATCTCTCTCTCCCTCTCCCTGCCTCTCTGAAATCAATAAAAATAAACATAAGATGCTCATTTTTGGTTTTTTGATAGGAAATATTTTGTGAGTTAATCAGGAAAGACTTCATGGAGGAAGTGAAATGAGGTGAAGATGTAGGGGAGGCGAACTCTAGGTGAAAAGAAGGGGGAAGGCAGTACAATGGTGAGAAACACCCCAAGGCAAAAGAGAAGCTGGCCTTGAAGTAGTGGTAGAATTGGAGGTGAGCAGATACGTTTGATTAAAGTGAAAGTTAGATATGTGGTAATAAGAGGAAGAAAAGCGAAAAAGGCCATTTAGATTCTATTATTTACTGTTGGGAGGTTGGCTTCTTGTGTACAGCGACTCAGATCATACAGAAATCAAACCCCAGCTCTACCACCTACGAACAATATGTTGTCCAGTGATTTAATATCTTTAAGCCTCAGTTTCCCTTCTATCCAACAGAGATTATATCAACCAAGCAGAGTTTTGAGGGCTGCACGAAATAACATTTTCCTTGTCCCATTAGCTGTCATCTCCTTTCTAGTAAATGTGTGGGTGCCGGAGGCTACAGTAAGGGCTTGTGAAGAGGAAAATGACATCATTAAAGGGATGGGTATGGTGTCTCGGGAATATTAATTTGTGATGATGTGCAGGATGAATCGAGAAAGGAGAGCATGAGTGTGTTGGGGGTGAGGGAAACCAGGAAAATGAGCTCATTTGACCACACACAAAGATGCAGGGGCCTGAGTTAACCACTCGGGCTATGGCCAAGCCTATAGAAGTGATGAATTCAGGAGGGAGGGATGGAGGGATTTGGTGAACACAGAGCCAAATGTAGGGAATGAAATCTGGAAGAAAAATTTACGGATTTCAGGATGAAGAAAAAAGCATCAAATTAGTAGAAGAAAGTACGAAGCAAAATCCTCTAATGAACATTGGTTTTTTGTTTTGTTTTGTTTTGTTTTGCTTTGTCGCCTGGCGGCGTAACCCACTCTTTCCTTTGGATTAGCTGCTCTCTTTGATGACATGTCTTTTATCTGGCTTGGTGATATGGTCCCAATTATTATTTTATATGTGTGTGTGTGTGTGTGTGTGTGTATGTATATATGCATTAGAATGTGAAATGGGACTTTTTCTATTGCCTTGAACTTTTGGCCAAAGCCCAAAGCTGAGGATAATTGATAACAAGTATCCTTACAGTCATTTTCAAGGCAGAGTTTAAGACACTGTCCCACAATATTTACTGTGGGGCAAAAAGAAAAATAGACAAGGAACCTAGTTATCCCCATTACCACCAGGAACGGTCTCTGAAGACATTTCTCAGACAGGATTACGTAAAGAGGATTTATAGGGGTATCTGTGCTTTTTGGCCTAGACCAGTGGTTCTCAACCTTCTGGCCCTATAAATGCAGTTCCTCATGTTGTAACCCAACCATAAAATTATTTTCGTTGCTACTTCATAACTGTAATGTTGCTACTGTTATGAATCATAATGTAAATATCTGATATGCAGGATGATCTTAGGCGACCCCTGTGAAAGGGTCGTTCGACCGCCAAAGGGGTCGCGACCCACAGGTTGAGAACCGCTGGCCTAGACCTTGGTGCCTGATGCTAGAGCGGTCCACAGTGGAATGGCAGATGCAGGCAACAGTGGGCACAGGCCTCACTTTCCTATTCAGGTAAAGGTATGTGGATTTTCCTTGCAGTGATTAGGGTGGGGCAGGGAGAATAGAAGTCCAGACCATTGCTACCTGCTCCTCCCCAAGTCCCCAAGTTATAGAAAGGCCTGGGCTTACGGGAGAGAGAAGCACTGACTTGCTCTGGATCAAACTGGACTTTTAATGACTGCTCCTGAAGTGGGTCCACTCTCTGGATGGGATAGGAAAGCCATGGTTCTGCCTGGATCATGGCTAAGGGCCGAGAATGGAGACCTGATGAAGCTTGAAGGCAGTGGTGGGGGAAAGTCAAGCTGCCTCATCTTTGCACTCTACCTATCCATCCTCTTTCATAATCACTCTTAAATGCATCGATGGTGTTTGGGAAAAATACATCAAATGTTATCTGAAGTCATCCCTGAGTGGTGCCTTTTTGTGTCTTCTTTATTACAATTATTTGTATTTTTCAAAATTTCCAAATAAAATTTTAGAAAGACAAAAAAGAAAGATGGAGAGGAGCCCTAGCTGGTTTGGCTCAGTGGATGGAGCGTCGGTCTACAGACTGAATGGTCCCGGGTTTGATTCCGGTCAAGGGCACATGCCTGGGTTGTAGGCTCGGTCCCCAGTGGGGGGCATGCTGGAGGCAGCCAATCAATGATTCCCTCTCATCATTGATGTTTCTATCTCTCTCTTCCTCTCTGAAATCAATAAAAATATTTTAAAAAAAAAAAGATGGAGAGGAAAGAATGGATCAAGAGAGAGAATCAAGATCAAAATTTAAAAGGAATTATCCCCTATGTAGTCTAATAGCTGCACAGTATATTTGTATTTCTGTTGAAATGCCTTTTCATTTTCATGACACCACACTACTGCTGACCCTGCCACCTCCCTCCTGGGAGACTGCAGGGAACTCATCATTGATATATTTTTCTCCTATGAACCACCACACCACTGACAGGATTGTCTTCCCCAAATCGGTTCTCTCCTGACCTTTTCATTGCTTCCCAACTGGCCCAAACAACGCCCCAGCTTGGAGCAGGCCGGTTTCTTCAGTGTCTTCAAAGGGCTAAGTTTAAACCTACTTGTGCTCTTGCTAATTTCCAACATCCAAAGCAACCTTTCAGTCTTTTCAAACTATAAGCGTTTCTTGGAGCTCACCTTGATTCCCACCCCTTCACTAATCTCAGATAAAAAGAAGCACTTGTCTTGGGAGTTGGTTACATGTCAGAATTCTCCCCTATTTCATACATGTAAATTGAATACAGACTTGCAAACTCCATGAGTGATGGCACACGCAGTGTACTTTTGTATGTTTACCCCCATTGCCACATACTACATTGTTTAGTACATAATAGTCTCAGAAAATATTGTCAAATTTAAGTAGTTATCATGAAACTACTTAGTCTGTTAATTCATTACTAAAAATACTAGGATTCTGGCACTTAAAAATAGCCATTGGTTCCTTTCTGGAATCTGGTAAACTTTCTAAGTAATCTTTTCTCTCTTTTCACCTATGAAATATGGTCATATGAAAGTAATTTGACATCATCCTATCTAAGATGTAGATCAAAGAAAACAACCCGTATTTAAATCCAATCGAATGTGCAAGGCAAAGAAACACTGCCACATTTCTGTCATTTAAACATTACTTTCGAGCTTCCGAACAAGGGTTATTAAAAATAAACCATTTTCAACCTTCTCCCTACTCCCACCACCTGGGAGCACTTTTTTTTTCTTGACCTTTCTGAACAGATCCCAGGAAATAAAACAGGCTCATACTTGTTTTTGTCACAGTTAGATTTTTTTATTTGTAAGTAAATTTACTCTGACTCCGCACAAGCCAAGAATTAAAATGCAAATGAGAGAGATTGGACATAGTCAAAGGTCAAGCATCCTCTCACGTCTACAGAAGGACCATGTCCAATGGGACTGACAAACACGAAAGAGTTCTGTGAGCGGTGTTTGTCCGAAGGCCATGATAGAGTGCGTTGCATTTGATTTGACCTCATTAGCAAACACAGTGCTGAGCACAGTACTGATCTAGGTTTAGTTTTTTAAACTTTTTTTTTTAACTCCTTACTTCACCTCGCATAGAAACCCACCAACACCTTTTCTTTAATCCCCACCCCCTCTTTCACTGCAACCCTCAACTCTATTGTTCTTGGCAGCAGCAAAGCTATAGTGTAGACCAGCCTGTCTGCTGGGTTAAGCTCAGGGGAGAAGCTGGTGTCTCTGGAAGGCCCTGAAACCCAGAGGCAATTGGGCTCTTCCAGCCCCAACCTCTCTGACTCTTCAGCCTGGTTTCACCTCCCAGAGTCACACCCTTCCCCCTCCCGCACCCCTTTCTTAAATATATAACCCTAGGCTTGGGCGTTTCCCTACCATGGGGTTGGCAGGCCGCAGAGGTGCAAGCGGGCTGTTCCTGCTGATGGCAGAGGCAGAGGTATGCTCACGGCTGGAACTCAGAACTCATTTCCCCATAGACACCGTAGAAGCCACGGTGGATTGTTAGGTAGGTTCTAGAGTACATTTAGAACTTCAGGTCAGGTAGGTGAGTCAAATGGATTTGTGTGAGTTCTTTGGGGCACCTACCTACTCATTTTAAGATGGTTTCCTTAGGAAAATGGCTCTGAGTTGTAATCAGTTAACCATACATTCTTTGTGTGGAGGGAGCCTCCAGGGTACAGGTCTAAATTCTTTGCTGAGAATCCAGAAAGGTGTGGGTCCCTTTGAAGGGCTCGGCCCACAATACACCAACTCCAGGCCCCAGACTTCTGAGCTATTGGAGAAACCAGGAGCCCCCATAGAGTGAGCACCCACGAGGGAAATAACAGAGCGAGCGGGGAGAGAGTGCACAGGAATTGGGTGCAAGGACAGTGGCCTGGGCAGAAAGAGGGGCTCAGGAATGGTAGGGTTGAAGGTCTGCAGAAGGTCTGTTGGCCCAGGCCCTAGAGATTTTAATGGTGTTATACTGTTAAGCTAGTTTCTATAGACTTGTGCCAGAGTCGTTGGCAGGAGGGTTGTGATAAAAAGCAAGTGGAACAAAGAACTGTATATTTAGAGTTCTCTATGAAATGGAAGCCAGGGGTAGAGTTATCTTGTGGCCTAAAAATAGAGAACATCACCAATGTGTGTGTGTGTGTGGGATTCCACTGCTCAGTTGGAACAAAATAAATGTGTAGCTATCGCCAAGGCCACACCGACCTGGTGATAACAGGAGGCGCGACAGTAGCAGCAGGGAAAGCAAGATCCCTTTTGAAATGATGAAAGGCTGGAAGCCACCATGAAGTAGGAGAAAGAATGGTCATAGCCATTTATGAATCTGTGTGGGGTCCTATGGGATGAGAACGAGGTTCTGGGCAATGGGCTGCAGAGATTGTGATGGAGGGGTCTGATCTGGATTTATTAAATACTTATTGCTTTGTCCTGGGGAAACGAGACTGCTTTTCTACATCCCTTGGTGTTTACTACAGCATCGCGCATAATAAAGTAGCTCTGAATAAATGTCACTCACAGCCTTAGCAAATAAAGTTAAACAAAATGGAATAAAACAAAATAAACATGCTGAGGTATAGATGAAAGGCAAGCAAGTATCACGCACTGCAGTATGGGAGACGCCCTGTGTAAGATTGGGAAGCTGAGCTTGGCCTTGTTGTTTATTATTATAACTGTTGAGGGTGTCCATTCAGTCCTTGCCTTCAGAGGCACTCCATGGAATTACGAAGAAAAACCAGCCTTTACTGTGATCGTTTGATGTTTATTTTGTGGCCTTTAAAAGTGGCCTGCTTGCGATCTGAGCCTTCTCCCCTAACTGAGGGTGTGGTGGGGAATAACGAGGAGGATGAGTTGCTGGCAAAACCTCAATGGTGACGATAGTGATTGGTGGTGGTGGTGGTGGTGGGTAGGAAGGAATTTTTGATGAGAGGCACAAACCATTGACTCTTATAGCCAGAAGAAGCCCTCCCAGGCATTGGGAGTGGAGTGTGGCTGTAGAAATGGGCCCTTCTAAAAAAAAAAAAATTCAGCCAATATCTTACATTTTAGCATGAGTTGGGGGTGGGGATGGAGGACTTCCTTGCTCTAGTCTATATAACGGGCAAAAATGTATGCAACCAAAGTGCTTCAAATGATCTTAGATGTCAAATGATCTTACTCATGTAAAGTGCCCATTAATTATCCTTTGATTTAACAAATATTTATTGAACTCCTATTATGTGCCTAGATTGCCAGCCCGCTGGAGGTACTGGAGATGGCCTCAGGTTTTTATGCTTTTATAATGAAAGGGACTTAGAATCTCTCATTCATTTTATTTTATTCCTTGGGGCCTCTTTTTTGGAATTTTTCAAAGTGGTAGCAGAAGGAAGGTGTAGCTCTTTTTTCTTAGATCCCAGAACTGCTGGCAGACATGTGCTTTGCCTCCTGGAGTGCCCTGAGAGAGTGAGCCCTAACTACAGGCATAGCCCAGTGGAAAAGGAGAGCATGAAGAGGGAAAGAGAGACGGGGCAGGACAGAGAGGAAGTCCTGATGATTTTAGACTGTAGTCATGAAGTCTTTGCAAACCCTACTTTGCTCACCAGTTTGTCCCCTCAGGTCAAAAATCTGGGCGTTATTCTAGACTCCTTCCTTCCCACCACCCCTGACAGTCAATGATAATCCACAAGTCCTCATGATGTTCCCCTAAATATTCCTTAAACCTATTTCCTCTTCCCCATTTTATCATCATTACCTTAGGACAGGCCTTCATGAGCACTTGCCTGGGGTTTTGCAATGGCCTTCTTCTACCTGGGTTTCTTCCAGCTTCATCCTTGTTAAATCCGTTCTCCACATAGCAGCTGAATAGCAAACCTAGCCTTATCAATACAATGCCTAAGTTTCCCTTTACCCTCTCCAGTTTCTACACACTACACCTTTCATTTTTACACTGCATTGATCAACAAAAAGCTTATTATTTCACACACAAACCAGGTCCAGGCGTGTGTGTCCGTAGCTATGATGGCTTTGATACTTAGGAAGAGAGGTGGTCTGTTTCCATTGACTTGATCTTCAATAGTCTTCAGTATTTCATTTCCTACGAGATAAAGCCCAAGTTTTGTAGGTTGTCATTTAATGCCCTGTCTACCTTTTCACCCCCCACAATTATGTAAGAATCATAGTTTCAGCCAGACTATTCCATACTACAGTTACCCACAAATGCCTTTCCCCCACTGAATGTTTTTTACATAGATCTCTCTGCCCTCAGAGACCTTCACTTATCTTTTTCCCATTCACTTGTACTTACCCTCAAGGCATTCCACCCCACACTGAGTTATTGCTCTTCTGGTATCTAAATTCTGATCATTTGAACAACTCTTATATTAAATCACTGATTGCATGTTGCTTTATATTGATATTTGAGTCTTCATGAATATGTCTTATCTCTACCACAAGTTCCAAGGTCTGTGAGGACAAGGACTATGCCCCTGCATGTGCCCAGCATGTTGCCTTGTAGACGGTGGGTATTCAGTGGAGGTTGGTGGGTTTTCTTCCACTGGACCCATTCTCTTCTCTTGAGTCATGGCAGACCCACATTTTTGTGAGTTTTTAATAAACGCGTTCAGAGAAGACAAGGCCAGTACATTTTAACTTCCTAATGTAAAAGCTTTTTAAGGTCAGATTCCTCAGTTCCCACAAAGGGGATAATCACTTTTGTGAGGTGCATAGCAGCAACCTTAAATTCCATTGAGTAAGTCCCAGGAGCCTGTAACTTTTGTGTCAATTAAAATTATAATTACTGGGTACATTTATAATGCTGTGGAAATCATGCATATTATAATTCATGCATCTGTAAAATTGCCATTTTAAGGCTCATGAAATAAACAAGCTCAAGACAAAGGAGAACAAGAAAACCTTGGAACCAGATTTCTAGTCACAATAAAGAAGTTACTTTAAAACAGTCTGGGACTATACTTTTTAATTCTCTATGTATATTTCCATTTACTTTTTAGTATTTCACCTTAGTTTGGAGCTCACGGACATAGAAATTCTCCTGGTATTGCCATTTTAATTTTTCTCTCTCAAGATTCTTTTTCTCTGTTTTCATAAGCTCTTGTGATTACAAGGAGAATTTTAGTCAACACCCTGATCATCTCGTTATAGAAGGCATTTTTCTTCTAAAGTTCTTAGACATGGGATACATTTCATTTATCCTCCCATAGAATTTAGTATTGTTTTCATTGCAAATGACATTTGTACTTACTTGACTTATTCAGAAAAGGAATTTATTGGCTCATTTAAGTTAAAAGTGTATGTGCAGCTAGATTAAGCTTCAGGCACAACTAGGATTAGAGGTGAAAAGATGTCATACATAGATTCTCATCATCTTTCTCTTTTTGGCAACTGTTGCCTTTAGTCCTATATCTCATCCTTGGATCCCCCACATTGTCTGATGCTTCTTAGTAGATGCTCCACGAATATTTAATTCATGAGGGAATCAGCGGAATAGTGTGTACTCTAACAGTACAGAGTAGCTGTAGGGAGCTCTTTGCTTGGAGCAGCCCCATGTCTTCTTAAGTTTCAAGACACCAAGCAAGATTGATGCTGTCTTTCCTAGAAGTCCTAGCCAGCGGATCTCATTGGCTCTTGGTGGTTTGTGCCCACCCCGAAACCAATCAGCATGGCCATGATTTACTTAAGTCTGGTAGGGAGTCTGGCCTCACCAGACTCTCATGGATTAAAAGTGTGGGTGAAATGGAATTGATCTTTCAGAAATCCACTTAGTGAACTCTCAGGAGTAACCAAACATGTTGACTACATCCTCTTTTGGTAATATATTTTCTGGGCCCCAGGCTCTTGGTCCTTCTTTTATCTGGCCATGACCTCCTTTCTTCTTCTTTTTTTTTTATTAATATATTTTATTGATTTTTTTTACAGAGAGGAAGGGAGAGGGACAGAGAGTTAGAAACATCAATGAGCGAGAAACATCGATCAGCTGCGTCCTGCACACCTCCCACTGGGGATGTGCCCGCAACCGAGGTACATGCCCTTGACCGGAATCGAACCTGGGACCCTTCAGTCCGCAGGCTGACGCTCTATCCACTGAGCCAAACCGGTTAGGGCCGACCTCCTTTCTTGGTCTTTAAATGTTCGAGTCTCTCAAGGATAGGTCCTAGGCCCTCTTCTAACTGGCCTCTATTCTAGGTTCCTCTATTTACATACGATGCTTTAATGACCACCTAAAAAAATCCTAGGATTTGAAATTTCCTCTGTAACCCTGCAGAAACCCCTGCCCCCCAAATAAACCTGTTCTGAGCAGTGATTTCTGTTGCAGTGAATTGAACCATTATCTATTTAGTTTAGCAAGTTGGAAACCCAAGAGCCACCTTCAACATGGCCCTCATCCTCCTCATTCTTAGCTGGTATGTCACCCAGTTCTAAAAAATTTACTTCCTCAATATCTCTCAAATCCTTCCATTTCTCTCCAAGTTACAGCCACCTTCTTAGTCCAAGTCACTATTTTCTTTAGTATATATTTGTATTGAGAGAAAAGGAGAGGGAGAGATAGATAGAATTATCAATGATGAGAGAGAATCATTGATCAGCTGCCTCCTGCATGCCCCACACTGGGGATTGAGCCCATAACCTGGACTTGTCCCTGACCAGGAATCAAACCATGACTTTCTGGTTCATAGGTTGATACTCAACCACTGAGCCACACCAGCCGGTCTTTTATTTTTTTAATACAAGCCACTATTTTCAATTATCTAATTACTACACACCTTCTCAACTTATTTTCAATATGTTTTTGTCTTCTTTATTTTAAATATAAGTGCTTTTAAAAATATATATTTTTATTGATTTCAGAGAGGAAGGGAGAGGGAGCGATAGAAACATCAAGGATGAGAGAGAATCATTGATCAAGCCCGCAACCTAGGCATGTGCAATTGAACAGAATCGAACCTAACCTGGGACCCTTCAGTCTGCAAGCTGACGCTCTATCCACTGAGCCAGATCAGCTAGGGCTGTTTTTGCCTTCTTTCAATCCATTTTTTAAATTTTGTAGTTAGAGTGCAATTTTTCAAAATGTAAATTCAGTGACTCCATTGGTCTTAAAAAAACAAAACAAAAACAGAATAAAATCCCTACCATAACCTTCAAAACTTTGCTGATATAGCTCCTCACCATAACTCTTTATCTTCCCTTCTTGCCTTTACATCCACCACAGTGGCCTTCTTTCACTTTCTTGACACATTATGGTAGAAAGAATAATGCATCCTTACAACAATGTCCCCGTCCTAACCACCAAAACTCTGAGTGTTACCTTGCATGGCCAGACGGCCTTTGTAGATGTGATTAAATTAGGGATCTTGAGATGAGGATATTTTCCTGGATTATCCAGGAAATTCCAATATAATCATGAGGATTCTTATAAGAAGAGCAAAGCAAGCGTGTCAAAGGCAGAGAAGGAGATGATAGAAGCGGAGGTCAGAGTGAGGTGAGGAGGAGTCTTTGAGTTATGCAGGCAACCACTAGTAGCTGGAAAGGGCAAGGAAACAGAGCCTCCTCTGAGCATCCAGAAAGGAATGCAGCCTTAGAAACACCTCCATTTTAGGACTTCAGAACTGTAAGATAATACCTTTGTTTTGTTTTAAGTCACTAAATTTGTGATAATTTGTTACAGCACCAATAGCAAACTAATACATGCACCATTGAGCTGAATTCAGTGTATTTGTCCAGATTTATTCTCCACCTTTTATGCTGCTCTATGCTCCAAGGCTAACCTGTGTGTTTGCATCAACGAACTCTCTTATTTCTGGTCTGGATGGCGCTTGGTCAAAGGGAGGTACACACAGGAGCTTGGAAGGCTGAAGGCAAGTGAAGCTGGGCTATTTATTTCCTCTACTACCACCCACCTGGCTCTCTGTTGGCTGGTTGCACCCCTTCTAGTGAAGACCACAGCTCTTGTCAGGTGGTCTTACCATACAGTTACCTGTTCCAGGCTCTAATAACTGCTTCATTCCCCTGCCTCGTGGAGCTGGGGTGCTAGTAGTGGCGGTGGTGTTGGTTGATGTCTCCCTACTGTTGCTAGCCTAGGGTATTGCACTATTCTGTACTATTTTCTCCATACCCTGGCCTCATCTTGTTAAATAGTCTATCAAACACTCCTAAAACTACCCAGATTGAAAGGGCCATCTGCTTCCCCACAGGATGCTGACTAATACAGATGTCATTATTTTCCTTCTGCCTCAGGGCCTTGGGACATGCTGCTGTCTTTGCCAGGAAAGCCCCTTTTCTGATCTTTGCTCCATTCCTATATTAATCCTCAGATTCTTAAATAGCACTTCCTCAAGTAAGTCTTTCCTTCTCCTAGACCCGTGGTTGGCAAACTGCGGCTCGCGAGCCACATGCGGCTCTTTGGCCCCTTGAGTATGGCTCTTCCACAAAATACCATGTGTGGGTGCACACGTACAGTGCGATTGAAACTTCGTGGCCCATGCTCAGAAGTCGGTTTTTGGCCTGGGCGAGTCTATTTTGAAGAAGTACTCTTGATATTTGGCTCTGTTGACTAATGAGTTTGCTGACCACTGCCCTAGACAAAGTCAAGTATTACACAGCCTCATAACACTACATACCTATACTTCACATCCCTGATCATGATAGTTTCATAGTGTTTATGAGTTCATTTGATTATTTATCTTTCCTCCTAGAGCTGCATTATCCTATATAGTAGCCATGAGCCACCTGTGGCTATTGAGCACTCGCAATGTGGCTAGCTTAACTGGCTAATGATATTTTAAATTTTATTTCATTCTAATTAATTTACATTGAAGAACTAATAAAGTTAGCAGGAAACTTTTAAGTATGTTTGGAACACCTTGGGCGTGTGAATCTATCAACTGTACAATTTATGAAAATGAAATACAGATAAAATATTCTAATGATTTTAGCGTTTGAATAGAAATGGGCTGTAAAGTGTAAAATATGCATGGGACCGCAAAGACTCAGTACAAAAAAGAATGTAAAATATGTTTTTTAATAATTTTAGGATGTTAATTACATGTTGAAGTGATAAAGGTTTGAATCTATTGAATTAGATAAAATATATTTTTAGAATCAATCCCCCCCCTTTTTTTTTTACCTGTTGTAAATATGGCTACTAGAAAATTTAGAATTACACGTGCGGCTCACACTGTTATTTCTCTTGGTAAGTTCTCCACACTAAAGCTATGTACCAAGAGGGCAGTTTTTCTCAATCTTGTATCCCTTGGCACATTGTCTGAGGCTTCTTAGTAGATGCTCCACAAATATTTAATTCATGGGGGACTCAGTGGGACAGTGGGTACTCCAACAGTGCAGAGTAGCTGTAGGGGGCTCTTCACCGGGAGTGCCCACAGATTTCTACTCTGCCTCACTATATACGCTAAGAGTCAAACTTTTAGGGGCAACAATGATAAAGCCTATAAACTTAATGAGGTTCCAGTATGTTTCTATCTCCTGGAAGTGAAGATGCTTCCAGCCTGGTAGGTGTAGTAGCCGTGTCTTAGCAACAGCAACCAGGCCTTATCTGGTGATGGGGTAGGGCGCACTTGGCGGGAAGCAGACTGTGAGGTGGTTTCAAGAGAAGAAGGTGAGTGCTCGCTGTGCCAAAAAGTCTCCTGGCACCTCATGTATCAGAATAAACCAGGGCCACTCCCTGCCAGTCCTCTTCCCCAGCAAGGTCCTCCTGGCCATTTCCCTCTGGTTTCACCCAGCCTAATCCCACGGCTGTCCTCCACCCAAGACCCTGCACCCACCTGGAGATGCTTATTTTGTGGACAGCGGACCTCTGCTTCCCAGCATGGGCTCTTCCAAGGAGATGGGGCAGCTTGGCTGGAGTGACATTGGATCCAACCAGATCATTGGATTTTGTGTTAATAAGACATCGGCATCTCAGGTCACACATCTCCATCTTTTTTAACCCCAAACACTTCTTATCAACTTGGAAAATGGCATCCTCCCAGGTTGCTGAGCTCCTGTCCTCTGTTGAACCTTCCTCTCTATGAGAAGAAATGCATATAGACACAGGCAAGACAGTGACTTCTCGTCTCTCTGATTAAGGGCCCTCGGATGCTCACCGTGCCTGTCTGACTAGTAATGCCGTAAGGTCTGAGTCACCAGGAGGGTCAGGGGGACTTCCGTTGCTGGCCCTGCCCTGTGACTGCCCATCTCCCGGCACTTTTTTTAGATTTCAACAAGCCAAACCCAGCCCCCACTTATTTTCAGTCATTCATCCCATCTTTACACTTCCTTTAGGGCAATGACCTACTAAATGAAAGGGAGATACAAACCCCCAAGGAAATTTGTGACCGCTGTATCCTTGGTGGAATGAGATGGGGCATGTGTCTGAGAGAAGCTGATGAGCTCTAAGACTCATTCTGGCTGGGAGTGGAAGTGGAAGTGAAGGGGTAGAAGATTTTTAACAAGTGTCACATGACAAGGTTCCTGGGAAGTGATTGGAGACTGATGATGGAGGGAGGGTTGGGTAAGAAGTAGTTTCTCAAGGGCAGACTTGGACTGGAACTTCCATGTCTGTTTGGTCTCCTCCCTCAGTGTCCTGTTCCGAGTCTCTACTCCTGCGGTCACAGGGCTGAAGAGTGTCAGGGTCTAGACGGAGTAGCAAAAGGCAAACCATTATTAGAACTAAACACACTGTGGCAGCTGGTGAATCACAGCACAGTTTGGAAGATAATTTAAGGACAAAGTGACAGAAACAGCTTCAAGCCAAGAGCCTGGAAGCTTGAATTTTTATATCGCGTTTGTCAGGAACTCTCTGTGTACTCCAAGCAAGTCGTTTTGATCCCTCTAAGCCTCACTTTTCTCATCTGTAAGATGTGTGGTTTAGACTACATGATGGCTAAGATGCCTTTCAGCTATTAAATTCCTTGAAACACATAAAATGATTTCCTTATTGGTTAAGATTATTGAGTAAAGTTGTTAAAAGTAGACTGATTTATGTTTTTTCTCCTTCCTTCCTTCCTTCCTTCCTTCCTTCCTTCCTTCCTTCCTTTCTTCCTTCCTTCCTTCCTTCCTTCCCTTCTTCCTCCCTCTTCCCTTCCTTCCTTCCTTCCTTCCTTCCTTCCTTCCTTCCTTCCTTCCTTCCTTCCTTCCTTCCTTCCTTCCTTCCTTCTTTTCTTTCTTTCCTTCTTTTTTTGATGGAGATATTTTGTAGGATGGCCAAAGGTGAGTCACAGAAAAGGTCAAAGATCTAAATAAGCCCCCAAAGGGACAATCAGCCTGTGAATCAGAGGCCACCGATTGGCTGTGGACTGTGGAGTCCATTCGGTGCCTTCTGGAATGAGTCACAGGTCTCGCCATCCCAGGCGTCCAATCCCGTGGGGCCATCCTTCCCTTATCTATTTGTCTGGTATGTGGGAGAACCAACCACCTCCATGACTAACAGCCCAGAAACTCCTGGCTGAGCCCTAATGTGCACTTTGCATAACTTCTTCATTCAATTGCAATGGCGTGAATGCAGTGGGCACTGAATAATGCTGGATGCTAAATTCCACAGCAAACCATCTGCTGTTTATTAGGGGAGCTGTCAAAAGTAGGTATCGCAGGCAAAAGTACTTTTGGGTCAGTTTAGAAGCTTAAACTTAATAGTGTTTGTAGAATTTTAGAGTTAACAGAGACTGAAATCCACCTGATCTAATATTAACACTTTATTTACTTATTAAAAAAAAAATCTTTACTGTTGAAAGTATTACATATGCCCCTTTCCTTCCCCCAATGACCTCTTCTAGCCTGCCCTGCCTCAGGCCTTCACCATCCTATTGTCTGTGTCACACGCAAGTTCTTTGGTTGATCTCTTCCCATTGGTTGATCTCTTCCCACCTACCCACCGACCTACCCACCGACCCACCCACGCCTTCCCTCTGAGATTCGAGTCTATTCCTTGCTTCTGTGTCTCTGGATCTATTTTGTTCATCAGTTTGTTTTGTTCATTAAATTCCACATATGAGTGGGATCATGGGATACTTGTCTTTCTCTGACTGGCTTATTTCACAACATAATACTCTCCAGGTCCCTCTATGCTGTTTCAAAGGGTAAGAGTAAATAAGAAGGATCTAATATGACACTTTAGAGATGAAGTGAAGATAAAAGGAGTTGCCCAAAGTTACAAGTTAATTAATGCAAAATCAGGACTCAAAATCAGGACTGCCATATTCTTAGGCCTGTGGTCTTGCTACTGTACTATATTGCTTATGTAAGAACCGGAGTATATTTGGAATACAATGAATTAATTTTATATATGCAATGTATGCACTACAAAATTTAAAGACAAAGTTATACAGTGAAAATTTAGTCTCCCCTCTATTACTGTCTCTAATCACTTAGCTTCCTCCCTCTTTGATCAATCTGGACTTTATTTTACTGGCTAATAAGGTATATTTCCCTTATTTGTGCTTATCTGTTAGAATTTTTGTATTTATTCTTGCTTTTTTTTACTTTCTGTATGAACTTGAGAATCAGCTTGCACATTAAAAAAATTATGTTGGTTTTTAAAAATGGGATTGTGTTACATTGACATATTAACTAAGGGAGATTTGACAGTGTTCATGAAGTATGCTATAGAACTTCAGGACATAAGTTCCTCCTTGATAAAAAGAAACACGGTATGCCCAGCCAATGTGGCTCAGTGGTTGAGCATCGAGCCATGAACCAGGAAGTCACAGTTCGATTCCAGGTCAGGGCACATGCCTGGGTGTGGGGCCTGAAGGAGGCAGCTGATCACTGACTCTCCCTCATCATCGATGTTTTATCTATCTCTCTCTCTCCCTTCCTCTCTGAAATCAATGAAAAAAAAAAGAAATATGGTAGGAGACACTCTCCTTTCCTCTTTTTGATGTGATTCTGTTGGCGTGTGGTTGTCACGCCTTCTAATACCTCACACCCGTATTCCAGCCACACTGGCCTCCTGGCTGTTTATTTCAACTCAACTGGCAGGTGCTCTCTGCTCAGAATACTCCCCCCGCCCAGATATCTGCAGAACTTGCTCCCTCACCTCCTTTAAGAATTTGCACAAATGTCACCATCTCATTGAGTCTGTCCTGACCACTTTATTTATAATTGCTATTGCCTCAACTCCCAGCTCCTAATTTTCCTTATCCTGTTCTACTTTATTCTCCATACCATTTACCGCCTTCTAACATACTAGGTAATTTACTTAATCATTACTCATTACATTTACTTAATCATTAATCATTACATTTATTATTTATTGTCTGTCTCCACCACTAATATGTAAGCCTCAAGAGGGCAGAGATTACTGTCTATTTTATTCACTGCCATATCCCAAGTGCCTAGAACTGTGCCTAGCATATAGTAATTGTTCAATAAATATTTAACTGGATTTAAATTAAAGGAAGTATTTATCTAGTAAGAGATTTTATTAAGAGTAGAAATTACATTTTTATCAAATATATTTTCAGCATCCATGGACGTAATCATGTAACTATTTTCTCTTTTCATTACCAGACAAGGTAAGTTATATATTAAATTTCCTAATAGTGAAAAATTCTTGCATTTCTGAAATTAAACTCACTTAATCATGGTGTATTATTCTTTTCTGAGTTGCCTGATTTTGTTTGCTATTATATTTTGGTTTTTGAATTGATACTGAAAGTGAGATTGGTGCAAAGTTTGTCATAACATCTTTGTTTGGCTTTGTTATGATATTGTGCTAGCTTCAAGAAATAATTTAGAATTCCCTTGCCTACTTTTTAAAATGCTCTGCAATAGTCCAAGTAGTACTGACTTTATTTTTTCTTTGAAGTACAGTTATTCCTGCATTCTCATGAGTGTAATCACATTTTTTATTTTGTTATGCTTAGTATTTTGTAAATGCAGTTCTATTGTCCTTCATTTACGCATTCAAAATTAAGCTTGAGTTAATTATTTCAGGAAATTATCAAGAACAAGTCATCTTACACCATTTATTCTTTTTAACCAAGTTTCAGTGAACTTGAAAATTCAGAGAACGTCATTGCGATTCCCCTCTCACTTCCTTTGAAATAATCAATTTCATTTGCTCGAGTTTCAGCTTAATTTTTTTATGTTGCCACATTGAAAACAACAACAACAACAACAAGAACAACTCCTAAACTATGCATTTTCTTTCTTGAGTGCTTACACAATCCTAAAGCTATAAATACCTTGTTTTGTAGCTGACAAAACAACACCCAGGAAGTTCTTGCGTGCTGCCTACTCTCATTCTCACTGGAGAGTCAGAGTTAGGGCCCCGATCTCTAGCGGCCTTTGCATCACGCCACTGCCTCTCTCAGTGGGCTCTGCCTGTGTGTGCGCATGTGTGTCCCTGTTCTGCTCCTCCTTCCAAACCTTCTCCCTTCCACAAATGTTAAATACCAAATATGTGCCAGTCACTGTTGAAGGTGTTAGGAGATATGAAGATGAACGAGGCAGTCTTTTTAGTCTAGAAATTTACAGTTTAGTGAGAGACTCAGACAAGGAAACAGAGTTGTAGGCACCTGCTGTAGCACAAAGATGGTGCATATAAAATATAAATGGACAGAAAGCACAGTGGAGGGGGGTCACTAAATGTGACTGAAGGGTTAGAAGAAGCTTGACAGAGTCTTGGACTTGGCCTGAGAAGGAGGAGCCTGCTCCTGTTTGCCATTCCTTGAGCTGAAATGTTCTATCAAAATCCAGGGGTATCTAAAAATATTCCCATCAGGGCATATGCCTGGGTTGTGGGTTCAATCCCCAATGTGGGGTGTGCAGGATGCAGGTGATCAATGATTCTCTCTCTCTCTCTCTCCCCCTCTTCCTTCCTCTATGAAATCAATAAAATTATATTTTAAAAAATAATCCCATTCCAGGGGAGCTGGTTTGGCCTAGGAAGCCCTGTTTAGAGGCCCTATGTTCTCTGTACTATAATCTCCGTAACTCTTTCTTTCTGTTAATAAACACTGGGCCCCAAACCTATTTGGAGCTCTCTGCTCCATCATATATGGCTTCTACTCTCAGATGCTCTAGAACAGTGGTTCTCAACCTGTGGGTCGCGACCCCTTTGGGGGTCGAATGACCCTTTCACAGGGGTCACCTAAGACCATCGGAAAACACATGTTGAATATATAATTACATATTGTTTTTGTGATTAATCACTATGCTTTAATTATGTTCAATTTGTAATAATGAAAATACATCCTGCATATCAGATACTTACATTATGATTCATAACAGTAGCAAAATTACAGTTATGAAGTAGCAACGAAAATAATTTTATGGTTGGGGGTCACCACAACATGAGGAACTGTATTAAAGGATGGCGGCATTAGGAAGGTTGAGAACCACTGCTCTAGAACCATCCCTTTGGCAAAGCTAAGAGACTTCAGCAGCTCCAGGGAAGTAGGAATGTATTCTCGAGAGAGCAGGAGGTAAAGGTGCTTGCTTGTATGTTTACACAAGAGTCCTCTGGCAGTGGTCAACTGTGTTCACTTAGTGCATCGAGGTGAACACTCTTGATTTATTTATCCCAAGGGATTTCTCAGTTTACTTATTTTTTAAATCATTTTTTCCTAAACTAGTGCTTTTATTTAACACATGTGGGCACCTGCTGTATGCTTATCTCTGGATAAAGCATTGTGAGGAGAGAAAGAATTGGAAGACATGCCCACCTCATTGTCTTATTCCTGACCATCCAAAGGAATTAGTCTAATTGGGATGACAAGACAAATGGAAATCAAAGATAAATAATAAAGACATATCACTGTGTAATATGTCTCAAATGAATGATATAGGCAATTATTTCTGTTGAGTCCAGAAGAGGGAGTGGTTACTGTAGAATATACCAGGTTTTATTTGCCCCAGATTTGTCCATCTCAAAAGCCTGTGAGAGTTAACTTACTGGGTGAAATGGGCTAGGCTATGATACGCAACTGTTTGGTCAAACACCAGTCTAGATGTTGCTGTGAAAATAATTTTTGGATGTGATTAATATTAAAATTAGTAGACTTTGCGTAAAGCACATTACCCTCCATAATGTGGGTGAGTCTCATCTAATCAGCTGAAGGGCTTAAGAGAAAAGACTGAGTTCTCTAAGTAGGAAGCAATCCTATCTTCAGACGGCCTTCTTCAGACTGCTGGCTTGGTCTGCAAATGTTGGACTTGCCAGTCCCCACAATTGCATGAGTCAATTCCTTAAGATGAATCCATCTCTCCCTATACAGGATCCTATTGTGTTTGTTTCTCTGGAGACCCTGGCTAATACAAAGCACAAAGATTTTCATCCTTGTTCAACCTGGTCCCTAAGGTAAGAAGAAGGCCTGGTACATATAGATGTCTCCACTGAGATGCAATGTCATTCATTTCTTTAATCTTTCAAGAAAAAATTTATTAGCTATCTATTAATATGGTGGATTAAGAGTGTAGGCTTTAAACCCAATCTATCTATATTTTTCTAGTAGGACCCTCAGTTTTCTCATCCGTAAAATGGAGATAATCATTGCACCTACTTTTCATGATTGTTTTGAAGAAGAATTGTGTTAATAAAAATATGCTAAGTACTTTGAACTGCTCCTGACCTGCAGTAGGCACTACATACATGGTAGCTATTTTCTATTGTGACTGTATTGTAGGGGTCCTGTACCTGGCTCTGTGAGACTATGTTAAGTATTATACAGAGTTAACTCTTAAGTTGCTCCTGGCCTATTTGGGGAGTCAGAGAAATAAATGTGCAGTTCCAATAGAGTGTGCTAGGCGTATTTTTAAAAAATTTATTTTTCAATTGCAGTTGACATTCACTATTCTTTTGTAATAGTTTCAGGTGTACAGCATAGTGGTTAGACAATCCTATACTTTACAAAGTGCTCCCCTCAATATTTCTAGTATCCACCTGGCACCGCACATAGTTATTACAGTATTACTGACTACCGCACTGTGACTATTTTGTGCCTACCAATTTGTACTTCTTAATCCCTTCACCTTTTTCACCTGATTCCCAACCCTCTGTCAATCATCATTCTGATTTTTATATTTTTAAGTTTGTTTCTATTTTGTTTGTTTTTTTATTTTGCTCTTTAGATTCCACCTGTAAGTGAACTCTTAGGGTATTTGTCTTTTACTTAGTATAATACCTTGTATGTCCATCCATGCTAAGATTTATGCTAGGGATATGGTGGAGGTGTGCACGGGGCCAAGGGCTGTTCAGAGAGGTCTGGACAAGGAAACTGTAGTTTAAGCTGTGCAGGCAGAGGGCATAACCTGTGGGGGTGGGGCTGGAAGCAGAGACACTGTGTTGTTTTCAAAGGAAAGGTTTGAGGTAAAGTGTGAGGGTGAGCTGGTGGGAGAAGAGGCAGAAGAGATTAGCCTGAGAGCAGACGATGGAGGGCTTTGTATGCCCGAGTAAGAGACCTCGCATCCTCATCTTGCCGATACGTAACAGGAGGGGAAGCCTGCTCACACGCAGAGCCTGCCTTGTTCTCAGTTCAGGGCCTTTCCCTGAAGCTTTCCTCTTTCACATCCTCGAACTTCTTTAAAGCTTAGTTCCAGGATACCTCCTCTGGGGGGACTTCTGGCCACCTTAGGCCGAGTGGGAGCCCCTCAGCACTACGAGTCAGTGCCTCTGTCTTTGAAGGCGTGTCTTATTTAGTCTATGTCTGTTCATCTTTCCACACAGAGATAACATTTTTATCTCTCTACTAAAGGCCCAGCACACGAAATCGCGCGAGACCCAGATCCGCCGCGCCGAGAGACCCATCAATGCACCTCCTGGTGACCGGTTGTTTGGTCATTATGGCGTTATAGCATTACAGCCACGGGCTTTTTATAACATAGATAGATAGGCCTTTAGTCTTGACCCATTGTAGGTCCCGAATAAATAACTGTTGACCAAATTAATAAGAGAATTTAGGGTAGAAGATTCAAAATATACATTGGCAGAGAAGATTTCTCTAGGTCTGGACTAGGGTCCATGGATCTGCCTTTTGAAAAAGCCCCATTCGATTTTGAGGCTCATCCATGGTTAAGAACCACTGATACAACTCAATCTATTCTTTTGTCCACTCTGAAGTTCACTGAGGGGAAGTGACTTACCCAATATCACAATACAATTGAACTAAGTACCCAAGTATCCCTCAACCGAGTCTTTCCTTTTGCATTCTAAAGAAAAACAAAGCTGTGAGGCATGAAACAAAACATCAGTCTGAGATGGAAGTCCTCCGGTTCTTCAATAACACTAATCATCATTAATGGTAATAAACCCCATTGTATTTGGAAGCACAGGCATCGCTGATGATGGTGCAGATGTTTGGGAGGAAAGACGCAGCCCACTCAGCTGGAGGCAGTGCGGGAACACATCGGCCCTGGTTGGGCCTGCTTCCTCTCTGTCCTTCCCACGGACAGCGTCGGCCTTAGCAAACATCCGTACAGAGAACCATTCTCACACTTCCGGAGGAGGGAGGGGTGCAGAGAGCATTTAGTCCAGTGACCTCCTTTTAGAGATGAGGAAACAGAGGCTCAGGGAAATGGAGGTAGCGACCTCCACAGGCACTGCAGCCAGCTAATGGCAAAGCTGGGCCTGCAATCTGGTGTCTCACCTCCTTGCCTAGTCTATGCACACTGCTTATTCCAATCTAGTTAAATGTTCCCAGGTTGAGGGGTAGCTTACTGCTTTACTCAGGAGTTCCCAAAGCAGTGGTTCTCAACCTGTGGGTCGAGACCCCTTTAGCGGTCAAACGACCCTTTCACAGGGGTCGCCTAAGACCATCCTGCATATCAGATACTTACATTACGATTCATCACAGTAGCAACATGACAGTTATGAAGTAGCAATGAAAATAATTTTGTGGTTGGGTCACAACATGGGGAACTGTATTTAAAGGGCCAGAAGGTTGAGAACCACTGCCCCAAAGTGTCCTAATCAGCCCCCTACCCGCCCAGTCTGACCTTCTCCCACCTCTGCCTCCAGTTATTTCTCTAAGACTCGGCACAGACCAGTGCTTTCCTCCTCACCACAGAGATGTGTGCTGGTTTCTCATGTGTAAAACAAGGTCCAGCCTCCTTAGCAAGGCCTGAGCCTGTCTCCTGGCCATTCTCACCCACCCCTCTGCCCGGCAGGGCGGGCACTGCTGCTTGCTGCCCACGCTCATTCCAGATGCTTCTTTCCTGTCCGCCAGCGCCCACCTCCAGCCAGAGAGGTTGTGGGTCTCATGACTCTTCCCCAGCAGCCTGGGACCCGAGCCCAGGCTGTGAGCAAGCGCTGGACAAAGGGCTGAAACTGCGGAAGATTGCAGGGTAGGGGAAAGGTCACTCCTGGTAAAGACTTTTCTCCTAATCAGAGAGAGAGACACACAGCAGCCCTTCCATCTCCTGCAGCTCTGAGGGAGAAGCCAAAAGAATCACAGAGAAGCTGCCCCACAGCCCACCAGCACCCAGCCAGCCTTGGAATGTGCACGTCGGGGTTTGCTGTCATATGAGATATAAAGATAACAGGTAATGATAGATCTGAGAATACCTCTCTCCTTAAAATGCTCAGGGACTCGGGTCTTCCACTACTGGCATCCCCACTGATAAAATGGCTGCCCTTTAATCAGACCAGCCATGGGGGGAAACAACAAATAGCTCCCTCCCTCAGCTGACTCCTCGGGAAAAGGAGGAAGAGTTACAACTGTAGCTCGGCCGGTGTGGTTCAGTGGTTGAGTGTCGACCCATGAACCAGGAGGTCAGGGTTCCATTCCCAGTGAGGGCACATGCCTGGATTGTGGGCTTGATCCCCAGTGTGGGGTGTTCAGGAGGCAGCCAATCAATGATTCCTCCTCATGATTGATGTTTCTATCTCTCCTTCTCCAACTGCAGAAAAGCTCCACTCTTCCCCTCCTTGCTTCCGCCCTGCTCCTCAGGCCTGACCTTTGTAAGCTCCTGGGGTAGTCATTCCTACTTCCAGGGAAGGAGGAACTTGGACCCACACCCCCAACTCATCCTGTCCAATGCTAGACTCGATAGTCAATGGCTTCACTTCTTGTTTTCCTGTTTTCTTTTTAATCTTGAAGTTCAGATTTGAGGGGACCAGGTCACCCCAGTAAGGACTTCAGCTTCCTCATTGAGATGTTCTGCCTCTCCCCTCAACGGTCTCCTTGCCCACTCGAGGGGTGAGGGGATGGTCTTCCAAATTTCACCCTCTTGAGGGATTCTCATTGCTTTGACACTGGTCTGCATGGTTGGAGGTGAACATTACCACTTCTCACCTCTCTACGCCTGGAGGTCCAAGGCCGTCTCCTTGCATGCTACCGAAGATCCCCCTTTCTCTCCCACGTCACCGGTTTCTTCCCTGAATGCTCCTTCATGTCAACATCTCCACTCTGGAAACCCTCCCCACCCTTGAAACCCCCACCTACACACAGATCTCTTGTGAGGTCATCCTTGTTCATTCCAGACCCAGAGCTTCCCTTCCTGTCAGCACCTGCAGGGGTGTGCATGGCCTGCCCCAACCGGGTGGTGCGTGTCACACTGCCTGGTGTTGGGGTTGTGAACACGTGTCCCCCTACTGCACTGTAAGCCCCCCACCCCCACCCCGGGACCACAGTTATTGTATGTTTTCAATCCTCTGCAGAGTAGGTGCTACAGGGACATTCAAGTCCACACACATTTATTGTGCCTTGTGGTGCTGTCTCAGGACTTCTTATCTGGGGGAAAAAATAAATGTATTTATTGTTCAAATTTACTTATATTTAGGTTTGTGCTTCCTTGAGGCCAAAAGCACCATCACTAATACACATACCAATTAAATACATAGATGTGGGAGTAAAAAAGGGCTTTTTTATGGTTAATTTCAGTTTGGGGTGTGTGTTGAAGGGGAATGATTGAGAGAAAGGCAAAGCTAAGAGTCAGTGTGTGTGTGTGTGTGTGTGTGTAAAAGCACAAAGCTCAAGGAAACAAGGAGAGAATATGTAGGAGAATGTGGTGGGTGATCCAAGGAGGATGTTTATTTAGAAGCAAGATTGAAATAATTAACTCCATGTAGTGTTACCACAATATGAATGAGCAAAATCTAGATATTCTTTCTTTTTAACAGTAAACATTTATGGAGTGCTCCAGGTATACTAGGGATGGCTTATAACACTTCCATTCCCTAAAACTTTATCTCACCTCTTCCAAACCAATGCTTCCTAACAAGAAATTTGATTTTACTCTCAATAGATAAAAAGAAAAAAGTTTTTATTCTCCATTTAGGTCAAAAGCAATTTTGGCAGCAGCCCAAACACTCCTCGAGGCACCAAGAATAACTGCAAGCTTATCTTCGTGAATGTCTTTTTTTGGGGGCCCGATTCTCATTCTCTGGTATTTTTCTTCTCCAGTCCTTTTTATAATTTTGCAGTTTTCATTTATTTTTCATCACATCTCTCTTTGACGTCTCCCCAGTTTCCTTATCGAGGTCTTCTTTCATCCCTTTCTGGGATGACGGTAACATTTCAATAACTCATGTTAATGGATTGGGAGATTTGGGGTCCCTGGAGCAGCAGGAATGCAGTCTGGTAAAATAGAGGGAGTCTTGGGCAAGATTCTGGAGACCCCTTATCACTAACTAGTGGGATGACCTTGGGCAAAATAGCAACTTCTTGGAATCTTAGAGCCCTTATCTCTCAGAAGGATTTGACAAATATGATCTCTAGGCATTAACATTCTGTGACATTTAAAAACAAAACAACTTTTTTTTCTTTTTTTTTTCTCAAAGAGTGAGATTTGCAACTTGTATGTGGAGATATGCTGCTTTGGTGGTAATTAACATTGGATTTAAAAGTCGTTTTATCTTCTGCAACTTTGTGGTGACTTGAGCTTTATAAATGAGGGCTGGGATTTGGGACTATTTCCCAGGTCGTCGTCCATCCAGCGCTGGAAACTTTTCCAGACAGGAGCCCACGCTGAAGGAAATAAGGAATAGACTTGCGTTCTTTTTTTGTTAATTGTGGTAAAAACACATGACATAAAATCGACCCTATTAGCACATTTTTGAGGGAACTACAATATTGTTACCTACTGTACGGCAGATCTGTAGAACTTTTCCATCTCGCATGATTGAGACTTGCACAGCAACGCCCCCTGCCCACTCTGCCTCCAGCCCCTGTCAACCACCATTCTACTTTCTGATTCTACGAGTTTGACTACTTTAGAAACTTCATATAAGTGGAATCATGTAGTGTTTGTCCTGTGATGGGCGTATTTCCCTCAGCATAATGTCCTCAAGGCTCATCCATGTTGTAGCATGTGACAACATTTCCTTCCTGTTAAAGGCTGTATAATACTCCTTGACTTGTGTACTGAACTAGAATTTTTTTTTCTGAGTTTCATACAAATAAAATTAAAACTCACATATTTTGTCTCAAAACCTTTTTCTGCTCCTGCTGGTTGTTCAGGATGCCTTTATCAATGTAAAAATTCTTGCGGCAGAGTGGCCTAGTCCCCACTCACATCCAAGGATGGTTCTCTTTACCTTTTGATGTCTCTGTCTGCAAACACGGCCTTTTTGATAGAATAATCAGACTTTTGGGGGACAATCTAGATTCTTGTCTTGATTCTGAGCAGCCTTGGGCAAAGTTCCTTCTCCCATCATGGGCCTCAGTTTCCTCATCTGAAAAATGGACAGGTTAGATTAGTTCACTGGTCCTCAACGAAGGCAACCTTGCCCTCAGTAGACATTTGGCAATGTCACACCTGCCCTGTCACTACCTGTCCTGGGTAGAGGCCAGGGTTTCCACTACACATCCCACAATGCATGGGACAGGCACCCCCCCCCTCTCCCCGACAAAGAATTGTCCAGCCTCAAATATCAACAGCACGGAGGTTGTGGGGTCCTGGACTAGCAAATGTCTGGGTTCTCTAGCCTGGCATCTATAAAATGCCATGACTCCTTCCATTGCTTCAATTTTCCCTTCACTCTTTCATTGGCTTGAGCCTTAGATAATAGTGTGAAATAGGAGAGTTTATCCAACTTCTTCCTTCTTCTTTCATAGTCTGTCCTTCCAAAGATTTCATTCTCTTTCCCTTCCTTCACTGTCTCCTCAGAATCTGGGACCAGTATAAGAGGCTGATGCAGCCCAGCCGGTGTGGCTCAGTGGTTGAGTATCAACATATGAACCAGGAGGTCATGGTTTGATTCCCGGTCAGGGTGCACATGCCCAGGTTGCAGGCTCGATTCCCAGTGTGGGGCGAGCAGGAGGCAGTCGATCAATGATTCTCTCTCCTCATTGATCTCTCTCTCTCTCGCTCTCTCATTCTCCCTTCCTCTCTGAAATCAATAAAAATATATTTTTTTAAAAAGAGGTTAATGTTTTTGAACAGGGTCTGAACTTCGGGAGCATCAGGCTGGCGTGAGGGAGAGACATGGGACCAGGCTAGGCCTTTGCTGCCATACTGCTTCACTGACACCCCCACCCTCTAGTTATGTAAGCTTGGGGGGGGACGGACCACAGTTTAGTATTAAAATAAGATGATGTTTAGTTTTTAGTTTTAATTTTAGCGACTGTTAAGTTTTGTCCCTTATGCTTTCTTATCCTGACAGTTGTCATCTTGTGCAGAACTTAAATGTGTGAAAAAATAATAACAGGCATACCTGCCTAGTCCAGAGAACCAAAGAAATAAGATCCCTTATATATACTTGCCTTTAAGATATAATCTTTAAAAAATATATACATATATTTTTAAATTGATTACAAAGAGGAAGGGAGAGGGAAAGAGAGATAGAAACATCAATGATGAGAGAGAATCATTGATTGGCTGCCTCCTGCATGCCCCACACTGGGGATCGAGCCAACAACCCAGGCATGTGCCCCGACCGTGAATCGAACCATGCATAACCTCCTGGTTCATAGGTCGACACTCAACCACTGAGCTACACTGGCCAGGCTAAGATGTAATCTTTAATAATTTATTTCTAGCATGTCTTCTATGCTAGAAATATATTAACTATTCAAACATGAAAGCCAGACCCAAGGTGTTATCTTTGATACTGTCCCCTCTCTCATCTTCAGACCTAATTCATCTCCAAGTCCTGTCAATTTTGCCTCCTAAATATCCTCCCACTCCACTACTGAAACCCACCCCTGTCCATAACTTCAGTGCAAGTTCCCATCGCCTCATCCTGGACCACAGGGATCTACTGTGAACGACTCTAAGCACACCTCCCAGGACCCTGCCAGCCTTGTTCACATCGATACAAGAGCCACATTTCAAAACACAGACCGGATGACATCAGTTTGTAAAATCCCGCAATGGCTGTTTGCCTTCTGAGGATAAAGGCAAAACTCACTTACCTGCCCCTATTCCCTACCCCTCCTCCTACTTCTGCAGACACATCTTCCCCCACTTCTTACTTATTTTTTTTTTTTTAAACTCCAGTTACACTAGCCGTTTCCCACTTCCTTGAACTCTCCGCACTCCTTCAGGGCCTTTGTACCAGTTGCTTCTCCAGCCTGGAACGTTCTCTCCACCCTTACATCTACCCTCTTGTCTTAGGTTGGGTTCTCCCAGCAGCAGACCCGGACAACCAGGACTTGAGTTTGTATGTAGTAGTCCCCTTATCCAGGCTCAACTGCAACCTAAAAGTATGACATCGAAAACTCCGGAAATAAACAGTTTGTACATTTTAAATGGAGCAGTGGGATGAAATCTGATGCTGTCCGCCTTCGTCTCACCTGGGACACGAATCACCCTTCTGTCTGGCATTCCCTCGTAGACACTCCCTGCTCCTTAGCCACCCAGTAGCTGCATCGGTTGGCACTGTGTCTCCCAGTGCTTCTGTTCAGCTGACCCTTATTTCACTTCACAACGACCCCACAGTGCGGGGGCAGTGCTGCCGGCATCTGGATCTGCCTCAGAGAAGCCTGGACCTGCTTCCTTTAAGTCAGTGGTTCTCAACCTTGGCTGCACATTAGATTCACCTGGGAATCTTTTTAAAATCCTGATTTCTGGGCCTCATCCTCTGGAATTTCTGTTTCTTTGTTATGGGGTGGGGCCACAACATTAGTAGCAAAGAAACAGAATTTCCGGAGGATGAGGCCCAGAAATCAGGATTTTAAAAAGATTCCCGGGTGATTCTAATGTGTAGCCAAGGTTGAGAACCACTGCTTTAAGTGGAAAGGTGAGTACGGCAGGCCCTCCAGGAGACTCATTGGTTCCATGTGTTTCCATGTAACGCTGATGAGGAAAAACAATTGCTTCCAGCTGGTGCCCTACCTGGGTGGAGTTTGCATGTTCTCCCCATATAGCTTTTCTCTGGTCCCCAGTTTCCTCCCACATCCTGAAGGGTGCACGTGAGCTGAATGGCCGTCTGCGCCGCTCCGTGCTGGGTGTGGATGTGAGGGGCGCTGGGACGCAAGGGCAGCCTGTCCAGGTGGGTCCCACCTTGTGCCCCGAGTGCCGGGAGGGGAGCGGCTGCTGCCACCCGTGACCTTGAACTGGAATAAGCAGGTTGGAAAATAATTATCGGACTTATTTCTCTTAATCTTTCTTAAATGTATGGGTAGCTTCCATTTATTTCAATGTTTAATATTAGAAGTGTTTTGGGTCTTTATTTAGATGTTTGGTGATGGCTTTGTAACCAGAAATATTTGGTAGGACTTTAACTCTCTGTATCAATGAGCCTGTGGTCAAACTGGTTTCGATAGCTGTCATTTTGCTTAAAGCTGTAATTTTCAAGAGCCTGTGGATGGTGAGTGAGGACTTATGGTACAGTACAATACGGTACTTTGGTACAATACTCCTGAATGTTGAGAATTCATAATTTTCTAATTTTTATGAGTTTTTAACTCAGTTATGAGGTAGTCCATCCCTTTATATCAAAGGTATATATTTACTCATATTGTGGCATGCATGTGTTTCCTGATGAATATTGGGTCAATCCTTAATTAAATAGATACTATCTTTTGTTTCTCTCCTTGTGTTCCCCAACAGCTGGTAAAATATTACAGTGTCCCTAAAACTTTTTTTGTGTGGCTACAAGTTCTCTTATTGAATCTGGGTGGAAACAGGATGGGAATTTATCCGTCTGAAGGCTTTTCTTAAAGTCAAAGCAACCCTCTCTGGCTGTAAACCCCGGCCGGGCCCGCTGTCTCCTGCCCTGGGGCCTGAGCGGAGGCCACTGCTTGTTTTGCCTGATTCTTGGCTGGAGACCAAGCCCTGAATGTCTTCTGACTTGGGGGGTGGCTTAGGCAGCTGTGGCCTGTTCAGCAATTGTCAGGTTCCTTGGGCAAAAGGCCAGCAGCTTCTGGTGTTTACAGGGGACGCTAGCCCTCCCCAACCTGGCTAGTGGTGGCATGCTCCGATGACAGCGAGTCTTTGACCATCTTCTGCCAGCGACACCAGCATGAGACCGCCATGCAACCTGCTCCTGGGAGCTCAGGGGAGTGTGGCTATGCTTTCTGATGACTTGTCAACATAAGTCATTGCATCCACTTGGAGTAAGATGTTCACAGGAGGTGCCTGTTGGAGTCCCTAAGGCAGGGGTGGGGAACGCCCGGCCTGTGGGCTGTGAAAGGCCCACAAAAACATTTGGTCTGGCCCTGCCAAGGCACTAGGGGTGAGTTAATTAAATGCTTGACCAAATATAGCAGGCTAAACTTCAAGTTGATACTTCTGTATGGCCCATGAACGATATTATAAATATCCAAATGGCCCTTGGCAGGAAGAAGGCTCCCCACCCCTGCCCTAAAGTGTGGGGACAGGTCTTCTCTCAGGTTTCTCCAAATTCATTAGGTCCTGGGCTTATCTGTTCCTTATACTTCATTCATGTGAGCGTGAAAGGGCCTGGATAATTTTTAATTTTTTTCGGTAAAATATACATAACGTAATATTTTAACCACGTTAGCCATTTTTAAACGCCACACTTCAGTGGCATTAAGTCAATTCACATTGTTGTGCTACCATCACCGCGACTCAGCTCCAGAACTTTTTCATCATCTGAAACTCTGCACCCATTAAATATTCTCCCCAACCCGCCCCCTCCTCCCCCTCCTCCCCCTCCTCCCCCCGCCATCCTCTGGCAATCACCATTCTACTTTCTGTCTCTATGAACCTTATGTAAGTGGAATCATACAGCATTTGTCCTTTTTTGTCTAGTGTTACGGCCAAAGGTGATCCTGAGTGTGTGTGTGGGGGGAGGGGGTGAAAGGATTGAGAAAAGACAGACAAGAGAATGAAAGCTGGGTCTCGGTGGGACGCTGCTCCCTGATGAGGAGACAGGGTCAGCGCCCACAAGCCGTGTCTTTATTTTATAGTGGCATCTGCTATAAAATAAATAGCAGATGCTACGAGGCAAAGTAGGGGCATGATCAAGTTGTTTACAGCATTCACGTGAGTTTCAACCTCACTCAACTACATGCACCCGAACTCTATCACAAGGCACGTGGGGCTACGTGTTTGGACCATAGGTTCAAGCTTACAATCACAGCCGTTGGCTATGATTGTGCTGGGAGGGCCCTGCCCTCCAGCTGGGACTTACACGTGGCAATGAGAGGACCCTGTCCTTTCATTAGTCCGAGGCTTGAACCTGGCCAAAACACTGTAGCCGTGCCCCACAGTCTAGTTTATATCAGTTAGTGTTCATGCCTTAAAGGAACATGGATAATTTTTATAGTAAGTCTGTACAGTGGGACTTGACTTACGAGTTTAATTCCTTCCGAGACTGAGCTCGTTAAGGAGCTCGTTAACTCAAATTACTCTATCAACTCAATGCAAAAACTTGGCAGAGAGACAGCTGGTATCTCAAAAAACTCGTTAGTCGGGACACTCGTAAGTCAAGGCCCCACTGTATCTTCCTTAAATACCACTTATTTCACTAAAATAGTTTCTAATGTCCTTTATGCTATTTAACAAACAGTGGAGCAGATTTAAGTAACAGTATTTAAGGGGCTTAGTAGCTGCCTCTGAATCCTAGATTCCTGCTTAGAGTTTTCCTCATGCTAACTAATCACCATTTGCACATGACACAGATCAAACTGAAGTCTGCTTAGAGTAAATCACCACAGGCTAAGGTGTAGTTAAAATTCAAAAGCTTCTGACAGGCGAAGAGCTGAATGTTGATAAGGAAGGACACTTCTCGTTGAAGTAGCAGGATCACATGTTGGTTCTGCAACACAAGTAGGGTTTTGGGATGTCTGGGATTTTACATAAACTTCTCTCTCTCTCTGTTCTGGAGTAAGAGTTTAAATTCTTAGGGTGGATCATGGTCTCCCTTAAAATATCATGAGCCATGTTAGAAGGGGAAACACTATTTTCTATGGAAACATAGAAACAGATAGCAAAAAGTCCAGCCAGCCGGTGGGGTGGTATTGTGCACTGAACATTTATGTGTCCCCCAAATTCATATGCTGAAATCCAACCCTCCATGTGATCGTAGGAGGTGCTGGGGCCTTTGGAGGTGATTAGTCATGAGGACAGAACTCTCAGAATGGATTAGTGCCCTTATTAGAGAGACTCCGGAGAGCTCTCCTCCTCCTCTGCCCTGCGAGGATACAACCAGGAGGTAGGTGTCCACCTATGAACCAAGACGTGGGCCCTCACCAGACACCAACTCTGCTGGCACCTCATCTCGGACTTCCCAGCCTCCAGAACTTTGAGAAATAAAATTCTGTTGTTTATAAACTATGCTGTTCTGTTGTAGCAGCTCGGCTAAGTTAGGTGGAAATATTCAGAAGCTCAGGTTTTCATTGTCTCTGAATTTTTTCCCCTGGAGCTGAGGCCCTGGTTGATGGTGGCTTCCTGCAGCAGGCTGACTTGAATGGAGCAGCTAGACCCTCTGTGCTTCCAATCTTTTGATCCCTTTATGCTCACTGCTTCCTCTAAACAAGTATCTTTGCCTCCATAAAGTTGCATTGGTTAATAGCTCTAATTGTCACTTGGTGTGTGTGTTATGGTCTTAATTATGTTATGGCCTTCAGAATGAGGACCAGTGTTGTATAATTCCTCTTATTAGAGTCAACAAATTCATATCAGACTTGCAGCCTCAAAACTTTTCCCACTTATGAGGGCAAGTGCATCTCACAACTCTAGGGGGCACTGTTCACTTTAATTCTATGTGAATGGCACCTCCTGGAGTTGGGTGCACAGCAGCCTTTTTAATTACCAAGGCTTTTTTGTGGGGACAAAGGTCACCAGAGTTTACACTGACATCATTTTTCTCATAGCCAGTTCATTCATATATAATATATATATATATATGTTGGCTAATGAGGGAGTTCAGAAAGATAACATCAGGAAGCTTTCAAGGCTAATAATGCCCTAATTTCCTGTGGTAGCCTTTCTTTCCTAGACTTCTAAATGATCCGCCAATTTAGCAAGCTGATATGAACCATTCCTTCCTACCTGGGATGTTCTTCTCACACTGCCTGTGTAATGTGTCTACATTCTCGAAGTTCCAGTTCAATTCCCACCTTTCCCATGAAGTCTTCCCTGGCCATTTTGCCCACTTTCCTCTTCTCAATTCAGTACCACTCAGAGAGTGCACCTCACTGCTAGCATTTACCATGTATTGCTACGCACTGTTAGTTCCATACGTGTGTGAAGGATAATATTTTGAAGTGTTAGCTGGTGTAATTGTCATTGCTGATCATTTTGGTGGCTCTGCAGCCCTCTCTTCCCATTGAGGCTGAGGCATCTACTGAATCAGGGGTGCAAGAGTTAGAGGAACAGTCCCCTAGACTTCCTTCACTTCTGACATCAAGTGCAAGTTTAGAGGTTTACAAGACCATCCTCATGTTTGATAATTCACTTGAAGAACTCACAGATCACACTGTAAGCCGTTACACGCGTGGTTATGGTTTATTATAGGGAAGAGATACAGACTGAGATCAGCCAAGGAAGGCAACACTTGGGGCAGAGAAGAAAGTTCCAGGTCGGAGCTTTCTGTCGTCCTGTCCCAGTGTGGTGGGTGGCGTTACTCTTCCAGCAAGGATGTGTGACAATGTATATGGAGTACTGCCAACCAGGGTAGTTCATCAGAGCCTCGGTGTCCAGTGTTTTTATTGGGGTTCCAAGGTTGACTGCCCACGTGGCCGATTCAGGCTGCAGCTCCTTCGGAAGTTGAACTGATATTATGTGACTCAAAGCCCCCACCATTAATCACATTGATAGACTTTCTGGTGTGGTCCAAAGCCCCCAGGTAAGCAAGGACACTCTTATCAAGCAGGACATTCCAACGATTTGGAATCAGGGATCAATTGCCAAGGCCAGACCTCTTTGGGCAAAGTTAAATTCTTTACTATACAGGGGGCTTTGCAGAATCTAGCTGAAGAGTAGAGACCAATTTTTGTTTCCAACTTCCAAGATAGGTCTGGAGGTGTACTTCAGAGATAACAGCTGTGATTTTCATTTGCAAGACTCTTATGTGTGGAGCCAGCCTCTTTGAGAGAAGTAGGGCTTGTGGGTTCTATGGGAGCCAACAATGAAGAACTAGAGTTTCGAGTTTATACAGGTGAACAATAGAAGAGAAAACTAGGGAGCTGTGATATAAGGGTGGCTTCTGGTACCTAAGAGGGCAAGCACCCTTCCTGGGCTGGAGGAGGAGCTTGGGAGATCAAGAAAGGAGAAGAGGGAGGGGCTTTGGCATGACCCACTAGTAAGGTTGAAACCAGGGGGTGGAAGTGGGAGCAGAAACTCCCCAGATGCATTTGAGGATCGGGGTGCAGAAGGGACACCTGCCCTTCCTTCTGCCTGGAAACCTGGAGGAGACCAGCTCACAGAGTGATTCATGCCAGTAAACCATGAAGATAGAAAACACAAAGTTTTCTGGGTTGTAAGCAAATCCCCACATCAAGATGGCATGTGTGGAACCATATGCGGATCCATTGTTATGCTGCATGATTCGTAGACAAACGGAAGTCTGCCCACATCAATGGCAAGAATCACTGTTATTTTTTCAGACACAATAGGCAATTTACAGCTTTGGTATCTGTCTTGGTTAGTTGTCTAATCTCTGAATAAACATAGTTGTGGGCAATTTATAGCTGATAGCACCCGACTATGTTTTTCTTGCTCAGATGTTAATGATAAAACTCCTTGTTCCTTGGCCTGGCATTCGGGCCTCCAGAAAAGTTTGGCCTCAGCCCTTGTGCCCAACATTAGCTTCTGTTCCTCCTCCTTAAAGGACTCAGCAGCTTCAGAATGCACATTCCCTCCTCTGTGCCTTTATTCAAGTTGTCGTTTCTTCCTGGCCTGACTTTCTCCATCGCCACAGGGCTTACATTCTACTCCCCCCAGGAAGCCCTCCTCAGTTTTCCAGGCCTGATGCCGACCTCCCCCGGCACATGGCTTTACCTCTGGTATGGGATCCACAAAATGCTGCCATTGCCATTATTATCTATGATCTGAATATAGGTTGTCTCCTGTGTTCCATGGTCAATTCCTTGAAGGCAAGGACCATACCTTTTCTAATTTAACCTCTGATAACACCAGGCACAGGGCCCTGCATGCTCAGGTGCTGAGAGCACCTGCCGAATTGACACACACACACACACACACACACACACACACACACACACCTTTAGTCTCAGTCTCCCAGAAGGAATGAAATGTCATGATTTGGGGGTGATTTGAGGGAGATGAGGCTGAATTCCAACATGGAGGGCAGGGGAGGGAGCTAGCAGTGGCTGGGATGGGGTTGGCATTGGAGTAGACTTCTTGTCAGGTGGAGTGGCTTCCAGGTCCTAGAGCTGGGGACCGAAAGAGCAGACCAGACCCAGGCTTCTGTGCCTCTACAGTCAAATGTGGGCAGCAGGCTGGGGTATGAGCTGGGGTGGACCCCCATGAGGACCGCAGAACTTCTCTTCTGACTCTCGGAAAACCTCCAGAATAGAGAAAACCAGGTTACCTTAGTATTATCTCCAGGTGTCTGTGTGGTGGGATGTCAAGGGGTCCAGGAGTAAAGGTCCAGAATCACCAGGTGAGAAAGAAGAGATAAAAACAACCTACAACTATTTTCAGAAATGGTCACTCTCACTAGCAGTGAAAGAACTACAAATTAAGACAACAGTGGGGTTAGTTGGCCCTCCTGTCTTTTATTTTTGTCCAGTGGTAGTGCAGGCGAGGATGAGCTATAGGCCTTTCCTTTGGCTGCATTAAAACAGAATCTAAAATTGCTATAACCTTGGCCAGTTTAAAAGCCTTCAGACTGAATATCCTCTTTGCTCCAGCAATTCTACTTTTAGAAAATTCCCTTCCTTCCTTCCTTCCTTCCTTCCTTCCTTCCTTCCTTCCTTCCTTCCTTCCTTTTTTCCTTCCTTCCTTCCTTTTTTCCTTCCTTCCTTCCTTCCTTCCTTCCTTCCCTCCCTCCCTCCCTCCCTCCCTCCCTTCCTCTCTCCCCCCCTTACTTCTGTTCTTCCTTCCACAAATACTTCTTGAGCCCCCAGTCTGTGCCAGACAATGTCCTAGGCACTGGGGAACCTGGCTGACTTATCCCCTCCTCTATTGAGCAAGATGCCATGTACGGCCATGGGAGCCACGGTTCTTGTCTGGAAGTAGCTAGGCATGGGATGTGTGCTGTGGTTTATGAAGAGTTAAGGGAATTTCTGGGAAATGTGTTGAATAGCTTGCAACCCTTCTGAAAGATTGCTCTAAGAGGGAAGCCACAGGCTCCAAGTCTTCCTGAAGGACTGGGCCATCCCCAGGCCTCCCTCTGTGGACTTTGCACCCCTGTGTGGGAAGTGAGTTTTCCTGTTACAGATGGCTGGGCACGTTAAATCCGCTTGACACAGCTGTGGTAGGAGAGTTCCCTTGCTCCTGCTCAATCAGTCAGGAATCTTGCTGGTGATAGATGCAGGGAGCAAGGCAGTGAGAGGCCAGGCTTAAAGAGGGTTTTGGCAGTGTAGTCACATGTCCATGCCTGTGTAAAGACTCTGTTTTGAAGAGTTCTCACAGCCAGTGTGGCTCAGTGGTTGAGCGTCGATCTATGAACCAGAAGGTCACGGTTCGATTCCCGAACAGGGCACATGCCCAGGTTGGAGGTTTGATCCCAAGTGTGGGGCATATAGGAGGCAGCCAATCAATGATTCTCTTTCATCATTGATGTTTCTCGCTCTCCCTTCCTCTCTGAAATCAATAAAAATATTTTAAAAAAACCACACAACCAACCAACCAAACAAGAACAGTTCTCACCCTGTAGATGAGAAAGATGTACATGATGTTACACTGCACATGAGAGGGGTCGGCTGGGGAAACTCTGAATTAATCAGGAATAATTATTAGCATTTTATGTTATTTATAACCACTTATATTTGTCTAGCGAGTTATACCTTTCAAAATGCTAATATATACTTGATCTCATTTGATCTTTCAAAGAATGTTACTGTAAAATCTGTTTCATATTATATAGTTATAACTTTTGTTTTGTTTTGTTTTGTTAATCCTCGCCCAAGGATATTTTTTCTGTTGATTTTTAGAGAGAGTGGGAGGGAAGGGGAGGGGGAGAGAGAGAGAAAGAGAGAGAGAGAAACATTAATGTGAGACAGACACATCAATCGGTTGCCTCCCTGCACTCGCCCAACCAGGGTTGGGGATTGAACCTGCAACCCAGGTACATGCCCTTGACTGGGAATCAAACCCGAGATCCTTTGATGCGAGGGCCAATGCTCTAACCACTGAATGATGCCAGCCAGGGCTACAACTCTTTTCCTACTACCTGTTGGGTCCAAAATATGACGCCCCCACATATACCACTGCGGCATATTCATTACTTTGAATTAAGGCTACTTAACAAGCAGCTGGTGCCAGAGGGCACCTTGACCTTCCCTGTCTCCTTGAGTGCAGGAAATAAATCTCCTGAGAGACAACCTTATCACTAGCGGTAAGAAACCTAGAGCCAAAGCTTTTTACAAACTTTTCACTTACTATCCAAGCCCAGACTTTAGATTCCTCACTAACGAATGCCCTCACCTTGCTTAGATTCCTTTCTAATGAGCACTAGCTTTCTTTGTCATGTCAATTTATCATTAATTTATTGTCTATTTATCTAAAAAATTTATAATGGTATCCAGTCTGATCATTTCTTTGAGCCTCATTTTATGATCTGAGCATCATATTGTGCTTCTCCCATGTGCACATATTAAACTGTTTTTTTTTTCTCCTGTTAATATAGTCTTGTGTCCATTTTATTATTTCACTATTAGTCCAACCATAAAAACTGAAAAAGGGTAGAGGGAGGAATTCTCCGTCTCACTGACACACCTATCAAAGCCAATAAATCTTCCACAGACACTGACTGTCAATGTCAGGAACATCAACATCATCCGTTTTACTCTCTCCGATTTGCCTTGTGACTGTTTTATAAGATGCGTTTTTGTACTTCTAATTCTCCCTTGACCTTTTCACATTTCCATTACCCAGAGCCTCTTTATACCTCATGTTGTATGTTTGATGTCCCACTTGAACCCATTATATCAGTGGTTCTCAACCTTCCTAATGCCGCGACCCTTTAATACAGTTCCTCATGTTGTGGTGACCCCCAACCATAAAATTATTTTTGTTGCTACTTCATAACTGTAATTTTGCTACTGTTATGAATCGTCATGTAAATATCTGATATGCAGGATGTATTTTCATTGTTACAAATTGAACATAATTAAAGCTTAGTGATTAATCACAAAAACAATATGTAATTATATATGTGTTTTCCGATGGTCTTAGGCGACCCCTGTGAGAGGGTCGTTCGACCCCCAAAGGGGTCGCGACCCACAGGTTGAGAACCACTGCATTATATTGTTTGTTTTTTGCTGTTAAGAATTAAAGAAAACCAATTGTATTGCGGTACAATACAGTTGACACAAAGTAAACTGTGCCTGTTTAAAAGTGATGCTTAAACATCTTGATATATGTATAAACCCATACAACCATCACAATCAAGATAGTGAACATACCCATTTATTTTAAGTGACTCAAGTTGGTCTTTATTTTTTGCAACCCAAAGAAACGTAACTGAGGCACCATTTTATTTATGTTTTCTCGTTCTTGACTATGTCTGTGGAGAACTCTTTCTGGTTCTGGGCTCTTGGATCTGTCAGCTCATGCTAGACCTCAGTGTTAATCAGTGATCCCATATTCACATCTCGATATCCCCAGTTTCTCTTCCAGCAAGTTCTGTCCATCCCATGGGGTAGCGGAAAGAGCACAATGTGAAGCTGGAAGACCTGAGTCTGTGTCTCCACCTCGCTACTATTTAGATGTATGATCTTGCATGTTAATTGTTACACAATTCACCAAGTTGTTTAGGATCAATGCGAACCTCATTATGTAATAGGATGTCAAAATGGAAATTTCTATACAGACCCAAGTCATTTTACATGTTATATTGCAAATCACCCCATGGAAAATTTACAAAGGATATGTCCTCAAACTGGTTCAAGGTCTCTTGAACTCCTCACCTGATTTAAGATAATCAACAAGAGTGGAGGAGAGAATACTTTTTGTAATACTTTAAGCAATAAAACAATAAAAAAAAAGAAAAGAAAAGAGTGGAGGAGAGGATACAATGGCTTAGAAAGTCTCAAAGCTCATCATTATAAGATTATGTTTGTAGTGTTATAGTCCCCCTTTGTGTGCAAATACTTATTGCTTATGTACCATTAGTAAACAGAAGTAATGTGTTCAGTTTCTGGCTAGATGGGCTGCTCAATTGTCATGAATTCTTCAGTCTTCCCAAACTCTGCTCAGAGACCCTATCCTATATAGAAAAAGCCTAATATGCAAATTGACCAAATGGCAGAACGACCGGTTGCTATGACACACACTGACCACCAGGGGGCAAATGCTCAATGCAGGAGCTTCCCCCAGCCTGCAGGCCCCAGGCCAGCCAAGGTGGATGCCAGTGGGGGGCCCCCCATCACCCTGCTGGTTACCCCGTAGAGGGAGGTGACCGGCAGCGGTGGTGAGGGGCGGGGCCAGAGAGTGGGCTGCACCAGGCCGGCCAAGGCAGTTACCAGCGGGAACCCCCCGATCCCCCCATTCGCCCTGCCGGTCACCCCACAGATCGGCCCTGATCGCCTGCCAGGTCTAGGGACCCTACCTGTGAATTTCGTTCACTGGGCCTCTAATTTATTATAGATTGATTGCTGATGACTTCTACTGTGTGTACCTTTTTTGAAGACACCATTAAAATATTCTTGTAGGAAAGGAAGATTACTTTTGGGAGGCAGTCACACATGTTTTTTTAATTCTCAGGCTCCCGTTCATATGTAGAATTCTAACTATACATCTGGCAGCTGAGGTTCTCTTTTTTCCAAACATTCTCATTTTGTATATTAAACAGAATTCTACCTCTACATGACTTCCTTCCCATGTTATTAAGCTGTGTGAAGACCCCTAAACCCGTTCCCTTTATGTACAATAAAATCCTCTCTAGGTAGGAAGCTTTATTTCTTGTACTAAAATGACATGCAGTTGTTTGTCTCTCAGGATTGAGGCTCATCCATCCAGAACTCAATGTTCTCACTCTCTTTGGCTTTCTCTCCCTTAATGTCTCTGCTGTCTTCTTTTCCTCCTCTGTTGATTCATTCAGGCATAATTGACTATTTCCTTTCCTTTCTGTGAGTTAGCTGTTCCCCAAAGCTTTTGCCCATAAGATTTTATTATGGAAAATTTAAAAATACAAAAAAATTTAAAGAATTGTATAGTCAACATCCATATACCTACCACTCAGATTCCACCATTAACATTTTAGTATACTTACCTTATCACATATCTATCCACGTATCAGCGTCTGCTTTCCACCAATCACATCACCTGTTTTTGCACACATTTCAAGTTAAATGTCAGGCACCAGAACCCATCACCCCAAGCACTTCAATATCAACACAATCAGATGACCTATCACTAACCTAGTAGGAATCAAACTTCAGTCTTTTGCAGACCCTTGCTGTGATTTTGTAACATTTGGGTGGAACTTACATTTCTATTTACCTGGTATTTTTCTTTACCATTTGTCTCTTATTTTTATTATTTAAATAATAATTTACTATTTACCATTACAATTTAAAATCTATTCACTTAAAAAAACTTAATCTTGTAATAAGCAATTATATCTGTGGAATTGTTTTTGATATTCTAGTTCATTATTAAATATATGATCATAAAAAATTGGTTCACATGCCCAATAAAATCATCTCAAATACTACCCAATGGTTCACATAATACACTTTGGAAAGTTCTGCTTTTTATTCATTTAATAAATACTTTGGAACACCTACTATGTTCTAGGCAATGGAGGTACAACAGCACATTCAACCTTCAAAAGTTCTTGCTCTCATGGAGCTCACATTCTACCAAGAGACACAGATAACAAACAAAATAAAGGAAGATAATTTAAGTTTGTGAGATGGTGATATGTATTTTGGGGGGAAATCAAACAAGGAAAGGAGGTAGGTAGTGTTGGAAGAGGGACACATGGGTGGATTACGATTTTAAATAGAGTAACCAAGAAGTTTCCCTGTGAGCAAATTCCTGATGGAGGGACTGAATAAGCCATGTGCCTATTTGGGGAAGAGATTTCCAAGCTGATGGGAGAGCAAGTTCAGGGCCCTGTACATGTCTGGTATGTTCAAGGAGGTCAGTGGAAGGAGTGCAGAGAGCAAGGGGAGAATGGTAGATAAGGGAGGTCAGAAGGTAGCCATGGGTGGCCCAACAGGCAGAACTTGCTGCCACTCCTACTGCAATGACTGTGGCTGCTGCTACTAATTCTATTATTTCAGGGTAGAAGGAAGGAGGAAAGAGATAGGGTAAGTGCTGGGGTCCAGCCAAGGGGACAATATTCACCAATCAGTTTGCCGTTAGAGCCTAATTCTTAAAGTTTTGCCTGTGGGTCTCTTGGTTCTTGCAAACCCCTAACCTGCATGCCACCTAAAAATCCATTACACCAAATTCACCACCTAAAAATATTCCAACAAAGAATAATGGAATAAATGAGAGAAAACGTACTGGCCACTTAATGTGCCATTCATTACTCTACTAGGCTCTGTACAGAACGCAAAAGAAGTAAGATTGGATCTCTCATTTCAAGGAATCCATACTCTTGTTGGAGTAAAAGAAAAAAAAAATCTTTACAGACAGATCAGAAATTCTGTGAGTACCGGGCACTATAAAGTTCTATGTTTTTGACTCAGTGCAGGAGGTAGGAGGGAACGATGACTCTAAAAAGGATGGTCAGGAAAGCTTCCTGGACAGGGCAGGCCTGTGAGCTGCTCCTTGAAAAGTGAATGGACAGAGGGAGGGAATTGCAAGCAAGAGCAAACAAACAAACACCCTATTCCCACCCCCCACAGCAATAGCCGTGAGCTTGAGCTTGGCTGTGGAGTGGGATATGAGGTTAGGGAGGACCGTGAAAGCTTAACAGTTAACAGATTAATGTACTTTTCCACAAGTGCGAGAAGAAAACGTACAGATGGGAAGCTGAAGGGATGGTTTATATTATAAACCTTGATAGAGAAGAGGTTGGCCGGAAGCCCACCTAGACGTGCTGCAAGTAGAAATTCACTTGGAGAACTGCTGTGGGGAGCATTCTGCTGAAAGGAGTCCCTTAATGCTTTACGCTGGCCAAACATTCCATTTCCTCTCTGAGGGCAGCTAGGGAACCTCTCTTCTCAGACCCAGGTCTCTAGCTGCAACAAGCCAGACTGAAGCACGCAAGTTACAAGATTAGAGGTTCCAGAAATGTCAGGGATAAAGGCTGTTCTCATTTTCAGCAGATGGAGGGGAATCTCAGAGAGCAGAAAAACAAGAAAATCATCTGTTGTTGAAAGCAGGGAGCTGGGGTAGAAATGGGCCTGCCCCAAACCCTCCTGAACCCAGGGGCCTGCCTCAGGCAGAAACCTCACACCCATCTTCTGCGGGTGAATTCCTCCTGCTGCTCCTGCAGCCCAATGGATCCCTTGAGATTTTCCCTTAGACACAGGAGTCTGATTTTTCTACCTTCACACCTTTCACAGCTCAGATCTGGGACACCATGCCTTCAGCTTCCATCTGCTCATAGCTCTGATCTTAAGGAAAATGATCCAGAAGAACAGAGATAATCATTGTGGGGCAAGTTTCAAGATTATCCTGCTATGGCCTGATCCACAGGCCCCGGGTCTGCTTCTTAAGCAGTTCTTGGAGACTTGAAGTGTGTCCAAAGCATCATTAGCATCAGTAGAAATGCAGACTCTCAGCCCCACCCCAGCCCCTCTGAGTCAGAATCTTCATTTTACCTGGATCCCCAGCAGATGGTTCGGATGCACATAGACTTTGAGAAGCACTGGTCTCGTTCACTCTGGGAATCAGTGCTTCAGGAAGAGGCCTTCCCAGAATGCAGTTTGAGAAGTAGATGCCTTGGTGCTGCTCTTTGGTTTGGAGAGCCTGGCTTTCTAGACTTCTTTCTGGGCTGCCCCGCCCCCGCTGCCCCCTTCTCCTCTCATTAGCCTGTAGAAATTGGATGGTGCTTGTTGAGTGCTAGGTACCAGGCTAGGCCTCTGGGATACAATCACGAAAGGTCAGCCCTAGCCTCTTGGCAGCTGGTAATCTGGGAATAAAGCATGTGTATGCCAAGGGAGATACCTGTGTCCTGTTAGGTAAGTCAAGTACTTTCCCAGCGGCTCTCTCTCCTCCAGAATTCCCTGGCAAGCTTCAGGTCATAATACACTGACTCTGAAAACCCTTCTTCCCCCCTTATACATCTGCATGACCACCTCTTGGGACGCTAGACTCTCTCTCTTAACTGATTATCCGGGCTCTTCAGTGTTCCTCTTGGTAAAGTCCCTTTCTTCCCTTTTCAAGTCCTGACTCTTATGGCTCTGCTAATTCTGGAACCTGTCCCCTTTTCTCCAACTTCAATACGATTAGCCTGCCCCAGACCCTTTGTCTTTATCAAGCAGAATTCATTATCTTTGTCACGGGTTGTCTTTGTCTTGAGTCTTCTCTCTGTCAAATCCATTCTCTCTAGCAGACAGAGTGATCTTTCTGATACACAAGCTTCGTGCTCTTTAAAACCCTTTAGAGCTTCCCTGTGTAGGATACATTGGTTCTAAAGTCCTGACCAAAGCACATGGCACCTTTCATGACCTGTCCTCTGGCTGTCTGCCTCATCTGCCATGGCCCTGGCCTTGCAGTTCAGCTACCTCAAACCTCTCGACATCTTGCCTCCATCCCTCTACAGATGCACGGATACCCAGCCTTCTGTTCTTTCCTTCTTCACCAGGCTGATGCCTGTTCATATCGCCATACCCAGTTCACCTTTCCTCTTCTTTAGGTTTTCCAACCCTAGCTGAACCTTAGCGTCACCTGGGGAGCTTTTTAAAAAAAATACCCAAACCCAGGCCTCACCCGTAAGAAATCTGATTTTATTGATGTGGGGACTGATGTCTAACATGGGTATTTTACTTTTAATTAAATAATTTTTTTTGAAACTGAGAGTGAATTTATTAAAGCTTAGGGCAGTGAGGCAAAGAAGGCCCCCCGGAGGCAGAATCAGGTAAGCCTGGGACGAGCTGCCGCTGCCCACTGTTCCTCTGGTTGCAAGTATCGCGGGAATCCTTAGAGCTTAGGGTAAAGAAAGCAAAAGCACACAGCTGAGAAAAGAGGGTGGGTGTGCTCACAGAAGAGCATGCCTAGACATGGATATTTTTTTAAAAAACTGCCCAAATTGCTGCTTCTCAAATTGTGTACTTGACTCCCCTAGGGATCCGGTTAAAGTGCAGATTCTGACTCAGCAGGTCTCAGGGGCCTGAGAGTCTACATTTCTGATCAGCTCCCAGGTGCTGCTGATCCAGTGATTGCACTTGAGCAGTGAGGGTCTGGGATGAGTGATTCCAGAGTGGCCAGTCTGGAAGCCTGGTCATTGATCTCCCTTACCGCCCCACCCTCCTGCGTGTTGCCTTCTGGTTTCCTGACATTTCTTATCACACGAAGGCTTCCTCTAATTTTCAATGCAGCCATCCAGGATGAAAATGCAATGAGCTGCTTCATGAGGGAGAAAACGTCATATGCCTCTTTGCTAAGCAAACGCTTGGGCAAAGAGATAGATTGTCTCTTTAAAATGCTTCTGAGTAGACTGGGAAAACGTCAAAGAAAGACATTTTTGCATAGAAGCAAAGGAAGGATGGTTTGTTTGCTTTAGAAACAAAACTTATGGACAGTTTGACGCATTTGAAGGAAAGAACATGTTCAGCTATAAAAAGAAACGGAAGGATTTGCAGTGACGATGGTAGTAATAATGGCAACAGCTAACTAACCGCTAATGCTTCCTAAGCAGTTATTGCCTCGGTACAGTAGTGCCCCTTTATCTGCTGTTTCACTTCCCGAGGTTTCATTTACCCTCGGCCAACCGCAGTCTGCAATAGTAAATGAAAAATTCGAGAAATAAACAATTTTTAAGTTTTAAATTGCACGCCATTCTGAGTAGCATGATGAGACTTTCGCTGTTCCGCTCCATCCTACCGGAGACACGAATCACCGCTTTGCCCAGTGCCTCCCTGCTGCACACACTACTGCCCATTGGTCACTCATAGCCATCTCGGGGGTCAGCTCCACAGTCACACTTGTGTTCAGGTACCTGTATTTCACTTCATAACGGCCCCAAAGACAGTCACATAACTTTTATTGCTAGAATTATTCTATTTTACTATTAGTTATTGTTGTTAATCATTTACTGTGCCTAATTTATAAATTATAGGTATGTGTGTGTAAGACAAAACATATATAAAGGTTTGGCTCTAGCCAGTTTGGCTTAGTGGATAGAGTGTTGGCCTGTGGACTGAAGGGTCCCGGGTTTGATTCTGGCCAAGGGCATGTACCTCGGTTGCAGGCTCCTCCTTGGCTCGGGCCCTGGTCAGGGCATGTGCAGGAGGCAACCAATCCGTGTGTTTCTCTCACATCAATATTTCTCTCTGTCTTTCCCTCTCTCTTCACTCTCCCTAAAAATCAATGGAAAATATCCTCGGGTGGGGATTAAAAAAAAAAAAGTCATTACTTTAAAAAAAGTCATTGCTATGTGTGGGTTCAGGCATCCATTGGGAGTCTCGGAACATATACCCCAGAGATAAGGTGGGGCTACTGTACTGTTCTAAACACTTTATATGCAACAACTCCATGAATCCTCACATTGTCATTTGAGGTAGTTTCTATTAATTATCTCCATTTCACAAGTGGGGAAGGTCTGAAGTACCCAGCTGTGTGGACTAACAAGTTGCTTCACTGAGACAAGTGAGTTAATAACAAAAAGTACTTCATAGCGCTGGAGTCAGCCAGAGGTTGGAGACATCTTCTAACACCCGTGACAGGAGACTGCTGAAGAAGTCTTCCAGGGAAATGACCTTCCCCACAGCGTTTACACATTGGCTGTGGTATCAGCGAACATCAGGTTGGCAAGGAAACATTTTTGTTTCACGACTTCAAATGCAATTTGAAGATCTGGGAACAATGAGGAAAATGCTTACTCTTGCTTCAGGGAGATTTACCAGGAAGATATGTTCCCTGTTGTCTAACCTTTATTGCAGTTTTATTTTCAGATACGTCAGCCAGCCTAGACCATGCTGGAAAATTCTGCCAAGAGAACATTTTAAAGGTTACTTTAATATTAAGTATTTGGATTTAATATTTGCATCTAATACTTAGGAGATATCTGGAAAAGCTTATACCAGTGGCTGCATAAAGTATACATGGTATTTCTGTGGTCGAAAGGGCTTCCAGAAAGGAAACCTACATTCATACAACTACATCTACAGGAGATAAGCACTCCACGTATGATGGCTTGACAACTCTCCTATGACTGTTGGCCAAAACCCAAGAGGGCTGTGATAGGCTTGTGTGCACATGGGTTCCTCAACACTTAATGAGCATGTTTCCTCAAGGGCCAGGACTAGGTTTATTCATCTATTTATCCAGCTCCAGCACAGGACTCAATATACTTATCGAACCAAGCCAATAGCAAAGGCTAATGCGTATGAGTGCTTTCTCTCTGATCCAGGTGCTGCGCTGAGTGCTTTTGCAGGGGTTAGCTCATGAAAGCCTCTCCATAAAACCACGTGGCGTGTGCACAACCCAGGCAGGCGACCGAAGAGCCACCCTCTTGAGCAGCACATGTTAGTGCTTCTCCACCTGCGGGCTTGGGCTGCCTTCGGGCCACCTGGCCTTCCAGCTGCCGGCTGCATACAGCTCCCATGCCCAGCTTTTCCCAACAGACTTTCTCCCTTCCTGAGCTGTTTGAGAAGCTGCTCTATTACAGCTCATGAGCTGGGCAGAAAATTACCCACACACCCCGAGTCCAGGAAATTGAGATTCCATTATATCCACATTCTGAGATTCTCTCTGAATCCTAAATCAGATATATTTTCCCCATTTGAATGTCTGGAAACTTAGTAAGTTACAATTGCATTCCAAGATTCTCTCTGAATCTTAATTCAGTTATTTCCCCCCCAACTTGAACTTCTAAAGAATGAATACTGCTAAAGTGTGACATTGAGTCCACATTTAATTAGAAACTGTCCTTGATGTGGTCTCCCCTCTTGAATTGCCAGATATCTTTAGGATGAGAGGTATTTTCTCCATTTGACAGGTGAGAAAACTGAGGTATAACGTTCAAGGTCACTCAGCTTGTATGTGGTAGAGAAGCCTGAACCCAGGACACCCCACTGAAGCTTCACTGTCCTTTTCCTGACATCACAGCCCCATGCGTGACACTTCCCTTGTTTTCAAAATTCTCTGGATTCATTGATCTGCACAGCCCTCTGGTGAGGGTCAGCTCAGGCATTTATTTCACTTTGTGGCTGACAACACTGAGGCTCTGAGACTTAGGGACACCTCACATTCCTCAGGTTGCTAAGTGGGGGAGCCAGCACTTCTGACAGGTGCCGTGCGTTTACAGAAATGGTAGCAGATGTTGAGGAGAGAAAGGTCATTTTATCTCCAGAGTCTTCCAACGAAGGGCCTTCAGACTGTTTTGCAAACTTGAGCTGTGCTATTTTAAAAAAATATATTTTATTGATTTTTTTACAGAGAGGAAGGGAGAGGGATAGAGAATTAGAAACATCGATGAGAGAGAAACATCGATCAGCTGCCTCCTGCACACCTCCTACTGGGGATGTGCCCGCAACCAAGGTACATGCCCCTGACCGGAATCGAACCTGGGACCCCTCAGTCCACAGGTGGACGCTCTATCCACTGAACCAAACCGATTAGGCTTGAGTTGTGCTATTTACTCTTGCCAAGGCAGATGCTGAGATTGGGTGGAAGATAGTGAGGGAAAGAAGATGACAGTAATATACCCCTTCTTATGACTTACCAGATCTTGCTGTGCCCTCCTGCTCCATCCCCATCTCCACATTTTATAAATAAGACAAGTGAGGCTCAGAGAGGGGAACTGGCTCGTCTGTGGTGTGTGTAAGGAGGGAAGGCGCCGCCTCTATGTTTGGGTAGTCTTGGAGTGGGCTTGTCCATGTGACCCGTGAAACCATGCATGATGCTTCTCTCTCAGACACCCCCATTCATCAAACCTCTCAGTTGTTCTAGAACTTAAGGTGGCTCCCAGGAAATACAGCTCCCTGTTTTGAGCCTCATCCCATCCATGTGTTGGGAAGCTTGTCCTACCCAGCCATTCTGTCTGAATTGATCTGGGGTCCGCCCTCAACTTCTGTACTATCAGAAAGTTCCAGAAGGCTCTGATGCACATCTGGACTGAGAATGTATGATCTTGTTGAAACCTTCAGTGTACAGGTGAGGAGATGGAGGCTCTGATTGGTCTCAAACTCAAGGTCTTCATTTAACTTCTTGTTGGCCTCCCCTGGAAGTTTGGCCAACACCGAAATCTCAAATATTCAAAAATGGAAACATATTCCACTCGAACCAGCTTAAACTCTCAGTGTCCTCACCATCATTATCCTGAATGGCTCCCTGGGGACCTCAGGCATCTTTAACATCCTCCTGACCCCACGCTGAACTCTGGAGCTGCAAAGAAACTTCTTCACCAAATATCCTCCTTTAGTCCATGCCTTTCTGTTCCCACTGTCCTCGCTCCTGCCTTATTGGCTCACATCCGACCTCGTCCAGCAGCCCGCCCACTGGTCACCTGCTCTCTTCTGTGCTTTTCTTGGTCCCAAATCGGAGGCCTCTCAGAGGAGGGGGTCTCAAATCCACAGCCTGGCCTTGCAGGGCTCCTGCTTTGGCTTTGCTCTACCTTCCTGCCCGCTGGGCTGAACTGGACCTCTGCTTTTCGGACACATGCTTGTTATACGGGCCTGTTCGGGTTTTGCTCTCAATCTTCCACACTGTTTCCTGCCCGTTGAATCTAACCTTTCAAAGTCCGACCCGAGTGCGGCCCCCTGCTCCGGATTTCAGGGTCTCCTCTGCCAAAGGGATTTCTCTCCGAAACCTGTAGCACTTCCTTTGTGCTTGACCTTGGCGCTTAGCAGAACTGAGTTTCTCGTGGCGACTTTGACCTCCGTGGGGCCCACGGCCCTGTCCTATACATCTGTGTGCCTCCCTACGGACACCCGGCACAGCCTTCTTTGCCACGGCGGGTGTGCAGCAGATATTTCTTGCGTGAATAAACACAGAATTGCAGTACAGCTAAGTGACTTTTGCAGGATCATCTAGCTCGTGTGATGGGCCGAGTTGGAAGAGAATCCGTCTGACATGTGCACGCTGTACCGTTTCAAGAAGCCCATCCTGTTAAAGATGACTCACAGACGGCCCACTTTATAATTAAAAAAAAATTAAAAATAGTCTCATCGAGGACATCTGCTAATTTAGAAAAAAAAAAACACGAGTCTGATAAAAGTTGAACAATTTGGGAGAGGACAAAATAATCTTGTGAGTAGCTCCATCAGAACCAACTGGAGAACCAAACAGTCAGATTAATGGAGAGTGACGTTTTCCCATCATTCCTGGAGGATATGGGAAAGCCGAGGAGGGAGGAAGAAGGGACCGGAACAAGTTTCTTCCAGAAGATGAGGCCCCAGGCTGGCTGTGTGCATCTGTCCTCCCTGGTGGGACTGCTGTGTGCCTTTGACAGGGTGACAGACTCGCAGCGGGCATAGGGGCATTTCTTCCCCTTTCTCACCTCATTATACTTCCAGATTCGGAAGCTTTGCTAGCGGACTGTATTAGGATTGATCTCTCTGGAATCCCACACATTTCATTTAAGCGGCACAGGTAATTGCCTAAGGGGTCATTGAAATGCAGCATGAAGTGTGTGGGGAGTGAGCTGTCATACACACCTTAAATTCTACATTTCCGGGAGCTGTGAGCTTGCACCCATGAATGGCATTCCGTTTGATGACCAGCATTTGATTCACGCCAGTGAGTTAGCTCTCATTCGTGCTTTCCAACATCGCAACTGCCACCTTGACCCCGCTGTGTCTCTGTCTCCCTGTCTTTCCCAGCCTCTCTCTCTCTCTCTCTCTCTCTCTCTCTCTCTCTCTCTCCCTCCCTCTCTCCCTCTCCCTCTCCCTCTCCCTCTCCCTCTCTCTTTCTCCTCTTTTCTATTCCCAGGATAGAGGATTTCTTAAACTATTCACTATCTTCAGAATTCTCTTCTGAAATGAAGTCTAGAAAAGCAATGATGTGGTGTTGACTCATGGAGTGTGGGGACACGTTCACTGGACATTCCTGGCTTCCCATCAGGCATCTGCCCTGCTGCCCACAGAGATGCCCCATGAGTTATGGGGACGCATGTAGCCCCCATCCCCTTCTCTGGCTCTGTAATGATGAGGCGTGAGAGTTCTGGCGAGGGGTCCTTGCCTCACAGGTTAGTATGCAACCACCAAGCAAAGCAGGGCATTATGCTCATGTAAACTTTCCCCTGATTTAAGTGGAAAATAAATTCCATTCTCTCTCTCTCTCTCTCTCTCTCTCTCTCTCTCTCTCTCTCTCTTCTTTTAGAAGCAAGGTCTTGCTTCTGTGAGGCCTGGTTCCTAAGGGGACCCTGGAACGGAAGAGCTGTGTCTGAGTCACTGCAGAGATGGCCTGGGTGTCCCTGCTGGGACCTGCAGCTAGATTGAGGGGTGGGGACAAACTCATGGAGACAGTGAATGAATGATTGCGCCAAATGCTTGTTCCTAACTCATTGTGTGGGATTGCATAATAGTGGATGCTTATGAAAACGTGCAGGTGCAGTGTGTGATGTGTGAGGGCAGAGCTGGGACAGAGGAGTAGAAAGCTTGGTCTGAATTCTGGCCCCAGCCCTGTCTGGTCTCTGAGCATGTCTGGCCTTTTGGCAAGTTGCTCACTGCCTCAGGCCTCACCTTCCCCATCTCCAAGCTGACCTCCTGGGGCCCTTCCAGCTGTGGGAGACATGATGTCTAAGGAGGCCCTGTTGCGCTATCTGCAGTGCTCAGAAACCGTGTGGAAATAACTCGGCATAGCATGGGCTTCCAAGGCTAAGGAACAGAGCGGCAGAACAGGTATCAGTAAAACCCACTTAGGGCTCCGGGCCCCCCAGATTGTCAGCATCCACTCAACTGACCTGCATGACTCCATTGCCTAGTTCAGTCAAATCCTATCCCCGCGTCACTCACCAGCCTCCCTCGGGATTGGTCATTATGGATTTGTAGGTTTCTTTTCTCTTCTCTTGTGGGCTTAACTGTCTATAGCAATTGAAGTCTGTGCTTGGTGGTGATTGCAGATAGTGATTAGATGAATAGGTCTTTCCAGCAAGGATACACTTAATGGAGGTAACAGATAAAATGTCTAATTAAGCAGGCCTATCATTGACTACTTTGAGTCTAAGTAAATCTACCTCATAGCTTGGGTGGACTAAGAGGTTAATTAGAAAATGGAGGTGCGGCAGCACCTGCGTGCTCACTGATAAATGCAGTGTCTGGGTTTGAGAGGTAGGGGAATGATTCTCGCCTGTGTAATTTCTGCACAGTGTGCTTCCCTCCAGTGTGCTTCCCTCCAGTGTGCTTCCCCTCCAGTGTGCTTCCCCTCCAGTGTGCTTCCCTCCAGTGTGCTTCCCCTCCAGTGTGCTTCCCACCCAGTGTGCTTCCCTCCAGTGTGCTTCCCCTCCAGTGTGCTTCCCGCCCAGTGTGCTGCCTACCCAGTGTGCTTCCCGCCCAGTGTGCTGCCTACCCAGTGTGCTTCCCCTCCAGTGTGCTTCCCAACCAGTGTGCTTCCCTCCAGTGTGCTTCCCTCCAGTGTGCTTCCCCTCCAGTGTGCTTCCCGCCCAGTGTGCTTCCCACCCAGTGTGCTTCCCCTCCAGTGTGCTTAACATCCAGTGTGCTTCCCCTCTAGTGTGCTTCCCCTCCAGTGTGCTTCCCCTCCAGTGTGCTTCCCTCCAGTGAGCTTCCCCTCCAGTGTGCTTCCCTCCAGTGTGCTTTCCGCCCAGTGTGCCTCCCGCCCAGTGTGCTTCCCCTCCAGTGTGCTTCCCCTCCAGTGTGCTTGCCTCCAGTGTGCTCCCCTCCAGTGTGCTTCCCTCCAGTGTGCTTCCCTCCAGTGTGCTTCCCACCCAGTGTGCTTCCCTCCAGTGTGCTTCCCCTCCAGTGTGCTTCCCACCCAGTGTGCTTCCCTCCAGTGTGCTTCCCCTCCAGTGTGCTTCCCACCCAGTGTGCTTCCCTCCAGTGTGCTTCCCCTCCAGTGTGCATCCCTCCAGTGTGCTTCCCCTCCAGTGTGCTTCCCCTCCAGTGTGCTTCCCACCCAGTGTGCTTCCCTCCAGTGTGCTTCCCCTCCAGTGTGCTTCCCGCCCAGTGTGCTTCCCCTCCAGTGTGCTTCCCGCCCAGTGTGCTTCCCCTCCAGTGTGCTTCCCCTCCAGTGTGCTTCCCGCCCAGTGTGCTTCCCCTCCAGTGTGCTTTCCGCCCAGTGTGCTTCCCTCCAGTGTGCTTCCCCTCCAGTGTGCTTCCCGCCCAGTGTGCTTCCCTCCAGTGTGCTTCCCCTCCAGTGTGCTTCCCGCCCAGTGTGCTTCCCCTCCAGTGTGCTTCCCCTCCAGTGTGCTTCCCCTCCAGTGTGCTTCCCCTCCAGTGTGCTTCCCTCCAGTGTGCTTCCCCTCCAGTGTGCTTCCCGCCCAGTGTGCTTCCCCTCCAGTGTGCTTTCCGCCCAGTGTGCTTCCCCTCCAGTGTGCTGCCCGCCCAGTGTGCTTCCCTCCAGTGTGCTTCCCCTCCAGTGTGCTTCCCGCCCAGTGTGCTTCCCCTCCAGTGTGCTTTCCGCCCAGTGTGCTTCCCCTCCAGTGTGCTTCCCCTCCAGTGTGCTTCCCTCCAGTGTGCTTCCCTCCAGTGTGCTTCCCCTCCAGTGTGCTGCCCGCCCAGTGTGCTGCCCGCCCAGTGTGCTTCCCCTCCAGTGTGCTTCCCTCCAGTGTGCTTCCCCTCCAGTGTGCTTCCCTCCAGTGTGCTTCCTGCCCAGTGTGCTTCCCCTCCAGTGTGCTTCCCTCCAGTGTGCTTCCCCTCCAGTGTGCTTCCCTCCAGTGTGCTTCCCCTCCAGTGTGCTTCCCACCCAGTGTGCTTCCCTCCAGTGTGCTGCCCGCCCAGTGTGCTTCCCCTCCAGTGTGCTTCCCCTCCAGTGTGCTTCCCTCCAGTGAGCTTCCCCTCCAGTGTGCTTCCCTTCCAGTGTGCTTTCCGCCCAGTGTGCTTTCCGCCCAGTGTGCCTCCCGCCCAATGTGCTTCCCCTCCAGTGTGCTTCCCCTCCAGTGTGCTTCCCTCCAGTGTGCTCCCCTCCAGTGTGCTTCCCTCCAGTGTGCTTCCCTCCAGTGTGCTTCCCACCCAGTGTGCTTCCCTCCAGTGTGCTGCCCGCCCAGTGTGCTGCCCGCCCAGTGTGCTTCCCTCCAGTGTGCTTCCCGCCCAGTGTGCTTCCCACCCAGTGTGCTTCCCCTCCAGTGTGCTTCGTCTCCAGTGTGCTTCCCTCCAGTGTGCTTCCCCTCCAGTGTGCTTCCCCTCCAGTGTGCTTCCCGCCCAGTGTGCTTCCCCTCCAGTGTGCTTCCCCTCCAGTGTGCTTTCCGCCCAGTGTGCCTCCCCTCCAGTGTGCCTCCCGCCCAGTGTGCTTCCCCTCCAGTGTGCTTCCCTCCAGTGTGCTTCCCCTCCAGTGTGCTGCCCGCCCAGTGTGCTGCCCGCCCAGTGTGCTTCCTGCCCAGTGTGCTTCCCTCCAGTGTGCTTCCCTCCAGTGTGCTTCCCGCCCAGTGTGCTTCCCTCCAGTGTGCTTCCCCTCCAGTGTGCTTCCCACCCAGTGTGCTTCCCTCCAGTGTGCTGCCCGCCCAGTGTGCTTCCCGCCCAGTGTGCTGCCCGCCCAGTGTGCTGCCCACCCAGTGTGCTTCCCCTCCAGTGTTCTTCCCTCCAGTGTGCTTCCCGCCCAGTGTGCGTCCCTCCAGTGTGCTTCCCCTCCAGTGTGCTTCCCTCCAGTGTGCTTCCCCTCCAGTGTGCTGCCCACCCAGTGTGCTTCCCGCCCAGTGTGCTTCCCACCCAGTGTGCTTCCCTCCCAGTGTGCTTCCCCTCCAGTGTGCTTCCCTCAGTGTGCTTCCCCTCCAGTGTGCTTCCCTCCAGTGTGCTTCCCTCAGTGTGCTTCCCCTCCAGTGTGCTTCCCTCCAGTGTGCTTTCCGCCCAGTGTGCCTCCCCTCCAGTGTGCCTCCCGCCCAGTGTGCTTCCCCTCCAGTGTGCTTCCCTCCAGTGTGCTTCCCCTCCAGTGTGCTTCCCGCCCAGTGTGCTTCCCGCCCAGTGTGCTTCCCCTCCAGTGTGCTTCCCCTCCAGTGTGCTTCCCTCCAGTGTGCTTCCCCTCCAGTGTGCTTCCCTCCAGTGTGCTTCCCCTCCAGTGTGCTGCCCGCCCAGTGTGCTGCCCGCCCAGTGTGCTGCCCACCCAGTGTGCTTCCCCTCCAGTGTGCTTCCCTCCAGTGTGCTTCCCCTCCAGTGTGCTTCCCTCCAGTGTGCTTCCCTCCAGTGTGCTTCCCCTCCAGTGTGCTGCCCGCCCAGTGTGCTTCCCGCCCAGTGTGCTTCCCCTCCAGTGTGCTTCCCCTCCAGTGTGCTTCCCTCCAGTGTGCTTCCCCTCCAGTGTGCTTCCCTCCAGTGTGCTTCCCCTCCAGTGTGCTGCCCGCCCAGTGTGCTGCCCGCCCAGTGTGCTGCCCACCCAGTATGCTTCCCCTCCAGTGTGCTTCCCTCCAGTGTGCTTCCCCTCCAGTGTGCTTCCCTCCAGTGTGCTTCCCCTCCAGTGTGCTTCCCTCCAGTGTGCTTCCCCTCCAGTGTGCTGCCCGCCCAGTGTGCTGCCCGCCCAGTGTGCTGCCCACCCAGTGTGCTTCCCCTCCAGTGTGCTTCCCTCCAGTGTGCTTTCCGCCCAGTGTGCTTCCCTCCAGTGTGCTTCCCCGCCAGTGTGCTTCCCTCCAGTGTGCTTCCCCTCCAGTGTGCTTCCCCTCCAGTGTGCTTCCCCTCCAGTGTGCTGCCCGCCCAGTGTGCTGCCCGCCCAGTGTGCTGCCCACCCAGTGTGCTTCCCCTCCAGTGTGCTTCCCCTCCAGTGTGCTTCCCGCCCAGTGTGCTTCCCGCCCAGTGTGCTTCCCCTCCAGTGTGCTTCCCCTCCAGTGTGCTTCCCTCCAGTGTGCTTCCCTCCAGTGTGCTTCCCCTCCAGTGTGCTGCCCGCCCAGTGTGCTTCCCCTCCAGTGTCCTTCCCCTCCAGTGTGCTTCCCGCCCAGTGTGCTTCCCTCCAGTGTGCTCCCGCCCAGTGTGCTTCCCTCCAGTGTGCTTCCCCTCCAGTGTGCTTCCCTCCAGTGTGCTTCCCTCCAGTGTGCTCCCGCCCAGTGTGCTTCCCTCCAGTGTGCTTCCCCTCCAGTGTGCTTCCCTCCAGTGTGCTTCCCGCCCAGTGTGCTGCCCACCCAGTGTGCTTCCCCTCCAGTGTGCTTCCCCTCCAGTGTGCTTCCCTCCAGTGTGCTCCCGCCCAGTGTGCTTCCCTCCAGTGTGCTTCCCCTCCAGTGTGCTTCCCTCCAGTGTGCTTCCCGCCCAGTGTGCTTCCCTCCAGTGTGCTTCCCCTCCAGTGTGCTTCCCTCCAGTGTGCTTCCCGCCCAGTGTGCTGCCCACCCAGTGTGCTTCCCCTCCAGTGTGCTTCCCTCCAGTGTGCTCCCGCCCAGTGTGCTTCCCTCCAGTGTGCTTCCCCTCCAGTGTGCTTCCCTCCAGTGTGCTTCCCGCCCAGTGTGCTGCCCACCCAGTGTGCTTCCCCTCCAGTGTGCTTCCCTTCAGTGTGCTTCCAGCCCAGTGTGCTGCCCACCCAGTGTGCTGCCCACCCAGTGTGCTGCCCACCCAGTGTGCTTCCCCTCCAGTGTGCTTCCTGCCCAGTGTGCTGCCCAACCAGTGTACTTTACATCTAGTATAATTTCCACACAGTATACTTTCCTTTTATTTATTTTTTGGTAATCCTCATCTGAGGATATTTTTTCATTGATTTTTAGAGAGAGTGGAAGAGAGAGGGAAAGACAGAGAGAAACATTGATGTGAGAGAAACACATCGATTGGTTGCCTCCTACACAGCCCCGACCAGGGCACGGGCTGGGGAGAAGCCTGCAACCAAGGTACATGCCCTTGACCAGAATAGAACCGGGACCCTTTGGTCTGCAGTCCCATGGTCTATCCATTGAGCCAAACCAGCTAGGCTTGATGATGAATATATTAATTAGCTTGATTGTGGTAATCATTTCACAATGTATCCATATACCAAAGCATCACATTGTACACCTTTAACATATACTATTTTTATTTGTGAAGTATACCTCAATAAAGATGGAAAAACATCTCATATAGTGCAAGAGCTAATTAATTTGTGTTTGTAAATGGCTTTGAGTTCTAAAATTGAAAGTAGTCACAAAGCACAAAATATCATTACAATGGTTTATTTGTGTCCTGTTATTTAATGTTATTTTATGGCTGAGGTTAGGTAATTTTTTATCATAAGGTGAAGGAGAACTCACTGCATGCCAAAATGAAAATCTATAGTAGATACAGTAGTATATCTATTACACGTGTTTTAACCTGCTTGCATTTATCACCTGTGTTATGTGAGGGTGAGTTATGAGACTTCACAAAAAAGGTGTATCTCTTTTTTGCACTCATAATTTAGAACTAGTGGTTGAATGGATTTTGGAGAAGTCTACACACACACACACACACACACACACACACACACACTGCCCCCACTCCCCTCAGCCCTCCTGCCCCCTGCATGTGAACACCATGGGACTCAGATCAGCTCAGGAATGTGAATGACTAGAGCAATTTCTCTGCCTTGGGGTGTATTGAAGTGAACTAAAGAGAAAATGCAAAGAAGGAAAGGCTATAACTTTTGTCTTTATTGCTGTGGTCTAGTGTTGTAAGCTGAAGACTTTCAAAGTAACATGAATATTTTGAGGTGTCATGCTACTTAAATAGGGAGCCATTTTTATTTTTAGTGGTAGGTTCATTCATTGTTTCCACTTTATTGGTTGAAAAACCAAGCTAGAGGAAGATTTTTCATCTGACAGCGGATGGAGAAATTGCTCCAGCTCTCACCGCCTTAGCATTGAACACTGAGAATACTAACCACAGCAGTTTGTTGGATATTCACCATGTAAATCACAGAGCATAGAGCAGTGATTCCCAAAGTGGGCGCTACCGCCCCCCGGTGGGCGCTTCAGCGATCCAGGGGGGCGGTGATGGCCACAGGTGCATTTGGGGGCGATGAGCAACTGCTATTAAAATTTAAAAAAAAATTAATTTCCAGGGGCTGAGTAATATTTTTTCTGGAAAGGGGTCGGTAGGCCAAATAAGTTTGGGAACCACTGGCATAGAGGTTGGCACATGGTGGCCAGGAAGCTGCTGTGTCAGACAGAATCTGTGCTGAGGACTTTTCTTGGATGACTTCATTAGATCCTCTCATTAGCCCTGAGAGGTGTTAGCGCCCATTTTAGAAATGCAGAAACTGAGAAACAGAGAGGTTAAGTTCTTTATTGATGGATCAGGGTGCAGACCTATATCCATCTGATTCTGAAGTCTCTGCTATTAACCACTGACTCTAGTACTGTTCAATACAGTAGCTACTAGCCAGACGTGAACAATCATCACTTGAAATGTGTCTAATAGGAATTACAGTACAGAATTTGCTGTGAGTGTAACATACCTACTGGATTTTGAAGACTCTGTACAAAAGAAAGAATGTAAAATATCATGGATATTTTAAAAATATTGAATGTTGAACTGATTATATTTTGGGTATATTGGGTTAAATAAGTACATAATATTAAAATTGTATTCACTTATTTCTCTTAAAATTATTTAACATGGCTTCTAGAAAAATTAAAATTGCATCTGTGGCACACATTGTAATTCTATTGGACAACACTGCTAGAACTTGCTGACACTGTCCCTTGTACTTCTTACCACAGTTTTCTGCCCACAATAAGCCCTGGCATGTTCTGACTCACCCGTGATTTATATAAGCACAGCTACAAGCCAGAGAAGAGGAAAAATGATAACATAAATTGCCAAGTGACTCCTTTCAGCATGAGTGAAACACAGCTTAAAAAACTCAGAAGACAGATTATAAATTGGCAATTTTCCAGGGCTATTCCCTCCCCCCCGCCCAATCCTCTCTTCCTTTCATCCAGAAACAAGCTAGGAGCACTTAGAATAGGGCAGGGACTGTGCAAGGCCCTAGAAATTACAAAGATGAATAAGACCCAGTAATCAAGGAGTTCACTCCCTAATAGAGGAAATTGATCTATGGTATATTAGTGTGCTAGGGCTGCAGTAACGAGGTACCACAGAATGGAGGTCTTAACAGAAATGTTTTTCTCATGGTTCTGGAGGCTGGAAATCCATCTCCAGGTGTTGGCAGGATTGGTTTCTCTTAAGGTCTGTTTCCTTCGCTTGCAGATGGCCTTCTTCTTCCTGTGTCTTCACCTGGTTGTGTGTGTGTGTGTGTGTGTGTGTGTGTGTGTGTGTAAATTTATTCTGATAAGGACACCAATCCTATTGGGTTAGGGCCCACCCTAGTGACCTCATGCTTATTTAATTATCTCTGTAAATGTCACATTCTGAGGTATTTGGGTTAGGACTTCAACATATTAGTTTTTTGGAGGACACAACTCACCCAAAACATGATCTATGAAGCAAACGTGATGGCCATGTGGAACATGGAGTATCTGATTCTTTGTGGCTGCATGTTGAGGGTTGTCAGGGGAGATGAGGATTTATGGGATACCAAAACTCAGTGGTGGAGGCAGGGATGAATGGTAGCCTCCTAAAATAAAATTACTTTGAAGAAAGGAGTGTCGACATTTGTGACTAGGTTTTGACCCAAAGAGCCAACTAGTTTTGATGGGGGCCTGGTTTGGTCCAGGGTGTTACTGAAGTTGGTTTGGTCCAAGGTGTTACCTCTTGAGGATTTGAGCTTTGGGGACAATGGATGAGTGTATGGGTGTTGGACCTAAAGAAGGTGCCTGGAGTCCAAGTTCAAGGCCTGCGAAGAGAGTTGGACCAGCTGGAGTGGACAAGTGTCTCTGGGGCTGTGCACAGGGGACCTGTGACTGTGAGGTGTACATAGCATGAACAAATGGTTCCAAGATAACACAACACAGCAAGGAAGGTAACAGCAGTAGTACGGATCAGACGCCAATTCTCTCTACTAAGCTTTGGCCGTGGATTGACCATTCTGGGTTGAATTACCCTTTGACTTATTAGAAAAAAAATTAAGGGAAGTCTCAAGAGAAAGATGAGCACTTAAATAATTAATTGGGAAAAAAACCGATGTGACTGGCCCTGCACCTTGAGTTGATGGAGGCCATTCATGGGTAACAGAGCGGGTAACATCTGACTTGGAGTTGGAAGGATGCACTGGAGATTTGTTGGAAGGCAAAACTAAAGGGAGACATTTCTGGCAGAGAAAAGAGCAATTGCAAAGACCTAAAAGAGTCTGGTCTGTTAGAGAAGTGACTTCTGGCAGGGGCCATCGAGTTTATGTGGGAGAAAGAGAAAGGGAGAAAGCTGGAAAGGTACAGCAATCTTTCACATGAGTTTCTGGACTTTGATAGGTAATGGGAATTTGATGATAGGAGCTGTGTTTCTCTGGCTGCAGGGTGAGTGAGAAGGGGGAGAGGTGCTGAAAGGGGACATAGCCACCACCACAGACTTGATTAGTCATTGCTATAATGGGGTCTGCAAAGTGAGTGGGGCCGTGACAAATGATCCACTAGGCTACTAGAAAAATAGAATTTCTATTTTTTTATTGGTGTCTGTCTAGGGAGCAACACTGGACCCACGCCTGATGGTCCATGTGGTGTACGTCTTCATGCCTTATAGGACTTGAGGAACCTGAAGTAGAGCTCCACCAGGCTGAGGCACTGACAGTGGGGAGCCCACTTTTTTGCTTGTTTTTAGTGTATTTTTCTGCACACCACCTGATGAAATAGGTTTATAGATTATATTTCTTAGTTATAGCTCATTTAATTTGCACAAAATAGATGAGTAGATTAAACAGTTCTGAAATAAAACTGGGTTTAAGGTGGCACTAATACTGCAAACAACTAGCAAATCCTGGGCAGAGGGTGGAGCCAACACTTCTACTTTTGGTGCAGGTTCTTTGCAAACACAACATGAAGTAAAAATAATGACAATGTAATCACCCAATAAGTGGTTGGCCCAAAAAATTGAAATTAAGAAAATTATTTAAAATATGAATTTATATCACAGTCACCAATGTCAAACCTTACCCTAAATGGTCAATAATAGACTCAGTAAGGTATTTAGTAGGAATATTTACTTCTCTATTATATCTTTTAAAAATTTCTTTTTTGGTGTGTGTTTTATAATAATATTATTAAAACAATGGTATATATACATAATTCATATATCTATATCTATATATGGAATGCATGTTCAACATTTTTACTGAATGGTACTGTTTTAGGTAATGAGAAATTGAAGTCAATGCATAGTCTGCTTGTAGATTCCTGATTGTCCTCTAGCTGTCCTGTGTTTTCCCATGTTTTTTACTAAATGATTATTTACATGTAATGATTATTAGTCCATTCTCCTCTCCCTGCTCTGGATATGCCAGGACAGTGGTCAGCAAACTGCGGCTTGGCAAACTGCGGCTCGCGAGCCACATGCGGCTCTTTGGCCCCTTGAGTGTGGCTCTTTCACAAAATACCGACTTCTGGGCATGGGCCATGAAGTTTCAATCACACTGTATGTGCGCGCCCGCATGTGGTATTTTGTGGAAGAGCCACACTCAAGGGGCCAAAGAGCCGCATGTGGCTTGTGAGCTGCGGTTTGCCGACCACTGTCTAGGGTATCCAGCATGGCCTGAAGATACAGGTACAGGAACTCTTTTCCATAATATCCTCCACCCCAAGAGTTGTCTAGCGGTTTCCGTGGACTGAGGCATTGTGGGAAGTATCTTCATAGCAGTCAAATTATGCAGCCTCTGAAGCTTTGGAGGCAGGAAGTCCAAGATCAGGTGTTGGCAGAGCTAGTTTCTTCTAAGGCCTCTGTCCTTGGCTTGTAGAGGGCCCTCTTCTGATGACATCTTCACAGGTACATGTCTGTATTCTAATCTTCTCTTTTTATTTTTAAAAAAATAAATCTTAAATTGTTGAAAGTGTTATATATGTCCCCCTTCCTCCCCCATTGACTCCCTCCAGCCAGCTCCTGCCCCCTGCCCCAGGCCTTCACCACCCTATTGTGTGTTCATGGGTTATGCATATATGCATATAAGGTCTTAGGTTGCTTATCTCCTCTCCTAATAAGGACACCAATCATATTGGGTTAGGGCCCACCTTAATGACCTAATCTTACCTCTTTAAAGACCCTACCTCTAAATACAATCACATTCTTAGGCACTGGGGCTTCCGGCTTCAACTTGTGAATTTGGGGGGAGGGTCACAATTCAGCTCCTTACACCGACCAACCAACTGAAGGTGTGTATGTGGGTGTGGGCGCCTGTGTGTGGCAGTGGTGGAATGGCTGCCATCACAGGGCAGGGGAGCTAAGGTGGAGGGACTAGGCATCTTAGTTGAAGCTCAGAGTTAGGATTAATCAGATAAAGAAATCAAAACCGAGTAGGCAAATGCTGGCCATTACAATGCTAGGCATTGGGTTCTGTTCCCCATTTTTAGTTCCAATGAAACCAGGCCCCCGAATACCCTGCTATGGGAACCAGGGAACCAACAATAGAAGGTTTGCACCCGAAAAGAAGCTTTTCCATTTTCTGGGTCAACCCAAAGGACATATTAAATAGAAGCTCTTATTTAATTCTTTCTCAGTGATGGGAATGATGGACTAGCAAGCGAGCCTTCCTGGTTTCCCAGTGACACTGTGGACATCATTAAATAACATGCAAATCATTAAGCAGGAATGTAGACAGGGTGCCCAGACTTAATCATTTTTGTTCCCACCCCTGGGTAAACTTGGCAGCATAAATGCCTTCACCCCTGCCATGAGGAGCTAGCTGCTCAGAAATGCAAAGTTTGGCTCAGCCAGCAAAGTGAAGGAAACCGTAATGGTCTCATTTCTATCTTTTTGAGTAATGATATGCCGGTTTCCCGATACATTGCATAAAGGTGAAGAAGAAAAATAATTCTTTGACCTTTCTCGTTTATAACCACACGTAGATATTTCTTCTCATAACTTATGCTGGCCACAGAGCTTCGCATAGCGGAGATTTAATTTCCTGCTGCTGCAGGCATTAAAATGGAGAGGCCCTCCCTCCCTCCCTCCCTCCCTTCTCCCCTGCAACCTGAAGCCTTCCGTGCAGCTGTCAATCAGGCTTGTCATTCACAGGACCTGAGCGAGGGGTGTTGCAGGTGAAATCCTTCCTTTCTAAGCAAACTGTTCCCACGGTGCAGAGCAAATTGGAGCCCAATGGGAAGAATTGCGAATGCTGAGCCGCTGCGATATGGCAGGCACACCCTCTGGGTGATGAATATCTTTTATCCAGATAAATGTACTTCTAATTTGTTCGTTTAATTACTGCGAAGTCTTGAGCCGGTAATTTCTTTCCCAGCAAATTAGAGGTCTGAAATAATTCTGTGGGAAGACTTAATGCCTCACTCTGGTTTTTGGACGGTCCTCTGCAACGGATTTCCAGAACCCAGTTGGGTGCCATTAACAACTCGGCGTGATGGTTCTGGTCTCATTGTGATGTATAAACCTCTCTTTGGAGTGGCTTCTGCATTTCTCACATTGAAGCATAAATCTCTTGGGATAATTTCCTTTCCCAGCCTCTTTTTTAGGATGTGAGAAAGATCTTATCTTTTCCAAACAACCCTCAGCCTTTGTGCCAAAGGAAGAAGGGGGACCCTTCCCAGGCCACACCAGTTCTGAGTCTGAAAGGAGGGTGTGGCGAGGACACCTCTTTCCCTGGGAACACCAGCCACTCTCCCCTCCGGCCTCTTCCCAAGGTTGGGGCTGGAAAATGCAAAGTTTGCATTTGCGAAAAGTGTATGCCTACTTTCAGTCGCTGCCTGCTCCGTCAGCCCCCTTGTATCAGAGGTCTGCCTGCTCATTCTTTTTATTTTGCCAGCGTCTTTCTCTCCCCCCCAAGAGAGAGCAGGTTTCGCTGGCTTTCTGTTAATAGGAAATCTCTGCTAATTGGCGGTTCTCTCTGCTTTGCAAGCAGAATGGTCACTGATATTCCAGAGGCTCTGCGAGATCCTAAGGGTTTTGTGAATTCTCAAAAAATGATTGACTTCTGAGCAGAATAATTTTAGTGTCGGGTGTATTTTATGGTTTTCTGATTCACTACAAACTGGATGTCTGTGTATGGGACACCACTTCCTGTTTATCAGAGTATCTGTTAAGTGGAACCTAATATGCCTTTGGGAGAAATGGAAAACAGGGCTCCTTCAATGCGGAAGCTCCTGATGGCAGGACAGGGGCTCCAGTCGAATGCTTCTCTTATCTCTGGTGTACGTAGTGAGTACTCAGAGGGTGCTTATTGGATAGCTGAGCAGTGCAGGACCATGAGTAGCTGTAGGCTTGACCATGGAAGGATCAGCCCCTAAACAGGCCTGAGCCAGAGGCCTGAATAGTCTTGTTAAACCTGACAGGTCAGAGAGATGGGACTAGAAGGGGGTGGTTGGGGACAAAAATGTAGAAGTCAGGAAAACTCACAAGTGGAATGCAGGTCAGAGCAGGAGAAAAGATCTAAATCAAGGCGGGTGAGGTATTGAGAACAGTTCCAGGAGGTGCAAGTACTAAGGTGGACTCTAAACCATGCAGCTTTCCATTGTGTGTATGAGTGAGCGTAGGGTCACCGTCTGTCACCCAGAGTCAAAGATGGCAGACCCTCGAGGTCCGTATGACATAGAAGGATGCAGATGACTGGGTGTTGAGAGCATAGCAAGGGAAACAGCGATTTCTTCTCTCTTTGTGATGGATTCTGGGTGCAGCAGCCAAACTGGCCATGCGTCAGTCTGCTTTGCCGGTTCAGATGGTCAAGTCTGTCCACTCATCTTTGCTGCTATCTGACTAGTTTGCACGCACAGGCCAGACCTAAAGTCGGTGCCACTCGACTCCAGGCTAAATTCTTTGTGCTCTGTGGGATAACAGTTTCCCTTATGTATTACAATGCACATGTTATGTCCCTTAACCTATATTAAGTCACTGACATTTACTGCTTTCCCTGGGTCAAAGCATCTGTGTAACAGAGAGGAGAGGAGAATGAATTCATTGTCCTTGTTTCACTATGTACAGATCTGTGTAACAAAACTCAGTGCCTTAAAACAGCGGTGATTTATTATTTGTCGTGGGTTTGAGGGTTGACTAGGAGTTCTGCTGGCCTTCTTGGGGTCCTTTCATGTAGCTGCATCCAGGTGTTGGATTGGCCCGAAGGCTTACAAAGGCCTGTCTCACGTCTGGGGCCTGGGTGCTGCTGACGGTGTGCTGGAACTAGCCAATCCTCAGCCTGTTTACCCTGCCTCACCTGTACCCCGTGTGGAAGCCACAATAAGGGCTCTTGCTCACCCTTTCCTCCTGTGCCCTCTGCCTCCTGACAACCTGGTGCTTCCTCAAATGCCCCCTGCACGTGGTGTCTCCTTCTCTTCTTGAGAACTGTCACAAACTAGCGTGTGTCTGTGTATCTCAACTGTGAGGTCCTTCAGGCTGGGGTTGAGATGAATTTGTGTTGAGCCATCGACACTTCCAGTGCGGAGTCTGTGGCCACAAACAGGTTAGCCTTGTAACCGACTTACTAATTTTATTTATTTTGCATAAAGCAGATCATCCCCGAGATTCACGTTGTGGCTCTATCTTTGTTCATTTCACGTTTTTGTTAACTGAGCTGATGAGCCCCAATCTACCAAATGCACCAAAGCGAGTTGACAACACCTTGCCTATTCCAGTTCCGCCCAGGTCCCTTCCTCCCTCCCTGTGGCCCTGAGTTTTGGGCTCTCTCTGAGTACTGTCTGCTCTCAGGACTCAGCACAAGTCCCACCTCCTCCTAGAAGCCCACCTTGACTTCTCCAGCCTGAGCTCACTCTTCTTTGAGCTCAAGCACTCTTTCTTCCCTTCAGTAGTCTTCACCAGGGCGTGTTTGTTTTCATTGCAGTGTTTCCACAAGTGTTTATTGATCACCCTGTTACAACAGAATTTCCAGGCGGCAGGAAAACAAAGCAGCCAGGCACTTGGAAGACCAGGAAAGGCTCTTTATTGCAGGTGCACCGGTGTGTGGTTCAGGGAAATCAGCTCCCAAAGCTGAGCACCGAATGCGGCGGGGCTTTCCCTTTTATCCACCTAGTCTCTTTGTCTCCCAAATATGGACTAGGCTTCTGTGACGGTTGTAAGGGGGGAAGTGAGAAAGCGACCAAGACCCTAGCAATCAGACCCCCTTGTGGGGCTGTGTATGGTTTTATGGCCCCTGTAAGATAAGCATTCAGGGAAACGGGTTTTTCAAGGCTAGGCCACAAGCAGAAAGGGGTTGGGGCTGAATTATAGGCTTGTACGCATACACGCTAGAACGCAGGTTTGACTGGGCACAGACCGAGGTTGCCACCCCAAATTGCCTTCACAACCCACTGCTCTCTTCCTCTGCCTGCCCCCTCCAGCCCCGGAAGCTGGCCAGGGCAGCTCCATCCACTGAGTGCAGAGCTCAATGATGGAGCCAGAGCTGCATGACGGGAAACAAGCCGATAGCACAGGCAGCGTCTTACGGGTTTCCACGTTCAAAAATCCCTCTTGTTGGGAACGTGTCCCGCAGCCTCCTCCGGTCACTGATCACACCGATTTGTGTTTCCCCTTTCAGATCTCCAGATCCTAGTGGAGTTAGCAGAGGAGGCTCACAAGCATATTTGTCAGAAACAAAAGCCTTACAAGTCAGCCTCTTGCCCTCCATTAGTCGTGTCATCCATCACCCTCCTGGTCCGTTCACTGGAGCCCTCCTCCCACAAGGCATTAGTCTCATCACCCCTGCAACCCAGACACTTCAGACGGTCCTCTGGGCTCCACTGACTTCTGGTGACGCCAGATGGAAGGTTCTTCCTCTGGAGCAGGCAGCCTCCAGCGCGCGGGCCAGGGCTCCCCTGAGATGAGTGTCAGCGTCATGACCCGCACCCTCTGTGAAACCGCTCGGAAAAGGTTGACGATGCCACAACTCTAACCTGTCACTCTGCTTAAAGCTCACAGCTCCCCTTGGCCATGTGATTTGGTTCAGTTTTCTTTTTAATTTTTTTAAAGTTAGATGAACAATTTTTGAGATGATTGTAGATGCACACACAGCTTGAAGAAATAATACAGCGAGAGCCCCCTGTACCCTTAACCAAGTTTCCCCCAATGGTTACTCTTGCAAAATTAGCAGACAAACCACAGGTGAAATCTTGCCATCCGCAGCAGGGGTGGGCGCTCCTCCGTGCTGCTGGGTGGGGTGGGGGGGCCGCAGTGTTTTCTGTGGAGTTTGGCTGGAGCAGAGCCGCTGTCATGTAAGTGTTCTGTCTTTCTAGGCGGCCCTTTCCCGGTCCGTTGTTAGAGAGAGCATGCTTTTGCTGTGGCTTTTTTTCTGCGTCTGTTGGGATTTCTGGGTTGTCAGGTGCATCAGCTCCAATCTGGGATATATGACCCCCCCCAACTCCCCCTCCCCCATGTTATTGTGTCATTTCTCAGGCCTGAGGTCCCTCTCTGGTCTGCCCTTTTCTCTCCACTTTTCAGAATCTTATTGATAATGTCTAGGGTTTTTAGTTGTACTTAGTGGGAGGAATAGGACTAAGTACATTAGCCCGTTTTTTTGGAAGCAGAAGTTCCCAGGTGTCTTCCCCCTGTTTAAGATATATTTTTATTGATTTCAGAGAGGAAGGGAGAGGGAGAGAGAGAGAGAGAAACATCAATGAGGAGAGAATCGTTGATCGGCTGCCTCCTGCATGCCCCCCACTGGGGATCAAGCCTGCAACCCAGGCATGTGCCCTGACTGGGAATCAAACCATGACCTCCAGGTTCATAGATGGATGCTCAACCACTGAGTCATGCTGGCTGGGCTCCCCCTGTTTAAATATGAAGCTCCACAATCTGTCCTCTGCTGACCCCTCCACACTCCTGTAACAGCTGCTTCATGCCTGATGCTCAATCGCAGCTACCTATGGAACCCTCCCCACCCCCCCATCACCTCTGCGGCCCCTCTGCCCACACCATTACTAATAAACACACACACATGCAGTGCTCATTGTGTGCCAGGCACTTTATATGCACTGATTGTGTGTTAAGTGCTATTATTATGGAGATGAAGAAACTGAGGCCCGAAGGGATTAGGTTACCCATCTTAGCTCACCTGGCCAGCGAGTGGCAGGGCCTGGATTTGGACCCACGCAGCCTGGCCCCCCAGCCGCCGCCCTGCCGGTTCTGGGTGTCTGACTTGCGTGGGCATCAGAACCCCCTGGAGGGCTTGCAAACACAGAATGCCGGGCCACCCCTGGAAGTTCTGGCTTCTGACGGGAGGTCTGGAGTGGGGCTTCAGCATGTGCATTTCTAACAAGTCCCCAGGTAATGGTTGGTTTTACTGTCTGGGACCCACACTTTGCAAACCGATTTCTTTCCCACCTTCTCCTTCACCCCAGTTTGCTCTGGCAATGGCTCCACAGACTTTGGATTTTAGCACAGGTATCACCTCACCTGATTCGACCTACTCTTCCTTCTCCCACCCTCAGATATTCCCCCCGAAGCTTCCTCAGCCCTCTCTGCTCGGCTTAGTGATTCTAGTTGCCACATTATTTGAAAAGTACTTGTTTATACATCTCATTTCCATCCTCCAACCCCCTTGAGGACAGAGGGGTTCGTACAGGACAAAGTATATATTATTCATCTTTGTAGAGTCACCTGGGGTGACTGTTCGAAAGGAGGTTCCTGGGCCTGGCCCCCTGAGTTTCTGAATCAGTTGATCTGGGCTGGGGCCCAAGAACCCCCACTTTGAACAGTCTGTTTACATGGTTCCGATGCTGTTGGCCCACGTTGGAGAAACTGCCCTAGAACTCTGCCTTGTGTTGAGCACTCAGTGCTCAATAATTACTTATTAACTGGATTTTATTGAACTGAACTTTGAGAGGAAATGTAACCCCCTCCTCGCCTTTTCTGTGCTTGCTGCTTACCCACCCTCCAACCCCATAATGGCAGTGTTTTCTAAAACCTAATATGTCCCTTCTCCCCAAGTTTTTCTTTCTTTTCCTCTCCAATCAGATCTTTCATTCACATGCTTCAGCTGATTTCAGCTAGCTATCGAATAAACTTGGAAAGATTTGAACGATTGTTTTGGGGGGGGGGTATCTTTTTAACATTGAAACCTATCTAACATAGAGAAATGTGCACAAACCTCAGGTGTTCGGCCTGGTAAGTTTCAACTGTTTGCACCTATGCAAGCTCCACTCAGATCGTGGTGGAAGCCTTTACAGCGCTCAGCAGGCTCTCTCCTGACCCTCCACTCATCACATCTCCTCCAGGGTGACCCCACTCTGACTTCTGTCACCGCAGGTTAGTTTAGCCTGTTCTTGAAGTTCATGTAAATAAAATGTGAAGAATGGACACTTTTGTATCTGGTTGTTTGTGCTCAACATTATGTATGTGAGATTCATTTATGTCTTTGTATGTAGCAGCAGTTTTTTTAAAAAAAGTATTTTTATTGATTTCAGAGAGGAAGGGAAAGTGGGAGAGAGATTGAAGCATCAATGATGAGAGCGAATCATTGATTGGCTGCCTCCTGCACCATCACACTCTTCAAAACCAGTTAAAGACACGTTAAAAGGTCTTGTCTGGGAACACCTGCTGTGTTCACCAGACCTTGCTCCTTCAGATGACCACTTGTTCCGATTGATGGCACACGTACTTTCTGAGCAGCACTTCAAAACATACGAAGAAGTGAAAAATTGGGCCCCTGAATGGTTTGCCTCAAAACAAGAAAAGTTCTGTTGGGACGGTATCCACAAATTACCTGAAAGATAGGGAAATGTGTAGCTAGCGGTGGACATTACTTTGAATAAAGCACTTGTGATGTTTCTCTTGAAATTATTGTGTTTTCTTTGATTATAAAATCCGCATTATTAACCGGTACACCTAGGGGGGAGAGAGAGAAAGAGAGAGAGAGAGAGAGAGAGAAGAGAAGAGAGAGAGAAACTCTCTTAGGATAACAAATTGATAAATACAACTAGTAGTATTATCCTCATCTATAGAACGAATACAAGAAGCAAAAGGCAAAGAACGATCAGGCAACTTGCTCAAGGTCACTCTGGAAGTCAGTGATGGGGTTGAGAATAGAACCCAGGCTTCCAGGCTCCCGGCCTAATGCATTTCTCTGTGGCCCATAAATTACCGGACTGTTTCGGTCTCTAGATTCTGCAGATGTTGCCATCTCCTCAACGTCCTTGCACCGCCACCCAATGTGTTCACATTTTTCACGGTGTGAGATGAAAGTCTCCCTCCTCCTGACAGCTTTATTGCCCCGAGAAACCATTAACTCCCTCTAGCTCGGAAAGTTATACCCAATTGTTGGTGCAGTAACCAAACAGGAGTCAAAGACATTTCTATGATTGATGCACCCTTCAGTGAAAAACAGCTGAAAATATTAACTGCTTTGATATTCCCCCTCCTCCCCCCCCCCTTTTTTTTGCAGCCTAAAGGTTAATCAGTTGACAATGTTGTACAGAAAGTCTTTCTTAAAAGTTCAACAGCATGGGGTGGTGATATACAGATGATATATTATAGAACTGTACCCCTGAAACCTATTCAATCTTATTAACCAATGTCACCCCAATAAATTCAATTAAAAAATAAAAGTCCAACAACAAAGAGACTGTGTAAGTTGGAGAACTCTTCCCCAGGCCAGGAAGAGGTGCTATCTCCCAGAAGAGAAGTTTGAACAAACGGGGGAAATGTAAGAATGGTTAAGACCACGGGATGGTTTGGTGGCACCTCATGCAAGGGAAGGAGTCAAATCTGAGCAGCACCAAGTAGGCCTAAAATTGCTTATGAGTATGACTGTCAATTTGAAGGGAAAAGAAAACATACGTGAAAAATACAGGAAAAGACTAGAAAAGATGTAGAAAACTAAAGAAAGAGGAAAGGGAGGAGGACAAGAAATATAAAAAGAAAAGAGTAAAAAGTGAAGTACATATTACTAACCACTAGTAGTTTCAGTATTTACAGCTAATGAAAGGTTTTCCTATATATCTATCCATGTATTGTTCAAAACTCCCGCACAGTGGGTAGTAGTGTCCCAATTTGACGAACGAGGCTCACATGCCAAATATCAGAATGCTAGGAAATAGAAGGTAGACTCAAATAGAGCTCCTTTTGCCATCCCCACCAAAGACCCAAAGAAGCTTGTACTGGGTCAACTCAGGGGGCTTAAGCCTAGGCTCTCACTGTGGCCTCCAGGGAGTAGGTGAGGACCCTCAGAGGTGTAACACAGTGTGAAGAACGTCAACAGCCTTCACTCCAGACTCTGCACAGGGTTCTACCTCCTCCAAGAAAAAAGATGAGGGGAGAATGGCAGGGGAACCTGCTTCTTCAAAAATGAGCAGAATTGCACATGGAAGATACTGTGGCACAAAATTATGTCCAATATTAGAGAATGTGAAAAATGATCAGCCTGGGTGAAGCAGATGGTGAAAGATATAAAATGGACTGTGATACTGGTTGAGTGATAGGTCCTGGAAGGCCTTAAAGGCCATCCCCAGGAGCATAAAGCTTGTTCTATTGTCAGTGGGGAGACGTCAAAAGTTTAAAGACAAGAGGAGTTGCAAATAACATGATCAGATCTATTTTGGAAAAATATGGAGGGAGGGGAAAGAGTCTATGGAACAAGACATGGGGTGAAACTCAGGTATGACAATACAAAGTCAGAGTAAAAGGACATGGCCTAGACGTAGTTTAGAAGCAGAGTCAATAGTTTGGAGCCCAAGAAAGGAGTTAAATTCTTAGAATTCTGGAGTCCATAATTGGGTACATTGTAATGAAATCCATTAAAGCTAAAAAGATAATTTTTATTTAGGCTATATTGAATGTGAAGTATCCGTGGATATAAATATCCATTAAACAACCACTCCCCGTTCCCCTTCCCCCAGGCCTTGGCAACTAGCATTCTGTTTTCAGTCTCCATGGACTTGACTCCAATGGGTACCACAAGCTGGTGGAATCATTCAGTATTTGCCCTTTTGTGACTGGCTTGTTTTACTTAGCATAATGTCCTCAAGTTTCATCCATGTTGTAGCATGTCTGAGAATTTCCTTCCTTTTTAAGATACATATGTTTTGTTTATTCATTTATCAGTTGATGTCACTTGGGTTGCTCCCACTTTTTGGCTATTGTGAATGTGGCTGGTGTGAATGTGTGTGTATGAATATCGATTAGAGACCCTGCTTTCAATTATTTTGAATAGATACCCAAACGTGGAATTGCTGGATCATGTGGTAATTTTATGTTAAGTCTTTTTTGAGGAATGCGTATGTTTTGTACTTAGTTTTTGTTCTGACTCTAGCCACACAGTCTCTTGCCAGTAACATACTGGTGGCCAGTGCAGAGCATGTCTGATCCACATTTATTCCTTCCCCCCACTTTATTTAGGACGATTGTGCCAAAACTCTGAGGCACTTCTGCTTTTTTCCCTTTTCCTGATTCACTCAAAACTTGGCTAAGACCCCCTAAGACGGTCTTGTCTTTTATGGTCCTCAATTCATTGACTCCTAATATCTAATTATGGTAGATAAGTACATATAAGGTAATCAGTGCTAATATTAAGGGAAGTATGGTCGTTCCCCCTTATCTGTGGTTTTGCTTCCTGAGGTTTCAGTTACCTGTGGCCAACCATGATCCGAATCTGGAAATATTACATGGAAAATACCAGAAATAAACAATTAGTAAGTTTTAAATGGTGTGCCATTCAGAGGCTTGTGCCAAAATCTCGAGGGGCCTGGGACCTGACTCATGCCTTTTCCAGCGTCTCCACCCTGGATCTGCTCTGTGCCCCTTAGTACCTTAGCCTTTGGGCCAGCAGCGCTTTTGTGGCAGTATCATCACAGTGTTAGTCCAAGGAACCCTTTCAGCAGCCGAACGCTACGTCACAGGGCCTTGTATTCACCTCACTCCATGTCTCCACGCAGGCAGTTTATCATCTCACATCATCACAAGAAGAAGGATCAGTGCAGTACAGCACGTCCTCCAATAACGTCGTTTCATTCAATGCTGTTTGCTATAACGTGGATGAGAAAAGCAAATTCTATTTCTGGCTGGGGCCACAGTCTATGTAGAGTTTTTGCGGTCTCCTCATGTCTGCATGGGTTTTCTCTGGGTCTTCGGGCTTCGTCCGCATGCCAAAGAGGTGCATGTGAGCTGAATGTCGTGCTCCGGGCGGGGTGGGTGTGGGTGTGGGTGGCCCTGCGATGGAAGGGCAGCCTGTCCAGGTGGGTCCCCCTTGTTCCTGAGCTGTGGGGAGAGGCTGCTGCCACCCATGGCCCAAAATTGGAATAAGCAGGAAAATAATTACTTTACTTGTTTGTATTATTTTTTCTTAAATGTTGGTAAGCTCACATTTATTTCTCTGTTCAATAGGAGGAAAGTTTGGGGTTTTTATTTAGAAGTTTGGTGATGTTTTTGTGACCAGAAATATGCCGTAGGAACTTAGCTCTTACTTATATCACTGAGCTGAAGGTAAAATTGGCTTCATCAAATGTCCTTTTGCTTAAAGTCGCAGTTTCTAAGAACCTATTGAAGATGTTAAAGGAGCATTAGCTGTGCAGTACAATATGCTATTTGAAGAGAGAGATCACACTCACTTAACCTTTATTATAGTTTATTATGTACATACTAGAGGCCCGATGCACAAAATTCGTGCAGAGTAGGCCACCCTTCCCCCAGCTGCTGGCACCGGCTTCCCTCTGGCACCTGGGACCCAGGCTTCCCTCCAGCACCCGGACCTAGGCTTCCCTTGCAGCCCCAGCTTCGTCTGGAAGGTTGTCTGGAAGGATGTCGGTCTAATTAGCATATTACGCTTTTATTATTATAGGTAGGAAAAAAACATAGTATCTATAGGATTTGGTACTAACCATGGTTTCAGGCACCCTGGGGAAGTGTGTCTTGGAATGTTTCGCATGGTGATGGGGAGAGAGAACTACTGTAAAAGCTCTTTGTTTGAAAGTGGATGTAGAAATTATGAAGAAAACCAGTGCCATCAACCTCAAAAGCCCTTGAAATGCCCATAACCCCTCCCCCAGAGTTTCTACAAGCTTCCCTTGCTCTCCAATCTGCCTTTAATTTGTTCTTCTTTTCCTCAAACTCCAGCACTGAAGGTAATGGAAAAAGCCATTTCTTATTCCGCTCTATTGTTTTTCTGTGATGTTTCATTACACAGTTTGAAATATGTTGTTTTCTATTGTTTTTCATCGCAAATGTGCAGAATTTCAATTACATTAAGATGCCTCGCAATCCTGAAATTTATTGTAGAACAAGTGGGCCTTTTGAGGGCTGACTGAAGAACTTAACCACATACTTATAAATATTTAGAATATAATTCTTTTGCAAGAAAGACCATCCAGATTATACATTCTTTTGGGTATTGGACTGTTTTCTATACAGTCATCTCTTCTAAAGTGCCTACTGCAATGCCTTGCACACAGGAGGCATTTCATGGATAAAGAGGGAGAGTCCCCATTCTCTCTCTGGGTAGTTCAAGTTCGCTTTGTCACACCTTCCTTTGTCTTCTGCAGTGCAGCCAAAATCAATCTCTATTGGCTTTGTCCTTTGTTAAGCTGGCAGCTAGAAAGTTCATGTAATTAAGCTTTTGAAAATTATAAAATGCCAACCATACAGAAAAGTGCCGAGAATTATATACCATATGCCCACCATTTACACTTAACAGATAATAACATTGTGCAATATTAGCTTCAGGTAGTTTTTAACTTAAGAAATAAAATGGTAGCTCTCTCTACATTGACCCCCATCCTTGTCCCTTCTCCCTTTTTCCTTCACTGGAGATAACCAACATCTTTAAGTTGGCTTTATTCTCATCCATAATCTAATATTTTACTACATATATATATAGGTATATGCATAGAGATAGTTAATATAGGCATTATTCTGTGCATTAAAGTAGATACTACTAATAAAATACTATAAGTATCCTTTTGCAATTTGCTGTTTTCACTTAACATTATTTTGAAATCTATCCATGTGGATGCATATACATTGACTCATATATATTAATTGCTATGTGGCGTTCCATAACATGAATAAGCCATAGTTTGTTTTTTCCATTTTCCTCTTGGTGGACAGGGTTTCCCAGGAAGCTGAACCTGAGACCAAAGCTCACATGGAGGCCAGAGCCTCTTGGAGAGCATGGTCCTGGGGAAGCAGGAGGGAAGGAGAAGGTCAGAGAGCCAGGAGAGGAGGGAGAGCTGGTGTGCGGATGCCACGGCTGCTAAATATTTAACCACCACCTGTCTGCCCTTTAGTAAAGATCTGCCCCATTTAGGGTTGCCAGATTTAGCAAATAAAAATATAGAGTACCAGTTAAATCTGAATTTCAGATAAGCAACGCATAACTTTTTAGTGTAAGTATGTGCCATGCAAGATTTAGGACATACTTATACTAAAAGGTTAATTGTCGTTTATCTGAAATGTAAATGTAACTGGAATCCTGTATTGTACCTGGTAAATACAGCTCTACCAGCTGTAAATACCCTGCGCTTCTAGACAGAGCCTGTGGGGATGCTGACTGGGTCCTAGCATAATACCTCGCCCACCAGACAGTTACAGGTCTGAAGTTGGAAGTAACCATAAAGGCCATCTAGGAGAGGAGCTCTCAATATTTTTCACTCCCATTCTTCAGAGGCTCATAACACACTCCTACTCATGATAATGGCTAATAATAATTAATGGTATCTCATCTGGGGCATATGTAAGAATCATATGAGAATCTGAAGTGGTGGTGGTGGTGGTGGTGATGATGATAATGTGTGTATGTATAGGTGTGTGTGTGTGTGTGTGTGTGTGTGGGAGAGAGAGAGAGAGAGGGAGAGAGAGAGAGAGAGAAAGAGAGAGAGAGAGAGAAAGAGAGAGAGAGAAAGAAATATGTTAGAACAGAGTTGGGAGGCACATATATTTTCAAAATATATTTTAAAAAATTCTTCAGTTGATTCCAATATACCCCCCAGTTTCCTCATCAAGTCACTGATCACATTCAGGGATCTTGGAAGACTTTCTAAGAAAGTGCTGTTTGGGCTTGACTAGGAATTAACTACATGAAGAAAAGTGGGATTGAGGAAAGCTTTTAAAATTTTGTGAACAGTTTTTTAAAGGCCTCCACATGGGAGGGATCATGGTGTATGGGTGATAACTGAAAATGGGAAGAGTGGCTGAGAGACAGGAGGGGAAGAATGATGAGATACGTGGCTGGAGGGACAGGTGTAGTCCCATCCATCCTGCAGACTTGATATGCCATGTTAAGGATTTTGGACTTGATCCTGACAACGATGAGAAGCTATAAAATGATCTGCATAAAGGAGAGACAGGAATTAATCTCACTTTTATAACATTTGGGGCCAGTATGTAGAGCAGACGAGGGGATATCACTAGACAGTGAATGTCTGGCTGGGATGTGGTGTTTGATTGGACTAAGGAATGGCAGTGGAGAGTCAGAAAGGTAGATGGATTGAAAAAGCCCTTCGTGGGTAAAATCAACAGGACTTGGTGCTTTGAGTGAAGGAGAGCTATGAATAAAGAATGTCTTAGATCTCTGGCTTACGTGGTTGGATGGTTGATGGCGCCAATCATTAAGATAGGGAACCTTGAAGCAAGATGGGCGTGGAATTAGTGTGGACCCGATTATTATGAAGTGCTTTAAAGACATCTGAATGAAAATGTTAAAGGCCATTGACCGTCTTGGTGTGATGTTTGGAGGAATGACTTGGGCTGGAATTAGAGGTTGGTGAACCATGCCCTGGGCATGGTGTTGGCATCTCTATTAGTTTCCTAGAACTACTGCAATACTTCGGTGGCTTAAGACAACAGAAATTTGTTCTGTTATCATTTGGGAGTTCAGAAATCTGAAATCAAGTTGTTGGCAGGGCTGTACTCCCTTTGGCGGACCCAAGGGACAATCTTTCCTTGCTTCTTCCAATTTTCGGTGACCCCAGGCACTGCTTGGCTCATTGATGCATAACTCCAATCCCTGCCTCTGTCTTCACAGGGCCTTCCTCTCCCCTGTGCTCATGTGGTCTCTTGGAAGGGCACATGTCATTGGATTATTTTATTTGGAAAATAAGGTATTAGGGCGTAAAGATATCTTTTTGGGAGCCACTTAGTCAACCTATTGCAGGGTCTGTTTCTTTTTAAAACTATTTTATTGAGGTATAATTGACATACAAAAAGTTGTACATATTTAATATACACAATTTAATGAGTTTGCAGATAGATATACATCTGTGAGCCTCACCACAATCAATGCCATAAATATATCTATCACCTCCAAGAGTGTCCTCCCATTCTCTTTATTTTGTGTGGTAAAACTACTTAAAATAAGATGTACCCTCTTAGCAAATTTTACAGTACAGTGTTGTTAACTGTAGGCACTATGTCTTACAGCAAGATTTCATCTTGTGTAACTGGCCTTTTGGATCCTCTGACCAATACCTTCATTTCCCCAGTCCCCCAGCCCCTGGTAACAACCATTCTCTCTGTTCTCATGATTTAGCCTATTTTAGATTTCTCATTTAGAGGGACTACGTTCTGTGTCTGACTTATTTCATTTAGCATAGTGTCTTCAGTTTCATTCATGTTTATGCAAATGACAGGATTTCCTCCTTCTTATGGCTAAATAATATTTCATTGTACATAAATACCACATTTTCTTTATCCATTTATCTGTTGCATAGGTGGTTATTGTGAATACTAGTAATGCTGCAATGAATAGGAATGTGTGTGTGTGTGTGTGTGTGTGTGTGTACATGTCTGTTTTTTGGAAGACTTTAAGAAGCATTGGTATTAAGTCTTCAAATATTTGGTAGAATTTACCTGTGAAGCCATCTGGTCCTGGGCTTTTTTTTGTTGGGAGGTTTTTTTTAAAAAAATTAACTAATTAATTAAAATGGATTTCAGAGAGGAAGGGAGAGGGAGAGAGAGATAGACACATCAATAATAAGAGAGAATCATTGAGCAGCTGCCTCTTGCACATCCCACACTGGGGATTGAGCCCATAACCTGGGCATGTGACCCCACTTGGAATCAAACTGTGACCTCCTGGTTCATAGGACAATGTTCAATCACTGAGCCATGCCAGCTGGGCAGGAAAGGATGTCTTTAATATGATATAAAGAGCATTTATTTTTTGGAGTAAAATCCTTTTTCTTAATGTCATGTGTCCCTTCTAAGGTTATATGAATATTAATCTACTTTTTTAGTGCTTTCGTAGTTTCATCTTTTATACTTAAATCTTTAAGCAAGTGTTTATCAAAATGTGGCCTATAGATCACAGTTTCTAAGAACTACTGAGTCAGAATCTCTGGGAACCTCCCTTTACATCAAATTTATGCCAAAATTTGAGACCTACAGTTTTATCCATTCATAAAGAAATTGATGTAAGTAGTAAAGCAGGAATCTCACCATTTCCCCCACTAAGTGATTTTAGCCAGTTGTTGTCTTAAAACCGTTTATTAAATTGTTCTCTTTTCTGCACTGATTTAAAATGCCACCGTGATAAAATATTAAATTTGTATATAAATATTTGGGTTTGTTTCCAGATGTTCCATTCTGTTCCATTGATCTGTCTGACCATTCTGGCGCCAGTATTTGACTTCTTTTAATTGCTATAATTCTAGTCTGTGTAGACATCTGAATGTTGCTTTGCACCAGTCTCTAAAAGCCTTCCAGGAAACCATTTGCCAGGAGAAAATTAGATGACTCATATGTGAAGATGCTTTGTAAATTGCAAAGATCTCGGGCTTTTCAACCCACTCCTGACACCAGCACTTCCTAAAACACTGATCTCATCCTGTCCCTTCCTGACTCCAAAACCTTACTCATAAGATGAAGCTAATTACCCTGGCATTCAAGGCCCCTCCTCTGCAACCTGGGCTCCGTCTACCTTTTCAAAAGGACCACCCACTTGCCTTCAATAAAATCCTCTTCCCTGAAAAATTTTATCTACTCCCTGTTTTCCAGACTTGCCTGACACATTTCTTGCACTTGGTCTTGCTGTTCTCCTCACCTTGAATTATTCCTTCAAGGTTAACTCCTTCCAGAAATATTTTTACCTGATATTTTAGTTTACTTGACCTCTCTCTGTACTCATGGCACTGACTTTCCACTTAGCACATATTGATCTACGACAGCTCTCATACGGCAAAATTACTTCGTTATTTATGTTTTCTGGAGTTGTGTATGTCACATCACCCAGTGATACTGTCATTTCCGTCCATTCAGAGGCTTTGTCTTCTTCTGTGTATGCCCCTGTGTCTCCCTAGCAAAGTGTGATGCACACATAGACATTCACTCGGTACGTATTTACTGGCCAAATAAGCCAGGGTAATGCTAGATATCGATAAAGGTCTATGATTGACTTGTGCAAACCCAGGCAGAGGACGAGTCTCCTGGTTTCACTGTTTTTGGGTATATGTTCAATTTAGAGCAAAGTCACAGGGAAAATCTGTGGTCTGAGACATGACCACGTTATATTAATGAGCAAGACAATGATCTCATGGGGCAGAATGATCCTGTGCAGAGATGTAACAACCCATGAACATCTTCTTTTGAGCCTTGCAAAATCTCCCTGCAGCTCAGAATGGTCTCTACCGAACAGGAAAAAGGATGTTTTAGAGATACTATCATTGCCTGCCCCACCGACAACCCAGTCCTGAGAATGTAGCCATTAAAAGCCTTTGATGCCTCAGCAGCTATTAAATTTTTAAAAAATTATTTGATCCAATTCCTCTGTGGCCACAACTGATGGGGCTAATCAAAGAGTGCACCATGGTGAGGTGGTCCAGTCTGCTTCTGGCTCTGATAAATAGAAACTAAGAAACACAGAGTTACCCATGGGATAGGGGGACTAAAGATGAAAGATTCTGCAAGGAAAGTCGGGGCCAGGGAGGCTGTGATGGCAAAGAGAAGCTGAAAGAAAGATGGAGGGTTGGGTGAACAAGACAATGAGCCAGAGAAAGAATGGAAATGCTGCTTCTGGTAGAGGGATGGCGAGAACGTCTGTGCCCAGGCCACACTGATCCTGGAAACACTCTTTACCAGAGCTCTCCTGAGCTAATTCCTTTCCCTGTGACACTGAATCTCCTCTCTTCTGGAATCCTCATGGGATCACTTGAACCTAATAAATCCCATTTTCTTGACCAGGCTCCTTTCCAGCAAATTAGTGTGGATGAAATAGGCAATACTGAGGTGAATGGTTCTCTGCTGTTTTTCTGTCTGGGGAATATATATATATACATACATACTGGAGCAGGAGTCATATGTTAGAATAGCTGGACGAACTTTCTAAGAAAATATTGCTCTCAACAAGATTTTAAACTTTTAAAACCTTTTATCATGAAAAATTTCAAACATACAGAATAGTAGAAAGAATAATAGTGTAAACATCATCATTCTACCACCCAGATTCAATAATTGTTAACATTTTTCCACGTTTGTGTCATCTCTCTTTTGTGTGTGTGTGGCTGGACCATTTTAAGTTATAGATATTATAACACACCAGAGGCCCGGTGCACGAATTTGTGCATGGGTGGGGTCCCTCGGGGTGGCCTTCAGAGATCAGGCCCCAGCTCGCGTCCCCAGCCTCCCAGTCCCAGCTTGCGCCCCCAGCCCCACAGCGCTGCCTGGCACCCCGCCTTGGCCTGGTGCTGCCCCCTCACCTGCTCCACCATCCTGCCTGCAGGGTGATGGATTGGGACCGGGGGCCCCCCTGCCCGGCTCCCTCAGCGATGGGGAGCCGGGCGGCAGTCCCGCCCCTGGCTGATGCTGCTGGTTGCCATCTGCAGGGCGTTCAGTGGGGTGATTTGGCCCCTACTCGCACCCGCCTTGGCCTGGCACTGCCTGCACACCTGCTTCACCATCATGCAATGGTCCCACTCTCGTTGGGGCCCATCGGGGCTGGCAGCACCTCCACTGCCACCCACTGCTAGCGCCGTGTCGCTGACACCCACCATGTTCTGAGCCCCCCTGGTGGTCAGCGCACATCATAGCGAGTGGTTGAACAACTGCCCGGGGGGACAATTTGCATATTAGGCTTTTATTATATAGGATTACCTCTAAATACTTCAGCATGCATCTCTAAGAGAGGATGTTTTCCTCTAACCACTGGATGCCTGTAGCACCTTCAACCTCCACCCAGTTGTGACAACCAAATATGTCTCCAAACATTGCCAGATGCTCAGATGAGACCCCGTGCCATGACCCAAGCTACCGGCATTTACCAGGTTACTACTCCCTGAACTGTTTTCATAATACCTAAGAATTAACTATTTTGTAAACCAAAAACTAGGACATCGGCCTGATAAAGTACCCCTCCCATTCATATTAATAAAACTCGTTTTAAGTTATAAACTAAACATATACAATTAAAATAGCACTTTATTCAGTTGCAACATTATACAGATCACCTTTCCCAAAAACAACAATTTACAATCCAGTTGTTTTGGGAAAATCTAGGAAATGTAGTTTATAGGACTTTCCTTGTAAACCTAACTCTTAAATAGAGCCAAATGCCAGATATCTTTTGACATTACCTCCCCCTGGATGGACCCATCTGAAGAGATGGTGTTAAATAACAGTGTGCTTGTGATACACAAAGCGGAGGAGACGCGTGGTAAAATGTTTCGTTGAGTCTAAACAAGCAGACCAGAAAATATTCAGTTTAAAAACACCCCCGATTCCAGTGTTATGCAGACTGACTTGACACTCTATTCAAATCGTTTAAAGTACATTCATTTCACTTGGTATTGTGTCCAAGTGGCTGATACATTATTCTTTTCTAGTTGTTTATGACTCCAAGCGTATGGATTACAAAACTGAATTTGACCTGACAGTTTCCGTCTCTCTTTCCCGTGTGAACGATAGTGTTGATGAAACTACAGAAGCAATACCAACAATGAAATGAAAGGATTTCAGGGTTTTCTGCTGAGGAATTCTAAGGCACCACCAGAAAGTACCGGGGAAGGCAAAGCAGCGTCCACCCCAATGCTTCACACAAGTCTTGACGGTTAAATCTCGGTTAACAAACAGTCAGATCCCATTTATTTCTCCTCGGATATTATAAATGGACCTGCCAAAATGGCAAACAAATCGGCACGGCTTTCCTATCTATAAACACGTGCTTACATGTGTTCCTTCGATGCATTCTTGGAGCTTCCCCACACATACAAATACCTGCAGTGTCCCAATATGCTGATCTGCTCACTTGGAAAAGCTGCCGATGGTTTCCCTCTGGCATTTTGAATAACTGCTAGCTGAAGATGCTAAATAATTCTCAGGACCGTGCGAGTTAGTATTTCTGCCCAGTTCCTAATAAAACGCAGCTGTAGTCTCCACTGGAAGATGTAATGTATTGTCTGACATGCACTTGACTGCGGTAATGAAGTGCTGCCTGCCTCATCCCCGACTGCTGAGCTAGAGATGCACGTGGAATCATTTTAGCAGTCTCTTTCCCCCAGTTTTTTTCAATGCATGCAAATTAAAAATTGTTTTGCTCGATGATGTGAGATAAAGACTTGATGTGGTGAAGGTAAATTTGGTGACATAATATGCGTAAGTATTTATCATCCCACTAACTTGCTTTTCCTGCAGTTTTCTCTTCCTCCTTCCCACCCATCCCCAGCATGAGGTCTGACACCACTGAGCATCCGTTCTGATCTCTCTCTCTCTCTGCCTCACATCTGGATTTGAATTACCTTTATTTATATCCTCCAGGAGCCCAATTTTCTCCACAGAAGAATTCTCCCACAGAGTTCCATAGTTCCATAAGAAGGTGGCCCATTAATTTCTCTGTTGATTTTAATTTCTCCCGAGTATCAGCTCTTTGGCAAATGTATAAAACTTCACTGACAGGCTAGGACAAAAAGACAAAGAAACAACATTTCAGGTCTGAAATAATTTATATAAAGAGACAAATCCTTGTAAGCAGTATGAATATTTGGTCCTCTAATGCAGGATGTTATGAGCCCAGCCACACAAAAGAGCATACGCCCAGGCTCCACAAGAAATTTAATATGAGCTGCTGCACCTTTTGATTAATATCTGTGAGACTTTTCTGGAAGGAAGATGAGTTTGGTATAGGGATTCACTACCTTTGTGGCCCTGAGGACTTTCTTCATTCCAGGGTTGCAAAGTAAGATGCTTTGGAGAGATGAATCGCGGGATCGACCTTGAGTGGCTGTCTGTGAAGATGGAAAGGGCTTCCTTTGTGAAGACCACAGAGTGTCTCCCCACCTCCGACTCAAGGCTCGTGAAACTCCCTAACAGTTTAGCTCCAAATGGCTGACGACAGCCTGGCATGGTTAAGATCAACACATCCAATTGAATGCCTTATGCCAGGGTGCTGCACAGAATAGGTATAAAATAAATATCAAACAATCATCCTGGCATTTAAACTGAAATTGCTTTGTAGAAGTTCTTTACATTGCTGACTTTACTGCTATTTTACTATGTTTATAGTCTAAGATTAGGGAGTATGTTTTGGCTGGTGTGGCTTGGTTGGTTGGTGTTATCCAGTACACCAAAGGGTTGCTGGTTCCATTCACCGTCAGGGCACATGCCTGGATCTGTGGCTCGATCCCTGAAAGGGGACAATCGATGAATGCTTCCCTCTCACATTGATGATTCTCTCTCTCCCTCTCCCTTCTTCTTGCTCTAGAAATCAATCCTATATGCAAATTGACCAAACAGCAGAATGACCGGTCTCTATGATGCACACTGACCACCAGGGGGCAGATGCTCAATGGAAGTACACCAAGCAGAAAAGGGCAACTGCAAAGTTTGGGACTGTGTGTCACTGTTTCAAGTACAGGGAAGACTTGAGAGGCAAAAGTTCCCAGGTCACTGAGAATAAATAGAAGTTGCGATTGTACAGACATTAAAATGGGCAATATAAAAGTATAGCTCAAATAGCAAAAAGCTGAAAAAAGAGAAAGCTCTCAGAAAGACAGTATGCTTAAGTTTTTGTAAATTGAACACAACAAAAGGGAGCAGATTCCTTTTTGTCTTGTTTATGTTGGTGTTCATCCTCACCTGAGGATATTTTTCCATTGATTTTTCGAGAGAGTGGAAGGAAGGGGGAGAGACAGAGAGAAACACTGGTTGCCTACCACACACGCCCCTACCAGAGCCCGGGATTGAGCCTGCTGGAATCAAACCCTGGACCTTCAGTCCACGGGCCGATGATCTATCCATTGAGCCAAACCGGCTAGGGCAGGGAGCAGATTTCTATTGAACATGACCCATGTAAGATTTGCAAACCTGCATTAGAAATTGCTTGTTTAATGAGGATTTCATTATCAGTCAAAAAGTTAAAAGAGAAAACTGTTCTAATTAAATGTGTAACTTAAACAGAGCAAAAGAAATCCTTGCAACTTCATATTCTTCCCTGAGTGAAGATTTAATTTTGGTCATGAAGTGTCACTTGCACAGAAAAAGACTCCCATGCCACTGCTAGACAGGAACAAAAAGGCTGAATAAACAGCAAACGATTGATAGTCCCCCACCAGCCAGTAAATGCAGGACATTGATGGAGACAGAGAACATCAGCAAGATGTTCTTAAAAACAAAGCATAATGAGGATATTTTGTGGTGCGATATTTTCTGAAAAGGAGAAGGAGACAATTCTAAGTTTAGTAGAAATAATTTCAAAATGTAATGCTAGAATGGCCAAACATGTAAGATGGAAAACAGATTATAAAACAAATGATCACCGTCTAGGATGGTGAATGCAATGCATCATTATTGATTTAATTGGTAATTAAGTGGAACAAAATATCACTCAAAAAATTTTAAAGCAATATGCTACTCAGTTTAATCAGATTGTGGGAGGAACAAAAGTTGTGGCAAACAACTAAAATTTATTGTCCATGTTGTTGAACCGGAAAGCAAAAACAAGGAGGTTGGAATGAGTAAATATTGTATTGATTTTACACCCGTTGCAAAGAGTACCTTTTAAATTAACTGAGGAACTAAAGTAATCTTTAGACTTTAGGCATTAATTTAAAAGTTGAAGGCAGCCTCGGGTAATGGCTCTGACTTGCTTGGTAAAGAAAAAGATACACAAGCTAGACTTTCGTCTGAAATATTTTGCATGATGCTTTGTGCCTAACTAAATTCTAACTGTGCGCAGTCAGAATTTATTACTAGTAGATGTAATCTCAACTGTGCCAATTGCAATCACATTTTTGGGGAACAACTCAGAGATTAGGTTGATAATCTCTGGACTAGTGTAAAATGGCCCATTTTGAAGAAACTCCTATCAAATTTATCTTGCAACCACTCTCAGATAACCTGATTGGGAAATGTGAAAGCAATTAGATTTCATCTAGATATGATACAAGATGCATTAAAGAGTTAGGCAAAGCAGCAGAAGGTTCTCAAATAGAGTGAATTAAGGACTTTGGTAGAAAAAGAAGTTCAGGTTGGATTTGTAATGTGATTGCTATTTAACAAGATGTTGGCAAAAGGTTACAAGAAACTCAGAGGGATCTAAATTTAGCAATTTACTTTAAAAAGAATGAAAAGCATTTTTAAAACTTTTAGAGGAAACCATTTTCCCAAATAAAAATGATGTCAGAAATATGCAGTAAAAATGAGGAAATTGAAACAAGGAAACCAAAATATTTCAATCACTGTGGGAAGTATGATTTATGTATCAAATAATTTTTAGATTAATTCCTATAGAGGGTATTTTCTGAGCATTATGGATAAGGCATAGTCACAAAGGAAGATAGATGTGACAAAATTGAGTAATACATTATTATGATGTAAGAATACTTTTGGTATTCTTTATAAAACCTGAGCATTGATAAACTTTAATAGAACTTAAGAAACCCAGTATGGGTGTAGCTATTGCTTTAAAAGATGGTGAAAACTCACACTGTAAGTATATTTGGTGCCTGTCTTTCTTGCTGTTGAAGGGGATCAGAATAGGCCACCCCAAAATGTGCCACTTTGGCATAAGGATTATCGTAAACTGGAGGCAATTACGAGGCAGCAAATGCAGAAAGTGCCCTTTGCCCTCTCCCCGTCTGCCTCAGAGCAGGACACGCATTTCTCTCCTGAAGGTGACTCCCTCTCTCTTCTCCAGCACCAGGAGGATAAAGCCCATAAAACTGCAAACAGAGTCAGCCCCAAGCTGGGGCTGCACAATTTTACTAAAATAACCCTTGTTTTCCATAAGTTCCCCCCTATATTTTTTCTTATAATTTATCACCCCCTAGGAGTCCAAGACCCTTTTCTTTGTCTCATCACTTTTCTACAATTTATTGCTCTTTGTTAAAGTGATATATGCACCCTGCCCCCCCCCCCGCCCCCCCAGAGTTTAACTACTTCTTTGGGCCTTTACTTCTTTTCCCTGGAGGCCTCTGTGCATGTAAAAGTTATAATATTAACATTAAATAAGATTTGTATGCCTATCTCCTCTTAATGTGTCTTCCATCAGTGGAAATCGAAGATTCCAGCCACAGAACCTAAGAGGGAAAGTTTTTCCTCCCCTACATTATTATTATTCTTTATGAAGCTATTGTCTCTGGGCTCCAGATCTGCTCTTTATTTATTATTATTATTATTTTTAATTAGAACCCTTTTAAAAAATCTATTTTTATTGATTTCAGAGAAGAAGGGAGAGGGAGAGAGAGAGAGAGAGAAAGAGAGAGAGAGAAACATCAATGATGAGAGAGAATCATTGATATGCTGCCTTCTGCATGCCCCACATTGGGGACTGAACCTGCAATTACCAGGAATCTAGCCAACTATGACCTCCTGGTTCATAGGTCAAAGCTCAACCACAGAGCCATGCCAGCTGAGGCCAGATCTGCTCTTTAGAATCTGGCTTTGTGATGCTGGAGTGGGGAAGGCTGGAGGAGAAAGGACATGCATTTATATAACTACCTAATGCCCATCTCTGACAGGCCAGCACGAGACACCTGGTACCCCCTCTTTGGGGATCTAGGTCACAGGCCCTTGGGGTCCTTAATTCCTAAGTTTTTATAATTCCAACCTCTTCCTTTTGTTTCCCCTAACATCCAGGGGCAGTAGCTGTGTCCTGTACTAGCTACCTCCACGAATGTTAGAGTTCGCCGAGAACATTTTTTTATATTAAAAAAAATTAAGTTAAAACAATTGTGGCAAAATATCCATAACATAAAATTTACCATCTTCACCATTTTCAAGTGTACAGTTCAGTAGTGTTAAGTACATTTACCCCATCTCTAGAATGCTATCATCTTGCAGAACTGAAACTGTACCCATTAAACAACCCCTCTTTCCCCCATGCCCCACAACTACCATTCTACCTTCCGGCTCTATGAACTTGACTGGGTACCCTCATACAATATTTGCCCTTTTGTGACTGACTGATCTTAGCATCATGTCCTCAAGGTTCATCCATGTTGTAGGAAGTGCCAGCATTTCCTTCCTTGTTAAGGACAAATTCTATTGTATGGACATACCACCTCTCACTTATCCTCGCATCCGTCGCTAGGCACTTGAGCTAGAGGTTTTTTGTTTGTTTGTTTTTACTTTTTCAGCTGCCTTTAAATATTCTTTCCATCTAGTTACCAATTCTTCATATTCAATCCTCTGTTAAAATAAGTGGTATGATTTCTGCTTCCTGACTGATACAATGGCCAATCATTTTGGGAAAAAAGGTCTGTGTAGGGAGCCTTTCTCTTTGGGGTAGGAGGTCTTGTTCCTGGAAGAGGGACAGTTGGAATGCTGGAGGCACCACCCAGCTTCTGAGAGGCAAGATGTGTACAGAAGGCTTCCCAGCCAGAAGACCCAGTTCACACAGCTGTTTGCATGAGCTTAGCAGCGCATCCTGGAACGTGCAGCTGCCTGCTCATTCTTCTCCCGGCTGCATTCCATGTGGCCCTCTTCAGATATCTGCAGATCTGTCTCTCTCTCCCTCTCCCTCAGCCCTGGCACCAGGCGCCCTTCCCAGACAGACTGGCCAGTTGTCCTAAAACATGTCTCTTCTTGCTCTGAGAATTTGTGGACATTGAGCTGGTTTGGCTTCTGAGTTTGCTCTGATTTCTGCCACAGCTTCCTCCTGACCTGCATTTTTTGGATGTGTACCTCTTTGCCATTCTGATTTTTATGCTTTATATTTTGTAGGAATTCTTCTCTGATCTCTTGATGGCATGCATTTATATAACTACATGTGCTTATTTTTTTTTAAATAGTGTATTTCTTCCACGTCAAGGGATTGTGAATTAGAGTGGAGATGTTCTTCGTTCCCTATTTTAAGCCAATCTTCTATACATTTCTTTAAAATTGTCTTCCCATAAAGTTTCTATAAATGGCTTTAACTTTTATAATCAGAAGGAAAAAATTGTGTTACTTCCCTTGAAAACTATTCATCTCTCAGGGACATAACTTTTAGTAACTTCAGAAGGAAACATAGCGCTTATAATTCATGGAAACTCCAGAGGCAACACATTGCAACTTAATTTCTTATATGGTGTTTTATTCATTTCATAATTGCATGAATAAATAATGTATGAAAATGAAATGGCAATTATGAACATCGTATCAGTGGAATTATTCTCAAAGTCATTTGAATAGATTCAGGGCTGACAAGAATTTATTGTATATTAAAAATTTTTGCTTATCTAGGTATCTTTTAATATTTGGGCTCAGAATCTCCAAGGAGTTTCAGGGAATTAAACTAAAATAAAATCCCCTTTAAAATAAACTGAGAATGAATGAGGTGTTTGCAAATACAACATGTACGTCTTACAAATATTTGTTTGCAACTGCACCATGTAGATATTATGTAGGTATTCATGATTCTTCAAGCACAAGGGCTCATAAATAAATGATACTCATTAATTTGAAAATGCTTCCTGAAAACCTATTGCACGTCCAATATTGTTCTTGTGGTGGGGACACAATGGATAAACCAAATAGACATAGATTAGCCCGACTGGTGTGATTCAATGGTTGAGCGTCGACCTATGAATCAGGAAGTCACGGTTTGATTCCTGGTCAGGGCACATGCCTGGGGTTGCAGGCTCGATCCCCAGTAGGGGGCATGCAGAAGGCAGCCAATCAATCATTCTCTCTCACCATTGATGTTTCTATCTCTCTCACTCGCTCCCTTCCTCTCTGAAATCAATAAAAATATATTTAAAAAATAGACATAGTCCCTGGTCCCTATGGAACTTATACTCTAAGGAGGGATATAGATGTATAGACAGACAATTACCATATGGTGTGCCGAGTAATCGGGTGAGATAAATCCAGGGAGCTCAGAAAGCACAGAAGAGGGAAGCTTCATCCAGTCTCGAGAATCAGGGAAGAGTAGGCTGTGACATAAAGAATGAATAAACAAACTGATGAAAGAGCATTGATGACAGCCGACAGAGGCATGCTCCCTTTGCTTGAGGCTCCGGCATATTCTGTGGCCTTTGCTTGGTGCTCTAGAGCTGATGAGGGGTGGAAATGTCTTTCAGCATCAGGTAGGCCATTTTGGACATCATTCTCTTCTTGGTTCCATTGTCTTCTTTGCTTCCTTCAGTGGGAGCACAGGAGGAAAAGTCCTCGGAGAGGAAGGGTTGGGTGTGAGGTCTCCACCAGGCTGCATGAGCTGGGGCTTGCCAGGCTGTGCCCGTGGCCATGACCTAACTCACATCAAGAGTCCACCTTTCCTGTGAATACCAGGTATGCTCTCGTTTAGATTTTAGAGTGTCTATTTTATTTTAGAGTTTGGTTTTAGGCATGTAATGCATTATATGGTTTTTATTTTTATTGATTTCAGAAAGGAAGGGAGAGGGAGAGAGAGAGAGAGAGAGAGAGAGAGATAGAAACATCAATGATGAGAGAGAATTATTGGTCGGCTGCCTCCTGCACACCTCTGACTGGGGATTGAGCCCGCAACCCGGACATGTGCCCTTAACTGGAATCGAACCTGGGACCCTTCAGTCTGCAGGCTGATGCTCTATACACTGAGCAAAACCAGCTAGGGCGATTATATGTTTTAAAACACAATCCATTTGGACACACCATCCTCAAGTGATAAAAAGGCTTTTAAAATTTTTGTTTTCAGAACAATTTTGCCTCAGAAAGAAGCATCCTGCATTTACAAGTGATGATACCAGCCTACCCCATCCATCATGTTCTAAACTCTTCTTCAGGTTCTTTTTTCTATTTACCGGTAGAAACAAGTAGAACATGTCCATTACATCAACAAACCCCGGGGCAAACAGTTGGAAACCACCTCATTTTATGAGGTAGAGAAAAATGCCTGATCATCTAGTTCACTAAATATTCAGCAATGCCTCCTTGGCCCTCAGGACACATGGAAGAAAAGTTGGAGATTCATATCAGGGGGAAAATAGCTTCGTCCTCAGCAGAGTAGCAATTACAGTTTTAATCTCCAGGTCATAGGGGTTGTTATTATAGTTCCCTTTCTTGCCCTTTCTATCCAGAAGTTCCTCAATTCTGGTGGATTTTTTTGTTACGTTTATTAATAACAGCTAACATTTGTTGAGAATCTCTGGGTCTCAGACATTTAACATATACTTACTCATATAATTCTGAGAAAAATCCTATGAGATAGATACTATGATCCCCATCTTATAGATGAGAAAACTGAGGTACAGCTTGTGAGAAACCGGGCCATGTTTTGAACTCAGTCTAATTCCGAGGCTGAGCTCTTCTCCACTCTTCTATAAACAAACAACTAAGTCATACAGTTCTCAAGATTGATTAGTCTTTGGCTGGACAAGGATGGTTAACTCTGTTTAGAATCTCCCTTAACTTGGTTTGGACTGATTTGATGGTGTCAGGTAGGTAAGAGTGGCCACTTTTAAGGCCCCATTCACTTCTATATATAATAAATGCTGCTGATTAGTAGTGGACACAAACATTCCCAACTCCTTTAGACCCATGGAAAGCTAGATCCTTATATTACCCAGCTATCCATAGACTCAGAGTTCATAGCATTTACTGTTAACACCAGGCATTTTTAATCTATCTTCCATGGGAACAGAGCTAGTACTCAGTAGAAACCCACCAGGACCCTGGCTCTACTAGTTGTTAAAATTGTGACAAGTAAATGACCAGTGCCCCACACCCCACCCTCCTCACCGCAGACCCACCCCTGAGGTTTCCATCTCTTCATATCACCCAGCAACTAAAGAGTTCACGTCTGCATATATTCATTCGAATTAGTGTTTCGGGGTCTTTTTCCCTGGATATATTCCCAGGAGTGGAATCTCTGGGTCATCAAGCAGTTCCATTTTTAAATTTTGAGGAACCTCCACACTGTTTTCCATAATGGCTGCACTAATCTACATTCCTACCAACAGTGCATGAGGGTTCCCCTTTCTCCACATCCTCACCAACACTTGTTTGTTGATTTATTGATGATAGCCATTCCGACAGGTGTGAGGTGTTCATGGCAGCACTATTTACAATAGGCAAGATCTGGAAGCAACCCAAGTGCCCATCAGTAGATGAATGGATAAAAAAGCTATGGTACATATACACAATGAAATAGTAGTTGGCCATACAAAAAGAATGAAATCTTACCTTTTGTGACAACATGAATGGATCTGGAGATTATGTTGCTCAGTGAAATAAGTCAGACAGAGGACATTTACCATATGATTTCACTTATATATGGAATCTAAAGAACAAAACAAATAAAATAGAAACAGATTCATAGATATAGACAGTTGTCAGAGGGGAGGGGGTTGGGGGACTGGTTTAAAAAGGTGAAGGCATGAAGAAGTACAAATTAGTCGTTACAGAATAGTCACAGAGATGTAGAGTACAATTTAGGGGATTTAGTCAATAAGATCATGATTTACTATGTATTGGGCCAGGTGGGTACTTGAAACATCCAGGGACCACTCTATAAAGCACATGATTTTCTAACCACTATGCTGTCCATCTGAAACAGAATCATGTTGAATATAAACTGCAATTGGAAAAAGAAACGAGTTAATGTTGGAAACAGCAGGGGGCTTCCTAGACCCTGGTCTTGCTTTGTAGCCAGTGTCCCTTGCTCCAGACCTTCGTGAATTCTACGCAATGGAAAAACAACTATCTGCTCTTCCTTTGTTACTGGGCTGAGGGGAGGATCATGGGAAAGAAATGGCGAAAAACTTGCTTTAGAAACTGAGAAATACGAACACCAGGGAACGTGACCATGTGGAGTTTCATTCTCAGCTAGCAGGGGCCACAGATGACCTCGGACCCACTAGTGCTCCTTAAAGAATGGCTAGGAGTGGCGATTGTTTTCACAGGGGGGTGAGGTGTTAGATGTGTCTGTGATGTCACTCATGCTTTATATTTTGAGTTCTTACAGAGTATGTAATATTTTCACACTTGTTCTGTTCTCTTTTTCCTTCAAATTATACCCTCATTTTCGCTCATTCTCAAGTGTAGTCTAAGTGTGTGCTAGAAGGCTAACAGCCTGTGGGTAGGAAAGGTTAAAACATTTTTTGTGTTTGGTAACGCACATTGAGAAACAATGTAAAAACGAAAGAGCATATTTAAATTTTATTTAAAAATTCAGTGTCCATCCTAAAACTTACCAGTCTACTATTTACCCATTTTTTAATTCATATTTTGGTCACCTTCTTTTTCTACGGCATAGATGTTTATTTGGTTTACAAACATATTTTAATTGTTTTCTTTGTTAACATTATGAATACCTTACCACTTTGCTTGAAGTTGTACAACTTTTAAAACAAAGATTGTATTATTTTAAGGTTGAATATTTCCTTTTTGTGGTATATATGGCATTATTAACATAAATTTACATATTATATAATTTACCCATTTAAAGTATACAATTCAATGACTATTAGTATATTCATAGAATTGTACAAGCATCACCAAAAACAATTTTAGAACATTTTCACCAACTCCTAAAGAACCCCAAACCCTTTAGCAATAATTTCCCATTTCTCCCCAACCCTGTCTCCCTCCTACTCCCCTTCCCCTCTCCCCATCAATTGCAGACAATCACTAATCTATGTTCTGTCTCTAGATTTCCCTATTCTGGACATTTCATGTAAATGGAATCATACAATATCTACTCTTTTGTGAATAACTTCTCTCACTTGGCATAATGTCCTATGTGGTCTGGAGAAATGGAGACGAGGTGGCCATGTCTGCTGTGGTGTGGAAGCGGGTGGTCTGCAGTAGGAGAGCATGAAGGCCACACAGGGAGATGAACTGCAGTGTCACCTGGCAGCATTGCTATTTCTGGCTCTATTTATTTCTGAGGCCCAGCTGCACCCCTGGCCCTCCCATGTTGTCTAAAAAGCAGGCTGTTATACATCTCAACATATTCTGCAGCAAGTATTTAGATACGGGAATGATCACTGAATCCTTCGAAAGTATCTTGAGAGTGTTCAGAAGTGTGGTTATCTGTCTCTGGGGACATGATTTTAATGGGTAATTATTACCTAGATTTATTGATATTACTATAGGTGTTTTATGTAAATTGAAGATGTCTTCCATGAGCAAATTCAAGTTCTCAGTTCACATTAATGATGTACCACCAATCCTGTGCGTATTTTTTTGTTCATTAGAAAATGCATTATATAGCACAGGCCTGTATGGAACACAATCAGATTTTCCCCTCCACATTTCACTGGTTCGCATGAATAGATGTTCATTCCCATTCCGATTTGCTTTGTGTCATAAAATAAGTAATTGGAAATAGAAGACGGGCAGGAATTTCAGGCGTGCAGAACATTTCTCCACTTTCAGTGTATATTTCGGTGCTTTGTGGGGGCCCTGAGCACTGGGAAAGCCCCTGGAAATGCAGTTAATCTCGCATGACTTTGTAACATTACAACTACTTATTTTCTGTTTGAAGAAAAGGCCTGACACCTTAAAACGTACGAGACTATAAATATTCTTGTTTATTCAGGTGTACATAAAAGATAAACTCCAAGAAAAAAATCCTGACCCCCTTTTGACTGCTCTTTTTTTCTGTGTGGGCGTGGGCGGCAGAAAGGGAGTCGGCATTTATAGCAATTCTGCATGTTTGGTGGAAATTCCTGGCCTTTTTTTTTTTTTTAATGCTGCTTTTTTCTCCCCAGTGTCCTATTTTACCACTGTTTGCAGGCAAACCTTAACATCAGTTCTTTTTACTAACTTATGAGATGGCTGCTTGGGCAAAGCTCTGAAAGAGAAAGATAAGAGACGGGGGTGGGGGCTGTGGGGGTGTGGGTGGGGGGCGGGGAAGAGGGGAATATGGCGGGTCAAGAAGAGGCAGTGAGATCCGAATAGATTTCTGACAGGCCAGAGTGCGTTCCCTGGGGCAGGTGCAAGAGAAAGGTGCTACTGGTCCCCGCAGGGAGAGGCCCGGAGCTAGACCTGGTGACCGGCCCACTGAGTCTACATGGGGGGCAGGGTCTGCAGTCACCTGGGAGGTTCGGGTGGTGAAATGACTCCTCAGGTGGCACACTGGGACCAGGGGGACTCACTGTGATGAGATAAGACTCACGGCGGGGAGAGCCAGGCTGCAGCCTTGCCACGGGTCTGGGGGCCGCACTGACCACACTGGAGGGGACTTACCAGGCCGCTTCACTCGGAGCACTGCCAGGGGTGGTGGAGGCAGAGCTTGCTGGGCTCTAAGCACCAAACTCTCTTCAGCTTCAACCGTAAACATTGCTTTTATCTGTTTTATTTTATTTTATTTTTTGTACAAGTGTATGGTGTGTGTGTATGTGTGTGTGTGTGTGTGTGTGAGAGAGATTTGAGAGAGAAAAAGCATTTTGTTGCTAAAATATTAAGAAGTTAGAAATCTTCCCTTCCAAGGTGATCTAGTGCAGCAGGGGTCGAATGACCCTTTCACAGGGGTCCCCTAAGACCATCAGAAAACACATACATAATTACATATTGTTTTTGTGATTCATCACTATGCTTTCGTTATGTTCAATTTTTAACAATGAAAAGACATCCTGCATATCAGATATTTACATGACGATTCATAACAGTAGCAACATTACAGTTATGAAGTAGCAACGAAAATAATTTTATGGTTGGGGGTCACCACAACATGAGGAGCTGTATTAAAGGGTTGCGGCATTAGGCAGGTTGAGAACCACTGATCTAGCGGGAGCTGATCTTGTGTCTGAGAATGAATGCAACCCCCCATCTTTCCAAGAAGTCACTTTGGCTGTTGATGCTCACTGATGTCACTGAGCCACGGCAGGGGTACGGGCAGAGGCACTTCCGGGAGGAGAAACGTGAAGTTATAGGGAGTGATATAAGGAGGGGTCCCTGGGAGGGACATGCTCTTCCAGGAGAGACCACCGTTCTGTCCTTTGACCACAAAGCATTGATGCCATTTGGCCACCACCGCCCAGTAACAGTCAGAGGCCCCGTGTCGCACGGGGGGGGGGGGGCAGGTTTGAGTCCTGCCCATCATCTAACAGATGTTGGGGTCCTGAGAGGGCAGTTATTTTATTTCACTGAGTTTTTGGTCATTAGGGGTTGCCAAGTGACAGACCAACAAATTTGAGTGAGGGACAAGGAAATGAATTTATTTTGTCTTCAGCCAAGAAATCAGACCCAAGTTTAATCAGTGACTTGATTCGAGTTGTTTCCACTCTGTGCTGATGAGTGCATGGTGCTTGAGTTGGGAGAGCAAGGGAGCCTTTCCAGCAACCCCCACCCCTTGCATGGGGTCCTGCAGGACCCACCAGCCTGAATGGGGTATCATCCGATTACACAGTGAACTCTGAAATCCTAAGACCCCTAACTGGGGAAGTCAGAGGACCGACCACCTGCATTAGAGTTGCTTGAGTGTGTAAAAAAAATCCTATATAAGAAAAGGGTAATATGCAAATCGACCAAACGGCGGAATGACTGGTCGCTATGACTTGCACTGACCCCCAGGGGGCAGACGCTCAATGTAGGAGCTGTCCCCCGGGGGTCAGTGCACTCCCACAGGGGGAACACTCCCCAGCCAGAAGGTGGGCTGATGACTGGTGAGCCCAGTGGTGGTGGCAAGAGCCTCTTCAGCCTCTGCGGCAGCACTAAGGCTTAGAAAGTTTAGGCCCACTCCCTATGGGGAGCTGTCAGTTGGACATCCCCTGAGGGTTCCCAAGCTGCAAAATGGCGCAGGCCGGGCTGAGGGACTCCCCCCCGCCCCGCCCCTGCTCCCCCGGCCCCAATACACGAATATCGTGCACTGGGCCTCTAGTAAATAAATTAAAAATAAAAATGCAGGCTCATAGGCCTCACCTAAAATTCACTGAATGAGAATTTCTAGGGGTGGGGTTCAGGAATATGCATTTACACTCAGTCCCAGACTAACTCTTGGGCATCCTAACCTTTGAGAATCATTGCTTCATTGCTTTAAGGCTTGGAACAGCTCAGATATGGGGCTTTAAATCTGAAGCAATGTGATCCCATATTACCCTCTCTGGTGTATTTCTTGAATAACAAAGACTCTACAAATTGTATTGCAGGGGAATTATTGTATCTCAGAAGTTATGGTATTGGGTGAGGGGTGGTGGTGGAGGGATTGAGCAAAAAAGATAAAAAAGAGAACTTATGGACATGGACAACAGTGTGGTGATTGTGGGGATGGAGGGGGGTGGGTGGAGGTGGAAGAGAGCCTAGAGGGGATAAATGGTGATGGCAAATAAATAAAATAAAATAAAATAAAGAATTGTGGTACAGATGGTGAAGGATGAGTCTTAGGATAAGACCAGCCTGTGACTGGTCCCTGTGAAAAGAGAGAGGAGGGGAAATCTCAAGATAGGGAAGAAAGATGAGAAGTCAGAAGAGAAAAAGATGAAGGGAGATCATTCACAAACATTTTTAAAGGAGGAAGAGGAGTCAGAATACCAGTGATAGGGTGTCTTATAGCCCAGGGAGAGGGAAGTGGTTGGCTCTGTTCTGAAGTTGCAGGGAGTCAGGTGTTTTGAAGAGCAATCACTGGATTTTGGCAATTACTATCAAGCAATTCATAACCTGTAAGGACAGAGTTATATTGGCTGGAGGAGGTAGGGCAGAATGAAGTGTCAGACTTGGCAGGGAATGGGGGTTAATGAGCGGAGGCTTCACTTTCTCCCTATTAGCAGGGAAGGAAAAGGGTTAGTAGAAGAGCTGGAGGGAAGGGATTTTGTTTGTTTGTTATTGTTGTTATTATTGTTTTTGTTGTTTTTTTTAACCCTTTGAGTGCCAACCAATATCCTAGGAACTATGCTAAAATTGCCAAGGCATTTTTGCCGATTTTACAGCAGTTTAGGAAAAAAATTATGAATCGCAAGTAAATGAAGTTACATGTTCAAAAACTTAAGGAAACCTTTACTACATTGACATATTTAGCAATATCATCATCACTAATAAAAGCAGACTTAGAACTGGACGCCATTTCGAAGCTTTGATAGCGCTCCCGGCACTTTTGGCAAAAGACAGGAGGAGCGCGCTTCCCGGCACTCTAGTGGTTAAATGGAAAGTTAAGAGTAGCTGAAGGCCCAGAGCTGAAGGCCTTGGGTCTCCTGTGAACATGCTTGTGAGCATTGCTGGGCTACTTTACACCAGCCTTAGCGTTTTCTAGTCTTTTTTTGTTGTTGTTTGTTTGTTTGTTTTTAATGGCAGCTAATGGTATACATACCATGTTAAGTGAATTTTTTCAAGATGTAATTTTTTCCAGTTCATTTAAAACATGCAAGTTTGGTATTGTTAATCTAATGAAATATTTATATAATAGATATCCTTCTAATTCTGGATTCATCATTGACTTTACAATACCAACTAATTGTGATATTTATAATATTTCCCCAAAGTTAGAATTTTGCAAGTACTAGGTCATTATCAGTGTTTCTTGAGTAAACCTAGCATGTAAAATCTGAAGCTTTAACATTGGCACCTAAATTATACGTGAACGATGTTTGTAGTGTTTCCAGGTTCACATAACTCCTTTGAAAAACAGCACTAATCTTTGGAAGCAGACTATAAAACTTAATAGATTTTCCATTTCATCGACTGAAATGCTTTATCTTAGTTTTTCACTGCACATTCCTTAAGTTTTTTGTTTATTTAACCTACAAATTATTATTTTTATTGTAAAGTATTTGCTTTTTAAAAATGTTGGCGCCTTTTCAAATTGGCATGGCTTTAAAATATTTTCCCTCCTTGATTAAAAGTGTGTGTGTGTGTGTGTGTGTGTGTGTTTAATCACATCAAATTTACCAAGTGAACTAAGCCATACTGTTTTTGAGCTAATTAGGAAAACTGAAGAGTTTAAAATGCAATATTTTGGAGTGACGAACACATGTGAAATTACTTATTGTGTCTACACTAGTAAAAGAAACTGCCTTAAAAGCATTGAGCTGGTCAATGATTCTCTCTCATAATTGATGTTTCTATCTCTCTCTCCCTCTCCTTTCCTCTCTGAAAACAATAAAAATATATTTGAAAAAAAGAAACTACCTTAAAATTATTGAAAGTTTAGCACTATCTGAAAAGCAAGAGGAAAGGCAAGTTGGTAAGAAGTTAAAAGGAAGAAAGAAGAGTAGTTTTGCTTTAAAATAAAAAGTTTGTGCTTTAGTGTGAAAGAAGAAAGTAAAAGCAAATTTGGGTGTACACTAAATTGTGGAAGGATTGGGAGTAAGTGAAATTCATCTACCTGCAAATCAGTTTAAAAAGAAACAATGAGATGTGTAGAAAACTTGACAGCATTAGATCAGTTTTGATGGGTTTATTCATAAGATGGAGAAGATGCTGGTGAATGTTACAAAATATTTCATGAGTGATATGCAAAAAGAGTAGAATTACAGTGTAATTTTTTTCTGTTAAAATAACAGTGAGGTCCTAGTCTTTAAAAAGGGGGGAAGGTGGGTTGTACCAAAAGCCCCATGCTCTCACTGATTTGTAATTAGTGAGAAATTCAAGTACATGTTGCATATTATGTGAAATATATTTGGTCAGTGGAAATAAGAATTGGAAAACACTGTAAATATATGAATTCAAATAAATTCTCTGTAAAAATGAATCATACAATTACACAAACCAACAAAAAAAAAAGCACACAGAGATAAAACAAAGAAAACCCCCATTTGAGGTGTTGGAGGAGCCAGGGGTGCCCTGCGGCTCCCTCCCCTGAGAAAGAGGGATGGAAACAGTAGCTGGGTCCTGGGGGATTTGGAAGAGAGAATTCGGGAGTTCTGTTGGATGACCTTGATCTTAGGCATGTAGGAGGAGGCAAGGCCCTGTCTCACTGAGATGTGAGGGGAGGTTCGACTGGAGGTTTGAGCAGGGGACAGAGGTTTGTAGGGGTGCCATGGGATGTGTGGCAGGGCACCCACAGGAGGCAACGTGATTATGGGTCAGGTGCTTCTCAAAAGTGCTGGAGAAGAGGGAGGATGGGGAGCCAGTGGCGCGGGGAGAGGAGTACGCACTGGGCTCTTGACTTACCTTTAAAAGGTGCAGACTCAGGTGGTGGGGGGCCGTCTGGAGGCCCCTCCCCCAACACACACACACACACACACACACACACACACATCCACACACACACACACACACACACTTCTCTGCCTCTGACTTGGAGGGTGGTTACTCTCACAGGCAGGTGCATTGGTCAGCCTAGCTGGGTTCTGACAGTATTGCAGCCTCTCGTCCCTTTCCGGATCCACTTTGTTCTGCTAAAAGCTCCTTCTTGATTCACGGTTGGCATGCTTGTGGCTTTATATTCTCTCCCGTATGAATTTACTCTGTGACCTTAGAAGCAGAGCATGGAACAACGAATAAAAAGAAAAGAAAGGCTGCCAGAGGGGAGGGGTGGGGGTGGGACTGGGTGGCAAATGCAAGGATTGAGGACTACAAGTCGATAGTTACAAAACAGTCGCAGGATGCGAATTGCAGCAAAGGGAACACAGTCGATAATATTGTAATAACTATGTACAGCGCCAGGTGGGCACTGCAAATATCGGGGGGACCGCTTGGTAAAGTATATGGCTGTCTAACCACTATGCTGTACACCTGACACTAATGCAAAATAATATTGAATGAAAGAAAAAAGAAGAAGAAAGAAAAAGAAATCTCCACACACCTCCTCCTTATCGGAGAGCGTTGGCAGTCTCCTGTTATCTGCTTCCGGAGGAGGCGAGGGCTCGCAGGGAGGAGGAGGGGAAGGAGCTAAGCTGAGTGGTGTATCTCACTCCAATTTCCTCTCCAGACCCAGCGGGGGCTTCTCTGCAGTCATTTTCTCAGGAAGTCACTGTGTCCTCAGCCCACGTGAGCCCATCTTGTCCCCCACACCCGTCACCCCCTTTCTCCTTTCTCTGAACCAAGAAAGTCCTCAGGCTCCTCCATGCAGCTTTCACCCCAATGAGCAGGGTAGCTATTTGGTTTGGCCCTGGGTTTGATTTAAGAAAAGGAGGCAAACGTTTAGGGGGAGGCTGCTGTGAGGGCCGGGGACCTAGTGCTGCGAGCACTACCCCGCTGAGCAGGAGGCAGTGCAGCCCAGGGCGACTCAGGACAGGGCTTGCAGGTTTTAGGGATGAGGCAAGACTTTGACCGGATGCCAAGGAGCAGGGGTCAGAGCCCCCGTGGAGGGAAGCCGAGGAGTAGAGGCACGGGCTGGGGTGGGGGTGGGGGTGGGGGTGCGGAAAGGGGAGAGAGCCAGGCCTGGTCTGGGTTGGAGTAAAAGCGGTGTGAGGAGGGGTAGGGCGCTCCACCTGCTCTGCTCAGGAGTCTGGGTTTTTGTCTGTGAGCAGCTCAGAGCCTTGGAAGGCTGGCTGTACACCATCGCAAAAGCGTTCTTCTCCACCTGCCCGTTTGCAGTTCAATGTGTTTCCCAGTTTCATCGGATAAGAGGCAGAGTCTGGAGCTTTCTCGGCTGGGGCGATGCTGCGTTCGAATCCTGTGCTCCCCATGAACCCCGCTTTCTCTGGGCCCCTCCTCCTCGCTTGGTTCTTCCCGATTGCCTCCTGGCACTATCTGCGGGCATTAGGTTCATTGGCTTGGTTCAGGATCACAATTCTGCCAGTTTTAAATTTTAATAAGTATCCTCACCATTTCCTGGCTGTCTTTAAAAAGAGAAAAACATAACTAGGCAAGGAGCAATAGGTGGTATTCTGGATATTGTTATATTACAGCTGAGAGGAAAACATTGAGAAACACAGCAACATTTCATTCCTTCAGGAGACTTTTGGCCCTAAAACCGCTTCAAATAAAAATTGACAAATAAGCCCTAGCCAGTTTGGCTCAGGGGACAGAGCATCAGCCCGTGGACCAATCCCGGGTTCGATTCTGGTCAAGGGAATGTACCTTGGTTGCAGGCTCCTCCCCTGCCTGGGCCCTGGTCAAGGCTTGTGCAGGAGGCAACCAATCCATGTGTTTCTCTCACATCAATGTTTCTCTCTATCTCTCCCACTCTCTTCCACTTTCTCTGAAAATTAATGGAAAAATATGCTCGAGTGAGGATTTAAAAAAAATTGACAAATAAGAAAACGTCAAGAAGGATTTGGTCCATGTAACTTTTGCTTAGTTAACTCAGTAATGGAAGTTTTGGAGGGTTCTTGTGGCATGTAGCAGGTGCTCAGTTAAATAGTAATGGTTAGTTCTGCTCTGCGAGAGGCGTTCATGGTTAGGTGGGAGGCCCCATGCTGGATACACATTTGTATTCCACGTACAGTCTCCATATTCCCCATGCAGTGTTATGTTACTTTTAATAAAGAAGAGAAAGTCATCTAAATGTGTAATCAAAGGGAGCGTTGATAAATTAACACACCCATTTGATAGATGCTTACGTCATTATTAAAAAGATGATTATTACCCACATCATTATGGAAAACTGTTATGACGTAATATTAAGGGGAGAAAAGCAGGATGTAAACGTACATATCACCTGAGATCGAAACACTTTAAAAGTGAGATGTGTCCATTGTACAGACAGCCTCTCAGACACAGAAGGCTGGGCCCACTGACAGATCAGAGGCGGTCCCCAGTAGGGGCGGCCCAAATGCCACCCTCGTCTGAAGCTAAGTGAGCACTAAGCATTTCTAAATATAAAGAACTGTTTTCAAAAGAGACCCATGTTAGGTATACAGTGTTGCTGACCCACCACCAGGGTAAGCGACAAAAAACACATTGCTTGCTAGCCACTCCCTTCTTCACTTTCTTGCCTCCCCGACTGCTTTCCAGTTGAGTCATTTCCTCCAAGAGGGATGCCCAAGTGATTTTCACCATCAGGTGAATGTTGTCTGCACACCTCCCACACACTCAGACACCTGAGCGTACACTGCTGCCCGCGGCCCAGAGCTTGCTCAGAATCGTGAACTGTACCTGCCTGGGAACTTGTGGTGGCCGCCTCCTTCCCAGAGTGTCTTCGAATAGAATTCACGGTAACAACCAACCACCCGCTCTCACCGATGCAGAGGCAGGAAGGTAACTTGGGCAGATGAGCAGGTCATGATGGGTTTGTGGTGGAGAACCCCTGGCTCACTGTCAGAATACTTGCGTATTAAGTGAAGATCCAGAAAAAAAAAATCCTGCTTTTCATAAAAAGAGAGAGAACGAAGTGGCCACCATTTCTTGGGTGTTGAGCACCCTGATCTTCAACAGCACGAGGGTCATTACCAGAGGTTTTTACTGTCTTTGAAGAAAGGAAGTGACTTCAGTGCCTCCTGTTCTCTGGTGCTCAGCCCTTATTTCCTTCTCCACCTGTATCACCCTCCTTTTGTCTTGTTTATGGGCTGTGCTTTCTCCATGACCCACCCATCTAGGGCCCTGAGAGCGCAGTTACCTTTTGCGGGGGGCCCCTCCCTTCCTGGTCTCCTAGTTATGTGAGTTGAGGACGAGGGGGGTGGGGGGGGGGAGCAAAAGCAAACTCCCCCTCCCTCCTCCTTCGTTCCTGCCTCTGCAGGGCTGGAGTTGACACATCACCTTACGGAGCGGTCCAGCCTGAGAAATTACTAAAAATCTGTTTACAGGCGCCGGTCTTTTCCCTTCCAGCTTCTCCCATCTACACTTATCAGCCATAGCAGACAGGCGTGCATCCCTGTGTGTACATCAACAGACACCCCCCCCCCCCCCCCCCCACACACACACCTCTCCAATATTGCTCCTAAAGAGTTGTATTTCTGCGCAGAAGCATGCAGCTGAGAGTGGCCTATTACTTACCTTCTTTTCTTCTTGACCCTCCACCTCCTGATCTTGGAGCTCAAGGGACCATGCAGAATGCAGAACTGAATGGTTCCCGACATGCTCTGGCTCACCCTGCATTTACTAGATGAGGAAACTGATGCCCAAACAGCAATGCTTGAGATCTCACAAGTGACAGCTACGGGACAACGTCCTCGATCCCTTCCACCCCCATCCGGCAGCCTTTGTATGATGTCATCGTGCTTACCTGAGTTACTTTCTTGACCCAGAAAGTTCCAAGATGCTATGCAGGAAAAGCCCAGGTTTTCCTCAGAGCTTTGTCCAAACGCCGTCTCTCTCTCCAACCTTTTATAGACGGCCCAGTCGTAAGAGAACTCTGCATCCTCCGATCTCCCTTGGCATTTAAAAAAAAATTTATTGTCTGAAGTTTTACATATGTCTTCTTTTTCCCCGATTGACCCCCCACCCCAGCCATTCCCACCTGGGCAAGCCCCCACCGCCCCAGTGTCTGTGTCCATTGGTTATGCTAATATGCATGCATATAAGTCCTTTGGTTGCTCTCTAACCCCCACCGCCCTGCCATTTGTCTCTGGCTCTATTTTTGTTCATCAAATTATGTTGATCATTATATCCCACATATGAGTGAGATCATGTGATATTTATCTTTCTCCGACTGGCTTATTTCGCTTAGCATAACGCTCTTCAGTTCCATCTGTGCTGTTGCAAATGGTAAAAGTTCCTTCTTTTTTATAGCGGCGTAGTATTCCATCGTGTAGATGTACCACAGTTTTTTAATCCACTCATCTGCTGATGGGCACTTAGGCTGTTTCCAAATCTTAGCTATTGTTAAGTTGTGCTGCTATGAACATAGGGGTGCATATATCCTTTCTAATTGGTGTTTCTGGTTTCTTGTCCCTTGGCATTTTTTTTTAAACCATGCAAAGCATTTGTAGTCTATATTACCGTCGTCAATTAGGGTTTCGTACATATTTTACACTCCCTACTGGGCTGTAAGAGCTGCTTGAGGCAAGTATTATACTTTTTTATATTTGTTTGTGCCATAATGCTGGCACAGGGCTTGGCAATGGTGGACACTCGGTAAGGGAATCTGCACAAATAGATGAGAGAATGCATGAATGAACAGTGGACCCATCGGCGAAGAATGTTTTACACGGAGACAGCGTTCAGAACTCTCTAGCTCTCTTTAGTCTCCATGGATCTTCCTGTGCCTGGCTGAAGCCACAGAAAAAGATCCCACTGAGCCTTTATTTTTTATAGTCAGAGGTAAACAAGGTAGTGGTTACCAAAGTTACACTGTTCTTGTGAGTTTCACTTGTTTACACTGCCTTTGTCCCCCCCGCCCCCTGCTGGAGTGGGGTGCTGTAAATCACAGTGTGGTGATCTCTGAGGACTGGGAGCTCTATGAGTTATGGGGAAGTCTTTCTGCCTTTCTGACTGAGTGGGCAGTGATAACATTAAAACTGTGGCCTTGGTATAGCGAGCCATGGTTTAGGAAGCACATTTGTATGGGCTCTTCGTACATAAATCAACAAAATTGCTGCCCCCAGCCAGCCAGGCGGATCTACCCTGCAGCAGAGCGGGTTTCTGGCGTGCACCTGGCCGGGGTGTGGTTGCTGCCGAAAACTGCCCCAGCATCACTGTTCCTGTGCAGCGTGTCTTCTCTCGCCAGTGTCTGCCTCTTAGAGGCCTCTCCTCCCAGCCAGGGGAGGGCAGAGAGAGCTCATCACCCAGTCACTGTGCTGATGGCAACCTGGGCAGCTGCCCTAGCTCTGGTCTCCCTGCATTTGACTGATTTTTTTTTTTGGCTTGTATTTCTTCACTAAGTTTTCTTATGGGGAAGTCAGTGGCCCTGGAGCTCAAAAGTCAAGTCTCAGTATCTCAGTCCCAAAGGCCGGGGTCTCTGGATTTACAAGGTAGCAATGACTGAGCTGAAATTCTGGTTTATATCACCGAGTAACAGCAGATGGCGAGTGAAGAGTCTCCCACTTCCTCCTTCCCCTCGCAGGAGTGGTTTGTGTTCTGAGAGGCTGCTCCGGAAGATGGAGACCATGGGTAACTGTGGGGAGCCGATATAGGGTTAAGCCTCGGACTGACCTGTTGGCAAAGTCACAAACAAGTCCCAGCTTAGAGGGCACAGTCCTCTTAAGCATAATTAGGCTTGACCTTATAATGCTCCGTAGATCTTACCTGGGAAGCTAATGGGCTGAGGGAAGTGCAACAAGAACAAAAACAAGTGAAACTCACAAGAACAGTGTAAACAAGTGAAACTCACAAGAACAGTGTAAACAAGTGAAACTCACAAGAACAGTGTAACTTTGGTAACCACTACCTTGTTTACCTCTGACTATAAAAAATAAAGGCTCAGTGGGATCTTTTTCTGTGGCCTCAGCCAGGCACAGGAAGATCCACGGAGACTAAAGAGAGCTAGAGAGTTCTGAACGCTGTCTCCGTGTAAAACATTCTTCGCCGACTCCGTCCACACCTTTGGGAACCCTTGGACTCTCGAGGCTGGACCCCGGCAGGTAACGTCCACTTGGTGGGGTTCTGGGCAGGACCGGAAACATGACTTGAATGTACCGGGTACACAATCACTGTCTTGACACAGTGTGATCCTGCGAGTAGCAGTCAGCGACCTCCTATTGTTAACAGGTTACCAGGGGATCTGAGGCGTCTAGGCTTGAGGCACAGGGAAGGGAGATGGATTCTAGAGAGGGAAGAGTGGGGGGGCGGGGAGGAAGACAGGGTGTGGGGGCAGAGAAAGGAAGAAAGAGAAAAGAACGAGGAGGTGGGGAGAAAGAGGTGAGTGGCTGTGTCAGAGGCAGCCCAGGGGCACCTTTAACTAACTAACTAACTAACTAACTAACCAACCAACCAATTACTTACCCTACTCCCTTCCTCCCTCCTTCCCTCCCTCCCTCCCAGCTGTCACAGCTACTAGTGAGGACAAGAGGCGGCATGGCATGAGCCACAGGAAACCTCCTAACCCGCCCAGGTGTGGGCCAGGCCCAGCCCAGCTCCTGGCGGTGGGAAAGGAAGTGCAGTGGCGGGGCCGGGCTATAATTAGCTCCCCACCCGCTCCCATAGCCTAGAAAGCTGCCCGCCTGAGGTCTTGTGCTCCGAGCCATGAGGTCTTGTGCTCCGAGCCAGCGCCTGCAAACCGGGAGGTGCAAACAGCCCCTGGAAAGGCTGGAGGTTGGCCAGGAGGCCAGCGTCTGCCTGGCTCAGAGGCGCAGCCCTGCAGGCTGTGGCGTGGCCCTGGAGCCAGCCGGGCTGGTGTTAGAACGAGGGCGTCCAGAATTCCTGGACGATCACTTATCTGTCTGGGCGAGTGTCCTCCATGGCCGGCTTTCCCTGGCTCCCGGGCAGCCCCAGCCCGTGGGAGTGGCACTGCCTTGGCAGCCGGGGGCCCGGCCTTGGCAGCCACCGGGGGCACCGCTTTCCCAAGGCCTCGTCTCCTTGGAGACTCTGTCCAAGGCCCTGGCACATCCTCCCAGCTCTACCCTGCTCGGGTCCATCCCAGGCTGTGCTGCTCCATGCCCCACAGGGGGACACCTTTTTATAAAGATCTTTGCAGTGAAATAGGGAGGAAACCCTTCAACTGTGAGCACCAGGGGCCCCCTGCTGCTCCTCCTCATTGAACCTGTGGGGGGCCCCTCGAAGTCACCTCCCAGGCTCAGGAAGCTGGACTCCAGCCTGGGATGTGTTCTGGCCTCCGCCCTCTCGCCACCTGTCTAATCCTAAGAAAGTTCTTCCTTATACGGATCCCACATTAATTTCCTTGCAACTCTCTATCTCCAGTCTTGGTTTTCTCTCTGGGCAGCCTACAATTAGCTGTCTCCCCCCTTCCCAATAAGAACCTTCCTTTATTTTTGTGAAACAACCATATTTCCTGCCTGTCTTCCCTTTCCCAGGCCGATCTTCCCCAATTACCGCGAGCACTCATTAATTCACTAGTATCTGATTCTTGCTGGCTGCGTGCCTCTCGGGAGCTGGGTGCTGGGACGCATCCATTAACAAAAGGCAGCCCTGGGAACCGGAGGAACTCACATTTTTGTTTAAAGGAACTCTAGTGGACGAAATAGAAACATCATAAAATGAGAATAGGAGGCGACAAGAACCATCATAAGAGATAAGACGTTTCTATCGTCTATTGAGGCTTATCATACGTGGTGCCAGGTGTGCTGTGCACATGATCTTAGAATTCACAGCATCATCGTCACAGACAGTCAAGCACCTGCCAGCCCCACAGGGCTGTTGGAGGGGGCTGCATACCTTGCATTGAAGGACAATTCCAGGAGTTCACCCCGCCCCTCCCCCCGGAGTCAAATGCAAAGTTTCACCCTCCAGTTCACACACCAAGAGCTAGGATTTGAACTCAGGCCATCTGGCTGCAGAGCACATGGGTTTGTCCATGATGCCGCCTTGCTTTCTGGAGGGGAGAGAATGCCGAGAAAGCAAGTGAGGACACAGGAGCGTGCTCAGCAGGGCTCTGCCTCCAGCTGGTGCTGAAGAGGTGTTTGAGATACGCCCTCAGCAGGAAGCACCATGTGCCAGCTCTGACCTTGTGTGGTTCTTGGCACAGGCCACTCAGTTTCATGTTACTGACACCTCCGCGGCTCTGAACACACACTTTCTTCCAGCTTTCCTTCATACTGTAATGAAACCTATTGTGCAAAGGGGAGGCCACGCCATGCACTGCCCACAAAGGTCCATTCTTAGAAGAATCACCTTCCAAAGTCATCCTGGGAGCTTTTTTATTTTATTTTATTCTTATTGATTTCAGAGAGGAAGAGAGAGAGAGATAGAACATCAATGATGAGAGAGAATCATGGATCGGCTGCCTCCTGCACACCCCACACTGGGGATCGAGCCCACAAGCAGGGCATGGGCCCTGACCGGGAATCGAACCGTGACCTCCTGGTTCACAGGTCAACGCTCAACCACCGAGCCACGCCAGCCGGGCAGCCTGGGAGCTGTTGAATGAAATCCTGCCAGTTGGAAGCCAGCTGTTGTTCTGGAGAAGAAGGGTGGAGCTCTGCACCATCATCTGACAGCTTCGGTCCCACTTCTTGGGCATAAAGGATGTCCTGGGTCCTTCTGTGACATAACCGCTTAACAGCTGTCCATGGTGCCCACTGCGAGGGGCACAGGGGAGGGGGGACTGACAGCTGCCTCCTTTCCCCCACCTCCCCGGCCGTCAGCAGGCAAGTCTTGGCAGGCCCTGCCAGGGCTCTGCAGGCGGGAGCAGCCCAGCAGGAGACCACATTCTGTTCTATTCCCGACTCCAGGCAGTTTTCCTGATTGCGTATTTCAGTATGGGGTTCTGTGTCTGCCTGTCATTTCATTCTGGAAGGTGGTGTGACTGTACTGAGCACGGCATGCAGGAATAATCACTATTATCATCATTATTTTTAACCTCCATTGTTCACCAGTGGGTGTTGTTAGAGAACAGAATTAGACATACCCATTCTCCTCCCCACCCCCCACCCCCCACCCCCTTTTTTTTGCCCAGTCAACTCTCAATTTAAATTAAACAGAGATTTGTCATCAGCAGGAGGTTAGAATGGTGATGCTGGGGGATGTTTGGCCCAAGAAAATGTAATTTGTTTCTATCTTTTTTTTGGGGGGGGGGGGACAGATAGTAATCCTTGTATTTCTTTCCTTTGATTTTTTAATAAAACCTATGATGATAATAATGCTATTATGCAGAATTTGGACCTCTCAGGCAACATTTTTGCAATGATTTCATAACTCTGGGAAAACCAAGACTCATTAAATTTGAATTCACATGTGCAGAAAAGACGGGGAAATTGCCACCATGCTGTTGGGGAAGCCTGGGCTGGTTGTGGGGGAGGAAGGGGTGTCAGAGACTTCGCTGCTCTGAGTTTTTTTGCTTGTTTTCTCCGGAGCAAGTATCTGGTTTCTTGTGCTATGATTCCTTTGTCAGTGACGGTGTTTATGTCTCTCTCTGTTCCGTGTCTCCTTTCTCTGCACTGCTGTCCTCACTCCCAGCACCCGTTCTAGAGAAATCTTCCCAAATGAGCAGTTTCACCCAGGCCACCCCCTTTCTCGGAATTCCTCACCACTTCCCCTGTGGGCTGCTATCTCAGAGCTCAGCTCTGTCGGCTCTCCTCAGCTTTTACGGACCTGCTTCCCTCCCATCCCTTCAGCCTCACGTTTATTCTTTGGTCACAAAAGCTTGATTTTCTCATTAGCTCACAAGCTCATCTTCTTCCTTCTGCTCTGGGTCTCTGGGCAAGTTACTTCCCTTCCCCGCTGCTCAGCTGCTGCCACCCAGGTCCTGGCCTGCTTGCACCAGAACCTCGCTGCTCACAACCTCACTCCTTCAGGCTCGGCAGAGCTTGAGCTGCATTCCAGGACCTATGTCTCCCAAACTCCAGGAGACACATCTCAAGCTCTTGAGTTATTCTTTTTTTTTTTTTTTTTAATGTGCCTCAGGCATGAAACAGCTCTGGCCACCGACACAGGTATCAAGCTAGGATGAACTAAGGACTGTACATCTGCTTTGCCCCTGACTGATATAAGAGCAACACCACCAATCAAGTGTCTCCTTGCCCATTGCCAGGGGGTTATTGAGTTATTCTTTAAAGGACCTCTTTCCTTTTCAACGTGGGAAGGCCCAGCCCCTTTCCAACTTGTGTGTGTGTGTGTGTGTGTGTGTGCGTGTGTGTGAGTGAATGCACAGTACACCAACTGCAACCTTTTTTATCCAAGGAAATTCTATCTCCAATAGATTCTTTAGTGCTAGACGTGGCAGACCTAGTTTTTGCTCAGTTCCTTCGCCAACCTTACATAGATGGTCCAGCATCCTGCTTTAGAATATGGAAGCACTTGGCCTATGTTAAGATGCCAAGACAAGGCAAGGGCAAGTGGCAATCTGTCTCAGGAAATCCATTCTCTCTAGGTCAGGCATTATCTAGCTGTGTGATGCTAAGCACGCCATTTAACCTCCCTGAGCCTCAGCTGACTGTATGTGTGGGATTCTGATGGTCTATTCCAGTTCAACATTTCCCCCCTATTTTATCCTTATCCTTACCCTGCTAATGAGGGCACGTGCATCTCCTGGGCCACATAATTTCATGGTAGGGCCTTGCGGTCGGCTGAATAATGGCCCCCCTAAGATGTCCATATCCCACCCCTGTGAATACACTAGTTTAGGGAGCGAAAGAGGCTTTGCAGATGTGATTAAATTAAGGGTCCTGATATGGGGAGAGTGGCTGGATTTTCCAGGTGGGCTGGATGTAACCATAAAGGTCCTTTATAAGAGGGAGCTGGGGGCAAAGGCAGAGAAGGAGATGTGATCATGGAAGTGGGGGTAAGAGTGATGTGAAGAAGGGGCCATGAGCCGAGAAATGCGGGAGGCCTCTAGAAAAGGCAAGGAAATGGATTCTGCCGAAGCCTTCAGAAGGAATGCAGCCCCGCTGGCACCTGGATTTTAGGCAGCCGACTTCCAGAATTATAAGATACGACATTTGTGTTAGTTTAAGCATCTAAAATTTTGGTGATTTGTTGCTGGAGCAATAGGAAATTAATATAGACCCAGATGAAGAAAGACCCTATGGGGCCCTGGCTGGGTGGCTCAGCTGGTTGGAGTGTCGCCCCATGCACCAAAAGGTTGTGGGTTCAATTCCTGGTCAGGGCGCATACCTAGGTTGTGGTTTTGATTCAGGTTGGGGAGGGTGTGGGAGGCAACTGATCCATCTTTCTCTCTCTCTCTCCCTTCCCCTCTCTCTCGGGTTAATAAACATATCCTCGAGTGAGGATTTAAAAAAAAGACTCTATGGGTAGGTCTTTGGGCTGACCTACCCCACAGGCTCAGGATGACTCTGCTGATGTCTTAGGTCCTGGGCCCACACCCTCTTCCAGCTGATTGCCACTTTTCCATCCAACTTCCTCTCTTCTTCAATATAGGAGAGTCTTAAATATAGAAGCTTCAACCAACACAGATTTATCTTCGAACTGTTTTACAAGTGGCTTCGTGTAGGCAGCAGAGGATACGCAATGCTTTCCTAGAGCAGGTCATGAAACCGTCCCAGGGACACCCAGGCACGATGGGGAACATGCTGGTCAGGCACTCGCCCCCAGTTCTCACAACCAGTTCCCGACTGGTCCTCATCAGCACAGTGCCATCTCTAAGAGGAGAGAGACGGCAATGAAGGGACTGCTGGCGCTGGCTAGTGAAACAGCAGGAAACCTTGGAGAAAATGCCATTGGGAACTGCTCAGTTGTGGACTTTTGCATGAGCTGTATACACACCACGCTAGAGTTTTGAAAAGTAGGGTTCAAGAGGAAAGGTAGAGATAAGCACAAGGCCTGAGACCCTAAAAGGGATGCAGTACAAGCTGAGCATCAAGAGGCAAGAGGTTCCTTAATTATCCAGTTACCCCAAAGAGACTTGGTGCTGTTTTATTTCTGCTTCTAAAGGACATTCTTAATGTTTACATACAGAAAAGTATAAAGAAAGCAAAGATGGCCTGGAATCCCACTGCAAGGTAGCTGAGCTCCCCTTCCTCACCTGTCAAGGCTTTCTTAAAGGAAATTTACACGTAAAAGGATCGTTCCCGCTCCCTCTCTCTTTCTCCAAGTACACTGTTCTACCTTCTGCCTCAAAAAAATTAATTGTATATCTTAAAGATCTTCCCATATTTACAACCTCATTATTTTTAATGGTTGTATAGCTTTCCTTCATATCTTTTACCATTCCATAGGTACTTTAAAAACATTGATATTATTTATGGTTTGCTTTGCTATTGCTAGCAATGATGCAATAAACAACATTGAACACATATTTTCTATATACTTTCAAGTATATCTATAGATAAATTCCTATAGAGTTACTTAATTAGAATGTACATGCGTTTTAACATTGCAGAGTGCCTCTAATATACCTTATATCACACAGTAGTGCATGAAAATTCTTGTTCTTCCACATCATTGACTACTAGGCTTTAACATTAAAAAAACTGCCAATCTAATAGGGAAAAAATCATATTCTTCTGTTTTGATGTGCATTTATTTATTAACAAGCTTAAACATTGTTTCAAAAGTTTGTTCATCATTCTTATTTTTCTTTTTATAAACCCCTCCTTATGTCCTTTGTTCATTTTAATATGTTGCTTAACTTTTTATTATTGACTTGAAGGATATTTAGAAATTCAAGAAAATTGTCCTTTGTTCATCACAAGTTGCAAATATTTTTCCAGTTTGTGACTTGTCCTCTAATTTCGCTTATGGCTTTTGGTTTTGTCACATTGGTTAAAAAAATATGTAGTCAGATTTATTGTCCTTTTCTGTTGGTAAATGTTTCCCTCCATGTCCTGCGTGGTTCAGGGTTCAGGGTCTGGAAGAGGAGCCGCACACAAATGAAAGAGAAAAGACACGAGATACTTTGGAAATACTGGGGGACCAGGCGAACAAGTCCAACTCAAGGAGGAGGACTTCCACCGATGCTAAGGCCTCACCAAGCTTTTATTGATCTGGGATAGCCCTTAGGTAGGGAATTTCCAGTAACACACAGACTAGCCCATCAGCAGACAATTTCCAGTAATAGGCAGACCATCTAATCAACAAGGATTTACATGAGTATCTAATCAATAAGGAATTAAATGAATTAAGGTGGGGAGGATGCTTTAGCTACCATTATCTATGGGGAGCTGATATAGGGTTAAGCCTCGGACTGACATGTGGGCAAAGTCACAAACAAGTCCCAGCTTAGAGGGCACAGTACTCTTAAGCATAATTAGGCTTGACCTTATGACGCTCCCTAGATCTTACCCCAGAAGCTAATGGGCTGAGGGAAGTGCAACAAGAACAAAAACAAGTGAAACTCACAAGAACAGTGTAAACAAGTGAAACTCACAAGAACGGTGTAAACAAGTGAAACTCACAAGAACTGTGTAACTATGGAAACCACTACCTTGTTTACCGCTCACTATAAAATAAAGGCTCAGCTTGCCTTGGGATCTTTTTCTGTGGCCTCAGCCAGGCACAGGAAGATCCACCGAGACTAAGGAGAGCTAGAGAGTTCTGAACGCTGTCTCTGTGTAAAACATTCTTTGCCGACTCCGTCCACACCTTTGGGAACCCCTGGACCACTGGGGCTGGACCCCAGCAATTATCTAGATTAACTGGGTGGTGCACAGCTTCGACCTTTGCTAGGGCTTCAAAGGTCACCAGCTTTTGGGGGTCTCTATGCTTCTCTGCTAGTGAAGACGATAGGTGGTCTCCGACACTTTTCTTTTATGGCCCTGAGCTCATGGCTTTAAAAATCTAAATGGGGTCTCTAGATTGGCAGATTAAGGAAATGACAAAAAAGACAACAATTTTATAAGGACTTTATCCACGTGTTTCATAAAATTTGCCATGATATCCTTGTGGACAAAATGGAGAAATGAGAGTTGGATGATGATATACATCGAAGTGCCTTTATAGTTTATTCAATGAATGTGCACGAAGAGTGCTGATTAATGGATCCAACCAACTGGTTCCCTTGGCCTTGATCAAGATAGAAGACATGATTCTCATTTTTTTTTTTCATACAGAAGAAAGGTCAGGATAGGATATTTAATCCCCAGGATAACAAAAATTAAGACTCAAGATCTTGACAGGCCAGAACGACGATTTTAAAACCAAGAAGACAAATTTAAGAGAGATAAATCAATGGTTTGTATTTTTATAAAAATTCAATATATAAGAATAGATGGGAAGGCCTGGATACCAGATATTCATGTAAATAATATTACAACAAAGATACAATTCAGTATCTTTGTGTAACTCAGTGTGAGTTAATGGTGTAAATACCAAGAAGTCAGTGCGGTCTTAGGTTCTTTCTGGACTTCTCAATGTTTTTTTTTGGTGTGTGTTTTTTTAAAGTTTTTATTTTGAAAGGAAATTTGCAAAAAGAGCATAGCGAGATCTCAGGTACCTCTTTCTCTAGAACCTAGAGTCTAGATTGTTCCAGTGGTAACATCCTACCTAACTAGAGTACAATATGAAAAGCAGAAAATTGCCATTTGTACACTCTACACACCTTGAATTTCAACCGTGTTTACGTTTATTTATGTGTGTAGAGTTTTATAAAATTTTATCACATGTATAGACTCATGTATTCTTTACAGTGTTTAATTTATAAGTAATGTGAAAATAGACGTATCCATAGAAGAAATTTGTTCCTCTATTTCAGACAAATCGACTCTGAAATTTTGCATACGTGACATTCCCTGGATAGACGTGTAGACAGGGAGTGGACTTGCACAGAGTATCCCTGTTGTACTCTGATCCTGCTATACTTGTATTCCTAGGATTAGTGTAAGCTGTATATTGACACACTATAGAACCAAAGGGAAATGGCACTTTTAGCAGTGATTGTCAGAGGTCCTGTGAACATCACTTCGTTATGCAACAAAGGCATTAGGCTTATTCTGCATCATTACTGTGGTGGTTAAGAGAGATTGGAGGCAATTATAAGAAACTTGTAACTTGAAACTTTGAAACTTTGACTCAAGAATATGGCTTCTCAAAAGACAAGCCGTAAAAGAGGCAGGGATTGTTTAAATAAAGGCAGAGCGACTACATTGCAAGAGGGATTTAGAAGGGATTCTGAGATTAGATTTTGGATTACAAGGCCACTGAAATTCTTCCCAACTCAAAGACTCTAGGATTCTATGTTGACGAATATCATAAAGGAGCTGGAATGTTTGAGAGGATGGTTTTCTCTGTGTGCCCCAGAGTGGAAAATGAAGTGGAAGAGGAGGGGAGGGAGAGGGAAAAGATAGAAGGAGGTGTTGGTGGTCCCAGTGGCACACATGTAGTCAAGAAATAAGCAAAAGCAGTCATGAAGCTACACCTTCAAAAGCTTTCTCTGTTGAACTTTTCCTATCTGCTTTGTAAAAAGCAGTGATTGTATGCAGCCATGGTGCCTATTAATTATGAAGATAAAGAGGTTTGATAGATGATTTTGTTCCTCTTTATCATTCTCCTTTGTCTTTCTCTCTTTTCTGGGCAGATTACACATGTCGTGCTCTAAGAACACTGTATCTAGTAGATTCCTGATTCTGTTTTGACTGCCTTTTTTTTCTAATCTAATTTGAGCAGACCTGGATTATTAACTGGTGAGTTTACAGTTCTTTATGTCACACACTTTTGTCTCTGGTAAGGATCCAAGGAGATTGGGGGTTTAGCGTGAGGTGGCTGCTGTCATTCTCTGAGGCCGGTGTGATAGGAGCCTGTGCAGTAGTGGAAGCCTGTGCCATGGAGCTGTACAGGAGAACATATGCTCTATGAGCATCTTGAGTAAGAGAGAAAGGTTGTCAGGTGTATCAGTTTGGATTTTATACAATGAAATAAGAGAACACACAAATATAGGGACTTCAGCAAATGAAAATGTATTTATTTTTCACATAAGAAGTCAAGAGAGCAATTGCCAGCTTAATTTCAGTGGCTCTACCATGTTATGGTGGCATCTCTTCAGTTTTCTGGGCGTTTCCCTCATGGTCTCCTGAGGACTGCTGCAGCTCCAGGCAGCATGTCAGTATTTGAGGAAGGAAGGAAGAGAGAGTAGGGGGAAGGAGAAAAGGGAAAGAGGAACAGATGACATCAACTTTTATGAGGCTATGTAAATGCCTTCCCAAAGCTTTCCCTTGTGTTTCATTGGCCAGGATTTTTCTCACCTCTACTCATAATCTTGGGTCACAAATTGATTGACATTTGTACAATGCTTTAACATGCGAGGAAAAGAGAGAGAGAGAGAGAGAGAGAGAGAGAGAGAGAGAGAGAGAGAGAGAGATATTTCTACAATGTGCAAATGGTTTAAGGACAGTAACTTGTGAGGATGGACTATAGATCTCAGAGATTTAACTTGACATTTATTTGTAGATATCTTCCCCACCCCCATACATCGGGATTAAGAGAAAAGAGATGGGAGGATAAGGATTTTTGATAACTTTCCACCGAACTGAAATCATCTACAAAATTGGTCACAAAAACTCTCCTTGTGATTTTGCTGTAGCCATTCTCTGGGAAAATATCAATTTAGAGCAATTTCCTCATAGTCTCTGTTTTTTTTTGTTGTTGTAAACAGGGTGAGATGGTGTTCGGGGCTGTTGCATTCTGGGGCTGAACCAAGCAGGGTTCAGAAGATCCTCCCTCTCCATTTGAGAGCTGTGTTTCTGTAATTGAGACCAGAGCTTGACTCCTTGTGTCCACAATGCTACTAAATTGAATTAGCGATTTCTTGGAAAGAACAATGAAAGTCCAAATTCTGTTACTATGCTATTTACTTAATATGGATGAGCATCCAGATCTTTTAAGTGGTAATATAAAACAGGCCCTGCATTCTGGGGCTCTAAATGCTGGTTTTAGAAAATGTGTTTTTTCACAGAACTCTGATTGTTTAAGGGAACTTGGAGCATGTGAGGAGGGAGGTGTGAATTAGCCCCTTTTATAAAAGAGGACACCAGAGAGTTAAGGGACTTGCCTGAAGTTTCCCCAGTACAGCTGAGGTTCACCTGGATCTTGTCTGATCTATGCCCCTTCCTCTTCAGAAGGAGGACACCCTACACGACAGTAAGCTACACAGAAATAGGGGGCATCTAGGTCAAGAAATGAGGCCCAGATGGATAAGATTGTTCACTGGGCCCGAGGTCACATGTGCGATGTTGGCGCTCCGCCTGTGATTGACAGTATGTGTGTGATAGTGACTTAGAAGAGGATCCGTGGGCTCCGTCTTGCTGTGGATGTGGATGCTGTCTGCCTGTCTGTCACTGCTCTCCATCACAAAGGGGACCCTGGCCTCAGATGTCTGTCCTCCCAGATGCCCCCCTGATCCCGAACCTATGCTCCTATGCACCAGACATGCCTTCCTACAGCGGCCCCATTACACAGCTGGTCAGTCAGGGTGCACTGACCCCCACCACCCTGGCCTTGCAGGGGAGGGTCACAGCCCCCTTCCTCAGCTCCCTGGCCCCTCAGAGGAGACCGAGCATTTTCCAAAGAGCCCACCCTTAGGGGGAAGGATTTTTTAAAAAAGATGAAAAGGTGTAGAAAGAGGTGCATTTATCAGGAGTATCTCTGGCTACAGATGAGCTTGGCTGGCACCACTCATGTTTCTTCATGCAGCCCTGTCTACGGGACGCTGCTCCAAGCCTGTCCTTGGATGTGTCTCCCTTTCCTTCTCTCTGAGGGTGGCCCATCCCTCCAGCTCCAGGCACTGCAGAACCTGTGCCAGGGCCAGGGTGTAGGCATTCTCTTCGCAGCCAAAGGCTTTTCCTCATGGATGGCAAGGCTGGTTTTCATCTATCATTTATCTATTATCTATCTGTTGTCTATCTATCTATCTATCTATCTAAATTTGTGTTTTAGAGGAAAGAGCAACATATATGGTTTTTCCTTTATTTACTTTTTTAAAATTTATCTTCGTTGTTGAAAGTATTACAGATGTCCCCCTTTTCCCCCCACTGACCCTCTCTACACCACTTCCGTCCACCCCCCAGGCCTTCACCACACTATTGTGTGTGTCCATGGGTTATGCATATATCCATATAAATTCTATATATATTTTTAATGCCATGACTTTGAGTGGATACTAACAGTATTGATAAAATAGCAATAAACACAAAGGTTTTATTTACATTCCTGTGTTCATCTCTAACTCTCTAGTGTCAGGCTTTGACACTCCTCAAAACAAACCATTATATATAATGTATACACATATGCATGTATATTTACCCACATACATGTGTACTTACACTTTATGCATATACATGCCTATCTCTGTGTTTGGAGTATAGTTGTTTAGAGTGCTGGAGTAATGGACTAAGCATTCCCTTATCCATTTGTTTTTAATTTAAGCAATTTAATAATACCTATCACAAGTCAGAAATGGACATACCTTTGGACACAGTAATTCCTTCTTAAGAAACCAAGGAAATTATTTAAAATAAGGAGAAAGTTATAAAATACATTGATGTGTGTGTTTTTTAAAAACATACAGGGTATATTTATTTACAATTTACAAGGCCTTTGCACACATATATCTCATTTAATCTTCATGACAATCCTCCGGGGTAGGTGGTTTTCCTGTTCCTCCTTTATAAATGAGGGAACAGGCTTAGAGAGATGGTGTGGTTTCTTTAAGTTTGCACGGTTGAATGAGTGGTAGAGTGTAGAAAGCTTTGCTTAGTTTGAAGGGCAGGGCAACCCAACCAAGAGAGCTAGGACAATAGTCAGAAAGACCCACAACAAAGCACTTGAATGTGTGTGCACTTTGGAAGAGGACCTGGGAAGTCCAGCTCTTCAGGCTCCAAGCTCGCCGTCCTCTTGATCACAGTCCCTGGTGTGCTTAGTGGGCATCCTGGAGGCCTGACATACTGTAATCACAGAGACTCGGAAACAGGATGGAAAGTGTTTATGTCATAATTTAAGTTACAGTATGAAAAAGGTTATGTACACAGTATAAATATAAATGTGTGATGTGTGTATATTTAAAAATAAAAATTGGAGCTCAGCCAGTGTGACTCAGTGGTTGAGCATCGACCTATGAACCAGAAGGTCATGGTTCAATTCCCGGTCAGGGCACATGCCAGGGTTGTAGGCTTGATCTCCAGTGGGGTATGTGTAGGAAGCAGCTGATCAATGATTCTCTCTCATCATTGATGTTTCTAGCTCTCTCTCCCTTTCCTGTCCTCTCTGAAATCAATAAAAATATATTTTTAAAAATTAAAAATAAAAATTGAAAGGGATCATGGGAAAATAAACAGGCAGCCACAAGGGTGATTCTGAGTATGCTGTCATATATACCCAATCCTCTACAAGTTGTGTGAGGAGGATTGTAATTAAATTTTTATATTTTTTATTTAATATAGATTGAATTAACTGTAAACTTAAAACATTCAGTGCTAATAAAAATGGGCATTACTGAGTGCAAGTACTAGGCTAAGCGCTTTTCATGCCTAATCCTATTTAATCCAGCTCCATGAGGTAAATATCATTATAATTTCCACTTTGCAGATGAGAACCTCATGGCATAGGACGGCTAAATACCTTCTCAAGGTTATAAAGCTGGAAGTCAAGAGATGAGCACACTTGGGTTTATGCTCTGTTTCCTTCAACCCCAAACACCAATAATCCCTCAATGTGTGTCCTAGAAAGGGGACAGTCGGTCATTAAATTATCCAACTCATCTTACGTGTTGATGTGTCTACATAGACTCTTTTGTCTGATTGTGGAAGAACTGCAATTGACGGACAGATGTTCACAGAGTGTCTACATTCTTAGGAACGCTTTGTGGACCATCCACAAATACTGGATGAAATGCATTGAGGAGACAGAGATTTGTAGGCTCCTTTGTAAAACGGTCCAGAATAGCAGCGGCTGCTGTGAGGAGCGATACTGAGTGTGTTGCCAACACTGAGTCCTCTACTGGTCTAGAGGCAGCAATGACCAGAACTTTGGCTCCAGTTGTTGGGATGTTGGACAGTCCAGAGGATGCAGAATTGGGCTGCCTCGTCCATCCTGAGGAGCAGTGTAAGCTTTCCCCCACATCTTCATGAAGAAAGCCAGTTGCTTTGTTGCTCTTGGTCTGAATTGGCCGGAGAAATGCCTCAGTTCTCTACTTTACTTTGTCTGGCTTTGGCTCTTTGCTGTTGAGAAAAGTTGTTTCTCACGGCAGAAGGGAGCAGCCTGAGTTTCTCGGTTCGAGTGGGTCTGGGGTTTGTCCAGGAGCATGGAATTCCTCCCCGAGACTTGAGTAATCCTCTGAAGAAGTGTCCTTTCTTGCTGCAGGCTACAGCGTTGCTGCTCTGTGGGAGCAGACTGCTCTTTGAAAGAGAGATTTACAGAAGGCTTTGGAGAATGGAACACAAAGCTCTTCTTTTGCACAGCCCTCATGCAAGCGCTGGCCTCCCAGGTCCCTCTCCTTCTTAGGACAGAGCTTTCAGTCCCTAGTGTTCAGGTGCTTTATGCCGTATCCTTCCCATTTCCTCTTTCAAAGCATATGCTCTTTCAAGTGCTTTGTTCTCTCTCTTTTTGATTAGTGTCCTATCTTTCTTAGCTGTGTTTCTCTACTTCCTAAAGGAAGCAAATAGAATCACCCCACTCGGTCTCTGCCCCCTTTTGTTTACTGCTCTCAGTTACTTTAATTTTTGAAATGTGTTTTATTCCAGGGCCTTTTCCTCTTTGGTGTGAAAATTGGTCCAGTACCCATGCTCCTTAGCACTAGGCTTAGCATTCCTCCTCGGCAAAGCCCTTCACAAAGACTTGCTAATTAATCCCCTCACCACCCCTTGTCCTATGGGCACAATTAAAAGCTGGCTAACAATTGGAAGAAGAAAGAAAATGATTTTTAGTCTTTTCATCAGTGTCTTCAAGCTTCAGAGCACATTTCCCGCCATTAGCGAGAATGCAGAATAGGGGGCAGAGAGGGGGAGAGGAGAGGTTTTGAGAGGAAAGCCCTCAGCTACCTTCTCGAAATCCTCCATCAAGGACTTTGGCGCAGGTTCTTTAGAGGATAAACTGTGTGGAGCCAGCTTTTGTCTAAGGACTTGACCATGAGCTTAATTATAATCCTCGTTTCCCTTCTGATTTAGAACCATAGACTGTTAGAGGATTCAGGCCTGAGAGATACAGAGATTCAACCTCTTGACAGATATGAAAACTAAGGCAGAGAAAGGTTAGATGATCTCAGTCAAGGTCACACAGGGCTAGATTGGTTCATTCCTTGGCACGGTCTCTGCTTCTTTGTGAGATAAGATGTCTGCTCACCTTGAAGTCTTAAGAAAATGTATGAATTGATTATACCACTGGCCAGTGCTGGGCTTAGATACCAGGCTGTGCTCAGCGCCTGCCTGGTTCCTGAGAGAAGTGGCAGCTACCTGCTGTAGCCAGCCCACTGGTGTGCCGAGGAGAGACAGAAGAACCATTGTTCTGCAGAAACGCTCTCTTAGCCCATGTGGGGGAAGTGGGATGTAGAGTACATCATTTGTCTTCAAAGAGAGTCGGTGGGTATTTGATTTCAGCAACCACTTCATTATGGTGTTCACTGTAGCACATTCTGTAATTATAAGTTTTATGGCAACTCCTATTAATAAACCATTTTCATCCCTCTTCTAGCTGTCTGAAAAAACCTCAAAACGGGAGGAAAGTTTTGAGGCGAGACCCTGCCTGGTAGAGAAAGAATGGCTTCTGGGAGCATAGAGAAGGCGAGACAACCTCATTAGCTGCCTCTAACTTATTGTTGAACGGGAAGACAATTTTCTTTCCCAATTTGCAAAAGAGTTAAATGTTTCTCTTTTCTTTATTGTGGATTTGTGAAAATGAGGCAGAAAGACCTCATATTCAAAGCTGTGTAGAATTTCTAAGAAATGTTGGGAGGAAAAAATTCTTAACTGAGTTTACTTCTAAACATGCCCGGGATAGGGCTGCAGATGATGTCAGCATCTACCTTCCAATGTTCACGTTTTACATTTTCCTCTGCTCTGCCTCGATCATTGTGTCCTTGCCATCCAGGTTTCCTGGTGCAGATTAAGGATTTGAAACCTCAACTTGGAGGAGAGAAACTTGGCCACATCCTGGTTTGTGATAATTTCTGAGGTGGTAGACTTAGCCTCAAGGGTTAAGTGGATTAAACCGGTTTTGGATAAGGTTGATTCAGCGCCAACAGGTGACGGACACTTTTTAAAGATACAAACTTCTGAAACAAGATTTCTGACACACAAAAATATCTTCCGTCACACTGTCTTGAAATGTGGCTTTTATTAATCATGAGCAGACTTCTTCCCCTCAAGTCAGTCACATGACTGTCTTCTCTGTGTGTGGTGTTTTCTACTCAACTCCCCCAGCCCATCTTCCCTCAGATCCTGATTCTCACTCTTTTTTTAATGCTAACCTCAGTTTCTTGGTTTTTTGTTTTGTTTTTTCCACTCCCCGGCCAAACTCCCCTGATTATCTTAGGCTGTAAGTCAGTCTTTGTTCTCAAAACTGATTTGCCATACTTCCAGATTAAAATATTTGCCTATAAATGACCTATATGGTTTGCAAATTGTTTCATGTATGTTTCCTGTCTCCCTACCTAGATTATACATGCCTTGGGGACAGGGATCATCTTTTTTTTTTAAAAAATATTTTATTGATTTTTCACAGAGAGGAAGGGAGAGAGACAGAGAGTCAGAAACATCGATGAGAGAGAAACATCGATCAGCTGCCTCCTGCACATCTCCTACTGGGGATGTGCCCACAACCCAGGTACATGCCCTTGACCGGAATCGAACCCGGAACCCTTCAGTCCGCAGGCCGACGCTCTATCCACTGAGCCAAACCGGTTTCGGCAGGGATCATTTATGTACCCAGCTTGAGTCCATGTTAGGGGAATTCTAAGACATAGTATATGCTTCTTTAACAGTTGCTGAGTTGTAATATAGTATGTGTGAGAATTCTTTTTTTTTTCTTATAGGCTGTAAGCTCTTTAAAAACAAATCTTTTAAAAATTCATCTTTTGGGGGGCCTTACACTCATTAGATGTTTAATATGTATTTGTCAAAATGAGTGCTTTGTGCCACCTGAGCGCTCAGAGAGGCCATTGACTTTAGCTTGCCACCAAACGTCCAGGTGCTCACACCCTCACAGACATTGATAACTCCCTCCGATGGAACATTTTCACAGCTACTGCTAATTGTTTGTAATGAGCATAGGTGTTTGCGATTCTTTTTGGATGTTGTTGCTTTTCCTCTAATACCCATGTGTTTGCAAACATTATTTCCATGGAAAGTACCCATTGTACACTCTTCTTTATCCTTCGTACACAAAGACAGGAACTTGAAAAATAGTAGTATTGCTCTATTGTGCACCTCAATTCCTAGTGATACTACTTTCGGGATTCTTCAATCTTATTTGGAAGTAGTGGAGATAAAAATATCGAATAAAAGTATTCACGAAGCACTGGCCTGTATACCCTATAACAAACCCCCCACAGCCATCTTCCTGGCTCTATCCCTTCTGCCTAACGCTGCGGATCTATAACTGAACAGTTGCCTGGTGCTGTCAGGATGGTCCTCCCATATTCTTCCTCTCCACCACATGGTGTCATGAACACTTAGCCTGAGGACCTCGAATCCCATCTGCTCTGTTGGCCTAGGTAAACTTTCTTGAAATGTTTTCTTAATTTAAAGAAAGCTCAGCTATTATTTTCTAAAAGTATTATTTCCTAAAGTAATAATAAACTTATTTTTGAGTTGGATTCTGTTACCATAACTATTTATTCACTATTGAAATTATTAAAATATTATAATTTACAGTTCCTCAGACATACTAAATATTTTGAAACATTCAACTAGGAAAAGAGATTTCATTTATCTCTTCATTTAACAAGCATGTACTCAACATCTATTTGGTGATGTTTAGTGAAACACTTAAAAAAAAAGATGCATCTTATCCCTGCTTCCTGGAGCTTTGCAACCTAGAAGGTGATTGAAATGACTTTTAAGTTGAGGATTTGAGACCTGAAATAGAGGCCAAGGCTGCACATCTAGGGTCTGAATAAAGCCATTAACTCAGTGCCATAGAGGGACTCAGCTGCGATCCATCCTCAGCCAACACTTCCAGGAGCTGGTAGAATAAGTGCTGGAGTTGGAATAACGGACCGCTTTTCAATTCCATTGCAATGTACAGTGCTCCGTATGTCTGGCTCCTGCCCCGCTCACCAGCTCATCTCTTGACACCCTGTCCTGCATACACAGTCCAACTGTTCTGAACTATTTCCAGTCCTGTGGGTAGAGCCAAGGGTTTTCTAGTTTCTATAACTTTGTTCATGCTGCTTCAGCTACCTAAACACCCTTCTCCAATTGCTGCTTGTGATTACCACCTGACCTTTAATCCTTCATGTCTGAGTGCTTTATAGAAGAGCTCTGAGCTATTTCTGTGACTCCCTGCTCCTGCTATATTCTGATTTGGGGTCCCTTAAATTTGCTTTCAAACTCCATTTACATATCACAGAACTTAACACATTATATTGAGATTGTCTGCAAACTTACCTATCGCCTCAGTAGACTCTCTTCCCCACCCCTCTCAGGCCAGCTGGCATCTATTCATCTTTGTATGCTTGGTATCCGGCACATGCTTGGAACATGACAGACATTCTATATTTGTTAAAGAAGTTAGCCATTAGTGTCATTACTAAAATTTTTGAGATACTTATTTTTATTGCTTTTATATTGCTACCAAGAAGTGAGGTCTGATTACTTTTACTGAACCCCAACCATGTACTTAGATATGTGCTTGAAAATTTTGTATGTATATATACACACCATATATATATATATATATATATATATATATATATAAAATCAAATCTTCAAGTATACACATACACACACACACACACACACACGTAGTCTCTGACCTTTCAGAGTTCATCATTTATCAGGAGAAAACTTGCGAGCAGGCATGCCAATGCCCCATTTAATGTGGTGAATATTCACCATTTCATGTGGTAAATGTCATATTCATCACTTAATGCTTCAAGATGAAATTAGTAGTGAAGAAATAAGTCTGTTGTTGTTTTTCCTTTTCTCTTGCATACTAGGCATAAATTTGTTTTAATTATTTTAAGAGTTTATCAATTATACAGTTCTCCTTTGTTCAGATATTAAACCTTTTTTGTTAGGATTTGACTCTGGCTCTTAAGACCCTAATGAAAGATCAGTCTGACAGTGACAAAGCTCTTAGGGAAGGAAACAGGATTATTGCTTGTAGTGGTGGACGTGGTCCCACGTGGAGTCAGTATTAGCAATGGACACTTATCTACCAAGCACTTAGGAGGAGGAGGCAAAGCTATTGAGTAAAGTCCTTACTGAGATTGCTTTCTCTCCTTGGGATGAAAAATGATCACATTTGAGGCACTTTAGCTCAAAGTTGGGAAAAGTTACCAGTACATTTATTTCCATGAGAAATGTGCTCTGATTCCTAGTCCTTGAAGAGCACTACCCAGTTTCAGGTCAACTAAGAGTTACATGATTAGGGTATTATTTCTGAAGTTGATTTTAATCCACACCATAGCAGAAAAGCTATGTACTTACATAACTGTTGATTTAGAGACCACATTGACTTGGGCTGGAGTCCTAGCATTTGAGAGATAACTGAGAGGTGATGTACAATCACCCTCAATAAGGCCAAGATTAGCCTATCAGGGTATCTCAGCTTGGCCCAGATGTTTGGGGTGCAGAATTAGGAGCCATTTCTTAATTCCAAGCGTCTGTTTACATTCATTGAGTAAACTTCTAGATAAAGAAGGCAACAGCAATGCTGACCACAACAAAAACTCTGTCATGTATGTGGGGTGAAGAAAGTGGGAGAGTAATAGGGGTGTGGAGGAGCAGGGGTGCTGCAGCCCTTGCGGTGGGGTTCAGGGTCTGAGGGAGGGGCCGATATACAAATGAAAATACTATACAAGAAATATGAATTTAGAAGGCATTGGGGGCCAGGTGGAGCCTCTGTCTTGAAGACACACCAGCCGACTTCTGGCCTGGTTTGCCTTTTGTTTATTTGAATACACACTTGGCCTTTAGCAATGCATACAAGCATATCAAAGGTAAAGTTTGGTAAACAGTGAAAGGATGATCAGGTTAGGGAATTGCCTTGAGCCACCACTATCTCAACATGAACAATCGGTGCTTAGCATCAGCCCTGCTAACCTCCAAGGTCCTTTGGCCTTCGGCATACCTTGGTGCACTCTCATGACAGTATTGGCAAATGGTAGCTTCCCACAAGGGGCATTGGGCAAGCAAGATGGAAGGAAGGTAAAAATGGTCCCGTAGAAAAGGTTTACTATAAAGGAAGAAATTGTTCTGCAGAGTAAGCCAGATCCTGCAACAAGGCCTATAGGTCAGAGAGGAGCAGTGGTTGGTTATGGTGGGCTGTTATTTAAGCTATTCTTTTTCTTTTTTTAATATGTTTTTATTGATTTTTAGAGAGAGAAGAAAGGAGAGGGAGAGAAAGATAGAAACATCATTGATAAGAGAAAATCACTGATCAGCTGCCTTCTGCATGCCCCCTACTGGGGATCAGGCCTGCAACACTGGCATGTGCCCTGACCGGGAATCGAACCAGTGACCTCTTGCTTCCTGGGTCAACGCTCAACCACTGAGCCACAATAGCTGAGCTATTTAAGCTATTCTTACCCAGCTACCCTCACAGTACCTGTGGGCCCAGGGACCCCCCACTATGTACTAGTTGAATGGTAGAAGTTGATAGCATCATGGGGTTCCACCAGGCCTTCTGTGATAGGCCCCATTTTAAACACAACATAAGTCAGAGGAAAGGGCATTGTTCTTGTGGGTTTTCAAGAGCATCACTGATTGCACCTGGCTTGTGGGGCCAGTGGGAACATCATGGCTCCATGTGCAGGAATGTCTCTGAAGGCCAGGAGAGAGGCTCTTGCCTGCAGAGTCCTGGTTCAGCGCATTTATACTCCCAGCTGTATGATGTAAAGTACAGGGGAGAAGAGTTACCTGGAGATGAGATCCCAGAGGTGGCCTCTGGTGCCAGATGAGGGAACATGTAGGGGTAGGAAGGACTTAGAGTGTGGACGTCTGGACGGTCACTCTGGGGGATGACACTCTGAGGGGACCTGGACACTCTAAGAACCATGGGCTGAGAAAAGGGGATGGGAAAAAAGGAGAGATGAGGGGAATCCAGGAATTTCTGGGTGAGACTGGACGCCGAGGGAAGCTGTGAGCCATGAACAGGAGGAACATTTCTCTGGTCAGTTTGAATGCTTTTGAAATGGATGATGGCAGGGGAAGAACAACAACAACAAAATAACTCCAGGGTCTAGGCGAGAGAAAGAACTGGGGGGACAATTGGAGAGGCATGAGAACTGAGTGAGCTTTGGAAAACTAGCTGTGCTTTAAACTCATGCCAAGCTGGCAGTGAAATATGACTGTGCATGCATATAATTTATAATATCCAAATTATGAAAGTGGAGGTTCCATCACGCTGTCATATAAGTACACGTGCATCAAAATGGCCTCAGCCATCATGCAGTGAGCCCATTGGGGGAGAAGACAAGGGAAAAGACTGGTTCTAGGGGCACATTTCTTAGAGGAGGAGAGGCCACAATTGAAGGTACAAAAAATTCAGTAAATAGTGATTCCAGGTATCCTGTCATATCCCTGTGCAATAGGCTAGAAAGTCAAAGGTCTCTGCTCTCAAATGATGATGCCTGGTAGAGGGTCATAGCAGCCGTGTGCTGGGATGATCAGAGGAGAGGGAGTGGAAGGAATGCACGTCACAGGGTGGTGATACCCAAATGGATGAGGGACTACTAACAAGACATTTTCATGGGCATATTCATTGCATATCTGGAAACATTTTTAACGAAATATTTCAACCATTAAAAAGTTATAAAGGATAGGATAATGGGTTATTTGAACCCAAATTAAGAAACAAAAAATACAAGACACAGATGAATTTCCTTGTGTAACCATTCCTGAGACATTTCAGTAAGTCTTAACTTATCTCTGAAAATCTTAGCTGGGCAGATTTCTTATAGGACCTGTCTTTGTTTGGGCTGATATCACCTGATACTGTAGATTGGTTAGCTTATAAGCAGCATAAATCTATTTCTCACAGTTCTGGAGGCTGGGAAGTTCAAGTGCAAGATCAAGTTGTCTGCAGATTTGGTGTCTTTTGGGGCTCATTTCCTGGTTCATAAATGCAGTCTTCTTGCTGCGCTTCACAGAGCGGAAGGGGTGAGGGAGCTCTCTGAAGCCTCTTTTATAAGGGCACTAATCCCATCCATGAGAGTCCCACCCTTATGACCTAGTCACCTACCAAAGCCCCACCTTCTAGTATCATCACATTATGGGTTAAGTTTCAACATGAATTTTGAGGGGACATAAACCTCCAGTCTCCGGCAGGACTTGAGCCACGGGCAGGTCCCTGGATGAATTAGGACTGTGATGGGTGAGAGAGCTAAGAAATAAGGAGGATCAGTCTCAAGAATTCCTAACTGGAGAAACCTCCCTTTTGAAATAGAGTCTTGTTCTTTCAGCTCAGAACTTGTGGTTCAGGAGATCTCCTGCCCAGGCTTGGGACTTGATTTCTCTGAGGGGCTGAGGGTTTGGAATAATCTAGGGCAGAAATAAGAGTGTAAAAGGGCATGTATGTCCCCCATAAGCAGGCCTAAGCTGCTTTTCTATGTTAGCACATGGAACTTCCAAAAGGAGCAATTGTCTCTCTTTGAAGAAACTGTCAGTGGAAAAGCTTTCAAAAATAATTTCCTTGCGAAATGCATAATGCCCTTGTGCAGAACTCTGCGACACTGCTGTTTAGCAGCCTCTTCCATTTGTATGAGCTCTGGAATATTAAACACTCCTGTGCAGACTCAGAAAATAGCTTGCTTATCCCACCGCGCCTGTCAGTTGCATTGTGGGTGCCGGCCCTGGCGCAGTGGAGCTGCGGGCATGTCTGGTTCTGTGTGATACTGTGTGTACCACTGAGATCAGGGCCTTTTGAAGTCCTGGTGCTTGAGGATTTTTAAAAAAGAGTGGATGCCGAAACCGGTTTGGCTCAGTGGATAGAGCGTCGGCCTGTGGACTGAAGGGTCCCAGGTTCGGTTCCGGTCAAGGGCATGTACCTGGGTTGCGGGCACATCCCCAGTAGGAGGTGTGCAGGAGGCAGCTGGTCGATGTTTCTCTCTCATCGATGTTTCTAACTCTCTATCTCTCTCCCTTCCTCTCTGTAAAAAATCAATAAAATATATTTAAAAAAAATAAAAATAAAAAAAGAGTGGATGGATCTTTCCCTCCAGCAGTCTGTCTGCCTTACCCCCCTACCCCCCTTCCCCAAGCTCTTGGTTGGGTTCTCAGGGCTGGGAAGAGCTGCCTGAGAGGTTCCACTGGAGGGCAATAATCATCCCAGATAATTTGAACCTCCCAGGTTTGGCTGTTGTGATTTGCAAACAGGGGTGTGGCTAGAGGGTTCCAAAAGGATTCAGCACATCTAGGGACCAACAGTAGGTTTCACCATTTGGCTAATTCCACAAAACTATGGTGACAATAATGACAGTCAATAATGATGACACATGTACTATATAGGGACATACACTGGACTGAACCTTTTTAATATATTGTCATATTGATTCTTACACCAAACGCTATTAGTAGGTTTTATCTTCCCCAGTTTAGAATTGAAGAAGAGGCTAAATAACTGGCTTAGGGTCACATAGCCTAGAGGTAGCAGTGCTAGGGTGTGAACCTGGGTCAATGTGACTTCATAGGCTGTTCTTTTGACCTTGCCAATGATTCCCAAATTCATGTGCATAAAAACACCTACAAGGGTCATAAAAAATCAGATACTTGGTCCTTATCCCCCATGGATTCTGATTTATTAGGTCTGGTGTATGTGTGTGTAGGAGCTGCTGCTTTTACATGCATTTAAGCACACTCCATGGACGACTAGGTGGTGGAGGAACCATGTTTTGAGAAACACTGGAATGTGGCTCTAACGATGGCCAAGCCGCTCTCTGGGCATCTGCAGTCGTGCAGGAAGGGGGAACTCTATCACAGAGAGTGGGGTATTAATTCTGGTTTATTTCCTTGTCCTAAAGATCCATGAGGGGTGGACTTCAGCTGCCCCAGCAGTTTGGGTTCCAGGGCTGGGTTGGCACAAGCGTATGCCATCAGCCTGGGCCTCTGGGTCTGCCAAAAGCTGGACGGCCCAGGTGTTTTCTAGAACTTCTCTGATGGTCAGAAATTTTGGGGGCAGCCAGTGGGGAGAGGGTCTCTTTGGCCTTGCTTCACCTCATTGGTCTCAGCTCAAATCCATGGATTATAATTGGTTAGAAGTGATCTGATTTCGGGCAGGATACATGACCCCATGTTTTGGTGCCATGCTTCCCAATGGCACGTGCTCCATCCCTGACTGGGGAGCCACGAAGTGCAGCTCTGCTTTAGAGGGAGGCCTGTGGGGGGAGACAGTCCAGATCCATCCTAGTACATCGGGTGCAAAGTCAACGGCCAATAAATCCTTGTTGAAAGATTTCCCTTCAAGAAACCACATCAGCAGATCACAGTTCCCATCAGCCTTCCTGGCAGGCAGATCGGAAAGGTCAAATGGGCAAGGGCCTCCACCTTCCCTTGCGCTGTCCTTTGCAGCACTAGTTCTTATGTTCCTCCTTCGTGTGGGGTCCTTGTGCTCACAGCGGACCCTCCTGCAGGGAGGGCTCTCTCGTGCAGCCTCCACACCCTGGGCTTTGCTGGGTTGCATAATAGGATTAGAAAAACTCTCCTGGAGTCGACACACTCAAATTCAGCCAATTTCTCCCTGGCGTGTAGAAGCTATGGCTCGAAGCCGCCTATTGGGAAGATCTGGGAGACAAAGAAAACCGGCTGACGTGTGTCTAATTTCCACAGGACCAGGAGGTCAAAGGATTTGTCAGCTAATTCGAGATAAAATGTCAGTGATTTACTGGGCTTTCCTGGGGAGCTTCACGTTTGAAAGGAGAAGGCATGAGAAAGAGAGAAACAATACTCTAAAAAAAGCTTTTCAGGTCGTGATGGCAACCAGGTAGCTGGGAGGAGATGATTAGGAAAGAAAGCCTACGTGTGAGCCATCAGATCAGAGAGCTCAGGAAGGATTAACCTGTAACTTATCCTGTCGTGGGCCCTGCTACCCATGTTCTGGGACTCTGGGCACACTTTGTGGGGTCAGCCTTCTCGAGTCTCCAGGGGAGCTTGGGCAGTTTAATCTGAGCTGAGCCTCCTCAGTCATCTTTCGAAAGAGATTCCTGGCTGCACTGAGGTCTTCTCTTTGGGGTGATGTGGGTCCCCCATAGGCGGCAGAGCAGTGGTTTTCAACAGGGAGCTGATTTTGACTTCCTTTCCCCAGGGAACATTTAGCAACGTCTGAAGACATTTTGGGTTGTCAAGACTGGGGGTGGTGGGGGGGTGTTACTACCGAGACATAGTGGGTAGAGGCCATGGACGCTGTTCATATCTTACAATGCACAGGGCGGCCCTACAAAGCAAAGAATTACCCGACCCAAACATCAGTAAATGACGCTGAGAAACCCTGTACAGCAGAAGCTGTTAAAGTGTGCAACATTTTTTAGGGGGACACCTTGTACTAGGATATGCCTGGCACTTCTTGGGAGGGATTCAATAAACATGAATTCCCTTCTCCTGGTGAAAAATGCATAGGACTACGGAAGAGGGATGGGCATGAGTTATGGAAGAAGGAGGTTACACACGTTTACATTTCCGGGAACAATGTCATTTCCAGAGGGAGAAGAAGAAATGGGGACACAGTTTGGACTTGGGAAGGGTGGGGAGCGTTTGCGAAGTCAACGTGGGAAACGGGAGAAGGAATCAAGTGGGAACGAGAAGGCACATGCGAAGACACAGCTGAGACTGAAATTGCAAAAGCTTTAGAGCCGTAAGCAGGCATAGGCGTGCGCTTTTCCCGTTTTCTCCTCCGGTGTGGATCCATGGCTGGAAGAAGCAGCCCTCGTGTAAGCCGGACACACACACAGGCTGTCCGGGGGCAGGGACATTGATAGCATTGATGAGCTCACAGGCGCATTAGTGGGGTCCAGGGTGGTGAAAGGGGATGAGTCCAGGAGAGAGAACAGACTAGGAAAAGGAACCGAGGGCCCGGGGATATGAGAGAGGAGAGAGGAGGTAAAGTAGAAGGGTGGGAATTTGGACTCAGACAAGGGAACCCCAGAGTTGCTACTTTGCAGGAGCAGAAGTTCTGGGTGATGAGAAATTTCACGGCGAGGCTGTGCGTTTGGGGTCCTGAAGGAGAGGCGAGGGCCTTGGAGGAGAAGCAACTGAGCTCTGTGCATATTGCCTTGGCCTGGGTGGTAGGGGGTGAGACCAACTGGAAGTGGAGCCAGGCAGAATTGCCCCTTGTTATGCATTGAATTGTGTCCCTCCCAAAAGATATGGGGAAGGCCTCACTCCCAGGGCCTCATCGGGAAATAGGATTGCTGCAGAGGTAATTAGTTAAGGTGAGGTCATACTGGAGTGAGGTGGACCCTTGGTCCAATATGACTGGTGTCCTTATAAGAGAGGATAACGCCAGGTGATGACAGAAACACACAGAGAGAAAGCAGCCAGCCAGAGAAAGCTGACAGAGGCAGAGACTGGAGCGATGCAGCCATAGCGAAGGAAAGCCAACATTGCCAGCAATCACCGGGGGCCGGGAAGGGGCAAGGAAGGCTTTTACTCTTCAGGTCTCAGAGGGAGCATGACTCGGCTGACACCTTGATTTCAGACTGTAGCCTTCACACCGTGAGAGAATAAGTGTCTGTGGTTGTAAGCCACCCTAGCCCTAGCCTCCCCTGCCTGCCTTCTCCGAATTCCCACTACACTGGAAGTCTGGGACAATTATGCATAACTGAAGAGTGTAATTCCAATCTGTTTTGTGATGTCCTTAACATTGATTCAAGATTTGTCTTTACTTGAGGTACAAGCACCCTACCTCTCCGAATCTCTCACCCTGCCTAAGGTGGTGCTGAGCATCTGGTAACCACCCACTCACTCCTTGCGAATCTTTTGCTGGCGTTACGTAATGCAGTCTAACTCCATCCTCGCATTTAGGTCACTCGCAAGGCACTTTTCTGGGGCACCGCTCTCCTGCCGGGGTTTGAATACTGATGGGCTCTCTTGGCTCATTATGGAAAGCAATAAAATATACATCATCCAAAAAGTCATAATATATTTTTTTAAATCATGAGAACAATTCAAGGACAGGAGGGCTCAACTGTAAGCAAACCCCCAATACCAAAGAAAAGATGCAGCTGATTAAATGGTGGTGGTGGCGGGGGGAGAGAATCTTTTATTAACACAACGATTTTTCTTTTTTTAGTTTTCAATTGCCTAACAAGGCATAGAACATATTTTATTTTTAAATAACTTTTTTTTTCTATATATGCCTATCACAATAAAATTTGATCTGTACAACTTTTTGGGTACATGTGCACTGAATAAACTACACGTTTACTGAGGATGAACAAAACTTAGAAAAACAAAGAAGCAGAATCTTTAAGTAAAGCTGGTACTATATAAATGCATATGTGCAGGTTTGTATTTTAAAACTATGTTTTATTGATTTTAGAGAGAGAGAGGAAGGGAGAGGGAGAGAGAGATAGAAACATCAATGAGAGAAACATTGATCAGCTGCTTCCTGCATGCCCCCTACTAGGGATCGAGCCCACAACCAAGGCATGGGAATTCAACAGTTTGGTGACCACTTGGTGCATGCGACAATGCCCAGTCCACTGAGCCACACCATCTGGGACAGAGAATATCTTTTGAAGTTTATGCAAGAAAATGGTGGTGGTGACTGTTCGGAGGGGGAACTGCAGAACTACGGGGCAGGAGGGGAGAGGACAGGGAGAATTGTCACCTTATACTATTTTATGCTAATTTATTTATTCATTTTTTAAAAAAAATGTGTGCTTAGAGGTGAGAGGGAAAGGAAGAGAGGAAGGAACAGAGGGAGAGAAGAGGAGGGAAGAAAGGGGAGAAGAAATAAAGGTAGATTAGATCACAGGACATTAGGAAACAAAGACAAAGTCCTTAAGAGGATGGTCTAGGCTTGGATATAGGGTAGAAGTCTGCACTGAGATATAGTCAGGGAGAAATACACATACATGCGCACGCACACACACGTGTACACACACACACACACACACACACACACACACACCATTAATGATCAGGTCTGCTATCTTCAAAAAGCTATATTGTCATTAGGTTTTTCATGGGGCAAGATGATGTCATTCCTGATGGAAACCTGAGCTTCTCAGGCAAGACTTTTCTGCTGGTTTAATTGCTTCCCAATCCTCTCCTTAGGGAGCCGCCATCACCTTCATCCCTTTGAATACCACTGACCTCCCTTCCCTTTATGGGAGTCATTTCCCATGTCATTTCCTTTGCTTGGTGGTCTCCCATTGTCCCTTTCTCTCTTCCTGCAATGAATGGCGTGCAGCAAGTACTTAATGGCATTGCTGGAAACAATGGGCTCCAATCTCCCACACAGCTTATTAAGGGGGCAGGCTCTAGGCTCCTAACCCCTACCCAGTGCTCCTTCCCCAATACCACAGGCTGACACCCATATTACATACCTCCCACTACATCAGAGTGATGGGTGGGGCAGGGAGCCTTGGAAAAAATGCTCTGGGGAGCATGCTTGCATCTCAGGCAGCAGCAGAACTGCATTCTTGACAAGACTCTTGACATCAATGCGGGGTTACAAAGGATGGTCACCAGGGCTCTTAGCAGAATTACACATTAGGCTGTGGTTTCCTTTGGGCACTTCTCCTTGCCTTTTACCAGCTCTCTTTCATTTCATTGATGTCTGGTTTCCTCTTTCTATCCCCATCTCATTCTGTCCTTGATATCTGAATGCCAGGGGACTGTGTCCACCTGGCTAGCCTTCCTTCCCTTCAAGTGTTCAGATGCCAAAACACTATTTTTCTTTTGAAACTTGAGTCTTGGGACAGGATTTGAATTTCTCTCCAGTAGAAAATCTCTCAGCTACATGGTTAGATGGGTTCTGTGACTGGAGTAAGTCACTGGACGGCGTGAATGATTTGCACTTAACCCTACCAGAGTTAAGCCTGTTACTCGACGGCATGCTGTTTACTTTGCTGATGTCTCCTTTTTAGCCAGCCCCACACTTACGTCAGAAGAACAGAGAAGGAAGAGGCAGAAACTTGGTAAAAGTGATCAAGAGAGAGATAGGAATATCAGTGGTGAGAGAGAATCATTGCTTGGCTGCCTCCTGCACAACCCCTACAGGGGATCGAGCCCACAACCTGGGCATGTGCCCTGACCAGGAATCGAATCATGTCATCCTGGTTCATAGGAAGACACTCAACCCTCGAGCCACCGCAGCCGGGCTACTTCATATTTATATGCAACTAACAGTCCTTCACTGAGCAGTGCTCTGGGTGCTGCACACACATTGCTTCATTCGATTCTCCCAGCTGCAGGGACAGACCTTATCCCACATCTTGCAGATCATGACAGGCTTAGGAGGATCAAGCAGTCTGCTGGTAGGAAGGGCCAGGATTTTAACTGAGGTCTTTCAGCTTTGAAGTCTTCCATTCAAAGTCTGCCTCCCCCTATCCAGAGCTTTTTTGCCCTCCTTGCTTCTTCCTCGATTCCCATAATAAACTTTACTTTTAAAAAAATCACATGGACTTTCTGTGGATGAATGATGTAACCTTTATTGTCCCAAAGGGGAAGAATACCTTGAGCAAGGGAGGAACCATCTGATTTCAGGGTATTGTGCGGTATGGGTGCTCAACACTACATTATGGAATCATCATCATCTTGCCTGACCTCCTAAAAATGAATGCCAGGAGGGGAAATGTGTGGGTTAATTAGAAAAACTGTTCCATGAATGTTCTGCATTGTTCTTGTCTGTGGTGAAGAGAATGGCTGAGGGGAATACCTACCCAAGCTGGCCCCAGAAAGCCCAATTGCTGGGTCAGCCTGACATGGATGCCTGGGGCTGATGGAATTCAGCCAAGGAAACAGCTCTGCCTTGCTCTACACAGACAAAGCCCCAGGACAGGCTGAGAAGCTCAACAGGATAAACCACTGCAGAGCATGTGGTACTGTGCAAAGAACACAGGCCCGGAATCCAGAGACCTGGACTCTCCCAGACCATCAGAAATGGCCCCGCTTGGGCCTCAATTAGACTAGATGGTCTTTTCACCTCTCCCAGGTCCAGCAAGAAAAGCCATCAACCTGGGGAAACTTTTGTCATGTCAGAGTGGCAGTCAGAGATCCATTTAATAGTCCAATGCTTACTTCCGAATCCCCTTCCAAGCTTGTTCCAGTTGTTGGCAAAATCCAGTTCCTGTGGTTATAGGACTGAGGTCCCATTTCCTTGCTGGTGCTCAGCTGGGGACTGTTCTTTGTCCTTAGAGTCCTTTCTCCGGTCCTTCCCTGTGGGCACCTGTATCTCAGAGCCCGCAATGGCACATGGAATCCTTCTCATGCTTGGAATTGCTTGGCCTTTCTCTTCTGTCATATCTCCAGGCCTCCAGCCAGAGAAAGTTCCCTGCTTTTAAGGCCTCATTTGATTAGACTGAGCCAGCTAGATCACCCAGGATAATCTCCTTATCTTAAGGTCTGTAACCGTAATTACATCTGCAAAATCCCTTTGGCCTTTTAATGGAATGTATTACAGCTTCCAGGGACTAGGGCATGGCCATCTTTGAGGGGCCCTTACTGTGCCCCCCACAGTGCATTTTTGGAAACCTCAACCACTGAACAGAGATGCCATGCTGCCTCTGCTATCTCTTCTTATAAAGTCATTCATGATTTCCTGTGTTAGAAGGGCTTCTCAACTTCTGTAACCATTCTAAGCATGACTCTAGTTCACAGCAGTGGTTTTTGCTCTCTTTCTTACTCAAGTTACAACATTCCCTTTCCTTTGGGAACCCCTCCTACACCGTTCACTCAGGAGGGCTGCCAACCCATCACCATAGTGGTGAGCATGTGGCCCATTCCCTCAGCATACTGGTCATATGACCCAAGTGAACCAATGGAATCTTCCCTGGAATTGATTTGTGGATGTTGGGAGAAATGTTTTAGCTGTGTGTATTAACTGAAAGGATATGAATCTGGACCCTCTAGCAGCCATCTTTTCTGACATGTGGGGAAAGCCATCTACGAAATGAAACCAAGGAGAGGAAAGATGAGAAACATCGGTTTTGCTAGTTTTTCCTGTGCTAGCCCAGTGTGTGTCCCACAGTAGGTGCTCAGTGAATATTTATTGCATGAAAGGAATCCTGCTAGTTTTGAGTCCCAGATGATAGTCTCTAAGACCTTAGTCCTTACAGCTATTTCTTCTATCTCTGGAGCTACTCAGGTTTTGTCTAGTTAAGTGACTCTTTCCTCTCTTTAGGCCATGCTGAGTTGGGTTTCAACCACTTACAGTGGAAAGAATTCTGGCTGATGCATAGCATACCTACCCTATAATCAGTTTATGATGCCTCTGCCTTGAGAGTGTAAGCTTTTTAAGAGCAGGGATTGGGTCCTTTATGTCTGTGCATCTCCCACAGTACTGGGCACTCAATAAACATCAGAATTAAGAAGCATTGAAGTAGCAGTGGCAAGAGAGCCTGTTGTGGGGGGAGAAAGGAAGACCACCTGGGCACAAGAAAGAGATGGAGAAGCAAAATGGCTGCATAAGAACCAACAAAGGAATACATGTGCTCATATATAGCACATGTGGCTCTTACTCCACTGTCCCCCTCACTCCTGTCTATGTCTGCCTGACTATCTAGCCAACAGTTCAGACCAGATTACTGAGCCCCCACCAGTTGCTAAGAACTGGAGTTCCTCCTGTTGCCTTAGGCCTAGTTATTATGTGTATTCTTAGTGCATCTCTCCCCACCCCCTCTTTCTTTCTCCTGTGCTACTTTATTCATAGCTTTTCTCAGTCCCTGGCTTCCCAAAAGATTCGTCCTCACTCAGAGCAGCACTTACTGTCTACCATTGTCCTTCCAAAGAATTATGGCTAATATGGTGATGCACAGCGTAACTACCCGATAATCTGTTTATAATGCCTCTGCCTTGAGAGTGTAAGCTCTTTAAGGGCAGGGATAGGGTCCTTTATGTCTGTGTATTTCCCATAGTACTGCACACTTAATAAACATTAAGGGATAGGAAGGTTTATAAATTATTTCTGTGATGGAGGTGGTGAGTGTGGGAGGTGGGAGAGGAAACTTCTTCTTGGTTTGATACATTTGAGTGGATAGACCTTCTTCACTCATGCTCCAGTAGTGGCTCTAGTTAATAGCTGGCTCCAGGTTCAAGTCCAACCTCTTCCTTGACTTCTGTGAGACCTTGGCCTCAGCATCATTATTTGCACAATGGGTAAAATAATATTACTGATGCCATGGGGTTATTTACGAGGATTAAATAATGTAAAACTTCATTAAATAATTTGAGACATTATTAAATAGTATAAAACATATAAAGTGCTTATAACATGCCTGGGGCCCAGTGAGTGCTCAATAAATATAACCTAATATTATTTTTATTGTTATACATTTTTCTTTCTTTTTGTTTGTTAATCCTCGCCTGAGGATATTTTTCTGTTGATATTTAGGGAGAGTGCAAGAGAGAGGGAAAGACGGAGAGAAACATTGATATGAAAGAAACATATTGATTGGCTGCCTCCGGCAAAAGCCCCAATCAGGGCCAGGGCCAGGGAGCAGCCTGCAACTGAGGTTCTTGCCTTTGACTGGACTCGAACCTGGACCCTTTGGTCCATAGGCCGACGCTCTATCCACTAATCCAAACTGGCTAGGGCTTGTTATACATTTTTCTGATTCTTTTTCAGAATGAGTGAAACCATCAAGTTGGCCCAGCTCCCAAAATGTTTTTGCTGCAGGCCAACTGTAATGATCTATTTCATAACAAGTTGAAGAATAAATCTAAAATTTCCGTTAACTGTAAAAGACAATTCTGATCCATGCAGGTGACTTTGCACAGAGGCTGTGGCTATAAAGGAGCAAGACTAGTGTGTAAATGTGGCTCAGGTAGAACTCTGACAAGTCCCATTGGTTTCTGAAAGATGGGCTGCAGAGTTACAAAAGAAGGATTATCAATTCATGGGTTCTGAGGAAAATTATTACCTTCTTAGTTCCTGGGTGCCAAGAAAGAGGATCGAAAGTAATTTTCCACAGGAATAGGAATTTCCGTAGTCCATTTAGGGGAAAGGTTTTATCTTCTCTTGTATATAATAGTCATTTTAAGATGAATTATTAGCTTTTACATCTCAATCTAATGTCACATATTCCAACTTCATTGCTTTGATTTAATATTCTATCTGAAGCACATTTCCAATGAGAAATCACAGAAGAATTATTGCTGGGGAGGAGATTTCCAGATTTCCAAAGGGTGAGCATTATTAAAGGAGTTATTAAAAAAATGGGTTTCTGGGGTTTTCTTTGAAGAGATTGAGTAATTTTTAGTTTCCTTCTTTTATCTAGAGCAGGATAGATGTGGTTTTGGAAAGTCAGATCACTGGACACAACCCTTTGATCACAATAGTTGAAAGGGATCCCCATATCCTTTGATTTCCTTCATCTACTATGCCTGTGTAACACATCCCGTGATTCCCTCCTGCATCCTATTTATATCTGTGCCTTATTTTCCCTTCTAGGCTCTAAACTTTTTAAGAGAAGGAAGCACATTTTATACATGTACCAGCGCTCATCTTGCCCAATAGCTGACGTATGTAACACGGACACTTGATAACTGGGTGGGCTTGTGAAAGTGAAGCACAATGGAAAGAGAGGTTCCAGAATTCTACAGGCGATCACAGTCTTAGTTCATGGTCTCGATCTCATGTCATCCACTTCCAAGTGAATGAATGGCCTTGGGCCTTAGTGTTCCGATCATTCTGAAACTGTGGGTGATAACACTGACTTTGTAGGGAAGATTAAGAGTCTGGACATGGTGGAGCCTGTTATCTGACATAAAATAAGCCCCAAGTCACACAAGGCTTTAAAAATAGCAACCATTTACGTAATATGGATTTTTAAAGAGCCTACAAAGTATTTTTATTTTTCTCTCCATTGCCCACCAATTGGGGAAGTCATTTTCTTTAGAGAGTTTAACGTTTCAACTTGTCCTTTCTTCAAAGAAAAATGTATGCATTCTTTGCCTCCTGGAGTGTGAGAGTTGGAGAGGATATTTGAGATTGCCTTATGCCCTGTTCTTGATGCAGAAACCGAGTTTGGCTTCACAGAAGGGAGCAGATGGGCCTGGACTTTAAGAGCGAGTGGAATTGACTATGTGGAGAACTGGGAGAAGATGGTGTAGATCAAGCATGTCACACTCACGGCCCGCGGGCTGCATGCCTTGTTTATTTGGCCCGTGTTAGCCTTTGAGTTTGACATGCTTAGTGTAGATTCTATCAGGAGCATGGAAGCGATGGAAGTGGGGTGTCAGAATGAGACGAAGGCAAGTTGGAATTTACTAGGTGTGTTTTAGGTGCTTTGCTCAGTGTTCACAATGATTCCATTATGTCCTTGATGCTCAAGTTCATTTTATAGATAAGGAAGCTGTTCAGAAAAGTTAACTTGCCGTTGCTCACATAGCCAGGGTGTTTTCCCATCTATTATTCTGTGAAGGCTCACAAAAGGGAACAATTCAGGGGCATCGGACAGGAAGTGAAGTTGGGGCAATGGTATAAAGGCTTTGATGTCAAGTGAAGGAGTATAAGCTCATCTTACAGACAATGGAGAGACAATAAAAGTTTTCAGTTTGGAACTTGGGGAAACGAGGTCTACGATACAATAAAAGGTGAGTTAGGAAGCTTTAACCCGACAGCAGTAAATTCTTCAGCTCATCTTTGAAACGTGAGCTCTCCACTTTGGTTCCTGCCAACCCTAATTTGTTTATTAGGTTGTATTCTTTGTCCAAGGAGCATGGGGAGAGAGAGAGTGTCTAAGACTCCACGGATCCACACTTGCCTTTATTGAAGGTATTGTCATGAGAAGTAGGAAGTTTTTCCACTTGCTGCTAACTAGCAGAATCCAAAGCAGAGAGGGGCATGCTAATGCATTCTTAGCAACATTGAACAATTGTGCCCAAGATAGCATTATAAGCATTCATTCTGAATTTTTTATATCTTCCTCATTTCAGTTTTATCCCCTCAAGTCATGTACTAACTTCAAGGCTTTTTTTTTTTTTTTTTTTTTTTTTTTTTTTTTTTTTAGCTCACCATCAATTTTCTAGCTGTTGAGGAATAGAGATGAATCATTGACGTTATTACATGATTTCCCATAATAAGTTTAATGTGAAATGGAATTATGTGACAGGACCCAATGGCTGTCTATTGCCTTGAAAACTAATACCTCACCTTCACCACGAGTTTATATTTAATAAGGGCTTCACCTCATCATTTGTCTTTCAGCAGCACAGTTACCCATCCATTGTGCAATTAGTAACAGTGACTGCCTCATTAGTCACAAATCCATCTTGGCATGATCTACCTTTTCCTTTTCATACTGTCACTTGCTGAGTTCCAGATCTCCTGGCACTGCTCCCTGAATGGCCGGGGTGACTCCGGAAAGCATTTTAAGTCGGTAAATGTTGTTGACAGTGTACTTTTCTTTCTGGTGCCTTCATGCTCACCCTGGGCTGCCCACGGATGCCAAACCCAAAACACCCAGAGGCTTGGCACTACCAAATTCTTGCGACTTTTTTGGCTGCCTTCTGCTCTGTTAAAACCTACACCTTCTTATTTCTTTTTTCTCTATTGCTTCAGGGTCTTGTTCTCAGGTCAGAGACCATAAGGGGCAACAAATTAGTCTAAAAATTTTTAAATCTCCACTAATGAGTAGGTAAGCTAATATCTTAAACTTCTACCATAGAGTAACACAATGCAGGCACCTCCTCTCCATTTCTTCTCCTTCTTAGAATTTAGAGCTGCAAGGAACTTCACACACCATTCCAGCCCAAGCACCACCGGCTCTGAGTCAGTAAGCCTGGAGTCGGTTTAGGCACATAAGCGTTGAGAAGGCTTCAGTTGATTCTCGCATGTCACTCTGGATGAGAATACGACCTTCGTGAGACAACAACTGTGAGGTCCTGAAGCTGCACTGTCGGATACAGTAGCTACCTGTCACACAAGGCGATTTAAATGGAAGTGAATTCAAGTGGGAAATACAGCTCATCAGTCATACTGGCCATATGCTGAGTGCTCATAGCCACAGGTGGCTACTGACTACTGTATTCAACAGTGCAGATGTAGGACACTTCCATTAGCGAGAGTTCTAATGGACAGTGCTGCCATCAACCAGGAATCCCATATTGACTAGTGGAATCTAAACCACACCCTTCAGAAGCAGAACAGGATAAAAACTTGGGAGGAGGTCTTAGGACCACCTTCTCGAGGGGGGAAGTACCGGTCAGTGAGCATTTCCCTGGTGCCCCATATATCAGTCTACTCTGGTTCGATTGTCACTTCCAGCCTGGCTGTGTTTTTAAAGGTATTTATTTAAAATATATTTTTATTGATTTCAGAGAGAAAGGAAAAGGGAGAGAGAAAAATATCAATGATGAGAGAGAATCATTGATCAGCTGTCTCCTGCACATCCCCTACTGGAGATCAAGCCTGCAACCCAGGCATGTGCCTTTGACTGGAATTGAACCTGGGACCCTTTAGTTCACAGGCCAACACTCTATCCACTGAGCCAAAATGGCTAGGGCTTACTCAGGTTTTCAGCAATTGGCATAAATACTACCTTACAGTGACATACTTATCTAATAAAACTTATTCTCCTACTCTCATTTCTAGTTTATAAAGTAACTTCATATCCATTCACTTACATGATACAATGATTGTAGGAAAGGCAATATTATTCCGATTTAAGAGCACAAGAATATTAATACTTATCAATAGCAGAATAGTTACATAAATAATCAATCAGCCATAAAAAGAACATATGAGAGGCATGCCTGTTGATTTGAAGGGATTTCCCAAGGTACCATTGTTTGAGGAGAGTGATATGGGAAAGTGTGCATAGCATTAGATTGGCTATTTGGATGGTCACTGCCTGGTCCATCCCTCACTCTTCCCTCACTGCCCCCTGTTATGCAAAGTCTCGGACCCCTGAAGATTCTGTTTTCCAGGCTCCTGTGTCAGTTGGCTCCTAGTCCAGTTCAGCCAATGGGAGTCATGGTAGATTTTTGTGGGGTTTTAGCAGGAAAGAAGCCAGGGCATCCACCTTGGGCAGTATCTTTGCAGCAGTGTCTCTCTTCTTTGGCTCTGTCCCCTGCCCTCCACACCTTCGCCATGGTGCCAGCTTCCTCCAGGTAACTACTGGGATGGGATAACATTACCTCTGTCCTCAGCACCTACTGCCTAGGGCTGGCAGCACTGCTTTTGCAAACTTCTGGGCTGACTCATCGTTCCACGTTTGGCTTCTTAGCTCTCCCATCAACAGTGTAGCCAAAATCCTGCACTAAATTCTCTCTGTTTGGATGATCTTAGAGTGATTTCCATTTTCCTGATTGGGTCCTGATTGAAACAAATATGATCTTTCTGTATAACATTATGATAATCAATACAGAACGAGTCTGTGTGAGCTACATGTGCATGTGTTTGATTATGTGAGCTTAGAGAAAACCATAAAAGGATAAGTACTGGGTTGTTAATGAGGAATGTGGCAAGGGGAGTGAGTGCCTCTGGGTTGGAGAGATGGAAGAGGACAAGGATAAAGCTAAACTAAAAAGGAGGCAAAAAGACTGCATTAAAAATGCCTGATATGGTGACACCTGTATTTACATAAATGCACATGTGCTTCTGTTTAAATAAGAGAGCTGAAGAAACTGGTTGGAGTGATTTACTGCCCTGTCCATAGGTCAATACGTGGTGGAGCTGGAGCTTAAACCCAGGTCTTCTGACTTCAGATTTGGATAGTATAGAATAATGGTCAAGAACCCTGATTCTTTTTAAAAAATATTTATTTTTATTGATTTCAGAGAGGAAGGGAGATGGAGAGAGAGATAGAAACATCAATGGTGTGAGAGAATCATTGATTGGCTGCCTCCTACTGGAGATCAAGTCTGCAACCCTGGCATGTGCCCTACCGGGGAATCAAACCGGTGACTTCTTGGTCCCTGGGTCGAGGCTCAATTGCTGAGCCACACCAGCTGGGCCACAACCCAGATTCTGAAGCCTTGGCTTTGTGTCCTCACTGGTAAACAGGGGCAATGACACTGACCACTTTCTAGAGGTGATGAGAAGATGAAATGAGTCAATATTTTCAAAACACTTACTTCTGTGTTGGCACATTGTAGGTTCAATATAAGTATCAAAGGAGTGTTTTTTCTCTGTCACTTAATTGTATTAAATATATCAAGAAAGGGTGAATACTCGTTCCACTGTTTTAATTTTTGCATTTGCACTGTGAGGAGCAGGTAGTTGCAAGATCTGATTAAAGGACTCAATTTAACTCAACATAAACAAAATAATGTGCTTTGCCAAGGGACAACAGAAAAGAAAAAGAATTGGAATAGAAATTTCACTTTGGGGAATCTTAGTGAAATAAAGCTAAGTATGGAAACAGCTTTATGTGCAAATGTGTTTATTGCTACATTTTCATAATTGCAAAAGATTGGGAGCCACTTAAATGTTTTACCATGAGGAATTAGTTAAGATAGCTGTTAAATATCTTTGTGATGGAACATCATAAACATAGAATTGCTTAAGGAAGTAGGTAATAACATATTAAGCACTCATGCTATAATGTTATGTAGAAATACAACATTCTTAATTATACACATAATGATTACATTAAAATAAAATCCTTGCCTGGAAAAAGGCTAGAATGACATATACTTTTGTAATGCAGGTAATGGATCATATATAATTTCACATCCAGCAATCAGAGACCGATGTGAAGTCTGCCCGGTTACAGTCTGTTTGGTATTGGCAGTTCCGTGGTCTCTGGGTTCCCCCAATGTACACGTCAGCCTTCACTTTGGGCTGAAAACAGAGGCTGGAGGCAGCACCCTGGGCTGTGCGTCCTCTGCATGAGCTGACATTTCGTGGGAATGTGCATGAGCAGGAGGCATCTATTTCTTTAAGGGAAGGCTGCTTCTAGATTTCTAGAGTGACCAGTGGAAGAACAGAGGGAGTGGAAAAAAACATTCTTCACTATCTTGCATGCCTTTTTACTTCTCCCCCAAATAAAGGCTTATCTCTGGGTCAGGCCTGGAGTTGCCAGTCTAATCAAGTCAGAAGCTCGACCAGACGACCCTGCTGAAGCCTGGGTCAGAGCACCCTGGAAACTTAGGGGTTCCCTCCCGCCAAACACTTGACCATATTTTGCTTTGTGCTGTGTCATATCTTTACTGTGAGCTTTTGAGGGCGAGGCAAGGCCAGGGTATTTGTTCTTCTTTTTTTTCGTTTTGGAGAATCTTTATTGGGATATAATTTCTACAATTCACTCTTTTAACATGTACATGTCAGTGGTATTGAGCATATTCATGAGGCTGTGCAACCATCATCACTAGTTAATTTCAGAAGATTTTCATCACCCCCAAAAGAAACCTCATCCCCTTTAGCAGTCACTCCTCATGACCAGCCCCTGACAGTCCCTGATTTACTTTCTATCTCTAGGGATCTTTCTATTCTAGACACTTCAGATAAATGGAAGCACACAAATTGTGGCTTTTGCATCAGGCTCATCCATGTTGTAGCATTTATCAGCACTTCGGACCTTTTCATGGCAGAATAATACCCAACTGTGGATTGGCGTATCCCTATCTCTGTGTTGTGCCTGGTACATGGGAAGCATGCATGATGGTTGCTTAGGAAATAGTCAACTGGTGATATTCTTTATAATCCTCTTTTCAGTCAACCGAGTCATTAGAAAACTATAATATTTTAATTTTCTTCTCTATTATCACCACAAGCATTCCAAACTCAAATGAACCAGATCGCTAACTTCCAGGCTCCTCCCATTCCAATTTATTCTCTGCTCACTGACAAAATTTAGCTTCATAAACAATGACTTCACGTAGTCAGATTCTTGTACAAAAACTCCTAGTGGCTTGAACATCATATATGTGGTTCCTGTTTTCATGAAGCTTATAGTCATTAGGCAACTAATCACATGAGGAAATAAGTAATTGTAAATTATAGAACTTATCTATCTGTCTATCTATCTATCTATCTAGATACAGATATAGGTATATTTTAATATTTTTGTTAACTAATTCTGTAATTCTGTCCCATTTGTGCATCCGTTTCCATTAATGGATGCTATCCCATATTATTGCTCATATTTACCTGTTTCTTTGCATGATTGGTAATTTTTTATTTGATGCCATGTATTCAGAATTTTACCTTACAGGGTGCTGGATGTTTTTGTGTTCTTATAAATATAATTTAATTTTGTTCTAAGATGCAGTTGAGTAATTTGGAAACAGTTTGCCCCTTTTGAGACTTGCTTTGAACTTTTGTTAGGCAGAACTCAAAAAGCCTTTAGTCTAGGGCTAATTTTCCTGCACTACTGAAACAATACTGTTCTGTGTATTGTGTACTTTACTTAAATATCCCATGAATTATAAGGATTTCCTCTCTGGTTGCTGGGAAAGCATGCTATTTCTGGCTTTATGTATATTTTAAAAGTTGTTGCCTCTGCTTCTTTGGATGGTTTTTTCCTCACATACGTGCACTGAGCTGTACTCAGCTGAAGACCTTCACATGTTGAGCTCTTGAGCTCCCTGCCTCACCTTCCTCCCATGCAGCTCTGGAGAGAGAGAGAGAGAGAGAGAGAGAGAGAGCCTATGACCTGTCTACATTGTATTAATGTACAGTTCATTGCCAATTAGGACTCTTCCCATTACAAGGGACAGAAACCACACAGGTTGGCTTAAACAAAACTGGAATTTGTTCATTCCCATGTGGAAATGTCCAGGAATGGTTGTTTTCATGCACCGATGGATTCAGGGGCTCACATGATGCCACAAAAAAGAAATTTCACTCTCTCTATTGTTTGGGTCTTCTCTGTTGGCTTTAATTCTTAAATTTGTATGTTAGACCCTGGTAGCTCCAAAAACTGAGCATGTCCACTTCTGACAGTTGTGGCAAAAGTGTCCTTATTTACATCTGATTGGCTCTGATGGGGTCATGTGGCCAGGAGGATGTCGTGCTCTGATTGGCTAGGCCTGAGTCACATGCCTCATCCCTGGAGCCAGCATAGAGCAGCTTTTAATGCCTCAACCTGGAAGGATACCAGTTATTTTGGCCAGAACAATTTTCATGGCCCCAACAATATACAGAAGACTGGGCGTGGTAGGGGAGCCAAGGGAAGACAGTGACCACTAACTTTCTGTCACCACCATCTACGTATCAATCATTTGGGAAATCCTTAACAAATTCTCATATTAAGTAAAATACCCTACTGTCTAAAACTTGCTTTAACATACTATAAAAAAGGCAGAGGACTGAAAGATAAAAGAAGATTGGCAAGATGTTGTGAAATGGTTAAAGGTGGATGATGAGTACATAGGAATTCATAATATTATTAGACTTCTGTGAATCTTTGGAAATTTCCATTATAAAATGTTTTGAAAAAATAAAAGAAGAAACACTGACCCAAGGATTTCTTGTTGAGCCAGAGAATCATAAGGAAATAAAATGGGTGTTATTTTTAAGCCTCTAAGTTTTGGAATGGCTTGTTATACAGCAATAGACAACAGATCAGATAGTGTTATACCCATAGGCCCTTGAGTCAATGGTTAAGACTTTAAAATGTGTTTTCTCTCTCCTTTAAAAAAAAAAATCTCTAGGCTGCACATCTTAGAGATGATAAGGACTGAGTCTCAGATGTCTCAAAGTTAAAAAATATATATCAAACTATATTTCCCTCCAAGGAGACTTTATTCACTCAGCTTTGGTTTTATCTACTTTTATGACATCTGAATTGCACTAGGATGTGATTTAATTTTGGGTTTGGAACAGAGTTTATATTGGCATTGGGGGAGTTTTCCTGAGAGATCAACTTTCAAGGAAACATATATTGAAATTCAAGGGAAAGTGTGATCCAAACAAGTGGGATTTCCAAAAGAGCAGAGTCCAGTCACCAAAGCACTAACCATCTCCAGCTGCTGCTGCTGATACTTCTTCTGGGATTCACTCAAGACCCCACGAGGCAGGCATAATATTAGATGCTCAGGACGGAGGTGATGAAAATGGGATTGCATGGGAAAACTGTTGGCTTGTGCTAGTTTCTAACCATCCCAGTTAGGGGTATAATGTTCTGCAAAATCACACTCAGAACCTAAATTTTAATGAAGCAAAGCCTCCCTTTTGTCACCTTCAGTGGGTCAGGAGGAGAGAATGGCTATTTCCCAACCATTTTGTTCGGAGTCTCTCTGCATGAAGAGCAGTTGGAAAGAGAAACTTGCATTCCACAGGAAGCTGTGTATGCGTCCCGAAGCAGACGAATGCTGTCATGAATTCCCGAACGACACCAGTGGGTGTGAGCATCATTGGGAATGAACTGCTAAACTGCTGTTTTTAAAAAGCGTAGCTGGCTTTGCTACAGATTGAATCTTGCCTGTATGATCAGTCTCAGAAAGAATCATGCATTAAAAGGCATCACTTTGGGGAGCGCCCTATTTATCTTCAAGTTGCTCAAGATATCTAGCTGAGTTTACAATCCAGAACCTTTGACTCTAGGTAATCATTTTCCAAATATATTTTAACTAAGAATAAGTATTTTCCCCCGTCTCAAAAAGGCTATATTCATTTTTAAATACATTTAAAAATATATTTTATTGATTTTTCACAGAGAGGAAGGGAGAGGGACAGAGAGCAAGAAACACCGATGAGAGAAACATTGATCAGCTGCCTCCTGCACACCTCCCACTGGGGATGTGCCCGCAACCAAGGCACATGCCCTTAGCCGGAATCGAACCTGGGACCTTTCAGTCTGCAGGCCGATGCTCTATCCACTGAGCCAAACCGGCCAGGGCTTAAATACATTTTTGTTGACTTCAGAGAGGGGAAGAGAGAGAGATAGAAACATCAATGATGAGAGACAATCATTGATTGGCTGCCTCCTGCATGCCCCCTACTGGGAATCGAGCCCGCAACCCGGGCATGTGCCTTTGACTGGAATTGAACCTGGGACCCTTCAGTCTGCAGGCTGACGCTTTATCCACTGAGCCAAACCAGCGAGGGCTAAATTTATTTTTAAGTGATGTAGTTCACATCTTTTCTACTAAAAATAGTTATGAATGAGAAGAAAACATTTACCAGGAAATAAGGCTGAGCACGATATGAGGGGTTAAAGGGAAGACAGGCAACTTATTCAAACCGGAAAGGCTGCTCACAGAGTATGTGAAGCAGCAGGAAGCCTTTCAAGAGAAATTCAACAAGAGAATTTGACCAGCTGTTTCTCCATGTAGGGATCTGAACCCAGGGCTGTTGTTGATTTAAAAAACAATAAGGCACAACCTGGCTGGTGTGGCTCAGTGGTTGAGCATTGACCTATGAACCCGGAGGTCACGGTTCAATTCCCAGTCTGAGCACATGCCTGGGTTGTGGGCGCAATCCCTAGTGGGGGGCAGCCAATCAATGATTCTCTCTCAACATTGATGTTTCTATTTCTTTCTCCTTCTCCCTTCCACGCTGAAATCAATAAACATATATTAAAAAAATAAATATTAAGCCACAGCCCCATCCTCAGGAACTTACAATCTACATAGGCATGGAAGGCATAATGCATCTGAAAAGTTAAGAGCAATGCAACAGGCAAGTAAAAACACAGGACATATGTGCGACATCACGATAGTATACAATAAATGTAAAATGAGTGTATGGTGTATGCTACAGGAACTCACATGGAGTGGAGATGGTTGAAGGCTGGGCCTGGGGGAAGATTATAAATGTTATGCAGCTTGGGAAATATTTAGATCCTGAATAATGGACAAGATTTGGAAGAGCTGAAAGGAATGGGGGAGGTAATTAATTTTGGAACAGGACAGAGAAATTGGTATATGGAATGAAGCAAGAAACATATGTATGAGCACTTTGAAAAAAAAATATATATATATATTGATTTTAGAAAGGACCGGAGAGGGAGACAGAAATAGAAACATCAATGATGAGAGAGAATCATTGGTCTGCTGCCTCCTGCATGCCCCCCACTGGGAATTGAGCCCGAAACCTGGGCATGTGCCCTTAACTGGAATCAAACCCAGGACCCTTTAGTCCACAGGCTGATACTCTATCCACTGAGCCAAACCGGCTAGGGCTGCATGTGCACATTTGAAGACAGTGGTAGGAGAGTTTCATTAGAGTTAAGGTGTGTGTTGATGATTGTTGGGCAATGAACTGTATTGGAGCCTATGGTGGCTCTTACTGGTCAAGGTGTTTGAGATACAGTCTCTTGATCTTATATATATAAATCTTTGGGTGTCTTCAAACACCTGTTAAGATGCTGCAAAAAATCAGGACTATGCAGGGTCTTGATGAATGAACAGAAACTTTCAAAGAGTTACCAGCTGAAATAAGATCCATCACTCTTTCCACCTTTGGACTAAATAAAGTAATTAGAAGCTCAGCTGATCTATTTAATTTGGGTCAACTTGAGAACCTTTCTACCAAGATATGAACTTGGTTCCATAATCTAAATTTAGGTTTCTCTTACACAAAACTGGGCATAAAGAAATTAAACACTACTATTCATCGTGCTCCCCCACCAAACACGATTGTGTGTGTGTAAACGTATAATGTGCACTCAAAATATTTAACATTCAGAAGGCAATATAATACACACATCCTATATAATAAAAGCCTAATATGCTAAGTGTCTGGTTGACCAGTCATCCGGTCGTCTGTTCAACCAATCAAAGAGTAATATGCCAATGAAATGCTAAGGCTGCTCAACCGGTCGCTATGACATGCACTGACCATCAGGGGGCAGATGCTCTGACTGGTAGGTTAGCTTGCTGCTGGGGTCTGGCTGATCGGGAATGAGCGAGATGGGCCGGACATGCCCTGGAGCCCTCCCGCGGCCCCTCCCCAGCTGGCCAACCTCCCGTGTCCCTCCCTGGCCCTGATCATGCACCAGTGGGGTCCCTTGACCTGGCCTGTGCCCTCTTGCAATCTGGGACCTCTCGGGGAATGTCGGAGAGCTGTTTTTGGCCTGATCCCACAGGCCAGGCTTAGGGACCCCTCTGGTGCATGAATTCATGCACCAGGCCTCTAGTTTATATATAATACATGTACAACATATATGTATTATAGCATCGCTTATTGAGTGATTTAAAATGAGGTGTAAATTCTTTATCAAATCAATTCTAATAATTTTCAAATAATTTGCTGATAATCTGAAATGGTGATTATAATCTTTTGTTTGAAGTGACTGTCATTCAAAAAATAATGCCCCAATTTGAACCTTGATTTTATGAAAGAAACTGTTTCCAAATTACTTCCCTGAATTATGGGCCATTATGTCCTCAGTACCAGATGTTGTGTAGCAGAAAAAGGCAACTGGATGGCCCATCTGCAGTTTGGGGTTGGTACACACCTGGATGTCAAGGCTTTCCATGGGGCCTGGACCTGGAGATCCTGTGTCTGGGACTCAGTGACACTGTTGCCACCCCCTCTCCTCCACTGCTCACCAAAGGTGGCCCTTGGAGCAGGAGGCAGGGAGGAGATGCATACACCTGCTTCTTCACGTGTGTAGCCAGTATGAACCTCATCATCACAAGGCTTGTATTTAATGAAGTTGTACAAGAAGTGACTATAGCAGGGCTTCCATGTACCGAGCAAGGAGGGCTCCCACTTCTGCTTTGATTAATAGGAAGGATCTCTACCTGTAACTGACTTCAGAAGAACTCTACCAACTATAATAAGAGAGAACTCAGGCATAGACAGACCTCCATTTGCTCAAGTCAAGAGTTGGCGCAAATGTGCACAAAGGTGAATATGCATACTTCTGGCAGTAGAAAGAGCAACTGTATCCCAGGAGAAGAGAATGCAGGCTGGACAAGCTTCAGACTTTAAAAGGGGTCACCCTTTTTTTTTTTTTTTCAATTAGGAGACTATATTAGAAACTCAGTTTCCTATAAGTGTTTTTAGAACATGGAATATGGTTTTATGTATAGAGTATATTGAAGTAAGCCATCATCTTTATAAAATCCCAAGTGAAATACAATTTGGGGGGTTATTATTTTAAATAAATATTTGGATTAGGTGCACCCTTCTTGCTATAAATGTCAAGGTCAGGTGCCCAGGCAGGTAAAGCCAGGTAAACAGCTTCCACCTCAGCATTCTATAACCATGAAGTCTATTACTATCTGGGTACACCAAATATTGTTAATTTCTGAGTTAGCTGACCAAGGATTATGGCAGAGAGGCTCAAGCCTTACAGTGCACAGTGATCACCAAAGAAGGTTGTTAAAACTACAGATCTTGGGTCCCGCCTCCGAGACTCTGATTCAGCTGGAAGAGCTCCAGGATCTTCATTTTTAGCAAATGCCTACAGCATTCTACTGCCCATGTGACTCTGCACTGTATGTTAAGAAACACTAAATTAGGTCTTTGTTTCAGGAGATCCTAACTGCAGATCTTTTGAATGAAAGAGAGAGAGTTTAAGAGTGCAGGGCCAAGGGAAGATAATGATGGTATTCTTGATATCTACATCAAGAAATGAAAACATCATTGAGTAGCTTCTTTTTTCCCAAGAGTTGCCCAAACATGCCAGAGTTCTCTAGAAGTTGTGAAAAACAGGAAGCTCCTGAGGTTAGCTTCTCACAAATTTATAGTTGGAATAAGACGGAGGTCATTATGACAGAGATCGCAGGCAGGGAGAGGGGTGGGTGGGGTTGTCATCCAGCCATTCTCTTTCCCTCCAAAACTATTATCATTTATGAATGAAATGATCACACTGCTGATTCTGATTCTAGGTTATTAACCAAGTAGTTAAATTTAATAAAATCCCAGACTAATCCAGACAATTGGTGGCCAACTAGCAACTTTCTCATTAAGGTCTTACATTATATTTATTTTTATAACATGCTGATGGAGTCAAAGTCAATTATCGTGCTAGTGAATACTAAGCATGAGTCAGGAAAAATGAGCTAGATTTACATGTTGCAACATGGGTGGGTCTCAAAAACAAAAGACTGAATGAAAGAGATAGGTACCGATGAGATAGAGAAATACCATTTATATATCTAATAAACACACACAAAACACTGTTACCTATTTTTAAGGCTGAATACACAACTACATAAAAACACGAAAGGTGGGAAATGCATTAAACAAACTAAAGCGAATGTCTATGTTAAAGGAAGGAAAAGTGAGATTGGAGGTAGAGGATAAAACCACGCTAAACCAGGAACTCACAACAAGTCAATCAATGGTGATTGTGTATCTTAAGTTGAGGAGAATGATGAACTCAGCTGTGGGCCTCTGAGGAACAAATGAAAAATGTTAAATACGTGATCCCTGTCATTATGGAACTGCAGTTCAGTGGGAGGTAGGTGCACAAAGTAAGAAAGACATAAGTGTTAGGAGGTCCCAGTGCACACTACGATAGCTCAGAGAACAGGAAAAAAAGGGACAACAAATTACAGGACATTTTAAGGAAAACAGAAAGGAATAAAACAAATGTTCTCTGGTATCTGGTGTCTGGATGCATTCCATTGTGTGCTTATCTTTGAAAGTCCCTTAATTTCATAGTTTTCTCAAAGGTGAGCAAGAATTAACACCAGTCTAGACTCCTCCAACCCTAACCCAGTTTCCAAAGACTGTTTTATTCACTTTGCTCTTTTCCAAATGCATAGAAGATATGATAGAACTTTACTTAGGACTTTTCATATATTTATTCTTGTTCCTTTTCTTTTTAAAAAAATATTTTTTATTGATTTCAGAGAGGAAGGGAGAGGGAGAGAGAGATAGAAACATCAATAGTGAGAGAGAATCATTGATTGGCTGCCTTCTGCAAGCCTGGCACTGGAATCAAGCCCACAACCCAGGCATATGCCCTGACCGGGAATCAAACTGTGACTTCCTGGTTTATAGGTTGTGAGCCACACTAGCTGAGCTATTCTTGTTCCTTTTCTCCCACTTGTTTGTATAGAGCTCAGGCTCTGTGAGGTCAGGTGATATTTGCAAAACTTTTCCAATACCGAAGTGTGCTCTTCTACCTCATATTAGTTAAGGTAACACTAACTGCTATGGTAGAGGTGCCCCCAATATCACAGGCTTAAAACTCAAATCACAGTATAATGATGGTTCTCCTGGGCTGCTGGCTCTCTTCCATGCTGTGACTCAGAAACTCAGTTTCCTTCAATCTTGACCTCGTGGCATGTTATGCACATGGCTCTCATGTGCCCTGGGCGTCTCTTCCATTTCAGCCAGCTGGAAAAGGAAGAGGAGATGGAAGAGCATGCTTGGGACATTTTGATGGGCAGGATTGGAAGAAGTAGTACATCATTTCCTAGTCCCACTTCATTGGCTGGAACTCTGTCATATTGCCAACAGGAAGGCTGGGAGAAGTAATATATCGTTATGCTAGGTACATGGGAAGATGAGTCGGCCATATTATTCCTATTTATTCACTGATTTATTTGCACCTCATTCAAAGGAGGTGTAGTAATAGGGGTTGATAAAGATAGTAGAAAAAAGACCTTTGATTGAACTGAATATAGCTGATCAGAAGTTGGATAAAGAACCTTAGTGTGCCCTTTTAAAGTCTTCCTCACCATCATTCATTGATTATAAAACATGGACACCTGCATCAACAGAACAATTGTATGAGTTGGAAGAGCTAGAAAGCCTTCACCCCAAAAATATTCTGGTATGTGGCCAAGAGGGACAGTGGTCAGCTTTGCACCTCTCCTCTTTCAACTGCCCTTTATGATTTCTCTGAGCCAGTAGAATCTTCCAATCTTGATTACATTTTCTAGATTTTTATCCCCAAGCTTGCCACACCTTTGAGACTTGCTCAGCCCTTTATGCCTTAGCTGATTTTTTTGGACTCTACTTCTTGACAGCCCATAATTCTCTGCTTACTTGTTTCAGCCCTAGCTGTGCTGATGTAATTTTTTCTTCTATCTTGTTTGAGTCAGTTACCTACTAAACAGCTAAATTCTGGGTGGTGGTATATTCTCATTAGTATTATTTTGTTGCTATCTTCATCTCAATGTGATTATGATATATTAATAGTCAGGATTTCTATGTGAAATCCCCACAAAAGAGCTTAACATTTTATCCCATATATATATTTATATATACATATAATCACATATTTATGGGACATAGGCTCCAGTGTCCCTGCCACGTATTTAGGTATTTGTTCATCATAATTGGTTACTACTCAAAATGTTCTGGAGGGAACTGAGGCAAGTTTTCAACTCAGAAAAGTCAGAGTGACTAAGGTGTTTAAAATGAGTTATCGTCAGATAATCAACTTATGATGCAAATATTGCTAATATATCTTTTCCCCACACATTTACATGATCTGATCAATAATAGATAGTGCAATAATTTTTTTCCCTTTGATTTATAAAGGCCAGGCATTGACAGGCTATATAACCTACAGGTCAAATTTGGCTCGCTGCTTGTTTTGGTGAACAAAGATTTATTGGAACACAGTAAGGCTCATTCAGGCACATATTATCTCTGGCTGTTTTCATACTACAGTGGTGGAGTTGAATAGTGTGGCAAAGACTACTAGTACATGGCCCTCAAAGCCTCTAATATAGAAAGTGTGCTTACCCCAGCCTTAGGAAAATGCACTGAAAACTTGTACTAGTATATAATTCCTAACGCAGAATAAATGGCCAATAAATGTGAGTTTTCTAGTCCAATCGTCCTTTGCTTATTTTGTTTCTTCTACCTGGAATGCATTGACTCTGTAATCATTTATTCATTTACCACAAGCACTCACAGTGTGGCGGGCACTGCTCTTGGCTCTGCCAATAAAGGTAACACATAGAGTTTCTGTCCTCATGGAGCTCATTTTCTACTGGAATGGGGCAACAAAAGACAGGTAAACAAGTAGATACAGAACATCTCATGATTAGGGTCGTGAAGGTGAATAAAGCAGGGTACAAGGGTTCCCTGTTTAATTCCTGCTCATACTCCAAGGTCTTGCTCATGCCCAACTTCCTGCATGAGAACATGCTGGTCTCCTCATTTGGTCTTTGCTTCTTTCCCTCCCTGTTAACTCACAGCTCTTGTACTTATAAGGCATTTATGTCATTCTACTTTGAACTGGAGTTCTTTGTGGATGTTGTTCTTCTCCAAGGTAGATGGTGAGCGCAGAATAACAAAGGCAATGTAGCAATTTTTGTTTCTAAACAGCAACTAACACAGTGCCTGAAATTTGCTATGAAATCGATCAATCAATTTAAGCCAAGTCTTGGCTCTAGTAATGGAGGTTTTCAGTACACAATAATTGGATGCATTCCCCCAGAGCCCGCCGTATTCCTGATTTGTGGCCATCGCTGTGGCTCATCACCACTTTCACAGATAGAAGGGAATTTCCCAGGAGCTAAGATCCCTCAGGCATTAACTACACTCACAGGCCCATTTGGACCATAAGCTTGATTTTTTCTCTTGATATAGAAATCAGATAAAAATCTTCTTAATTGGTTATTCCCTAAATTTCCCTCAGCAAGAAGGAAAAAATCCAACCAAGCACCAAGTAGAAGGGAGAAAGGGAAGAAGTTGCACAAGTAGTTACCAAACAGATAATTAAATAAGAAATTCTTGGCTTTTTGTTGTTGTTCAACCAGACCCCCTCCCTCCCCCTCCCTTCCCACAGAGTTCATGGACTGGTCTGTTGGAGGAAAACAGGTTACTTTGTTGGAAAGAAACTAGCGTTGGAGATGCATTAATCAGCGCCTAGGGATTGGTCAATTTCTCCCATGCGTGGGATGAATGGGGCTATTCATGAAAGGGCATCTGGGCAGGAAATGTGGGAGCTGTGGTGAACTGAGCCTGGCCAGGCCCCAAGAGTGGAAGGGAAATCTGTCATCAGAACAAATGAGCATCAGCTAGGTGAGGGAGAAGGCCAAAGGTGCTTGGAGAGGTGAGTGAGAAGGAAATGCAGAGTTGTGACCTGTTACCGATTTGTACGGTTCTTGGGGCAAAGCCACAGACCGAGCTGAGCCGTGGATCATAAGGTCCTGTGTTACACTCACCGCTGAGCCCTCCATGAACAAGACCAGTCTCTGTGACCCTTGGCCTAGAAGAGACGAATTTTGTTATTGTCTCAATCTCTTCAGCACTATCACCAATGTTCCCCACTATTTCCCAGCACTGGGAAGAAAGAGCCAGCACTGAGGTCCTGTAAAACCCAATTTACAATACAATTTTCTAGATGCTCTTAGCTTCCATCTTAGGACACCCAAGTTCTACTGAAATAGTCTGAAAATTTCTCCTGACTGTGGGAGTGTTTATATGGCAGAAACATGGCAGAGCAGCCAACGTGCTATGGGAGCACGGACAAGGGTCTCTCCTCAGCCCACACTGTACGCCTTCCCTTTGAACTTGGGAAGCCTGCCTGGATGACCCAAACTATTCCTACTGTGCTACAACCATGTCCTAAACAAGTAGTCAAGGGCTTTGGTCTCTTAGAATCCAGGCTGTGTTCTTGAGGAACAACCTATTTCTGGGACAAACTGGAGGCACCTGGGATAGGAGCAGACTCTGGGGTAGTGTAGTGGGTGATCAGGCAATGAGTTTGCTTGTCTTTTGGGTTTATACCCCTGTGTGTTTAAAGTCCTTCCATTTGGGTTGTACCTCCAGATACTCATGTTTGTGCATACTTATAAATTGAGGCTGATTCCATTCCTGGGATCCTATGTTCACATTTCTAGTAAAGTCTAAGTTGCCCAGCTGAGCCAGTACGAAAAAAAAAGTGATCTTTGTCAGGTAAAGACAATCTATAGATATCATTGGTGAATTTGTGGCTATCTATAATGCAAACACAGTGACATTTTCCCTGTGGTAAATAGAAGTGCATTTGTATAGTAACATCAATATTACTTACATATTCATGGCTGTCATTTATTGAGCACTTACTATGTGCCTGACACTATGCTAAGCACTTTAAAAACAATGTAACATTTACAATTGCACTGTGAGGTAAGTACTAATATTACCCCCATTTTATAGATGAGGAAACTAAGGCTTAGGGTAAGTAACTTTCCCAGACTCAGAGCTAGCAAGAGACAGACTCTGCAAATCTAATTTCAGAACCCAAGCTCTTAGTCTCCATGTTTTTTTAAATTTTATTTTATTGCTTAAAATAAAGGGGGGAAAAGGAGACATATGTACTACTCTTTGTAACATTTTAGTCTCTGTGTTTTAATTGCTCCAGTTCACACAGTTAAAAAGGGAAGGAATGGCCACTAAACCCAGGCAGCCTGAATCAAAGACCTCATTCTTTTTCAGTGCACTATGCTTATATTTTTGTCTGTGTTTACACATATTTTCACCAGATATGCTGAGTTGAGTGGCAGCTCTTATTCTTCTTGGGGGCAGGGGGAAGTCAGGAGACCTCAGAGCCTATGGCTCAGAGCTGTGGACTCACCAGTGTAGACTAATTGTATGCACTTAAGGGAGGATGAGACTTCGTGTTGTATTTAGACATAGAAATAGTCAGAGGCACTTTTTAAAATTCACACTTACTGTAAACAACTGTGGCAAGGAGATTGCAATCCTATCTATTTCAAACACTACCAAGTCACATTGACCTTTTGAAGACTGTGTGTAACAATGGACTCAGCTCTTAAGTAGAAAAAGTAAAATACAATCAATGGAGTGAGGTCATTGTCAATGGTGTATTTTTCTAAAAGGATCAACTTCTTAACTTTAAGTATAATTTATGAACAGTTACAGGCTACCTCCTATGACTTTTCAAGGTTATCTAAAATGTTGCTTATTTCAGGCTGATATAGACCAGATGTATGCTAAAAGAATTTAACAGTAAGACACTCCTCATCTCTCTTTACATTGCATGTCAGGAAACACTCAGAGATGATTTCTAACTTGTGATAAAAGTTAGAAACAGTCACGTGCAGTCTTACTTGAAACATCTTCTTCCATGTGACTTGCCAGCAGCTAAGTTTTCTGTTTAGCTAACAAAGAGAAGGGGCTTACAACAACATACCTGGAATGAAGGAATATGAGATTCAAGTGATTTGCTTCACAGTTTTCATTTAATATAAGCAAAGTGAATCCAATTTCTGATGTAATAGTTTCCACTCCCAAAGAGATGACATATCATTCTATTTCCACAGCACTTTCCAGGAGTTTATTTAATTCATGTCTTGATTTGAATCTACAATTTTGCAAAATAAATTACAAAGTAGGCCCCTAGAAAGACGACGAAGTGGGATTCTTTAGATTCTGAATTCAGGCTCTTGACCTCCACCCCTGTTTCTATCTGTCCTGTTTCATAAGCCTGTTGGAGGCATGCTGAGGGCTTCGAGGTAACAGTGCATGTGGTAGTCATTAGTTCAGCACATGTTTTTGGCTGCCTTCCAGATATATGGTTGATTGCGCTTCCTGGCTTCCTTGGAATTCAGTGGGGGCATGTGACCAGTTCTGGCCAATGAGTTATGTTGGGAAGTGTGTGTGTGTGTGTGTGTGTGTGTGTGACTTAGAGCATTGTACTGACAGCGTGCCACCCCCCAGAGCTTCCTTTCCCTTGGCCATGGACCAGCCATGAGCTGTATATAGCTGTTCTGTTAGCCTGATTTCTAGAATGAGAGTGTCATGGAAATGCGAACACAGTGGATTATGTAACGTTTCTGTTTGGTTGTTTTAAATCACTGAGATATGGGCATTGCTTGTTACTAGAACATAAGTTAGCCCATCATGAGGCCAATGTTACTAGTTGGAATACTGCATGAAATAATCAAGCCCAAGAATCACCAAGACAGTCCTGAGGAGGAATAATAAGGTGGAAGAATTATAAGGTAGACTTTTCTTTCATATTAAGCTTTATTATAAACCTACAGTAATTAAAACAGTTCAGTATCATTAATATAATAAATCAAATGGCCAATGAAAGAAAAATGAGAGTTCAGAAGTAGATCCAAGCATTTTGGGGAACTTTATATTTGACATAGTAGTATTGCAAATCACTAAGGAAAAATAGAATAGTCAAGAAGTGGTGCTGATATTTTCTATGGGGAAAAAAATGAATTTAGCTTATTATCTCATACACAGAAATCAATTCCCAAATGTATTAAAGGCTTAGATGTGAAAGGTAGAAATTTAAAACTTCAGTGGGAGTTTTGAGTTGTGAAAGAATTCTTAAAAGAGATGAAAAGATTGATAAATTAGATTACATTAAAATTAAAAAGTCAAAAGCCTCCATAAAAAAAGATAAGGCACACATAGCAATGCATATAATTTGTAAAAATTACATTTCAGAAAATAAAATAACCAAACAATAATTTAGTTCATATGCAAAAGATCATAGACATTTTATAGAAGAGGAAAAACAAATGACAAATAGATATAAGAATAGACACATCATTAGTTGTCAGAGGATGCAAATTCAGCACACATAAAAACTCAAAAAGTAAAAGTCTGCCAATACTGAGTGTAGGTGAGGATGTGGATCTATGGGATCCTCATGTACTCTTTATAGGAGTGTAAGTTGGTACAGCTACTTTGAGAAGGAATATATATATATATATATATATATATATATATCCATTAATGATGAGAGAGAATCATTGATCGGCTGCCTCCTGCACGAGGAAACGAGCCCGCTACCCAGGCATGTGCCCTGACTGGGAATCGAACCGTGACCTCCTGGTTCGTAGGCTGACGATGCACAACCACTAAGCCACGCTGGCCAGGCAAGAATATTTTTCTATTGATTTTTAGAGAGAATGGAAGGGAGAGGGAGAGACACAGAGAGAGAAACATCAATGTGAGAGAGACACATGGATTGGTTGTGTCCCGCATGCGCCCTGACCAGGGATGGAGCCTGCAACTGAGGTACATGCCCTGGACTGGAATCAAACCTGGGACCCTTCAGTCCACGGGCTGGAGCTCTATCCACTGAGCAAAACTGGCTAGGGCAGAACATTTTCATCATGCAAAAAAAAAAAAAAAAATCCCTGTATGCATTATTAGTCACTCTGTATCTCCTCTGCCCCCCGGCCCTAAGCAACCACTAATACATTTTCTGTCTCTATAGAGTTACCTATTCTAGGCTTTTCACATAAATGAAATTATACAATGTATGGCCTTTCTTTAACTGAGTTCTCTCACTTAGTATAATGTTTTCAATCCATGACCTGTCATTTTAGCTGGCAGTTATGTTTTCATCTTATGGATTTCCCCCATCTCCAATTTCCAATTGTTTCAGAACCTGGTGCAATAACTGGAGAAACAGGTCAGCCCTGCCGGTGCTTTTGTGCTGCTACATGATGTCTCATTTGAAAGCTGGTCCTGCTTGTTCCAATAGACCCTTCTGGACATGGAATGATGCCTTTGTTCCCCCAGATTCTGCCTGCAGTGGCACAGGCTTGATCTCCAGGGTCTTTCGTTGTTGATCACATGACATATTCATTCATTGCTTTCTCAATGCAGGTGTTGTAGTATTAGAAGTGCTTCTAGCTTTAGGCTGGACCAGAACTTCCGAATCTTCTGTTGGAACAGCAATCTTATTAGTGAATTTACTTTTAGAGTCCTTGGGGCCACTGGCCTGCAGAACTTAGACAACTCTAATCTATTCTACTCGACCTTCTCAACTTTGAATTTTAGGGAGCAGGTATTGGAATCTGTTCCTTCCCTCTCAGAAGCCTTGAGAAAAAATCATTCAACTTGGTATACATTCTCCTGGCACTGTTCTACACTTCACATGCCTGCCTTTGCTAGAACATTAAAAAAATATGTTATGCACATTTCTAGAGCAGTAAGTGCCTGTCAGATAAGGGAGACCCCTTGAAACTTTTCCTGGACTAAGGAAGACCCTTTGCAAGGTGACTGGTTCTATCCAACTAGGCAAAGAAGGAGAGCATGGTGTTGGCACCCATCACACAATGTAACGGTTTCCATCTGATCATTTCTTTTCATTAAAAGATATTTTCATTGATTTCAGAGAGGGGTAGAGAGAAACATCACTGATGAGGGAGAATCATTGATCAGTTGTCTTCTACATGTCCCCTACTGGGGATCCAGCCTGCAACCCAGGCATGTGCCTTGACAAGGAATCAAACTGTGACCTCCTGGCTCATAGGTTGATGCTCAACCACTGAGACACAACATCTGGGCTCTTCATTTTTTTAAAGATCTGTTACACTGGCTCAGAGCCCTTCATAGTCTTCAGATATGTCTCCCTGAACTTCAGAGTTGTGTTTGTGCTTTGAGTGTGACAGTCTGGACTAGGAAGTTGGCTCATGCACATTCATTTTTCCTACCTTTCAGTTACACTCTTGTGTTTCCTTTTCAAAAAGATGGATTGTCTTGCCTTTTCTTGAGGGAGGAGGGCAGATTTGACATTCTCTGTATTCCATCAAATTCTTCTTTCTTGGACACAGTGGAGAGAAAGTAACTTAAAAGTTTAAAGAAAATTTGCAAAGATAAAGTGTAGAGCAGTTTGAAAGAGATTCAGTTGCCCCGAGTATACCTACAGACGATGTTGCTGAGTTACTACCGACTGTGGTGAGCACATCAGGCTGCCAGTTGCAATGCTGAAAGCATTGCTTGCAGGAATTTGAGGTCATTAACAAGGGGATTTGTCTTCACTGAAGTGTACAAGCAGGAAGCATCACAAATTCAGCAGTTTTGAGCCTGGAGTCACCTGTATTAGAACCGTGTGATGGGTATTTGCAGTCGGAGGTGTATCATACTCATTTTCTTGAATTTTTTCCTTCTAGGTCCCTGCACGCTGCATCTACTTTTATGGTGACGAATCTTAGCCCATCTGTGAGAGCAAAGAGAAGACAGGTGAGTGGAATTGCAAGAAATTACTTATTTTTCTTTAGTAGGAAAGTAGATTTTCCACTTGTATGATTTATGGTTGTTTATCATCAAGATTACTAGGCCCAAACCCACCTCTACTTTCTAGTTAAGATTTAGGAAGAGCCCAAGGGCAAATGTAGCAGATTTCACGAGGCAGGACTTGCACAGTCGGACTCTGCCAGGCTCCCAGGGTGAGGGGCGTATGGAGCAGACAGGAAGCGGGGTGGGTCTGTTCCGCCTACGCCTGAGCTCCTTCTTCATGCCAACTGCCGTGCCAGGCCCTCCCCGCGTGTGGGAAAGAAAATGAAAAGCTGTATCTTTCTGTTCACAATTTTCACTGGCTCACAACTGTGGCCGAACTATTGCTACAAACCCAACAGATTGAAAGAAAATAGGAGTAAAAATGACGACAATCCAAGGGACTGTGGGAATAGACAGCCTCAGGTGAGTTCCTGATCTTTTTTCTTAAAGATAAGAGAGGAGGTTACCAAAAAAATTACCATGAAAATGGCAAACAAGAGCAAACTTGAGCCAGGTGTGACCAATGCATCATATGCATCCCTCTTTTGAATTATTCAAGTGCATTTCTCACACTTTATTTGTTGGGAAGGATACACTCCCCTGGGAGGGCCTGCCATTGAAGTACAAATGTTTATTGTTGTCTCCTCAGGAACGTACTCTTAACCACATGGTCGTGATTATTGCAAAAGTTTACATATTTTTGGTTAAGATTTCCCACTCATTCATTATAAATTCAAGAAGAAAATGCAATTTATGAGAAAAAGGCATAGAATTTGAGTGAACGCACCTCAATTTTTACGTACACACTGCGGTGATGAACTCACTGTTGATGACACTGTTAACTTCTTTCTGTTTGGCAAGAATTCACTTGCCTGTGGGAAGCAGGAATGCCCCTTATTTTGGTGTTTCTTCCTCTGCCCTCTTAAGCAAAACACATTAGTGATTCCGATTAATTTCTAACCGCACTGTGAAGTTTGTTTTGTTGTCTCAGATGTCATTATTTTTAGTCTTCACAAGACCACCGAGAGAAAGATTACATGATCGCTAGTGAAGTATCCCCTGAGAAAAGGAGGTTTAGAGAGGTCAAACCTGGGTCCTGGGGAACATGGGAGGGGGCAGAGCCAGGGACCAAGCTAGGATATGTCTGCCCTCATGGCCCAGCTCTTCCCCTGGGCCCTGCTGCCTCCTGAGAGCTTGCCCGTGTTTCCTGACATGGGAAGGAGGCGGAAGAATAAAGCAGATGTTTAGAAGGAAACAGAAATGACAGGTGGAGAGGAAGGCAGGGACCATGGAATCTTTGAGACCTGTCCCTTATTAGACAGTAGACCTGGCTGAAGTTAATTAATTTCCCCAGTGATTTCACTTCCCTAAGCTCTGTATTTTTAAAATTGTAAAGGAGAAATAAAAAGGAATACTACCTACCTAATATGGTCCTTATGAAGATTATGGGAAATAATGCAGAGAAAGTGTTGAGCACAGTGAATGTTAGTACTGACCGCTGGCAGAGCTAAGTCAGGAGAGAGGGCCCTCTTTCTCCTCCACAGTGACCTGGGCTTCTCTGTTGGTATTTAGGCCTGTTTATCACTGCCTGTGGGCTATTTGTAGAACCCCTTCCCTTTCCCTGGTTTCTGCTGGGTCCATCTATCAGGCTAATTATCATTTTTTAATGGCTCACCTTACTCACCTTGACTACACTCGTTTGAGACATTTAAATAACTTATATCTTCACAAAAATATTTTGAGAACATTTTCATGGTTGTAATGATATTAAGATATTTAAGGTATTACAATACATGCGGAGCTGGGACCAGGGGAGATGCTTTTTGCTTTTTCCATTACTGGAAATCTAATAACATTGTTACACGAAATAATTTGGATTGTTTCAAGCACCAAATTACCAAGTGGGTATAATACTGTAAGGATGTATGTAACAAAGGCATTCTGTATAATTCAGCCTGCTCAGCACAATTGCTCGAAGAAGTTGCAATATTTTTTCTCTTATTAACAGACTGACCTCATATTTTTATGGGAAAATTGATAAACTTTCCTTCTCGGTATCCTCTTAAGATGCATATGAATTGTACTTTAAAGTGGGTAGCCAGTAACCTCATTTCATTCCTCCCATCTGCGGCCCTGACCCAGCTCTTTAAAGAAATGCAGCATCAGCACCCCTCTCACCATTTCCTTTCGCTTGCCTGAGATCTAAGCAAAATGTCCCCCAACCCCATGGGTGAGGTTGGGGTAGGGAGACATTAATGTTCTCTGCTATTCTCTGTAATTTCAACCTGTTTTGCCTGCCCTGGAAGACATGGTAATTGGAAAGAGCAAACTAATAAAAGAACCCTGGACAACAGGACGGGACCCGTCCTAGTCTTGGTTCTACCATTCGCTGTGCGACATGGAATAAGTCCTTTCCCCTCTCTGGGTATCATTTTCCTCATTTGTAAAAGGAGAAGCTTTTACAAGGGACTATCACATGACACAGGTGTGAGCGATGGCATAAAGGTGACTTTAATGTTTCAGAGTCAAGTGAATCTGTATCACTCACCCTTTTCTCCTGCTTACCTTTACAAATATGGGGCATTGTTTGATTCGGGCCTTGCTAATTGCAAGGAGTAGAAATGTAACAACCTAGTCCAGATGTAAAGGGGTTGTTGAAGGACTACGTGGACTAACGTGAAGGCATCCAAGACAGGAAATGAAGTTCTGTCAGGCCACAGGGAACGGAGGAAGCCCAGGAACTGAGCTGGCCAGTCCAGTCTCGGGGCTCAAGGTTTCTCAGTGCTGCTTCATTCGGGCATTTGATTCCTTCTGCAGACTGGTTTCTTCTACTTAATTTTGGATTTTCTGCTTCCTTATAATTCTGAGCTGTCTTGGCACAATGCTGACTCATCTTTATGAGCTTTAACTAATAGTCTTCCATGATCCAATTTCCTCAGACCCTTAGAGACCCCTTTCTTCTATCACCTGAAGAAGAAAGGGCCAGTTTGGTTCAGGCATCCACCCCTGGTGCAATCTGTGGTGGCCAGCGGTCAGAGGGTGCTCAGAGATACTCCTGTTGAAGGCTGGGGACAGGGCAGTTTCTTTGAAAGGGAGTGAGACAGGGATGGGCATGTTCACTAGAGATCTAAGGACAATCCGATGTAGGGGCTCTGGGGCTTTAGCTAGACTTTTGTATTATTTTTCAAAATCCATTGGTGAGATCAGAGTGGCAGAGACGAGTGAGCCTCCTAGTCAGGTAGGCGCTCAGCAATACTCACTGAAGCCCCTCACAGAGGGATGACATCTGCGTACTCAGTAATCTGTGTAGAGTGCCTAGTGTGGGGCCTGCCACAGACTGTGTGCTCCATAACTGGTGGCTCCCTCCTCTCAAGGAATTTCAGTCATGTTGCGGAGACAAAATAACCATCTATCCAGTAAAATACAGGAAAAATGAGGTGGATCATTGGCTTTCAAAGAAGAGACAACTCGGGCGGAGGGAGGGGGGGGGGGGCGCTAGGGTTGTTGAGCCTTGAGTAGAGGATAGAATCCAGAGAGACTATGGAGGGGCGGGATGAGGAATGCCTGCAGATTTCAGGAATATAACAAGGCACAGAGGCCAGATGCTGAGCCTGTGGAGGAGAGAGGAGACCACTCTGGTTGGAGGAGAGGATTTGCCAAATGAGCAGCAAAAGCTCAATCTTTTGGGAAATAAGGACCTACCCAATCAGTTGGGTAAAAGGTAATGCAGTTCATTGCTCAGGCAGACTCTAAGGCAGTAGTTCTCAACCTTATGGCCCTTTAAATACAGTTCCTCATGTTGTGACCCAACCATAAAATTATTTTCGTTGCTACTTCATAACTGTAATGTTGCTACTGTTATGAATCATAATGTAAATATCTGATATGCAGAATGGTCTTAGGCGGCCCCTGTGAAAGGGTCATTCGACCGCCAAAGGGGTCGCGACCCACAGGTTGAGAACCGCTGCCCTAAGGCATTGGTCGGGCATCCTGGACTCAGAAGTGCTGTCAACAGCACAGTCTGCCACAAACTCCAGTAAACAAGGCTCTTTTTGAACTGTTGTTTAGATGATTTAGAGACTGTTGGTCACACAGCCCAATCCTGGTACAATGTGGGCGACAGGGACCATTGGGGCTGTCTCAGAAGCTGGCTATCATACCCTTTACCTTTAAGCAAGACAGAGAACTTCTCTGAGCCTCATCTTCCTCTCTATTACATGGAAAATGCTGGCTAGAGGTGCTGACTTCATGGGGTCTTATGAGGATCTAGTGAGGTGATAGATGAGAAAGCCCTTTGTAAACTGTGAAATATATTCTGTGTCACTGATCGGGAGGTGAGGAGTGAACGTCAGAGGCAGCCCAGAATTCCAGTTCAATCAAGGGAGAGACACAGGCTATCTTAGGCCACAGTACTCCTCCCCTCCACACAGACACTCTCGGCTGCTTCTAGGGCTTGCAGATTAAGACCATGTAGAGTTTGCGGTGAGCGTGTTTAATTTTTTTTTTGACATAACACATTTTATGTTTCTAAGGAAAATGTCAAGCCTCATTGCAAAGTTTGAAAAGCTTGAGGACACTAACATGCTCTCACCATACAGTTTGTTAATGAGTCAATTGTTCATGTATTAAACACATATGGATTCAATTCTAATGAAATGATGCAGAACTTGGAAAGAAATACTATAGTTTTAGCTGCACTGAATGTAAGGACAGTGAGTCGTGTGACCTAATAAAAAACGCCCTGTGTCCTGAGCTGACCCTTGTTTGGTTTCAGCATCAGCGTTTGTCCACAGGCAAAATATTCTTGCTCACAAACTGGCTGGGACCATTTCTCCTTTGCATCTGTGGGGCCTATCTCTTGATAGGTGTTGTGCAGATAGAATTTGTAATGAAGGTGAGAACGTAATGCTGAGGGTATAGTGTTTGGGTAAGCCTCTGGCTCCCAAAACAACCACTCATAGCCATGGCATGTCTTCTAGTTGCATACTCTTTAACTTACTTCTCAGGCCTTATTGTATTTTATTGATTTCAGAGAGGAAGGGAGAGGGAGAGAGAGATAGAAACCTCAATGATGAGAGAGAATCATTGATCGGCTACCTCCTGTATGCCCCCCACAGGGGACTGAGCCCACACCCTGGTAATCAAACCCTGAACTCCCCAGTTCAGTGATCAATGCTCAACCACTGAGCCTTACTGGCTGGGCTACACTGTCTCATTTTATAACTATGGTGTGTAAGGTGGCTTTAGCCACTGCCTGCTTCTATATAACTTTTATGATCTCTACTTTTAATGTTCCCAAAGTTACAGTTTTTAACATTTTATTATATAGCATAATATATCTGGCACATTTTATATAGTTAGTGCTATTATGGTACTCTCATTTTCCCTTCTGAAAATGATGGGGCTAGACGCGGTGCTCTCGAAGGTCCCTCTTAGTGTATCCTCTGATCGTAATACCTGCTTAACAAAACCTCTGGGAATGAAGCCTGTTCTAGATGAAGTCAGGTAGGCAGAGAGTTGGAGAGTGACCCATTTAAAACTGCCTCCTAGAAAATGAAGATCATTAAACACAGAAGTTCTTGGTGATGCGGAGATTGGTGGGGAGTTTGCAGTGGAGGGAGGGGCCCTGACAATAGGAAGCAGCTAGTCCCATCCAGGAGAGACTGGGAGTCCATCGAGGAAGGACACGGAGTAAGATGCAGGGAGCCTGAACCATGACATACTTGAATATCACACCTCTTTATTTTTTAAATTTATTTTCCCTTTATTGATTAAGATATTACAAATGTGTCCTTATCCCCCCAATGTCCTCTCATCCCCCCAATCCTGCCCTCACCCAAACCCCCTGTTGTCCACATCCATCGCTTATGCTTATATGCATGCATACAAGTCCTTTGGTTATCACACCTCTTTAAAGAGCCCATGACAGGTTGCCTTAGGGACCCTCAGAGCCCGACTCTAGGTGCAAGACTTGGCCCAGCTTCTCCGTCCTTCCCCAAGTCCCATGGGGTCGGTCTGCTACCCATCACACTGACACAGCTTCTTGGCTTTTGTTTTCTTCTTTCTCTTTTTTCTTTTCCAGAGCTCCTCAGAGGGGCTGGTTGGCAGGCAGGCAGCTCAGGGCCCTGCTGCGAAGGCAAGTCTAACAAGCTTGTGCTGATTGATTAAACAGGACAGGCGAGGGGTGATGCCAGCATGAAAATTCCTCCCTGTGATTGTGCTAAGGGTTGGGCTTGCTAATGAATGGGGTCTGATTACGGCCCAGCCTCTCAAGTGCCTCCTGTTGCCCCAGTCTGGGGACTCTTCTGCTTCGAGTGCATCTTGAAAGGAGGAGGTGCAGAGTTCTCAGCAGGATCTGGTGTGGAGGGGCCGCGATATTTTTAGCCCACTTGTTGCTCTCAAGCCTCGTCTACACTGTTTGGAGGTGGAAGGTGATTCTACCTGCAACCAAAGCCACCTGCTTCATAAATCCTGAACATTTAGGCCTGGAGGTTCCAAACTGAGATCAAGCCGGGAATCTCTGAGAGTCCATTGGGAAGCCTCAAGGGTGTAATTACTTCTGGCAAGGTCATCTCTTCATTTCCAGGGCTTGTTACTACAAGTGAGGTTGACCTGTAGTTCTACCCCGTCTTAGTTAGGGAAATACTAGGTGATGTAACAAACAAACAAACCCTAAGATGTTAGTGTCTTACATGATAAATGTTCTTTTCTCACTAATGTAGCATGCGCTGTCGGTGTTCCTAGACAGCAGGCCGAGCTCCTTCACAAGGTGACTCAGGAACCCAGGCTTCTTCCATTTTGTGGCTTACATCCTCTGTGGCCTTCGAGTTCTTTGCTCTAGTCTGCTGAGGACTACAAAATTCTTTATTTGAAGGTCATTCTTGCACCATGATACTAAATGACAGAGATTTCAGGAAAATGACAGCTAGCCCGTTTTCTACCTTCCAGCAACGCTCCCACTACAGATGGCACATGTGTTTGGTGGTCAGCTATCCATCTCTGTCATGCTCCTTCAAATAGTTCTCAGAAATTTCACATCATAGATCTCAGAAATGTCCTCCTCTTCTTTGTTTGAATTTTTATAACATGGATAATAGAATTGGCAGCTAGCTAGAGTAAAAAAGAGTCAAACACATTTTTTAAAAATATATTTTTATTGATTTCAGAGAGGAAGGGAGAGGGAGAGCAGGATAGAAACATCAATGATGAGAGAGAATCATTGATTAGCTGCTGCCTACATGCCCCCTACTGGGGATTGAGACCACAAACTGGGCATGTGCTCAACCACTGAGCAATACTGGCCCGGATGGCAAAATTTTTAAAGAAGACTTGTAATTGAAACCTGGCTCCAACATTTAATAATAGTGTAAATTTTGGGCAATTTACCTAAGATTTCTGAGCTTCAATTTCCAGATTTGCAAAATAAGGCTAATAATATTCTTTATAAGTTTAATGAGTGGAGATGACATATATGAAGGACTTGGCATATAGTAAGCGCTTATTAAATGATAGCTTTTATTTTGATTTCAACAATATCATTGCCAATGGATTTGTCAGTTAACACATTACTGTCAAACACAAAATTTCCCCAAGTTAGAGATATTTTTTTTCTGTAATGTAAATTAGTTTCTACGTATTCATAGACAGTTAGAGTTAGAAGTCCCTTTGAAATCAACATATTTGATTTCTCGGGACATCAAATGACTTATTCATGGTCACAGAGGTTATTAGTGGCATAGATAAGACTAAATCTCATGTCTTTTTACTTGTAGTTCAGTGTGCTATACAACTCTTCTTATTACATTTCTGAAAATTGAGCATACTAGAACTGTGGCTTCCAAGTAGGAACTTTTAAACGACCCACATGTCTTCTTTGGTTGGGTATGATTTCTAGACTAGCTGTCATTTTCCTGAATTCTCTGTCATTTAGTATCATGGTGCAAGAATTACCTTCAAATAATGAGTTTTGTTGTTGCCAGAGAGGTTAATACTACCCAGTCATTAAAATGTGACTTTCAGTACATTTTCTCCTGAAAAAAGTAGTGCTTTAAAGAACATGCTATTTTAGAATCTCTAAATGCCACATTTTAAATTAATATTTTTCTCCCTTTCTAAACCATTGGGCCTCGTTTTTTTCAATGATTTTCTATCAAGAACATGCTAACTCTCTGGGTGTGTGTGTGTGTGTGTGTGTGTATGTGTGTTCTCACTCATTAAATATAATATAATATTCTTTAATGAAAAACCCAAACAACTCAGTGAAATTGTCTGGAGAGAATTGAATTTCTGACAAACATTACTAACAAACTGTAAACCTCCAGCTCTGACTACATGGCCAGGTGTTAAATATTAATAGAAGGAACGAGTAGTCATTGGCAGGCATTGCCCCAGATGACCTGGATCTAGCACTATTTTTCTTCTCTAAGGTGGTCTTTGTGAACCTCAGTAGAGAGGACTTTATAGTCAGGAAATATAATCTCACTGCCTTGTGTGCCTTGAGGAGGTCTTTTGCAGTGATTGCCTCTACAATCCAAGATGACCAGGTGAGACTCACCACCTCCCCAGACTTCACCAGGTGGAACACTGTAGGATGTGGGAAGATACAAAGGATTCTTAGCATTAGAGGCCTGGACGGTCATAAAAGCAGAGACTGGACCTGTCTCTGGGAGGATTAACTCCTCTATACCACACTTCCAAAGGATGGTTTAGGCTTAGGTCTTTGAATGGAGAATATCCCGTTAATGTTCCCTTTTCTATTTCTGTCTCTTCCCTGTTTTCATGCATCCCCTCCTTTAAAATTCATCAAACTGGATCTCTCCATTCTCAGCTTCAACAAAGGCCTTCTCTCTCCTATCTTATCCTCGGAAGCAAAGGTGGGTTGCTTGGTCCCTCCATTTCTTGTCAATTAAAAAGCTTTGTTCTATGGTCAGATGGTAATGGAAGTGCTCCTTGGCTTGGCTGCAATAGATTGATTGGACAGAGTGTGTTCTGGTCCCAATAATCACAGCCCATTTCCTTCTTGCTTCCAAGAAGCAAGCACATTTGACCAAAGCGAGAGTTCTAAAAGACAACATAATCTAATATCACACGAAGAATGGAGTGTCCTCAAATTACCATGGAGTTCACTTCACCTGTTTTAAAATATTTAGCCCTTGCATGATTATGTTAAGGACAATCTGACTTCTTCCTAGGCCTACCTGGCCTTACAGGGTCTCCTGCCCTACTTTCTACAAATGTCGGGCACACTCACATTGCTATCCAGAAAGTGATGCTCTAGTCCCCGTTTTCTTCTATTCAAATACACCTAATGTCCTTAAATATGGGGATCTGTGTCCCTCTGGAAAGATGACTCCAGAAATCATCTGAGTTTGGGATACTTCCTGAATCACTCATTGGGGAGGGGGTAATTTCACTGGTTAGCTCAGTCTGGGTCTTCTGTCCAATTTTGGGTGGTGGGGGGCTAACCCACCCCAAACATAGGGATCGAGCAGCATTACCTTCGAATGGGGAAGAGGATGTTTCTCATAGGAGGGATGCTGTGCAGCTTATCAATTTCCACATGTCTACTCTAGGAGGTATGGCATTCTAATGAGAAACAACAAACAATAACAGACAGTGTGTAATTAAATACTAAATGCTGAGCCCAGGAGGGCAGTGTGCAAAGAGCTCCTGAATGGAGGGAAATCAGAGATGAGGCTAATGAGAGCACATTTCATATAAAGGTGTCCTTTGACCTAGATTTAGAGAAAGCTATCAGGCAGATAATAGCGAATAAAAGAAAGAAAGACACAGGCAGGAAAGCGGAGGGAATTCACCTCACAGCCAGGCTCATCCATAACAAAGGGTGGTATAACACACAACATGCTACCTTAGCAGTTCATTTTTTCTGCAAATTTACCAATGAAGTTTTACTTCTTGGGATTCCCTTGGCTTTCCCCCAAGACTCCATCAAAGCACTTTTTGCATCTGGGGAACCTGATGCCTATGAAATGGTGGGGGTTGTGGTGACTGGAGATGAAGGGAAAAGAGAGACTTCATGACCAGTCTTCTTCATCGGCAAGGAGGGAACCACTCAGGAACCATAGCGGCCCCTTTCTCCTCCAGCCCCTTTCTCACCTGCTGGTGGATGCCTGAATTGTATCAAGAACATAAGGCTTATGAAATGGCTGATGTGACTATTCCTGGATTGAGGGGCTTTGGGACAAATTCTCTCATTCTTTCTGATGTTCGTGAATGAAATCAGATCCTTGGAAGGTCAGATTGATAAGGTTAGTAAAGGACTAGAACAGCGGTTCTCAACCTGTGGGTCGCAACCCCTTTGGCGGTCGAACGACCCTTTCACAGGGGTCGCCTAAGACCATCCTGCATATCAGATATTTACATCACGATTCATGACAGTAGCAACATTACAGTTATGAAGTAGCAACGAAAATAATTTTATGGTTGGGTCACAACATGAGGAACTGTATTTAAAGGGCCAGAAGGTTGAGAACCACTGGACTAGAATGAGGCAAATATTCCTGGGGATGAAAGAAAGTGGGAGAATGAGTTCAAAAAGAGGAACAAGCCTGAGTCAGGGACAGAATACGTAGGTACTTTACACGCTAATGAGCTAGTGGTGTGGGGAGGACTGGGTGCCTGATAAATCCATGTCCTTCTGTGTTGCAATATGGTAGACACTCATAACGTATTCTGGAAAGCAATGTAAATACTCATTTGTAGGTACATCTCATTTTATGTGCTGTGTGTTTCTGTGTGTGTGTACATTCTATTATCTCAAGAATTGTGTGACCTTTTGCTCTTAGAGTCATGTGATGCCTGGGGAAGAATGTCACAGTGGAAGGGTGTGTTCTCCATCTAGTTCACAGCACATGGCTTGGCAAGTGAGCTACAGAGTGGGGGCGAGTGTGGGGGGAGCAGCTATGCTCTCTAGCCTGCTTTGGGCATAGTCGTGAGAAAGGCTTTGCAGGGGGCCCTTTGCAGCTTGCTCTGAGCCATACTCCCATGTTTATTTTGGGAGCAATGGAGACTCAGAACCCAGCATGACACTTGCATGACAATTTATTTTTAAAGGGATTACAAATATGTTACTCCTTTAGTAAGAAGTCAAAGCTCTTCTGGTATATTTTATAATCAGTTACCAGCACCCTCCGACTCTCTGAAATAAGCTAGATTACATTTTACATGCAATTTGCATTTGTGATTTCATTGTCTTTTTTTTTTTTGCTGGCACATAAGACATGTTGCCAATAGTTGTCTGTTCCAAAGCCATGCTAGGAGATCTGTCACAGGTACCTGGGGGTCGGGGTGGGGGGATGGGGTGCGTGGGGTGCTTCTCATTGAGGCTGGCTGGAGTTAATATCCCTTCTCACTTCTTGAGGCATTTACTCCCAGGTCTCCTTTTTTATTATGAGTCGTCTTTCTAATACCACAAACGGAAACTCTGGGAAAGTAGAAGCAAAAAATAAAAGACAGAATGATGGAAAGAGGTATATTTTGAAAAATTTTTGGTGGTGTAGAGTATGGACTTGAGAATTAGACATGGCTGGTGGGTTCAACTCCAAGATCAATAATTTGCTATTAATCTTGGGCAAATTACTTAACTTTTCTAAGTCAGAGCTTCCTTATTTATAAAGTAGCGATAGTACTTTCTTCCTCATGAGTCTGTTATAAAACTGAAAGACATTGCATATAAAGTACCAGATAGTAGTACTCACTAAGTGTTAGTTCCTCCTTTACTTAAAGCAAAGGCAGGGATATTCCAGCTTGTGAAAGAGGCGTATTTATTTTATTTGGGGGGAGTGATGTATCCGTCAGAGTAGGCCAGATGATGCTGCAGTAACCAACAGTCTCCAAATTTCAGTGACTTACAAAAACAAAAGTTGATTTTTTGTTTGTGCTACAGGTTCACTGTGGGTCAATCACAGGTTCTTCCTCTTCACTGTGGGAACAGGAGGATGGAGCGTCTCTATCTGGAATGTACTGATCATGATGGCAGAGGGGAAAAGCTAATGACCATGAGCTGACTCTTTTGCCTCACGTGACACATAGCACGTTGCCCACATTTTATTGGCCAAATCTAGTCACGTGGCTAAACATGATATTCATGGGGGAGAGATGTAGGATTCTTTATCCATCTGTGTCTGGTGGGGCTGACTTGTTGAGAGCACGAAACTGAGGTCTGAATCAGGATGTGGCACGACAAAGCCCTAATAAAGCAAAATCTTATGGGCGGCCCAGGAACACACATTTTTCATTACTTCCCATAGGTAGTCCTGGTGTGCACAGTCAAGTTAACAGAACCTGTGCTAAAAGGTTAAGATTGACCTCAGAACCAAGAAAATTAGTAAGCTGATAAACTTTGGAGGGAATTGTTAAAAATAGTTAACTGCTTTTTTTTCTTAATTCTTACTAGTCTCTCTTTATTTTCATTTTTTTTATTTTCACTGTTACACTTTTATTGAATTGTTCCATGGCCTCCTTATTTATAATTTAGGAAGCAGGTGCACTGCATACTTTATGTCTCCAAGGGAAATGAATAACTAGGTTGCTTTTTAGTTGTTTGTGGCCTTTCATTGTTTTTTTTCATTGGGTCAGTGGTTCATAAAGGAAGACATCATCGCCACCATTGACGTAAATCTTCCTGGGATGTGTGAAGATGGACATTGGGGAGAGTCAGGCCTTGGTTAGCCATTTGCTGTGGGTACTGTCTACCTTCTGCTGTATAGGTTGTCTTCGGTCAGCTTTCCATTGCTTCGTGAATCAATCAAGAATAGTGGGTTTACCTTCCCAGCATACTAACTTATTCCTGTGGCACAAAATAAGGCCATGGGAGAAAACCACAGGGCAGGGGTATGAGGGAGGAAGGCACAGAGAAGCAATGGGGTGAAGGAGCATGTCTCAACTGAGCGCCCTCACTTCAAATTGCCTCCTCGACGATGCTAGTTCTTCAGTCTCCATTAGTCACATCTTCCATTCCCAGATCTTCCTTTGACCCAAAAGAGGGGCCCAAGTCAACACCTCCCCACATCCTACTGGGGAAGAGAGTCCATGCAAATCACCAGGATGCTCTCAGCCTGATCTAGCCTCCGGCAGACCGAGGGAGGGTACGCCCCAAGGGCTGCAGCATCAGCACAGGGAATGTTTGTGTTAATTGCAGATTCTCCTGCATTCCCCCACTTTGTCACCACATGAGCATGATCATTGGGTACTTTATTTACTCAAAGGGAAAAGTGACAGAAAACTTAAAGAAGGACCTTACCGTGTGTATTTAGCAGGAATGAAAACCTTGAAGCAAAGTGAAACTCTGGCTTTGGCAGTTGGTGAAGAGGATTTTGGGGGTATAGTTCCAGGAGTTTCCTATTCCTAAAAACATACCTGGCTTGAATGCCAGAAAAGGGTCAGTCATACAGTGAGTGAGTGATTGTGCCTTGAAATTCAGCAGAGAAATGGAATGGATATATGGAGAGGGTAGGATGTGGAGAGAAGTGTTTATTTACTTATTATTATTTATTTATTTATCCTCACCTGAGGATATCTTTTAACATTTTTTAAACTGATTTTTTAGAGAGAGAGGAAGGGAGAGGGAGGCTGCCTCCTGCACGCCCCCTGCTGGGGATTGAGCCTGCAGCCCAGGCATGTGCCCTGACCAGGAATTGAACTGGCAACCTCCCCCGTGCATGGGTTGACGCTCAACCACTGAGACACACTGGCCGAGGCAAGGATATTTCTTCCAATGATTTTTGGAAAGAGTGAAAGGGAGAGATGGAAAGAAGAGAGAGAGAGACAAAGAAACATTGATGTGAGAAAGACACATCAATAAGTTGCCTTCCGCATATGCCCAGACTGAACCTACAACTCAGGTACATACCCTTGACTGGGAATCAGACCTGAGACCCTTTGGTCTATGGGCCAATGCTCTAATCACTGAGCAACACCGGTCAGGGCATACTTTTATTTATTTATTTTTAAAAAAAATATATTTTACTGATTTTTTGCAGAGAGGAAGGGAGAGGGATAGAGAGTTAGGAACGTCAATGAGAGAGAAACATCGATCAGCTGCCTCTTGCACATCCACTACTGGGATGTGCCCGCAACCAAACTATATGCCCTTGACTGGAATCAAACCTGGGACCCTTCAGTCCGCAGGCCGACGCTCTATCCACTGAGCCAAACTGGGTAGGGCTATTTATTTATTTTTTATGGACGTCAATGGAAATGATCCAGGAGAGAGGGAGTAAGTAATAATGCAGAGGAGGGGACAATTGCAGGGACAAAGGTCTGATTAGCAAGAAGCAACGGTATGAGTGCAGGGGTAGGAGTTGGCCTTTCATAGGAGGAAGGACAATTATTTCACTGTGTCAGGAAAGAGGGGAGAGAATCAGGGCGGGTGTGCAGGGGGCTTGGTGGATTACGTGGTGGGAAGATGCAGGTGCTCCTGCCTCCTTTAGGTCTCTCAACACTTTCTGGGTGATATCAAGTGCTGGAGTGTGGTTTTGATCAGGGGGCATGCACTGGAGATTTGAAGATAGAGAAAAGATGTAAAACAGCTCCCGGGAATGTTAAAGGGAAATCGCTAGGGACTTTTAGTAGGATTGCTGGGCAGTGTCCAGTGCTTATCTAGGATTTGAGTCATTAGATTAAGGTGACTTGACATAATAATATGTGTGGTTTAAATTTTTTAAAATTTATTTATTTATTTTAGAGAAAGAGGAAGTGAGAAGAAGGGAGAGAGAGGGAGGGAGCGAGAGACATCAGTTTGTTATTCTATTTATTTATGTTGATTCTTGTATGTGCCCTGATTGGGGATCAAGCCCATAACCTTGATGTATCAGGATGACACTCTAATCAACCGAGCTATCCGGCCAGGGTTATGTGTGTGTGTGTTTTCCTAGAAACATTTCGTTATTGGAGAGAAGGTTCTGAGCATATAGCTATTTTAGCTTGACAAAGGTCAGGGTTTTTCTAGGTGTGTGGAAAGTTGAGTTGGGTCGGGGGGGAGGGGCAATGGAGCTAAAGGTGTTTTCACTGGAAAGCTCAGTGGCATTACCTGGCTCAACCCAGGCCACACAGCAAGGTAATGGCAAAAGCCCACAATGTAAACCCAGGTCTGTAAACCCATTCCCCCATTATCACACCCTAATAGGTTTAGGCTGAGGGTTTAGGCTAGGTGAAGAAGGAAGAGAGGCAATGAAGGGGTGATATTTATCCAGTCTAAAGTGTCTGGTCCAATATTATTATTGCTATGTCGTTACTTGAAAAGATCTGCATTGCAAATATGTTGCCACATAAACCTTGAGATGTCTCTTGTAAGTTAGCAAGTATCTGTATTTAAGGAAAACATCCTCACAGCATCTTTGCCCTCAAGGAGACCTGCTGCACCGACTCAGGGAGTATCGATTAGGGTGTGCCCAGCGCTCCGAGGAGCCTCAGCAGCACCGTCCATAAATGGACAGTGAGGCATGAAGTCATAAAATGTTTTATGGGAAAACCCATGAAAACTTCAAGCCTTCTATAACACTGATTAAGAACAATTTAAATCATTCATATTTTATTGCAAAATGTCAGTGCCTATGAATTAGTCAATTTCAGATCGATTTTATTTGTGTAAAATTGTCATTTTAGAAACTGGATTTATGGCTCACAGTGACCTCTTTCAATGTGAAATTATTGCAATATTAGTGGTAAATGCACTCTGATTGAATCTATATCATTAATCAAATGTTCCCAAATTGAACTCCTAATTATGTCTCACAAGATTAAGTAAAAAGACCCAAAGGATGCTGGCTGCTTTTCAAGGCCTCAACAAGGAGGAGGAAATGGTGACCCTGGAGGACATTGGCTATTTTTTTTGACTGCCTAGACCAGTGATGGCGAACCTTTTGAGCTCGGCGTGTCAGCATTTTGAAAAACCCTAACTTAACTCTGGTGCCATGTCACATATAGAAATTTTTGATATTTGCAACCATAGTAAAACAAAGATTTATATTTTTGATTTTTATATATTTAAATGCCATTTAACAAAGAAAAATCAACCAAAAAAATGAGTTCACGTGTCACCTCTGACACGCGTGTCATAGGTTCGCCATCACTGGCCTAGACTCAACCTTCCTAATGCCGCGACCCTTTAATACAGTTCCTCATGTTGTGGTGACCCCCAACCATAAAATTATTTTCGTTGCTACTTCATAACTGTAATTTTGCTACTGTTATAAATCGTAATGTAAATATCTGATATGCTATATGTGTTTTTCGATGGTTGTGACTCACAGGTTGAGAACCGCTGGCCTAGAGTCTGAATACCCTCCTGTGTTTGAGGACTCTGCCATTGATGAGTTGTGGGAGGAGGCAGAGAAGGTGGCAAGGTGGCAAGCTGAAAAGATACTTTCCCAGTGTCCCTTGCAGTTAGCCTGGACATGTGACTGAGGCCCAGTCAATCAAACCCCGCCCCCCAGACTTTGCACAGTTGCTAATGAAGCACAGGAGGAGGCAGTGGAGGGTCCATTCTGGAAGCACGTGACGGCAGAAGCAATGGAGGCCAGTGGCAGGGACGATGCAAGCTGGCATCATGTTCTTCAATTGTAGTAGAGGTGTCACTGTAAGTCAGTCATAAGTAGGATGACAGTGCATCCTAGTTTGCCTGGGACAGTCCCAGTTTATGCCTGTCTTCTTGTGTAATTATTGATAGCATCCCTCTTTGCTTTCAGAATTGTTCCAGGAAACAGTTTAATGATTGTTAAATTATTAAATTTAATAATATGTTCACTTCAGTCATAAGTTAAATCCTTTATGCCTTCAGCCTCCTCTCAGATTGTTCCCTTCACCTTCTTGCTTTGAAATTAGGCTCTTTCCCGAGACACTTCCTTGTTTGCATCCCTCTCCAAAGGCGACTGTCTTACAAGGAGGCATATGTCTTTCCTGTCATCCCTGCTTCTTAGTACTAATTCCAAATCATCCCTTAATTTCCTCATGACCCTCCAGACCCAATGGGAATCATGTCACATGACTCTGCGACTATGTTGTGGTCACCTACAGACCTCTCATTCCTTGGTGATTTTAGTCCTTGATACTGTCTCACTCTCCAACCCTCCTCCTGTCAATATTCCGGGTGATTTCGATATCGAAGTAGCTTATCCTTCTACTGGCCCCTTGCTTCCTTCAAAGGTCTTGTCCTTCACCATCTCAGCCACCCATTCTTGAGATCATGCCCTAGACCTTGTTTTACTAATAACTGTTTTCCATTTTCAAATGTTCCACCCACCAACTACTGCATTTCCCCTTTCCAGTTCACTCTTCCCAGGACCCTACTCCAACAACTTTTCGACTTCACCAAGACCTCCAATGTAATAAGCATATCACTGTCTTACTACCTGTTACTCTCCTCATGACCTCATTTATTGTCTTTCTGAGCTTGAATCCCATGGTTGATTATTACCGTTCCCTTGTGTACGTCATAACTCCCTTTATGCTTTTCCCTCCAATATACTTTCCTGGAAAAACTGTAACCCTGATTCTATCCGATGGCAGACTTGAGATTAAGGGAGGAGAACCCACACAATCATGATGTGACAGAGATTGCTAGTTTTCTACTCTCACAACCCTTTCTCTCTTGCTCGAGCAGCATCACCATTTTCCCTCTGTTTGGTCTTCTTTGCTCTTCTTTCTGCTTTGACATGGAAAGGCAGAAATTATGAGGGTGTGTGTGTGTGTGTGTGTGTGTGTGTGTATGTGTGTAGGGGAGACCTATCTATAAATCTTAGTATTTATTCTCTGAGGCCGTAAATATAATATCAGTTCAAATAAACAGATATTCATGTATAATCTATAAAATGAATCGGTATTTAGTAAGGAGTTACATGGTTATAAAGTAATGTATGTACTTATCACAAGTCTTAGATTACCCAGATGTAAATGTTTTTACTTACTAGCTCCATAATTACATCTGTCCCTGTCAGCCGAAGTAACTAATTTTAGGTTAAACAATAATTAAATCACTCATGAACTATCTGTCTTTGAATTCATTTGGAGATATCATGCATGAAATGCTAAAGGATAAATGATACCACATGAGAAGGCAGTCCCACATGAACAGATTCGAGGGTAGAATTTGTCCAGCCCTGGTGTGACCAGTGCTAAGCTGTGAGTGGTTTTGGTTGAAGTGCTGTGGTTTGGCTAAAATTACCCTACAGTGTAGGCAGGTATCCAGCTTGGTTAGAAGCTGCCTTGATCATCCAAAGTGGCTGCACCATTTTACACTCCCACAGGCAATGCAAGAGAGTCCACTTTTTCTGCATCCTTGCCAACATTTGAATTGTAAGTCTTTATAATTTTCAGTCATTCTGGTGGATATGTGGTGGTTTCTTACTGTGGATTTTATTTGCATTTCCCTGATGAGCAATTACACTGAGCATCTTTTCATAGGTTTATCAGCTATTTGTATATCCTCTTTTGTGAAATGCCAGTTAAAGTCTTTTGCCTATTTTTATTGGGCTGTTTGTCCTATCATTGATTCTTTATATATTTTGGATACAAATATAGGATTTCTTCTGAATGCAAATAACAGAACTTGACCAGTGGTGACTTAAGCAATAACATCAATGATCTAATAAGACAAAAAGTCCAGAGCCAGACAGTTCATGGCTTACTAAGCAGATCTGTCATCCTTAGCAGTTTGGCTTTTCATGTTTGTGCTTGTAACCTCACGGTTGCAAGATGGATGTCCTTGCTTTAGGCAACATGCCTGCATTCCCAGGCAAGAAGCAGTGGGGCAACCAGGGAGGCAATGTGAAGAGGTCCTTGTATGACTGGCCCTTCTTTCACTGGAGATAAAAATCACTTCTCAGAAGTCCTCTCAGTTTTCCTTTTACTCCTGATTGGCCAGGATTGGGTATTCTATACATATACTAACAACAGGAAGGCTGGGAAATGGGCATTAGATAATGTTACATTATACTGTAGTTGTGGTTGGATTAGATAATGATGATTTCTTCCCTGGGGCTGGGACATTGCATGAACACTGGTGCTATTAGTTAGAAGAGAGGAACGGCTGCTGGGTAGATACCTAACATTGATATTGAAACCCCAAAAGCTATATGTTCCTCTCTGCCCCAGTGGGAAATCCTTTGGAAATTTTTGAAAAACCTTGGTCAGCTTATGGACAACATAGAGGTATCAGAAAAAATAAGTTTGAATACCGATTCCTTTGACTTCATTGCACACAGCAACAATAACAACACAAACTCCTATTGGCTATTTGATCTCAGAGAAGAGCTCCTGGCTTGAAGAGCTGAATTAAGTTGTCAGCTCTGATCACATTGTCCTGCTGCAATAGGAAGGTAGGATTCCTCAGTGCATTGTCCAAGGAAACAAGGTCAGACAATGTCCAATAGGAGAGCTGAAGGCAAGTGAGGTTAAGGGCCCATGTCTAGGTCACCTCTGAAAGCAGAGCCTGAGGCAAGGACATTTTAGGAAGTATATTTGGGAAGTGACCCCAGGAAACAGAGTGAGGGATTGGGGAGAGTGAAATGGACAAGGGAAGGCGATGCAAAAGCACATTGAGAGTTGGTCATTTCTGGTGTGGCTGGCCCTTGATTGGCTGGGAGCCTCTGAGACTCTATGTAGAATACATGGCAGAATTGTTCTCCAAGTGTGGCCTTGAGACCCACTGCACTGGCATCACCTTGACGGTGTTATATATGCAAATCCATGGCCCCTACCCTGACCTCCTGAATCAGAATGTCTGGTGGCAAGTGGGCACAGGATATTGTATGTTAACACACTCGTCAGGTGACTCTTATGCATGTGCAGTGGTGAGAAGCAAAGGAGTGCTCTACAGAGAGAGCTTTTACCATTCGGCTCGCATCTTCCAGTGGTCAAACCATGTGCAGTGAACTTCCTTTGCTTTCAGGTTGCTCATGCACTAGTGCCTCCCTTCACCTGTCAGAGAAGCCCATTGAAAGCAAGAGCTAGTCAGTGCAGCTGAGGCAAGGCTTGCCCACAAACACTCACAGGATGCTGGTTTCTGGTAATGGCTGGAGTAGGAGGGCTGAAAGGATGTGGCACAAGAGGTGCTTGATCTATAAGAGGAGGACCAGGAGTAGATCAGTTTAGATCATAATAGCTTCTTTAATACCTGAACTTCCTGGAGGGAGCCAAGAAATTGCTTTCTAAAGCTCTTTGTAAAGGGCCTTAAGCTCCTAGACGGAAACACACTGTGTCATTGTGTAGGACTTAGTGTATAGGCAACATTCAATAGGCACCAGAGAAGCAGTACCTGTTTATGCTGCAATGTATCATTGAGGCAGGTGATCGTTCCCACCCGTGAAAGTGGCCCCAGTGGTCTCCCTGTTGGGATCGAGCTAAAGAGAACGGATTTTTCACTGTAGTGGGGAGGAGCTTCTAAACAGAACTTATTATCAACCCTCTCTCAGTTTCTTTGGGACCATAAACCTGTGCAATTTTCTACCTCTATGTTCTTTCCTATTGCCCAGGAAAATATCTACCTCTTTACTAGCCGTTGCTTCCCTTCCAGCTTTCTTCTTTGATCCTAAGACTGTCACTGATGGTCATGATCAGATTTGAATTATTTTTAAAAAGGAGGAAAAAAATACCCTGTTAAGACCAGAATGATTATGGGTGGGTGGGGGCGGGATGATTAACTTGGGGTGTGGAGAGGTTCACCCTGCAAGTCCTTTGTGATACTTGGTTGAACACCGAAATTTCAGGTTTTTATGCAGAAATAGCATTAGTCTGGAGAGGCAGTAACATGTGCTGCAAACACGGAGAGAGAATATTTGTAGACTTTTTCTGCTGTAGGTGGGAGCTACTTTACAACTCAATCTAAAAAGTTACAGCCACTGCAGTTTGGAATTTAAGAGTTCATGAGCGCAGATTTCCCCGAGGGTAAAAATGGTCAACATTTCCCATGTTTTCTTCCCTTTATGATCCCCATTCCAGTGCATATGTCCTGAACACCAATTGTATCTGGTGATGACAGTGCAGTTCCATTGCTGAGGACTGAGTGTCCACTACACAGGTCATGGCATGGACTGGCTTGCCCTCTCTGGCCCAGAATAAAGTCTCTAAGGGAGAGTGACAGGGGTCTTCCCTCCAAAGCATCTTTATTTTACACTCAGAGGGTGCTACAGCCCAAGGACCATTCTCTGGGGGCCAGGCCTCACGCACTGGGTTCCGCTTACCGTCATTGATTCTGAGCCAGGGCATCCTGCCGAGGGCATCTCAGAGACGGAGTGTCTTTCTCCGAGCTCTGTCTGTCCTGAGTGTCCATGTTCCTTGGGGATGCTCTTCTGGGCAGTACTGTCTCCCTTCTCCTCTGGCCTCTGGGAAGTTGGCGGCATCTCTGTAGAACTGTGGTCAGAGCAGAGATGGATCTCATTCTTTCTGTTCCTTTTATCACAACTAAGGCAAGTCCGTTTTCCAAATGGACCATTCACTTACAAATGAAACACTCAGGGGGAAATATCAGAAACAAGAACACAGGTTTGGAAAAGGCGTTTTCTGAAATAACCCTTTCCAGCTTACGCCTAGGCGCCAGCCCCCTTTGCCTCTCCGATCCTGTCCCAGGAAAGAGAGTTGGCAGAGTTTCTCCCCAGCGCCTGCTTGCCTCCCCCGTCATGGCCTCATTGAATGGCCCACAGGTCTACCTCACCCAGGTCCCACTGCCCAGACCCCTCAGTGCCTCACAGTCAAGGTCGCAGAGGGCTCTACCCCGATGTTGTTTGTCTCGGGCTCTGCTAGGAAGTTTTCTCCCTAAGGAGCTGCCCCCTTCCCCTATTTACTGGCACATCTGCCGCGATTGAAGCAATGAATGACCTCAACATTTCAAAGCCATGCTTCCTATACACAGGAACTCCCTTGGAACCTCAAAGAAACTCAGCCATTTTAGGGTAAAATAAAAATATTACTCAAATACCAAGAGCCACAGTGGAAGAGACTCTATTTGGGAATCCAAAATAGTGCAGTTGCAAAAAAAAAAAAAAAAAAAAAAAATTATTCTAAAAACATTTAAAACTGATTTTTCTTTCTCCAATCATACCATTGTCATAATTCAAGATTCGTGTCATAGCTTCGCTCCCTCAGGCTGTGTTTGATCAGTCAGATTCCACAGTTGTTCCACCTGGCAGATGTTTTGTCAGGGAGATACTCTTTTTGAATAATAATTGTGAAAATATAAATTATCCTATTTCTTACTTCTACACAGAAAGTAATTTACAAAACTGGCCTGGATCTCAGCCCGGTTTGGCTCCAGGTTTGGTTTAAAGTTTGCTTAAGTTAAAAAGGGCTATGAGAACAGACCACCGCTATGAGCAGTAATAATTAACAAATATCCCAGATGCTTTGGGGAGAGTTCACCTATTACCTTAGCAATCACTTACTCCCCAGTGTGAATTAATATATTTTATCTTTTCCTTACAGTTGGTTTGAAGGGAGAGGGATGGGACAGTGACCCATAAAGGACTGAGGGGCCTTGAGCCTGAACGTGGCCTTTTTGACAGTATCCTCACAGGCTTTCACGATGCCTTTAATCCGCAATCATGTACAATTGCACGATCCGCACCAAGGGTGATTGGTGTGGCTTTAACACTTCTCTCTCCCTGTGTGGGCTCAGAAAGCGGCCTCGCTAATTCATAGCAGAGGGTGATGAAGAAGCGAATTCAGTCTCCTCTCCAGCATATCAGCCTGGGAATTGCTTTTACTGAGATTCCAGCGATCCACATGTTTTTGCAGATCTTGTGGATTTTGATAGACCATGATTTTTATGCTGGGAATTTCCTGTGAATATCTGAGCCTGATCTACTGTGGTAGACCAACAGCCTGGCCTCCCGTGGGGAGGTGCAGGGAGAGACGCCCATAGTGAGAGGCTGAGACACCAGAACATGGGCCCCACGCTGCACCGCAGTAGAAGATAAATGAGCAGGTTTCCCCTCCCAGAGGAGAAGACATTGCCAAATGCTCTCCCATATTACCATTTACCAGAGACGAAAAGCCAGGCAGGCTTCCTCTAGGAGTGTGGTCCTCAGGATGGTTTAGAGGAGAGGGACCTTGCCAGGAAGTTAGATTAGTCCCCAGTCCTAGATGATGAATCAACTGGAAAAACTCCCTTCTCTTGTCTCGGCCCAAGGTGCTGTTATTAAAAAAAAAACCCAACACAACACACTTTTTAAGAGGGAGAGGATGGGAGGGAGAGAGTTTGATTTGTTGTTCCACTTATTTGTTTAATCATTGGTTAATTCTTGTATGTGCCCTGACTGGGGATCAAACCCACAACCTTGGCGTATGGGGACAATGCTGTAACCAACTGAGCTACCTGGCCAAGGCAAAGTGATGTTATAGTTTTTCCTCTTTCCCACCAAGTGAATAAGGAATTGAACTGTTTCAACATTTTCCCAACTAGATCAACATTTTCCAAAGAGTGTTACACTTGAAGAGCTGTTAGGTGTTATAAGAAAAAAGGGTTACATGGCTAAGTGTTTATGAGACAACATTAACAGTTTTCTTTACCACAGAACTTCTAGTCTCTGCTACGCAGATGTGCCTTTGACCCTATTAATAAGGTTGCTTAAAAAATTTTTTTTAAAGCGGTGTTTATGGATCATCTTATGACATTGGTGTTCACCGAAGTTCCCTCAGCTTCATGAAACCCAACGTCAGAGTGCGCACTCATTGTTTTAGAAGAAGGGGTGGAGTGTCCACCACACCCAGCACTCTTCAGGGCCCCAGTAAACATCCACATTCTCTGAGAAGCTACTCTGGGTTTCACTGTTTTCCAATAGAAATCTTGGACTTCACTCAATGCAGAGAATATTGTCTATGACCAACCAAAAGGGAATTATTAGAGAGAGTGCTTCTGAATAATTTGATGCAGGTTTTCTTGAATTTTATTGACTACCCCACTCCCATATAATGATTTCCCCCTTTATTTTCTGAAATACAGCCTTATGTAAAAGCCCGTACATGAAAATCCAAACACATAAAACATTAAAAAAAAAAAAAAAGATGACAGGAAAGCTATTCATATAACAGGAGAATTCTTCACTTTACAAGTGATTCCCTCCTAAGTTTATTTGAAAGGGAAAGCAGAAGACATTGAAGGAAATTCAATGGCCTCACAATTTTCTCTAAATTCTATAGCATTTCTAAGCCCTTTAGTAACCGTAGCTTTTAGAAATACTTTCTTAGATGCCCCTGTTTACCCTCACATTAGGAGTGTGACCTTGATTCCCCACCCCATTGAACACCAGTCGACTGATGTAGCACATCTAGCCGTAGCAGTGATGCAATAATGCACCTCCTCTCTCACACTTCTGCTGGTCTGCTCCAAGACTCCCTTGCTAGTCAAGGAAGACTTTCCCACCACCTGGAAACCAATTTTTAATGGCAAACAAGCTCTCAGCTAGAACATCATTATTCATTTTCTCATTGTTGCTCACAGCTTGGAGACTTATTTATTTGCAGAGGTTATTATTGAAAACAAATATTTGGACATTATTTTTTTTATCATGTCTCTGAAACATATGTTCTATTTGTCAGCTGTTCATATTGTTAGGGCTCCCCACACCCCTGGTTGGGAAACCAGTTACTACTTCAGACACCTACAATGGATCAAGATGTACACAACTTTGATTTTAAAGGTGTTCCCTGCTTTGTTAACTCAATCATTATAAAGACAAAGAAACAATTGGATCGTTGAAAGCATTAGCTTTCTAGTAAGGGTGATTTGCCACTTCAGGCACAATTAGGCCACTTAAACACTTATCTTTGTGAGTCAATGGACTGGGAAGTCTTTATCCTTCTCCTGAGTAATTTAGTTCGAAGAGAATCTCAGCTCTAAGTGGAGATGCCCTTTCAATGCAAGGTAGTGTCTACTGGGTTGTTGGACGTTTTAGTCTCCAGACTTCAGCAATGCCCTGCTTTATGCACCTCTAGAAAGCTCTCGCCTCGAAAATATTTCTTCAGTTCCTCTTTATGTAAAATTTGATATCCCTACTGACACATATTTGCAAGGTAGATGGGTAAGCAATGCCTTTTATAAATTTATTAGAGGTCCGGTGCACAGATTTGTGCACTGGTGGGGTCCTTCAGCCTGGCCTCTCACAATCTGGGACCCCTCGGGGGATGTCAGAGAGCTGGATTTGGCCCAATCCCCACAGGCCCGATCCAGACAGGAGGGAGCCTGATCCTGTGTGTTGAGCATCTGCCCCATGGTGGTCAATGCACATCATAACGACCAGTTGACTGGTGGAACGGTCGCTTAGATTTTTATACATATAGATAAATTCAGGGGAGGAGTAACCGATGGTAATACCAAATTCTGAGAGTGAATGTTCTTTTCAGATCATCTTATGTTGATGTTTGAGAAAAGAGAATATAATATGTAGTAAGGGATGGAAAGGAGGTCAATATTGCTTGTGTCCCACCCACCCAGGCAGGAAGGGAGGCACAGATGATGGAAAATGGGTGTGCTTGCCTAATTTCTTCTGTGACAATGAAACATAATGACTTGCTCTAGGGATTTCCATCCTGGCTCTGGCTCTGCCTCTCTAACCAGCTCTGTGATCATGGGGAACAGTGACTCTTGTAGTTTTTTCATGGCAAAGTGGGGGAGGGGGGGGGTCTATCCCTGCCTTGCATTTTACGGAGATAATGAGCTTGAAAATGACAAATTATGATGATTAATGTGGGCAAGGGGCATGTTTTTTTCTTTGTTTCTTTTATATTCTGTTTAACTTATATGGAAAGAACACAGGTATTAGAATTTTGTACTTACCTAAATGTGAATCCTGGTATTGTAAATAACTCAATAGTGAGATCTATTTCATGGGGTTATCATTAAGATGGCAAATTCTACTGCATTTAAAAAAATGTATTTTTATTGATTTCAGAAAGAAAGGGAGAGGAAGAGAGAGATAGAAACATCAATGATGAGAGAGAATCATTGATTGGCTGCCTCCTGCATGCCCCCCTTTGCAGATCAAGCCACAACCTAGGCATATGCCCTGACTGGGAAACAAACTGGTGACTTTCTGGTTCATAGTTTGACACTCAACCACTGAGCCACGCCAGCCGGGCAAATTCTACTGCTTTTAATTGCATTATCTGTGACAAGAAATCTTTTCCTAATATCACGTCCCCCTCCCTCCCGTGTTTTCAGGACAAATTTGATTTTATCAACTCTTTCATAGGTCATTTACAGTACATAGTTATTGGGTCGTTCTTTTATAAGAAAACATTGAATTATGACATCACATTTCCTGCTGCTCTGTTTCTTTGCTCTCTGGCATAAAGATTACTTCATATGTAATCTTTTTGAAGACATTTAAAGCCATAATGAATGGTCCAAATTTAAGTTAAAATGTAGCTTCAGGTTAAAATCATAATGAGATACCAACAGAATATAAAAAACACCCCCACCCCTACACATACAAAAAACAACCAACCAAATAAAAACAAGAACAACTACGCCAGTGCCAAGTTTGGGCAAGGCTGTAGAGCCACGGAAATCCCTGTATCAGCTGGTGGGAATGCAAAGTGGCACAGCCATTTTGGGAAAGTGTCAGTATCTAAGAAAGCTGTGCTTACGATCCATAAATAAACGTAAATGTGCATGAAAAATGTCTGAGGTTGTTCTTGGCAGCTTTTATTTATGATAACTAGGAACTTGGTAGCAGTCCAATCCCCTTTAATAACAGAATCAATCAATTGTGGTATGTTCATACATACAATGGAATACTGTATAGAAATGAGAGGGCAGTGGGAAGCGTCCATGGTGCTGGTGATGTTTTATATCTTAGTCTCAGAGGTAGTTTTATGGGGGTATTTCTTTTAGAACAAATTATCAAGTTATAGACTTAAGATCTATGCATATATTTTGTACATCATAAAATAGTTATAAAATAAATAAGTGTTATTATTTTTTAAAAATCCAATGCCAGATGGCTAGAAATTTTCTTTAGCCCATAATTAAAAGACACATTGCCATTTTGAAAATCCTAAAATGTAGACAAAAGAAAAATGCACCTATAGTCCATGTATCCAATCATTTATATATTATTTTCATTGACGTATAGTTTATAAATAAAAACTCACAGGTACCAAGTGCACAATTCAATGAGTTTTGATACCTGAACACTTTCATGTAAGTTTAACCACAATGAAGACATAGAACATTTCCATCACCTCTTCAAGTTTCCTTGTGCTTCTTCCTAGTCAGTAGCCTGTTTCCCATTCCCAGAGGGAACCAACTATTCTTAATCACATCACCTCAGGTTAGGTGCGCTTGTCTTTGATCATCTCAAAAATAGATCAATGCAATGCCTATACTCTTCACTTAGCATTATGTTTTTTATATTCATGCAAATTATTGACTGTACCAGTAGTTAATTTTTTATTTTATTAATAGGCCGTAATTTATTTTTTTCATTTCTCTGTTGTTGAACATTTGGTTGTTTCCAGTTTGGAGTTATTGATAAATTTATTGTCTTTTCTTTCATGTTTGTGCCTAAATTAATAGTTATATATAATGTGAGGAAGGGATTAAAGTTCCTTTTTTTTCTATTGTTATCTAGTGGTTCCAGCCCCATTTGTTGAAAACACACACACACACACACAAACACACACACCACAACAACACCCTTTCCCCCTCTGTTCAATACTTTGCATCATCTATTGAAAATCAACCAGCCTATATGTATAGATCTACCAGGACTTTCAATTCATTTCCATTGATCTTACTCTTATGCCAATAACATACTATCTTACTGATTTTAGCTATAGAGTAAGTATTGAAATCATGTAGTGAGTATTGATCTTTTTATCTTTAGGTGATACTAATGTGTTTTGGACCTCCATACAATAGGGATAAGCTGCATCTACTGTCCTAGTTGGTAGGCTGATTTTATGTTAAGTGAGAAATTATCACCCAGATTTCAGAAAGCTCTCAGGTAATGCACCTTAAAATACAGAAGTGTCTACACTACCTAATAAAACTGTTACTACTGTTTACCTGATGACTCTGTTGACATGTCCACCCTTTCCCTGAAGGTGGTTCTGAGTAGTAACCCTGACCATATTAAATAGTGGCTTTGGGGATATAGTAATTGATGAATATGCTTTTATTTATATTTTGATCCCCAATATCACCTTTAGTACACTTGTTGCCCCAAATATCCCCCTTTCTTTCTTTACTTCTTCAATAATTTGTAATATTTCACTTTTTTCTTAGTTTTTATTATTTTTTATTATTTTTTTATGCTACAAATAAAGGTTGACCTTAAAGTAACTAGATGGTCCCATTTCCCTTTGTCAGCGATTGTGATTTCCCTGCAGGGTGAGGTGACCTGCTCCAGGGTGGGTGACCCTGCAGGAGTAGGGTCTGGCCTGGGCTGTGTGTCCCTCATCTGTAGTCCCAGCCTGGCTCTGGGTGTGTGTGGTGATTCCCCTCTGCCTCCTCGCTGCTGACTCCCTTCCTCCCTGCAGGGTGAGTATGGGGTGGGGAGTCCTGCTCACTCACTGATGGTGACGTGTGTCAGGCCTGTGAGAAAGAGGGGAGGATGAGCACGCCACCAGCATGTCCGTCCTGTGGCCCAGCTCTTCCTCCCCTGTCACACTCTGAGCTCCTTTGTGGGCGTGTGGGGGTGGGCAAGGAGGGGGTCTGCCCCAGACAAGCAGAGGATTGCCAACACCTCTACTTGATTGTGGAGTTTGTCAGCAATGGAAACGTTGTGTGGAAAGGCCAGGAATCTGCAACTTCCTGTCTGTGGTGGACAAAGGGGTTTTGTTTACCCCAGAGAACTAGTCTTCCAGCCACTGGCACTAAAAGTTTGGGGGCGGGGTTATGCTGAGATGTCTAATTCATACTGAGCGCTGGGAAGGCCGCGGGTCTGCCAGGGAAGAGGCGGCTGGCTTCTGGGCCAGGAGGAGGCTTGGGGTGTTAGCCAAGAGGAGCCAGGAGAGGAGCCAGAGGAGTCTTCTGTGTCCTGACATGTCCAGCTCATTTCCTCCCGGGGCCTTTGCATGAGTTCTCCCTGGAGTACGCCCTCCCTCCAATACCTGCTCCCTCCACACTTCATCCAGCAATTGTCCAAGGACATTATCTGTGAGGTTTTCCTGGAGCCCCTTCCCCCAAATGATTAAGTGTCTACCCCCACTATCCTCTATAGTGTCTCTGAGTGTTTTACCTCGTATGCTTAACATACCTATGAGGTTCCAGGTCCACCTTCAGCAAATAAAAGAATGAATTTTATACCAGGAATTCCCCAAATGACAAATGTATCTACTTGGTAATCAGTTTCCAGAATATAGTAAGAGAGCTGTCTGGATTCAGAAAGAGCTGTAATAACTGAGCAGTTCATTGGCTGAAGTTTTTATTCCACCCAAAGGCATGATACTCAGATGGGCGGACAGGTGTGGCCTCCTCTTGCAATGAACTGATGCTGGGTTGTCTTCAGGTGTCACCAGAGTCCCCGCAAGGCACATCTGGGGAGGGAAACACAGGGGTTTGGTAAAGTCATTATTAATCTGGTGTAAAAAGAGTCACCGCTATGATTTCCTTTTTACTTGGAATCTGTTTCTTTTATTTGTCTTTTAATAAATCTTTATTGTTCAGATTATTACATTTGTTCCTCTTTCCCCCCCCCCCCATAACTCCCCTCCACCCAGTTCCCACCCCATCCTCTGCCCTTACCCCACCCCCCCTCTGTCCTCATCCATAGGTGTATGATTTTTGTCCAGTCTCTTCCTGCACCCCCCACACCCTTTTCCCCCTGAGAATTGTCAGTCCACTCCCTTTCTATGCCCCTGATTCTATTATATTCACCAGTTTATTCTGTTCATCAGATTATTTACTCACTTGATTTTTAGATTCACTTGTTGATAGATATGTATTTGTTGTTCATAATTTTTATCTTTACCTTTTTCTTCTTCTTCCTCTTCTTAAAGAATACCTTTCAGCATTTCATATAATACTGGTTTGGTGATGATGAACTCTTTTAGCTTTTTCTTATCTGTGAAGCTCTTTATCTGACCTTCAATTCTGAATGATAGCTTTGCTGGGTAAAGTAATCTTGGTTGTAGTTCTTGCTATTCATCACTTTGAATATTTCTTGCCATTCCCTTCTGGCCTGCATAGTTTCTGTTGAGAAATCAGCTGACAATCTTATGGGTACTCCCTTGTAGGTAACTAACTGTTTTTCTCTTGCTGCTTTCTTCAAGCAAAATGATGAAAGCCGTTATCAGTGAGACAAGATTCACTTTTTAAACTACAGACATATGGCAGCTTACTTAACGTGAAAACATTGTGCTTGAACCATCCATGAGTATTTTTAAAGAATTTTAAAAAGAAAGGCTGTAGAAATGTTAATTGCCCTATTTTGTTTGTTAGTTCATTTGAAACCTGAATAATTTTGTTAACCAGTGTCACCCCAGTAAATTCAATACAAAAAGAAATGAAAAAAGAGAATAAATGATCCTTGCTGGGCCTGTGTGCCTGATCAGGCTTGGGCAATTTCTAACTAATTGAATTGATCACTGTGAGACCGTCCCACTTTGTAGAGAAGAAAAACAGGCAAACTGGCCCCTTCTAGGTCTTTCATGGATCCCACTTATTAAGCTGTGATTGGCTCAACCACAGAGCCAAGCACATCGCCGTCTCATTCATTCGCTCACAAAGTATTTATTGATTACCTGCCACATGCCAAGCATTTTTCTAGGGGTTGGGGAATCAGCAGTAACTAAAGCAACATATTTGCCCTCATAGTGCTTTCATTCTAGTGGGGGAGACAGACACTATCAAAATAAATGAAGCATACAGTATGTTACAAGGTGACACGTACTATGGAAAAAGGCAGAGAAAGGGGAAGGGGATGCCATATAGAATGAGGTCATCAGGGTAGCTCCCAGGTTACTTTTGGGCAAAGATTAAAGGAGGTCAGGGGCCCAGCCGGTGCAGGGACAGGCTGAGCAGAGATTTCTAGCATGTCTGAAGAGAAGCCAGGAAACCAAAGTGTCTGGACCCCCGTGAGCAAGGGGGAGAAGTAGGGATGAGCCAGACAGGAAAGGGGGTGACTGTCACTTAGGGCGTGTGCCTATGGAAGGACCCTTGTGCACTGTTTTGAGTGAAACATGAAGCCAATCCAGGGTGTTACAGAGGAGTCACATGATATGCTGACAGTGTAAAAGGATTCCTGAATTGAATTCGTTGACAGCCTGTGTTATTTTGGTCAAAACATTAAAACAAAATGAAAAAGGGCTTGCAGGTCCTGGGTATAGTGGGGAGACCGATGCCAACCCTTGTACAGGTGACTAACACACGTGGCTGTCTAAAGCCTCTGCTTTGCTCAGCAATGCCAATCCTGGGGCAAAGGGTGTGGGCCCTGGAGCCAGGTTGGCTCCAGGTCAAGGTTCTCCACCCCTTCTTCTTTTGGCGTCCCTGGTTGCAGGAGGAGGGTGGACCTGGGAAATGGAATATTCAAGCTTATACCCTGAGGAGCTATGCCTGGTCACAACAGACGCATTCTAGAGAATGCATGCTACGATTGCCTGAATCAGTCTTCGCTTCTCAACGTTGGTCTTGGTGCAGTTATTCATTTCATGGCTCATGGTCAGTGGTTTCTACAAAACCTGTGGCATTCTGGCATGATTTTTGAGTTGTTTTAAATTTGAGAAATAGCCTGGGAGATGTAGTTTGAGTGTAAACTTTTTTTAAAAAAATATATTTTACAGATTTTTTTACAGAGAGGAAGGGAGAGGGATAGAGAGCTAGAAACATCGATGAGAGAGAAACATCGATCAGCTGCCTCCTGCACGCCCCCTACTGGGGATGTGCCTGCAACCCAGGTACATGCCCTTGACTGGAATCGCAGGCCGACGCTCTATCCACTGAGCCAAACCGGTCAGGGCTGAGTGTAAACTTTTGATGTTGAAATCATGGGGATTGTTCTTTGTCCTGAAGACAATAAGGTTCTTGGCCAGAGGCTTATGACAAGTGGGATGGGTATGTCTGCAGCGAGGCAGAAGAAGGTATCCAAAGGCTTTGGGAGATGGAAACGCTAGAGCAGATTTATCATGTGAGAAGACTCACCCACCTCCTAGCTGTGTCCCCCCAGAAGGTCTAGAGGGCACCTAGAGGGCACTGTATTCACCAAGGCCGGAGGGGAAATGCATTTGTGTGAGTGTGTGTATGCGCACGGGATAGCTCTCTCTGAAGGTCGAGTTGCAAGGGGTGACCATTCTGGCTACCTGGCTGGTGGCTAGTGAGGCCCGGCATGCTGCATAGCGAACTTGATGTAGCAGACAGTAGCAGGTAGAGAAGGGCAGGGAGGAGAAAACTGGTCCCAGTTCTGTCATTACCTCCCTGGGTGTCTGGGCAAGTCACTTTGCCTTTCTGAGTCTCGGTTTTCTCATCTTTAAGAGGAAAGGTTGGGCTGGAAGTCAGTGATTCTCAACTTTGGCTGCATATTGCAGTCACTCAGGGAACTTGAGTACTGATGTCCAGGTGCCATACTAGAGATCGTGATTAGCTCGGCAGGGGTGGGGATCTAACTCTACTGTCTTTAGCATGTCCCCAGGGACTCAAACATGCATCAGGGTGAGCCCCACCGGATGAGCTCATGGCTGAGACCCCTCCAGCTCTGATGGGCCCAGTCTCCACAATTGTCCTCATTGAGAGAAAGAGAAAGTCTGGCACATTTGAATTCAAAGCTGCAAAGGGCCTTTGAGGAGAACCGGCCCCCGCCCCGCCCCCCCCCTGCTCAAACTCCTGCTTCTAAAATTAAAATCTGCAGTATTTCTCCTTTAAGGAAGAAATTTGACTGACCAGCCTGCAGAGAGGGTGGGTTGAAGAAGAGCCCAAATATTTGCTCTCGGCATTTCCATGATATTTTTCAGGGCTGCTCAAAGATCTGCCCACCATATGTGTCTGTGTCTGAGACACAGGCCAGAATCTGTCCTTGTGTTTAATACAGACCCTGCCATATGCCTGTTATCCTTCTATCGGTTCAGAAAGAAACCCGGACTTTTGCCTGCTGAAGGATGCTCTCACTTCTTGGTCTTGTCTCTACCTGCTTCTCCACCTAGCCTTTGAAAAAGGGTAGCTCCCATTCTGTGAACAGTGGGATTGGTCCTGGTTTCTGAGCCTGACTCAGTCACGAGCTAGCTGTGTGACCTTGAACAGGTACCTTTCCTCCATGGCCTCTGTTTTCTCATCTTCTGAATGTGTAGCTACAAAGCGTCTTATGGACAAAGTGCTCTATGCTAATGCTATTGTAGGAAACCTTATTTATGCATCCAGAACATTAAGCTGAGCTACCTTTCTGAAGATAAATGGACTCCACGCTGTTGCAAAGCGCTTGTGCTCATTGATGACTGAGGGGAATTTATGGAGAGCCTGTTTCCAACTTGGTCAACCTCAAAAGAACCGTGGGTCTTTCCCACCACCGGTCCCAGGCAACAATACAGTAAGCCCAGCGTAGGAGCACTTAGAGCAAGGGCTGCTAGATGGCGCTGTTTCCCCAGGTTTCCAGGCACTCTGCGTTTTAGCAGATGGCTTTTGGAGGAGAATAAACAATTAATGTCCACCGTCTCAGCCAAAACCTGCAGAAAATATGTTATACTCCAGAAACCACAGAGAGCCGAGATTGCTCAAAGACACCCTGCCGCCAGCCTGGTCCTCTGCTGGCCAAAAATGTAATCATACACAGCCTGCCCGTGCACAAAGCGGTCCCACAAACAAGGGACGTTAATAACAAGGGTAAATAAGGAAGATTACAGTACATGATTTGTGTGCTTGTTGCCTCAGCTTTATTACATTTTATTCGGGAAGCTTCTCTGCATAGAATAGTTACAAAACAATTACCACTGGGCTAGCGGGTGATGATAAGGCGAAACCAATTCTGATGCGAGTTCACTTTCCAACGGTAAAAGAGGAAACCACCGGATGAGACACACGCTGTTCCTCTGAGTCCGTATGGACGCTTCTAGGGTGTCACAAATCGGTGGTGGCAGGCAGGAGAGGCTCCTTGTGTCCCTCCGACCTTTACGCTTCTATAATAAGGATTTGAATACCGCAGATGCCCGCCTCTTCGTCAAAAGGCAAAGGTGCTCTTTGTCAGCAAGGACAGTGTTGGGGAGGTCAGGACGAGGGAAGGGCGAAGAGGGCATGTGGCCCATTCTTAGCTCTGCTTCTTGCATTTCCCCTTCCATGTTGGTAGCCGGCATTATCATCATTTCCAGTGATGCTCGGTGGGGTGACGGGAGACCAGCCCTTTAGGGCAGGAGGGAGCCGTAAGGTCTGCTTCCCTGCCTGGCCTTTGATGGCCTTCCATCTTGCAGATCTGGGCATGTGGAGGGGGTGGCTGGGAGAACCCACAGGGCAGTGCTCTCTTGCATCACCGGCCGCGCTCTGAAGTACCAACCCCGCACCTTCTGCACCGCTCCCCTCCCTGCTGGCTGACTCCTGACTTCTCTCTTGCCCAGAACCAGCCATCTGTCAAAATTAAATCGTTAACGGCTTCACCCTCCTTCTGCCACTCCGTTTCCAGCTCAGTGTTGCCGGCTGGGGAGACAGAAGGAAGGAAACCCGGGCATTTTCTCCATGTCTCTCTTCTGGTTGGATCCTGCCTTTTGTGTATTCATGGTGTGCGTTGTTTAGATGGAGGAAAATGTCCCCAGTGCCAACAGCTCTGGTGTGAATCCAAATCCTAGTATTTTCAATCAACAGCATCAACACCGCAGACCCCAGCTGCTGAGAGGGTGAGTGGGGGGGGGGGGGGGGGGGAGGGGGGGAGGTGCACAGCAGAGCATCACCCCTCCTGGCAGGGAAAAGCGAGGCCCTTTGACCGGAGGCGGGCGCCAATTACTATTTTAACTGCCCTCCCCCACAGCCCCAGAGGCAGCTGGAAAGGGAAGCACACACTGGGATCCCCGCAGCGTCTTGCTGGCTCCTAAGGCGTCAGGCATTTGCCCATCTGGTGAGGCCTCCAGAGCAGAGGGCCTAATTAAGTGTCATCTGGCCACCTGAGAAGGCTCGGTGGGCCTCCCTGGCTTCCCCCTCCTCCAGGCAGGACTCAGCTCTCTCTCCCAGCTGCAGATCTCTGGAGCTTGTTTGATTGAGCAGCTGCTCTGGCTAATTATTGGACAGCAGGGTCCCCAGGTGGCTGCCTCAGACTGGAGGGGGTGGGCGGAGAGAGGGCTGAGGAACATAAAGGGACCAGGAGGGGAACAATAGCAGGGGTGGTGAGAGAGGGGTCAGAGGAAGAAGAAACAGAGAGCAGAGCTGCACGAGCATCACCTGAGCTGGAAGACCCGCGTAGATCCATAGGTGGGCCCATCCATGGGAGAACGCCCTGTCCCTCCACTCCCCACCTCTCACCTCCCACCACACCGTGATACTCTATGGTCCTGCCCTTTGCTTCACTTTTAGCATCACCTTCCACCCAGCCTTGCTCCTTCAGTCCAGGGACTAACCAACAGTTTTTTCATTGGGAGAACATGGCCATAGAGGCCTGAAGTGGGGGCAGAAGGAGGAGGATAACCCAGAGGCTTGAGGAAGAGGATGGTGTTCAAATCAAAATTATTCGTTGCCCTTGTTGGACTTTTGGACATGCAAGCATGTATGTGTTTTAAGGTGTTTTGCACCCTAGAGTCCCTCAACCATGGTGGTTGTGCGGTTGCTGATATGCATGCCAGGCTCTGCCCACTACTTCTTGGGTGTTTTTCCCTGTGTCTGGGCAATCACCCCATGACATGAGACAAATGGAAAGAATAAGGAGACAAATTAAGGGGAAACAGAATGGGAAGTAAAACCATTCACAGCAGTTGTATTGGCAAAAGGTGCAACCTCCAGGTTACTGATGCCCTGCTTTGACCTTCACTTACTTAGAAGCTAGGCTGAGCCACTGAGACACTTACTAGTAATTCCATGGTTTTCTCTCTTGTAATGGAGGATCACTGGGAGCAATACGATTGTGCTGAGTGAGACTAGGACTAGGTCCCTGGACTCCAGTTTAATATCTGGTCCTGCGACCATGGGTAAATCATTCTATTTCCTCTGTCCCCCATGTTCCCATTGGAAAATGTCAGAGAATGCTTCTTTCAGTGTGCCAGAAGTTACCCTTTCCTGAGCATATTAGAGGCTAGAATTTCATGTCACTATATTTGGCTTAACAGGGCTCAAGAGGAAATGGCTTTCTCCCCGCCTAACCCCAAACTGCCACAATGTGATCGATCAAAGGCAGTTTTGTTCTAGGAAAGGAAAACTGGTAGATGGAGAACAGATGTTTTGAGGCTGATCATGTGTGCCCCAAACATCAGAAGGGTGTGCTGTACAGATGTGCACCAGTTGTTGACAGCTGTAGCAGGAATTAAAAGGGTGGTGGGATTTTCAAAGTGACAGGAAGATAATCTCATTAAGCCGTTGATGTCTTGTCTGGTTCCCATGTAACTGTAGGCCCATCCCTTGTGAATCCAGGGATGATGTGGAAAGACTCAGCCTGCCATAGAAGGATTCAGAGGTTTGGATCCATCAGACAAGAGTCACAAGGTTGAGCAACTCTCTTCAGAACACTAGAATCCTTTAATTCCATTCATGGCCATCTTTGGCTCCTTCTAATGTCCTCTGGGCACAGAGTGGACCCAGTGGAGGGAGAGGGGGAAGCAAAGGAAGAGAATCATTCTCCTAATGGGTGTCAGCTTTCAGCGGGGTGTAGAATGGTGGGAAGTTGGATTTCGTCCGTCTTAGAGGAAGGGTCATTATTTTAAAATTACTCTGGGGACCAAGATAAATCCTGGAAAATAGTTGTTACTGTTTACTGCAGGTCCCTAAGCATCCCCGATTTATCCTTAAGGTCCAATAGAAAATTACCAGATCTTTAAAACTTACAGATTCTGCAGGGGGATTTGGTGGCCTCAAGAGGCCCAGCATATCACTGTGGTGGGCACCTCTCCAGGGTCTCTGATGGATGGAAACCAATCCTCTGCTTGACTAACTCCCAACAAAAGCTGCCCAGGGCATTTCACTGTGGGCAGTTCAAGTGGTGAGAGGACCATTCCTTATTGTGAGCTAAAATCTGCTTCCTTGAAACTTCTCTCGCTAATCATAGTTCTACCCTCTGGAACAACACAGGATAAGTATAATGCCTTTTTCAGGTGAAAGCTCTTCAACTTTCCCTACGTTATAACAGTCCCTACATCTTCCTTCATACAAGACACACATTCCGAGTATGACACAGTGTCAAACTCCCTCACCACCTGCTGTAGATGTCACCTGGATTTTTAGCATTTGCATCAGTCAGGACCCAGAAAGGAAAACACTCTCAACACACACAGTGGAGGGAAATGAATACAGGAGCTTCTTAGATTGTTGTAGAAGGAGAGAAGGAACAAAAAGGCAGATGTGAGATAATACATCATTAGTAACTGCAAGAAGCAGCTACCATTCCTAGAGCTGGAGAAGGTTGAGAGGGAGGGCCACTCAGGGGCAGAACGGGGACCAGGTTGAAGGTACAGGTAGTATGACAGTCTTACTGAGGCTGGGACCACCCAGGCTCTGTAGACATTCCTGTTGAGCTTGTAGTCAACTAAATTCCTTATTTACAGGAAACAGGTGAAGTATTTTAAAAAATGAGTGTTTGACTAAAGTTCAGGTCTCTAGTGGATCTACTTTTTTCTTGCTTTCCTAGCATATTGTCCCTTTCTTTTGGTAACGGTCTCTTCTTTTTCCCTTGGAGAAGTTGCCCTCTTCCATCCTTGTGGCTGGGTTGTCTGTCACATGACCCCAGCATCCCTGGTCACAGGGGAGGGCACATGAGTCAAGCCTTGAAACTTAGGCAGAGATGCTGAGGGAACTTGGGCAGATGGCTGGTGGAACTGGGGCTGTCAATGGCACCTCTCTGCAGAAATAGTATTTGGCTTCATCTACTGACATCCCTGCAAGCTGCTCTGATTCTGGGTCTTCCTAAGACCTGGATGTCTTTTCTGCTATTGCAAACACTATCCAGTGTCCTTTCTATAAAACCCTTTCTTACTTCGGTTAGCCAGGGTCTATTTCTATTGCTTACAACCAAATAACCTGGGATGATATGCAGTCCTGACTTGTAGGCAAGAAGGCACTGTCTTGCTTGGTTGAGATCAATCAAATATTGACTCTAAAGCAGGCACACAGCTATCCCTCCGTCTCTTTGTCCTAAAAAATATTAGAAGCACAATGAATTAGTACCAGCTTGAAAAGTCATCATCCCATGGTGTGCTGAAGAGATCTATCCTTATTGCTGAGTTCCAAAACCTGTGATGCAGGTGAATGTATGAAAACCAGGTCTGGAAAAGAATTTTGCTGTGACTGTTTTGATTTGTTCATATTGAAATGGGTGCATCAAATGGTAAAAACCTTTTTTTATTTCCTAACAAGGTCAACAGAGAACAACTCAAGGCTTCAGCCTATCACTGGATTTGACCTTCCTGCACCTCTAAAATTCACTCAGAAATGGGCTGATCAGGAAGTGAGCATATACATAGTTATGTTAATTGGCACTTTAGAAAAATTTCTTCAAATTAGATCATTTTACAGGGCTGTCAAAATATCTTCAAAGCAATTATATCAAAATATCACATATCAGCCCTAGCTGGTTTGACGCAGTGGATAAAGTATTGGCCCAAGGACTGAAGGGTCCCAGGTTCGATTCTAGTCAAGGGCATGTACCACGGTTGCAGGCTCAATTCCCAGCCTTGGTTGGGGTGCGAGCAGAAGGTAACAAGTGGATGTATCTCTCTCATATTGATGCTTCTCTCTCTCTCTCCCCTTCCCTTCCACTCTCTCTAAAAGTAAATGGGAAAATATCCTTGGATGAGGATTAACAACAACAAATCACCTATCTGATTTCTTTGTACCCAAATGACTCATTAAAAATGTGCCAAATATATGGTTTTTGCAAGATGAACACCCCCCACCACCACACTACTTTCCAGGGGACAGAATCAAGTTTATCAGCTGCATATTTATCCAGCCATTCAACTAGTTAAGAAAACTTTACTTCACTGTCAACCAGTCCATGTTTACCCATGTTATCCATAGAGATAGTTTGACAATGTCTTCTTGGAATCTGGACCAAGGAAAACATTGCCTTCCCCTGATAACTTCTCAACATGGAAACAAGATTAGTTTGGGAACGCTTGTTTCATAAGAATCATGTTGGCACAAATATTTATGTTTAATACTTACCTTGATAATCATTATCTTTTAAAAATTGGCCAGGTCTTGGTTTGAAGTAGGGAGGCTATAAAAAGAGGAATCCTAGTCCTGGCTGGTTTGGCTCAGTGGATAGAGCATTGCCTGTGGACTGAAGGGTCCCAGGTTTGATTTCAGTCAAGGGCACATGCCCAGGTGGCAGGCTCAGTCCCCAGTGGGGGGCATGCAGGTAGCAGCTGATCAATGATTCTCTCTCATCGTTGATGTTTTTCTCTCTCTCTCCTCCTTCTCTGAAATCAATAAAAACTATTTTTACAAAAAGGGGGAGTCCCAGAAAGACCACCTACTGGCTGCCCTCCTGGGCACCTGAAGCCACACCATGCTCATCCTCTAAGGGGTCCAACCATGCAGCCACATGCCCCTCTGATATACTTATCTTTTGCTCTGGAGGGGCCTTGGAAAATATGATGAAACAGTTTATGAATTTCATATTTGTTGCCATAAACCATCAAAAGATAAACGAGTTTCTGGAAAACATTAAGAAAAACATTTATCTGAACAGCTCACTCTGAATTGGTTGAATTCTGAAGTACAGAATTTGAAGGCAGAATGAATAAGGTGTTTCATGTTTACAAGCTTTGCTCAATGAACTGAAGTTTAGAAAGGCTTGGGTAAATATAAGGAATGCCAAGAACAATTTCTCATTCTAAATTTGGCTCTTGTGGATAGACAAGAGTTCTGAGGTTACTTATGCAGGACTGTGGTGCACAAGAGAAAACTCTCCAAAAAGAGTCTATTAACTGGTTCTTTTCCCAAATTAAACCAGGTGGGCCAGCTCTGTGGGGTGACGCATTTAAAAGGGCACTTGATGCCCATGTCCAATTAGGCTGCGAAAAACTAATTGGCAATCTCCACCCAGAATCTGAAGCACCCAGCAGAGTTCATGCTCATTGGTGAAATGAGAGTTCAGACAGTCATGCACCTGGGAGACATCAGTGTCTTGAGGATCTCAGACTCACGGTGGCTATTTGGGAAAATGTCAACTACCCCGTGTCACAGTTGAATATGCTTCTGATTCCCACATCATTTTCAGCGTTGATATAGTTTTCTGCTGATGTGTGAAGCATTTTGTTAACAGCTCTAAGATACGTCTGCAAAGGGGCTTCGATCCTCCCAAGAGATTCTCATTTTATGTGAAGGAGGTGGTACATTAATTAGCTGTGGACCTTGCATTTTTGAAAGCCATCTCTGTCCTTTGTCACCGCCACTTCAGGAGATATCTCTGTCCATTCCCCCCACAGTATTTCAGTATCTGGAACACATTAGAAATAGTTGCCACTACATGATCTTGATTTTTATTTTATTTTATTTTATTTATTTATTTATTTATTTATTTTTTTATTATTTTTTTATTTTTATATTTTTTTATTTTTCGCTTAAAGTATTACAAAGGGTATTACATAAGTGTCCTTTTTTCCCCCCCGCCCTTGACAAACCCCTACCCTCCCCTACCCCCCAGTGTGATCTTGATTTTTAAATTTTGTTTCAGAATAACTCTTCTTCTGTATTTTGACAATCCTTTGCTTTTTTAACATTTTATTATATTCAAATGACGAGGTTACATTTCCACACCTATGGCAATATTTTAACACTAGTTCTCTATCTCTATCTCTATCTCTATCTCTATCTCTATCTATCTCTATCTCTATATCTATAGCTTCTCTTTAATGTCTTTTTTTTTCAGAGATTTAAAATATATATGTATTTATTGATTTCAGAGAGGAAGGGAGAGGGAGAGATAGAAACATTAATGATGAGAGTGAATCATTGATTGGCTGCCTTCTGCAGGCCTCACACTGGGGATTGAGCCCACAACCTGGGCATGTGCCCTGACCTGGAATCAAACCGTGACCTCAAGGTTCATAGGCTGACACTCAACCACTGAGCCATGCCAGCTGGGCTTTTCTGAAATTTTTTAAACACATTTTTGCTCAGTAAAATTTATTTTGTAATATCAAAAGTGGTTCATAAAAGTATTAGTTAAGTATATTTCTTTACTTTGGGAAAGTACAGTATCAACTGTATTAATTATGGTTTTCATGTTAATCACTAGTAACTAACTTTCAAAGGCTTGGTTTATATGTTGAAATGTGTTCATTTATAGTTAATTTACTAATTTTTACTTCATTTTCAATCACTACTTAACAAAGATTTTTGGGATATCTATTTGTTTTAGAGAGATCTTTATTATTACGAAAATGCTGGCCCTAATAAAAGTCTACATATTTATAAACAATTATTGCCAGGTCTTGATAATTTTCACCTTTTCCTAATGCACCCATTCCCTATTTTTTAAAAAATGGAGCATATTTCTGTTCTCTAACCACAACCTCCTCCCCCCCAACCCCCCAAATCCTCCAGCACTCCTTGCCCACACCTTCCTCTGCGTAGTAGGATGTTGTTCACCTTGGCCTGTGGACTTGAACTCATTTGAGTGACTGGGTATTTTCTTATCATTTCCTTGCTTATCTTAGGGTTCAATGTTCTACCAGCCATATTTGTTGTAAAGTTCCCAATTTGAAGATCACTTTCTTCAGTAGAAAAAGAAATATTGAATTGCCTTGTCCTTCTGTTAGCTTTCGACATGACACCACTTGCCCAACCATGGGCTTTTCCATTCCTCACTTTCATTCCTGCCCCGAGCCCCATTCAAAGCCCCCTCTCAGTGCCTTCAACTGTCTTTCTAAGCCTCTGTGCAGCCTGGAATCTGTTTCTCCTGGTGTCATCATGACAGGGCTGTATTCCTTGGTTACATGGGCTGCCTTTCATATTTCAGACATTGCTTTTAAAATCTGAGATCAGAGAGCTCTCTGCATAGCTTTCCTATTTGTTTGCTTTTAAGACACTGTTTTTTTTTTTCTTCTTGATCAATGTCTTTTGTGGTTATGAACTAAATGTTTGTGTCCCCCTAGAATTTATGTGCTGAAATCTAGTCCCCCATGTGATGGCATTTGGAGATGGGGCCTTTGAGAGGTGATGAGGAGTCCTCATGAGTGGAATTAGTGCCTTTCTAAGAAGAGTCTAGAGAGCTAGCTCACTCTCTTTCTGGCACGTGAGGATACGATGTGAAGGCGCCAGTCTGCAAATTGGCAGAGGGTCCTTGCTGGTACCCCAATGTCTAACTTCCAGCCTCCAGAACTGTGAGAAGTATATTTCTGTTGTTTAGAAGCCACCCAGGCTATGGGGCTTTGTTATAGTAGCCAAACGGACTAAGACATGTGTCACTGGTAGAATTCTTTTCTGTGAACTTTCTTTCCTCTTTTAGCCATTTTTAAGGTCATAGTGTTGCCAAGGAGTCATACCTACTTTTTCTCTGAACTTTTAGAAACCACCTTGTTCCCAAAGTCTAGAATTTATGTCTAATTACAGTCAATGCTTTCTTTTTCATTGGCTGTTATAAGTTCTACAGTGATGATGGTTGCTTTATCAGTGTTTCTTTGACTGTCCTAGGCTGGTTGTAACGGTTAGTAAGAAGACTGCAAGGGGGTGGGGGGGGCTCTGAATTTGGCAGATAAGGGTTCAAATCTCCACAGACCCGTTGATGATCTTGAACAATCTACATGGCCCTCCGAGGGCTAATAATGGGGTCAGTTAAACAACTTTGCAGGGATGCTTTTAAAATAATGAAGCATGCAAAATGTCATTAGCTCAATAAAGGGTAGCCATTATTGTTACTTCCTGAATAATGTTTTTGATCTTTTGGGAAACTGTTACTCCAGCATATGTGTAATACATGTGAGTTGATAGTCTTGCGTGACTAAGTTAAAGCTACAATGGGTAACATTAGGGGGGAAGTGCAGACACTCTGATGGTAAAGGGCGTACTGGCTGAGCACACAGCTTCTGAAGCTCAGCAGCCTGACTCAGAGTCCTGCTGTGCCACAGATTAGTCTGTGAGCTTGGGCAAATGGCTGGAGCATTCTGTGTTCCCATTTCTTTATCTGGAAAGCAGCCCTATTTCATGGGGTTGTTACAGAGATTTAATGAGTACATTTATGTAATTGTTTAGAATATCGCCTGGCATATAAGCAGCACGTAATAAATGTTCGCTCTTCTTATTCTAATGCTGAGGATGGCATTGTATAAACACAGAGCAGAGAATGCCAGAAGCACCAGCATCCACACATAACCCAGGCTAGCTGAAACAAAAGTGAAAAGGTTGTGGAGATAAACAAGGCTACAGAAATGCACAAGAGGAAGTCGCTGAAAAACATTGCCAAGAAGGCTAAGATTGGAAAGTCATTCCATGGGGAAACACATGAAAACTTCAGGGGGGAATGGTTTCAGAGTCCTGATGCCAGAAGAGATCAGATTATAGGGACAGTGGAACTTTTACCATTGATTTTTGGTTGCCTCTCGGCGAATCATTGGAGCCCTCACCTGAGTGGCCTATTCAAGTGCCCCCAGCCCTCTTAGGGAACTGGGGGTGTGCACTATTCTCTAAGACAGGTTGTCAGTGACAGGCACTCAGTCAATCCAGCTTTTAAAATATGAGGCCTTGAAGGCTAACCCATGGGATTAAAGTCAGGGAAGGTCGCAAGAAGAAACTCTTTTTTTTAAAAAAAATATATTTTATTGATTTTTTACAGAGAGGAAGAGAGAGAGATAGAGGGTTAGAAACATCGATGAGAGAGAAACATTGATCAGCTGCCTCCTGCACATCTCCTACTGGGGATGTGCCCGCAACCCAGGTACATGCCCTTGACCGGAATCGAACCCGGGACCCTTTAGAGCGTCCGCAGGCCGACGCTCTATCCACTGAGCCAAACCGGTTTCGGCAAGAAGAAACTCTTAAAACAAGGTCAGTGCCCTTCAGGACTATTCCCTAGCCACAGGTTGGCAAACTGCGGCTCGGCAAACTGCGGCTCGAGAGCCACATATGGCTCTTTGGCCCCTTCAGTGTGGCTCTTCCACAAAATACCGACTTCTGCGCATGGGCCACGAAGTTTCAATCGCACTGTACGTGCGCGCCTGCACGTGGTATTTTGTGGGAGAGCCACACTGAAGGAGCCAAAGATCCGCATGTGGCTCGCGAGCCGCAGCTTGCCGACCATGGCTCCTAGACCAAGGGAACAAAACACTGCTCAGAGGTGAAATAAACACATTTTCCAGTGCGAGAAACTCCTCCGGGGTTTCACCAGATGGAAAGAGACAGATAAACAGGTATCTCCTCGATCGTCTGTTCACATGATTTACTAAAAAACTGATAGCTTGATGCCCTTAACTTTCAAAACATAATATTTATGCCCCCAGGAATACCAGGTCCTTTGTCACGAAGGATCTTCATAACATTTCTCTTTTAGTGAGGGGGACCACGCCAGGACCCCCAAATCTCCAACCATGCCATCTCATCAGCATAGCCCGTGGTTAGACAGCGCACGTTGTCATCAGAATGTCAGGGCCTAAGTTCTTACATCTTGGCCATGTTTATGTCCTTTTAAAATTGAGGATAGTAATAATGCCTAACCTGAAATGTTTTATGAGTTAATATCATGTTCTGCACACAGCAACTGCTTAACAAAGCCCTCTTTATTCTTTGAGGGCTATCAAGGAATTGGTCATTATAAACAGAGAAACTTTTCTTTGTTCAGGAATTCCTCTCTCTTCCTTCGATAACTATTCTTATTTATGAAGAGTAATATTTGAGATGGATTTCTGGAAGAGTCTAGTCTATTTAAACCGAGGCTCAATGTGAGGCTGAACTTATTCAAAATTCTACTGACTCTTCAGAGCTCATTCAGAACAGTGTATCCTCAGGAAGCCTCTTCAGTGACTCTGATTGTCTGGCGAGGCTCCTGCCTGGGTGCCCATCGCACATGCCTCAAACTTCGCACGTCGTCCATTGATTTATATCACATTTTGTATTTCTCTCTACATCTGAATAAATCTTTTTCAGTTTTTTAAAAAATATATATTTTATTGATATTTTATAGAGAGGAAGGGAGAGGGATAGAGAGTTAGAAACATCGATGAGAGAGAAACATCGATCAGCTGCCTCCTGCACACTCCCTACTGGGGATGTGCCCGAAACCAAGGCACATGCCCTTGACCGGAATCGAACCTGGGACCCCTGAGTCCGCAGGCTGACGCTCAAACCAATTAGGGCAATCTTTTTCAGTTTTGAAGTGTATTGCCAGATCATGAAAGATAATATATGCTCAGTATTTAAAAATATATTACGAGTGAATTTATTTCTCGTGTGTAATTCCTGTTTGGCATATAAAGGGCAGACTGTGGTGTAATTGAAAAAAAAAATGCAGTGTTGAGTCAGGTTGACTGCATTTAAGGCCCGAATTCTCTCTTTATTTTGTCTATGATCCTACGCAAGCTCTCTAAACTCTCCGAATCTTAATTTCTTCATCTTTTATTTTTTTGGTGAAAAATAAACTTTTATTTTTTCCTTCTTATTGAATTTATTGGGTGACACTGGTTAACAAAATTATATAGGTTTCCGGTGCACAATTCTACAACACATCATCTGTACACTGTATTGTGTGTTCACTGCCCAAGTTAAGTCTCTATCCTTCACCATTTATCCTCCTATACCCTCCTCTACCTCCCCCAAACCATTTTCCCTCTAGTAATCACTGTAATGTTGTTCATGTCCATGAATTTTTCTCTTTTTTTTCTCAATCCTCTACCCCCACCTAAGCCCTTTAATTTATTCATCTTTAATATGAGAACAATTGAGAGAAATTAAATGGTATAAAACACATGCCAAGGTACTGGACAAATGTTGGTTCAGATCAGTCTGTGGACCCTTCCTCCTCACAGTCAGTCGGTCAGTTTTGAGCTCCCCCTACCCTCTTGGTTCCTTAATCAATTGGCAGCCCAATCTAGTGATTGGTATCTGATACCTTTGGAATTAGTCTTGGCTTTTGGTTATACTCCCCAAACCTTTTTTTATAGCCATTCTCAACTCTCAGAGGTTCTTAGGCTCTATAATGATAAATAGCACCTGAGTGCTTAATAAAAATGCTAATTTCAGGACCCCAGCCTGAATGATCCTGATTCTCTAATTCCAAGGAGGGGCTCAGGAACCTGCACTTTCAGCATGTCCTAAGGAATTGCACCAGGTAATTCTCAAGAACTGTATCTCCATGCCCCAGGCCATTTTCCGCTCCAGCTCTGAGAAACTGTCTTTCTCCAGTAACCAACCAGACAGGGCTGTGTCAACAACTAGCCTATCTTCTCAGGGACTGATCTCACCCCCATGGCCGCATGCCATGAGCAGGAGCATCCAGGTGTGACTTATCTGGCCTATCTTTAAGTGTTTTCCAATTGGTTTACATCCCTGCTGAGCACAGGGATTGGGGAAACCCTGCTGCAGGTCCTGTGTGGGTCCTGCCAGGTGCCCAAACATGATGGTCCTTTAGGTCTTCTCTGAGTTGAAAGTTGTCTGTCAAGGCCTACTGTTAGGAGTTCTGGTTTTTCATAGGGAGCTCATGGAATATCTCTACAGGGATCCAGATTCTCTGTCTATCCTGGTCGAGGTCTGAGCCCCATTGGCCTGGTTATTCTTTCTCTGGGGAAGCCAGACTGCAACACCCTTGGGCACTGAGCTTAACCCAAAGGAAGATCTCCCTTTCTCCTTGCCAGGAACTCAGTCCAAACACATCAGCTTCCTGGAGGATGGTGGAGCGCTTGCTTGCTGCCTGTATTCACAGTCCCTTTAACCTAACTTTCTCTAAGTTTGTGGGGTGGGGCCCACCTGGACCCATAATCATTTAAGTATCTTGTCTTCAATGCTCTTCTATTGATAAATACCAAAATAACTCCTTACTACCACCACCAGCCCCACCACTACCACCACCACCACCACCACCACCAATGCCTGACTCTCCACTTATGAGAATCCTGTTTCTCCTCCAATGGCCTTTAATACTGTCCCAGGCTTTGGACATTTATAAATGGCTCACTGGTATTTGTTGATGATGCCTTTATGCATTGTTTTTCCTCTGGGCAGATCCATTCAGTCCCAGTCTTTAGACATGATTACCTCTGAGTTTCAATTGCATAGTGTTGAGGGGTGAATAGGGGGCAGTGGGTTACTGGCATGGCCAACCAGCTCTACCTGATGGCCCTTGTGATCTCTGAGCCTACCCAGGTCACGCCCCCCCCCGGAACTTTTTTGTCCTTCTTCCCATAATGAAAGCATCCTTGGAGAAGTCCAGCATTGCATCGTGTACTGTTGGTGTCTACCCTGCTGGTAAAGATGGCACACTAGGTCTGCAGATGGTGAAGTGCCTTTGCATTCACTCCCCTACCTCCAATCTCTTTGTTCTCCAGCTTATTCTGTATGAAGAGCTTAGCAGTACTGGGCTCGGGAGGAAAGCAGGCAAATATGGCGATAAAAATGCAACAACAACAGATGGCAGGAAGAGTTTCCTTGAAATTCAGATGAGCAGTGGGTTTTTATTATTAAATTCATTTCCATCATTTGCTAGATAGGTCTGTCCTTGTACTTGCTCATCGTGTGGTGAAATAATCTTGTTCTTCAATATCTGTAACAAGGAGCTGTTCATTATACCAATTATCAATACACCCATATGGTCCCATGTATAAGTGTCAGCTTAGTTACATGCATGTAGCCTCCAAATGTAGCCTCATTTGGAGAAAGTGAATGCTCACCTTATCCTAAAGAAAATGGTAAGTTTCTGAGATTTTTAGGCTTATGACATTCTATGTTGGTGAGAATAAGATAAGGCTTTTGCGGGGGGGCGGGGGGGGAGGAGAGGGAGATAATAAAAAAATATTGGTACTTCAATTGATTTCAAATACATTATCTTAGGTCCTGCATGTAACTCCTATTTTACGACTATTAAAACATAAGCATCTATGTTCTCTTTGTGAATTTGTGATTTTTCATTTTCAACATCCAGTAAGGGGAACCAAAGTTCATCAAGTTTTTTGGAAACTGAATTTAAATGATTCTTATACCCTATGTTTCCCCTAACCAAAGTACGATTCTCCACTCTCACTATTAGCAGCAGTAGCAGCTCCATTAGCACCATCACCTTTCTGCTCCACGGTTATTGCCATCAGCACTGTTTCATTTCATGTGTGGCAGAAAGAACCTCATACTATATATTTTTTTAACTCTTTCCAGATCAGGAATTCTAAAATCATAGAATTCCAAGGATATGAAGGGACACTGGGAGGTCATCTAATCCAAACCTCTACTTGCCAGAAAGGAAAAGTTCAAACAATACAGAAGGGATTTATTTTCAAGAAAAGTATGCTTTGTGATGAAAGGGCTGGTGACAGGGTAATGGACAACAACGGAAGGTTAGAATGAAACGCTTCCGCCCTTTTCACAGGATCTCTAGTGAGTGTGAAGGGCCTCCGGTGCTGGGGGAAATGGCCATCATAGGTAATTTTGTGAACTCAGTGATAATCTTCATAGTGAAGAGAGATGTGCACTGAACCTGATTATTTCTCAAAGAACTGTCATTTTCCTAAGAGCTGGCATTTTCAGCCTCTTGAACAACACCAACCACTGTTATCACAGCTTTTACTTGAGCAATCAATCAGGGGTTTGAAACATTCAACTCGAATATATAATTTCAAAGGGGATAATTTCAGCAAAATTCACCCTGAACTGTAACAGCTTCAGCCAGCCCCTTTCCCATAAGAGGGTCGCTGTCTGCCCCGTATCCCTGGCAAACTCCCTCCCTGCACTCACCCCGCCTTCCTTCCCACCAGAGGAAATGAGGGGCCAGGCCATGGATTGACCAGGTTTCCTGAAAAGAATACCCAGAAATGTCCTGAAGGAGGCAAGGACAGGCTACCTGGGAGAACTGGCTCCCTCTTCTTGCATTGCTCTGCAAGCCGTAATTTCCAGAGTCAGGGTAATACACGTGGGAAAGATGGTGTGGAACTTCTTATCTCTTATCTCTGACCCCATCAGATGTTAAAAATGATCCAATTTCTGCTCTGGAAACACAACAAGCCAGTTCAAATTTAAATTCATTGGCTAAAGTCCTGCCAGGACAATCACATAGTCCTTAATTTCTTCTTAGCTCGCCAACTGGAAATGTATGCTATAGCAAACACTTGTTGTTGCACCTAAGCGTAAGTCTATAATTAGGCTAAAAAGAGAAACAGAGAAAAAGCAGACACCGGTGGAATTTGGGACATGTTTTTGGTGCCAGTTTTTGTAATGTGGCTCCATCTTCAGGGTCTATTACAAGAGCGAGTGACCGTTTTTGTGTTTGTTTAGGTAACTACCTGTGCTGCTGTTGACTGAGGGGTCCTGTCCAGGGTTATAAATGCTACTATGCAGCCATTGTCTTGTCAGATGTAAGCAACTTGCCCTGCAACAAGGGGAACAGCAGCAACAAACCCTGGTCTCTCCTCCCTCCCCCGCCACATCTATAGTCTGTTCAACCTCGTAAGCAGCAAAAGCTCAGCAATGGTGACAATCTGAGTGTCCTAGATGAACGTCCCACAGCCCAACTCCATCTGTCCTTGGCCAAAAGGGGGGACTGAGAAAGAGGAAAGCGTCCCTGAAACCAGATCTCACTTGGTCCTGGCCATTGGGTTGGGGCGTTGCTAGGTGCTTCCGGTCATTTAGAACTAGGCTGTGCTGTTCCTCTGTTGAATATAAATAATTTCAAAGAACACCAACATCAGGCAAGGCCACTCAGACAAGGCACAAAGAAGATCATTCCGCAATCGTGTCTGGACACAGATAAAAACATAAATGTTGTCCCTACCACAAAAATGACCAAACATCACCCATCCCGGATGACATGAGACAATTGATTTGTCTTTCCTGGTCGCAGCTTTAGCCTCACTCCATCCCTATGGGCTTCTAGGGAAGAATTATGAAGTTGCCCAACCATGGAATTACCCCCACTTCCCGACGGCATCCAAAGTCGAGAAAAGCTCCCTTTCCTTGTATGGTTGCCCAAATTACCTAAGAGAAGCCCAAATTCTATAGGGCGTCCCAAAATTCACGCAAGATTTGAATTTTGCGTGAGCATTAACAACAACAACAAAAAATAAAAGCCTAATTTTACTTGGTTTATTGAATCAGATTCTAATATCTGTTGCCCTTTGATTTCAATCCCTTCAATTTGATAAGCATTACCAAATACCAATTATGGCCCAGGAGCAGGGACAATGAAGACCAATGAAGACCACGGCTTTGCATATGTGCCAGCACAGCTGTGGAGGCCATTTACCCGATGTGCTATTCCATACATAACCCTATACTGTATACTTTAAGAAACAATAAAAAATTTACAATTTTTAGTTATAAACTTGTGTTTTCTGTCAAAATTACTTCTTGCGTGAATTTTGGGACACCCTATATAACATGCCCCTTCTAGCATGTGCGTTCTCCTTTATTGCAGCAGATCATTACCCTAGCTCTGTTCCATTGCGGGCGTGTGGCCAGTGGTCTCAGGTTGAAGGGCATCAACATCCTCTTGCACAATGTCATGCTCATCACCTCATCCCACTAAATGGGCAGGGATCCTGAAGTCATATGTGGTATCTTCCTCTCAGCCCCATACCACACCAGTCACACATCCTGATGAGTTCACCTTGCAAATAGCTCTTATAACTATTTCCTTCTCTACACCTCCACAGCAGCCTCTGCGAACGCAAGCGGCAAGGGTCTCCCATTTTGTCTAGCTAGCCTTCCTGTGGCGCCCTTGACTTTCCCCAACCTGTTTTCCACACTGCAGCCAGAGTAATCCTTTCTAATTAGGAACCTTAAAAAGCCATTCTCACGTTGAAAGCGCTTTCATGCTTCCTAATTCTCTTAAAGACACAGTCACTTAAAATGGTTGACAAGGCCATAAGAAGTCTGGCCAGTGCTTGCCTCCTCAGCCTCACCTCATGGTACATGGCACCTCTTTCTGATGCAGCCACAGTGTCCTTCTCTCATTTGCTTGAACACCGTATGCTTCCTGCTACCATAGAGTCTTCAACCTGCTGAAGAGGTTGTGAAGGCCAAATGGTTAGCACAGCGGTTCTCAACCTGTGGGTCGCAACCCCTTTGGCAGTCGAACGACCCTTTCACAGGGGTCGCCTAAGATCATCCTGCATATCAGATATTTACATTATGATTCATAACAGTAGCAACATTACAGTTATGAAGTAGCAACGAAAATAATTTTATGGTTGAGTCACAACATGAGGATCTGTATTTAAAGGACCAGAAGGTTGAGAACCACTGTGCTAACCTATGGAAGATGGAAGGAGTCCACCCTTTGATCAAGAAGGCCTGTGGCTATCACCCTCTTCATGCAGAAAAAGTATATAGATAAGAAAGCCTATACTGGGGTGGGAGTGGGATTGTTTTAGTTCAGCTCAGAAACACGATCGGTAGAGTTGTGGTGTTCCACTGTGGCCTGGGCTTCCTTACTGTGAGTCCTTGGTTCCGGTTGGCTCCTGCAGCACACTCTGTGGAGTGGGGGCTGGGTCAGGGGCCTTCCAAGCCCTCTTCCCACTGCCAGCTTCGTGTCTTGTACTGTGTACTGTGTTGCCTTAACCTCATCGTAATGGGCCCGAGCTAATCTTGTCGGACCATGTAACTAGAGTTCAGCAAACTTCTGAAAAGGGCCAGGTAGTACTATTTCGTAAATATTTTAGGCTTTGCAGGCAATGTGGTCTCTTTTGAAACTATTCCCCCCTGTCACTGTAGCAGGAAAGCAGCCTTAGATACTCGGTAAATGATGAGTGTGTCTGTGTTCCAATAAGACCTTACTTATGGATACGGAAATTCAGATATATAATTTCCATATGTCATGAAATATTATTCCTCTTTTAATTCTTATTCTCCATCCATTAAAAATGTAAAAGCCATTCTTCTCTGGTGAACCTCCAAAACAATCTGGGGGACTGGATTTGGCCCGTGGGCCGTGGTTTGCCAATCTCTGATATAGATCATTAATCAGAACCTGAAGTGCCATTAACTTCCTGGCTATCCTTAGGCCACCGAACTACACTGATTTTTTTAAAGCTTGGTTGGGGAAAAAAAAAAATCTGCTCTTCTCTAATTTGACTCACTGGCTAGACAGAACATTTACTTTATTATTTCCACAAGTTTCATTTTACGGTTGGCTGTGAAAAAATTACTTACCCATTTGCCAGTTTATAGCAGCTATGGCTCTTAAAGCAAACCCCGCCTTTCCCACACCGCCCTGCTTCCGCACAGCCTTATCATCCTGCCATATTTTCCAAGCCCCCTCGCTGCTGCCCGTGCCAAGCCCCCAATCTGTAAACCAGACTCTTCCAATTAGTATTTCCAATATCTAGATTTTAAAAATACCTCAATGCCTTCTTTACATTCAGTTACAAAGAAGAGTAAAAAGTGACTGATGTGCCACCAGCAGGTTGCGGGTCAAATCTCTCAGTACTTGCATTCACTGAATCTTCTTTTTCTTTATCTTAAAATATATTTTTATTAATTTCAGAGAGGAAGGGAGAGGGAGAGAGAGAAAGAAACATCAATGATAAGAGAGAATCATTGAGTGGCTGCCTCCTGCACGCCCTCTGCTGGGGATCGAGCCCACAACCTGGGCATGTGCCCTTGACTGGAATCAAACCTGGGACCCTTCAGTCTGCAGGCTGATGCTCTATCCACTGAGCCAAACCAGCTAGGGGGTCACTGAATCTTATTTTCGTTCTTTCTAGAGCTAGTTGCTTATCCTCCCTCCAAGCTCATCTCTGAGCCTCTGCCCGGGGTTCGGTTTCATTCCCCACGTTAACCATTTTCAACTTGTGGTCATGGATAGGCTTCTGGGCAGAGAAGTGAACTGATGTAAGCAGTGTTGTAGAATGAGTTGCGTGTCCATGCACATCCCATAACCTGGAGGGAAGAGTCTTGGTGTTGGCGTGTCACTAGGAGACTCCGTTGGTATACTCTCTGCCTCCTGCAGCCCAGTGCAGGCCACGCATGGAATGAGCCACGGGCCGCCTGGGTCCTGGGGGGGGCGGGTGGTGGTGGTGGTGCATCTGCATGCTCCACTGCAGCTTTGATAGTGACCAAGAACGAGGCAGAGACTCGGAGAAGAGGCTCACTCAACCCTTCTGGAAGAGCCTGGAATTATTTAGCTATCAGGGAAATTGGGCCAACATGGCAGATGGGCAGGAGTAACACTTGTGCTTGGCCTGAGGTTGAAAATGAGGTAGGCTTGCCATCGTGCTGAGAAGGGATGGGGAAGCAGAGGCCCGGGGGAGGATGCAGCGAGAGCTGCCAAGGTGCAAGTCAGGCAGGACTAGCAGGGTTCCAGAGGCCTGTGCCAGGAAGAGGAAGTGATAAGTAGATACAAGGTCCCCCGCAGAACACTGGCATGTGGACGAGTGTTATCAGGAAACACCCGTTCTCTCCATTGAGGGGAATTAGTTACTTGCCAGGTCCAGATATTTCAAAAGCTGTTTCCCTTCAAGGTATAATCAGAATTAAGATGTCAAGTGATGGCAACTGTGCAACACTACTGTTGAGCGGATAAATAGATTGTAAAATTGTCTTTCGGTCCCTGGGAGACAGTGGGGGTAAGTGGGGGTCAGCAGACCTGGCTCTCTCTCAGCTCATCCCCCAAATTGCTGTGACCATGGGCCAGCCATTGAACTGGCTAGACCTCAATTCCTAATGTCTAATGAGAGAGGAGGAAGCCTAACTCAGTCATTCCCAACATTTCTCTCATATTGCAATTCAAAACATTATGTTGTGTGTATATTTTAAAGAAATTAACAAATTTAAAATGATGGGAAAATCTAAATCAGCATTAGTGGGGAAAAGAATTAGCACAACTCATTTGGAAAGTAATTTGGCAATCTGTGTCAAGAACCTTGAAAATGTTTATACCCATTGACTCAATAATTTCTCTCCTAGAAAACGATTCTAAAAAGTGTTCTGAAATTAAAAAACGCATACAAAGAAACCCAGATGTTCACTGTACTGTTATTATCCAGCAATTGGGGGGATGTTTTTAATGGACAGTCCACACAATGGATTAATGTTTAGTCATTAAAACATGATTATTGAGCATGTAAAATGATAATTTTAAGTCATTTAAATAGTATATAGAGAAATTAGTGAAGTAAGTAGGGAAATGCTTATGTTATAATATTAAGTTAAAAAAAAACCCAGAATCCCAAGTTATATAAAGCTAATATCAATTATGAAAAAAAGATATGGACATATTATAAGAAAATATTTGTTTTAAATGTTTTGGAATTATTGATTTAATTTCTTTTCTCTTTGTTCCCTTTAATGTTCTATAATAAGCTTGCATTACTTTCATTATAATAAAAACTGAAATAACTCAAGTTTATGATTATTAGTTGGTAGAATATATTAAGAAGCTGTCAGAAAAAATTAGAAATAATCACAATTATAGAACTCCGGTTGTTATATAATATGAAATAATGTACCATGAAGCTCCATGGTAGATGGGTTGGTGGAAAAATCTCTGAACTCACAACAAAGCTCCAATTCAAATTGTGGTTCTTTTTAGTTCCCAGCTGTATGACCTAGGAACTGAAGAGTAGGACTAGAGAGTAAGTTAGTTCCATGTCTGAATCTCAGGAGTGTTATCTGTAGAATAGAAATTCAACAAATATTCATTGACTACCTACCACAGTGGTTCTCAACCTTCTGGCCCTTTAAATACAGTTCCTCATGTTGTGACCCAACCATAAAATTATTTTCGTTGCTACTTCATAACTGTAATGTTGCTACTGTTATGAATCATAATGTAAATATCTGATATGCAAGGTGGTCTTAGGCGACCCCTGTGAAAGGGTCGTTTGACCGCCAAAGGGGTCGCGACCCACAGGTTGAGAACCACTGACCTACCATGTGCTAGGTATTTATGAAATGCAGTGAGTTACAAGTTAGCCAGACATTTCACAGGTATGTTATCTTAGATGCAAAAAGACAATAGGTTCAGTAAATCTAAGTTGATCTTTGTCAGGGAAAGTACTGGCCTAGGACATGACTACCAACTATAACCTATGTGTAGTCAAATATTTAATTTCCAGACCATCCTTTGTAGTTATTTTAGGTCTTTGAGTTTGCACAACCGCCATGCAGGCCTTCCCTGAACTAGTCAGGTTAGCATATGGCCCCTTTGGTCCACAATACAGTGATGGAGAATGTCCCTCTCGGATACCCTGCTGCCCCACTGAGTCTCACCGAGGGGAGAGCAGACACTGAGTTGATGAGTCACGATCAGGAGGATGCACTACTGCAGTGTTCCTGGGAGATGGGGTGCACCCAACCCCCTCCCTCCCCTCCCCCCTGAATAGCGATAGCTGCCATCCAGCCCAGAATGGGAGAGCTGGAGGGAGGGGACGAGCCAAGAGCCAAGCTCAAGCTGCACACCCCGTTCAGAGGGCTCCTTTGAGATGTGGGAATAATTATGGCAAATGGTTCAGCAACCACAGGGGGAGTGCGGGGAGGAGGAGGGCGGTAGAGGGGAGAGCCTGGTTAATTGCGGAGCAGATGCCCAGCAGCACCTTGGGGTGAATGCATTAAGGACGGGAGCTGTCATCTGGCTCACCCCCTCGCATTTATTCAGACTCCTGGGCACCCAGCTGGGGCTGGTTTGGTGTGGGTTTTGCCTCAGTTGGAGGGATCTGCAAGTTCAAAGCCTTCTCCTTGTTTCCAAATGGGATCTCCCTCCCACCTTCTCTCCCTTCCTTCCCTGTTCCGCCTCCCCATCCTGACTCCAGGCACCCCACTGTGCCTCCTCTGCCTGCAGACAGCTTTAATTGTCTTGTCTGCCCTGGTTCAGGAAAGCCAACTCCGGCCCTTCAGGCTAATGGGAAAGGCTCCAGGCCTCCTCTGGTTCCCCAGCTACCTCCCCTGCCCCCGCCCCTCCTCTCCAGCCCAGGCCCAGGTGCCAAGTACCTCCCAGGGAAGTCTTCAAAGCCCCCCTGTGGACCGGCTGTCCCTCTGAAGTCCACAGAAATGCAAATCAGGCAGGACCAGCACAAAGAGCAGAGGCCTGGTGCTGAGTGCCCAGCGCTGCCTTTGCTACCCTGAGGAGGCCCTTCAGGCCTTGGCCACAGAGGTTGGGGCCTGAGGCAAAAGGTGCCAGCCCCCTACCCCTTGGGGGGCAGAATACCAGGCTACCACGCAGGGTGTCTCGGGGACTCCCATCTCCTTCATCGAACTCCACACACACTTCCCCCTGAATCTCCCCGGCTGCCACATGGAGGGAAAACCTGGGAATGACTTGTATTTCACCCTCTCGCCTCCTCCCTGCATTTTCAAACATGACTCACTTCCCCAGCGGCCTGACTCAGTCCACCTTGGCTGTGAAAGTATTCTAACTCCCGGAACACCTCTGACCTCGTTTCCTGCTGAAGTTGTCCCTAGTGAGTGCATACTTTTCTGCTAAAATGGGAAGCTCCTTTCTCTCTCTGGACCTTTGTCAGCTTCTGGAGAAACCATGGCCACGTCAGAGCCACCCCGATTGTACCCGGTGGCACACCTAGTAGAAACGGCCATCTCCTCACAGCCCGGCTCGTGCTGCGTGTGCTCACCTTCTGGGTACCATTTACGGTCAGTAAAGTGAGATGCTAGTGTTATTAGGCACATCTCCACGCTCGGGCAGAAGCACTGGAAAACTGGGTGGAGAGAGGAGCGGCCTGGCTTATAGTGTATCCAGAGTGCCTAATGCCGCCATCATTTCCTTACATAAATGAGACGACCGAGTACTTGCAGTAATTTAAACCCGACAGCACAGATGAACGCACTGGCTATGGAGTACTTAATGCGTCATCAGCTTGATCATTGTTCTGCTTTCCTTATTCTCGGGATTTCTACATGTGGGTTGTCAATTAGATTCAGCAGGGACCTTTGAGGTCACCTAGTCCAGTGGTCTGCAAACTGCGGCTCGCGAGCCACATGCGGCTCTTGGCCCCTTGAGTGTGGCTCTTCCTAAGCCTTAGGAGTACCCTAATTAAGTTAATAACAATGTAGCCACCTATATAGTTTAAGTTTAAAAAATTTGGCTCTAAAAAGAAATTTCAGTTGTTGTACTGTTGATATTTGGCTCTGTTGACTAATGAGTTTGCCGACCACTAACCTAGTCCAATGTCCTGCTCAAAGGACAACCCTTTGGCTTAGCCAAAGCTGAGGTGAGAGGCTCCATCGTTTGTACTGCAGAAACAGGACTGTGGGATCGGGGAGAGGCATTGGCCGTGCTGGAGCGCAGCCTGAGATAATGGGGTCTGCCTGGCCCTGCGCTCCCAGCGCCTCACCTTCCAGAGCCCACTTAACGCAGAGGCTGCAAATTGGCTCCCCGTGGGCCGCCTCCTGCCGGCAGAGGTCTGCGCTTTGGCCTGCATGGAGTGTATTAATATTTTATGCGGGGCAACTTTTAAAAATCAGGAGAGGTCACCATAAATAAATCAGGCTTTTTCTGCTTTACTTTAAAAAGCGGAAGGTTTGGCCCTGCAGTGACACTAGGAAATCATTCACTGGAGGAGGTTCCTATAGTTCTGGGGCGAGCTCTGAGTTTGCCACAGTCCTCACCACGCCCTATTATCCTTGTCCCGAAGGCCGGGTGCCATTGTCACATATCCTTATGCTTTGTTAAAAAATATTTTCTCCTGCCTAGCCAGCGTGGCTCAGTGGTTGAGTGTTGACCTATGAACCAGGAGGTCATGGTTTGATTCCTGGTCAGGGCACATGCCCAGGTTTCAGGCTCAATCCCCAGTGTGGGGCGTGCAGGAGGCAGCTGATCAATGATTCTCTGTCATCAATGATGTTTCTATCTCTCTTTCCCTCTCCCTTCTTCCCTGAAATAAAAAGAATATTTCAAAAATATTTTCTCTTTTCTTCCTTTCATCCTTCCTTATTTCCTTTTCTTTTTCTTCCTTTCCTCCCTTCTCCTTCTCTTCCTCCTTCTCTTTCTTTCTCTCTCCCTCCTTCCCTCCTTCCTTCCCTCTCAACTCCTTTCTTTTCTCTATTTTTTAGTAAAAATGGGACAACAAAATGTAGATTAATGGTGGATTAATATTATTTATCCTTCAAACTGCCACCTCATATACCTTGCGCTTTCCTACCATCACAGGTGTAGTCATGCTTGTCTTCCCCTCTGGACTGTGAATTCCAGGCAGTTAGAAACTGTTTGTCTTGCTCACGACTGTGCCTAGCCCTGTGCCCAACGGAGTCCACATTCGACATATTGTTAGACTAAAATTAATTTCTCTCACTTATGAGTAGTGATATACCCCCTCGGGCAAAGTGGACTAAAGCCTTGCCATGAGGAGATAAGTGGGCTCTAAAAATCCAGTAGTGTAAAATGTGGGCCACATCATTTAGAGGGAGTGAAAACCAGAATCCATTAGTCGGTCTGTGCTGGCTGTTGCGGGAGCTGATGGGGAAAGACTAAATGGCCACGCATCAGTTACTTCTCACTGCCCCCCACCCCCCCCGCTCCCTCGCCCCCTGAGGAGAAGCCACCCAGCCTTGTTTGAGTGGGACTGGCACAGCCTGGGAGCCAGCCCCGCTTCCAGCCCTCCCTCCAGCCCCCTCTCCAGCCCCCCACTCCAGCCCTCCCTCCAGCCCCCTGAATACCCACTGTCACAGTGACGCTTTCTGGGGACCCATCATCAAAGGGTTTCAGTGAATACTGAAACTCTTTTTCTTTTCCAAGATGGTTCTAGAGTTTATTTCTCTTTGTCGGCATTTTACAAACAAATAATCTTAGTTACAGTTGTTAAGTTTGAAGATTTCACTAGGGACCTCCCCCCCGCCCCCCAGCCTTCTTAAATTATGAGAGAGAACGAGGGGCAATACTGAAGTTCTTGCTGCTAGTCGTGCCATGAAAATCTTGGGTCTTGACTGGCTGATGCAGGTGCTCGCTCATACAAGCAGCTCAGCAGCAGGAGGTAATCCTCCGGGTCATTTTGTTCTTTTAAGCCGTTAGAGCCAGCGCTCTGCTCCCGGCCCTGAGCAGGCTGCTGGCCCTCAGCACGCAGCAGACATGCTTGCTCCTCGGTCCAGTGTGAGGCCTCCAGAGGAGGTCCTCTCTGCCTGGCCCTGACCTCAGCTCTGAGCCCCGAGGGCTCTGCCTTTCTCTAGGGGCCTCAAGACACCCTGAGCAGGGGCCCGCATAGAAAAGAGAGTGGTCAGCCTTTTAGGCTGTGTCAAAACTCTGGTATAGGTCAAGGGGTCCCCTCCCTTGGTTGTGGGGGTCATGACCCTAAGGGGCTTGTCTTAGAATCTACCATCATATACTTGTGTGGAGCGAACATCTGCCCATGTGCTTGGCCACTGTCTCCTCCTCTGGGCTTTGCTAATTCCTGGGCAGGGATCCTGGCTGGAGCAAGTGAGGGCCGCATCCCCAGGTCTGGGCTCTGTCCTAGCGCCTGGCTGTGCTGCCTGCTTACACGTAGACACTGCCTGAGACTCGGCCCTGTCCCCTTTGTCTGATTGTGGGTGACTACTCAAAGTTGAACCCACCACTATAAAAACCCAAAGGGAAGGTGACTCAGTCTAGTTTGGCTGTCTGCTTTGCTATTTTGAAATCATCACCTTTGCTTTTGCGCGTCCTTTATGCCCTTCTTGAACACAGCACCTGGGTGGCATTTAACAAGTTCGTGCTGAGGCGGAAGGTGGCGAGCTGTCCTGGGGGCTGGAGGTGGGCTGGCGGTGGCCGGCAGGGCGAACACGTGTCCCTAAGGAGCTGTGTGTGGCTTTAGTGGTTCTGATGGTCCTACAGACGAAGCAGTGATTGTGTATCCACCTTTGATAATCCAAGCGACCCAGCAGGTTTCACTGGCTTCTGCAAGCAGTCAGCGGAGATCCCACCGTGTCAGGCTGCTGGCGGGTTTTCCCCAGGATTCAGAAGTCACCTGGAGGTCGTATCTAATCCTTTCTGGTATAGTATATGCCTCCCTCTCCCCCTCCTCCCTAGATGCTGCCTTGTCAAGAGCTGCCTGCTTCAGTTGATGCATTTACTACGATTCTTGTCAAAACCGTGCACAAAACCACCGCTGCAGCTACCTGGAGTCCGTCCCCACGGAGCACCTCCCTTCACCGATGCCTCCTTTCTCTGATGTTCCCCGCTCCCCACCCCGCCTTCTTCCTTCTTCATCTGTTTAATTTGTTTGCTGTGCCCTTTGAACCCGCCCATAGAAGACATGACATCACACCATCTATTTCTCCTCGGGACATGCTTGCAATGTGCGTTACCCACGTGTTGTTCACGGGTGTGGTTGGAGACCAGTGTGCACGTCAGTGTTAGTGGCCCCAGAGGCCTCTGCACGTAGACACTGCACAGCATCACTTCCCGCAAAGCGGCTCGCTCTGCTTTCTGGGGGAAATGACAGTTTCATGCCACCGCCAAGAACAATCGCGCCCTGGGATGGGATCATACGGTCGTTTCATTTGCCATTTGCTGCACATCCTTCAGCCGGGCTGGGAACTCCTCCGCCAGGTTGATGCAGGCGGTTCTGAAATCTCATTCAGACCCTGACTCTGGCCCGGACCCTGCAGAAGGCATGGGAGAGTCGTGGCTGTCAGAAAAGTTTCCGGTTCTTTCTGCTTCGCAGGGGACAGAAAGGCTGTTGCAGAGAATGCCCCAATCTGAGGTCACCCAGGCAGAGCAAAAGGGACAGGCACGGGTGGGAAGGTCAGGGAGTGTGACTGTGGTGCCTGCTTCCCTTTCTAAGACTGTTCTCTCCCTTCAAAGTTCTCTTCATGCTCCGAGGCCCTCTGGTTTGGAGAAAGTGACCAAGTGCTGGTGGCAGAAGCTGACCACACTGCTCCTCCTAGACATTCTCACCGTTAGGGAGACACATGTGGAGCCCCAATTAAGACATTTCTGTTGATGGAGGTCAAGGATTGTGGCTGTTGGGTGGGAAGACCTTTGGGGGGCAAGATGGCTTTCCCGGAGTCTCTAAGTCATATTGCATGTATGACTTAGGTCCCCTAAACTCTGAGAAGGCAACCCCTTCTCAGCCTATGAGGAGGGCAGGCTCGGTGCCAAAGTGAAGTAGCCCCCAGGCTTCTGTTCTCTGCACTATTATTCCACACGCGTCAGCAGTCCCGGGTTAAACTAGGGTTTTGCAAAGCACTTACTCTTTGCGGCTTCATACCTGCCTATACCAGACAAACTACTTATGAGCAGGCTGGCTTCTAAAGGCCATTGAAGTTGATTTGTTCCAAGAGTCCAACGTGACCCGTTACAGTTCAGCTGTGTGTGCCACCGGCTGGCGGGGCACAGAGTTCACACACCTCTGCATGGGTTCCGGCTTTTCACACGAAGTTCTTAAGGGAAAAGTTTTAAATAAAGGGCTTTTGCAGGGGGAAAATAAAACAAATGGTTCCCTTAGAGGCTTAAAGGGGAAATATATTTCTGTAGGCATTGAGGTCCTCACAATAACACCTCAAATATTAGCACTGAATAAACCTAACACTTTTGGTTCATTAATTCATCAATTAAATAAAAAGTTTGTGAATGTTACTCTGTGCCAGCCCTGTGCTCGGTGGAGGGGATAGAACAAATGAAAGACAGAGTCCTTCCTTATGGTGTGTCCATGTGTACCCCCTACATGCACATACACATATCTGTGCACCCATGGGCTGCAGGGCAGTAGCTCGACAGTTGTGATCAGTGGGGTGAGGGCTAGGATGGCAGGAAGATGAGAGTGTTGTGGGAGTGAGGAGAGTAAAGGCACCCAACTCAACACCGATGGCTGGGGAGAGAAGCCAAGGGAACTGAGGCACGAGTTGGGTTGTGAAGGATGATGGTTTCTGTAGGGAGAGAAAGTAGGGTGTGATGGATCTGTCCTGTGTCCGTTGCGGTGGTGGGTTTCTGACTCCGTGCATTTGGATAAGGCACAGAGTGAGAGGGAAGGAGGCTGCTTAGGGAAACTGGGAGTAGTTTTGCAGCTGGGAGGTCTGAAGCATATTGGGGTTCTGGGGGAGAAAAGGTTGGAGAAGAAAATGGGGTCCCAGCTGGAGGTTCCAGGCATGCCACACGGAGGAGCTGGGACCTTATCCTTCAAGTGATAAAAATTGCCGCCGATTTCAAGTAAGACAGTGCACTTTGTGAGACCGCTGGGGCGGTAGTGAGGCTGGGTTAGAGGACGGGGGACGAGAGTCTGGGGCCTATTATGATCCTGTGGCAGCAGAGATGGTGGCAATGAGGGATGGAGAGGAGAGGATGGCCCAAGAGTCATGGAGAGGGAAAACTAGCAGAACTGGATGATTGACACATGGGGGAGAGGTGTCAAGTCTAGTGACTGGATGGTTAGGGGGTCATTCCCTGAGATGAGGAACTTGAGGAGGGACATCCATTAGGAGAAAGAGACCTAAATTGGAGGAATATGTATCACCTCAGGGAACTTTTAAAAAACAGAATTGACTTGTATTAAGACAAGGGAAAATTTAAAGATATAAACAAATCTCTTACAATAGTGTGTGCAGATTCTAGGCTAAGTGGAGTAGCATTCTTCAGCCACAATCTCTCTCCATGGGGGTGGGGAGCATAGGTCACTGATATTTAGGACGATGACCTCATTATCACAGTAAATCCGAAATCCATACAGTGGCCTTGTGGCCCCTTAACCTGGTCTCTGGCCACTTCCCGCATTTCATATAGAGCCAGTCTCCCCCTCACTGACATGTTCTAGCCACACTGGCTTCCTGCTGTCCTTTCCGTCCACATCCTGTCTGGCCTCAAGCAGGAGCTCCCTGGCCTGCTCCCCAGTGTTGGCCCCTAGTGTGGTCTCCTGGCTCCTTGCCACCTGCCGAAAGCTTTCCCTGACTTTAAAGCCCCCCTCAAGCTCACGTCCTCCATGACGACTCCCTCGACACTCCAGCGATTGTCCTTTTTTCCAGACCCTGACGTTAGTGTTTGACCACTGTGCTCTCCTCTCACGCTGAGAAAGCCTGGCACCCTGACTTGAGCAGTTTGGCTGGTTTGGTGCTAGCCAGCCCGTGGGATGATGGCTTCTCTGAGGCCGAAGAGCATTTCTTTTGTGTCCGTCCCCTCACGGCCCTCTGCGTGGCATACCTGTAAAGACGTCTCTCTCGGATGCAGTATGCATTTGCCTCTACAAGCCGAGGAGGAAGGTGCAGGAGAACCCATAGACATGTCCCTTAAGGTAGTTCTGTGACTACTTAGCAATGAGGAGGGAGGAACTACTGATGTCCACACAGCATTGGGGGATCTCAGATACATTCTGTTAAGTGAGAGAAGCCACCTCCAGAAGGATACGTAGTGTATCACTTCATTCACATGCTGTTCTGGAAAAGGGAGAACTACAGGGATGGAGGATTCTCCAGTGGTCGCCAAGGGTTGAGAGTGAGGAAGGGGTTGACTACCAATGGGCAGCACGGAGGGGTTTTGAGGTGATGGATCTGTCCTGTGTCCGTTGCGGTGGTGGGTTTCTGACTCCATGCATTTGTCCACATTCATAGACCTGGGCACCACAACAGTGGATTTGACTGTCTGTGTGCTGAAAATGAGAAAATACACAGAAACAGAACTCCGACTAACACATTTAACTGCTCAATAAATGTTTCCATTACTAAGAGAAAAAGGTCTTTGTAGAAAATGAGAAATATATCAATGGCAAAATTTATTTACTTAGGCAGTACGATCTGGACAAAATGTAAGATTGGTTGAAAATGATTTTCAGGTTTATGAAATACCCACTTATATTGATTTCTTATGGGGATAACATATTTTGTCTTTAAAATAATGAAGGAAAAGTTGTGAAAACCTTGCCACTATGTGCTGATTATTTTAAATAATCCAAAGTAAAGCAACTCTTGTTTTTTCTCTCTAAAGGAGTTCTAGTATCCAAACAACACACTTTTATCGTTGTAATGAATGTGTTAAAAAAAAAAAGGTTGGAAACACACACATACACAAACGTAAACAGCTATTATCTTATTTTCCAGAGATAACAACTGCAAAGGGAATGCATAGTGAGTCTGCTTGTGCTATCAACACTGTTGCATCCATTCGTTCTTATAATACCCCTGCCCCCCGCAAGAAAGCAGTGGGAGGTGCATTTGATAGGGGAAAACTTGGAGGTGCACAGAGGTTAAGTGACTGAGCAGAGATGACGGTGTTGGTTGGTGGCTGGGCCAGGAAGCATCCCGAGGATGCCCTCTCCGCAGACAGCCACTCCTCCCAGCTGCACACACACACACAGCGGCTCACAGCGAGGGTGGGGGCAGCTCTCTCCAGCGTCAGGACCAGTGACCCGGTGCTCCTGCCCGACTGCGACCTCAGTTTGGTCGGTATGGCGAGGAGAGTCGGTTCCTTGGCAGAGGCACCGAGGTGTGGCTGGGATCTAAGTCCTGTCTTCCTCGGCTGTCGTGCCAGCTCACCACCCGCCTCTTAGGAGCCGCCTGTCAGGAAGATGAATGCCGCCTCATTGATGCCCTCGCCAAGGAGCTTGTCCAGAGCGGCAGCTGCTACGCGGAAACACTTGGACGCTTGGACCCAGGAGTCCAGGCCCAGCCTCCCTTGCAGTCTTGCCTGGCAATTCAAACTCATATAGCCAATTGGAGTCCTGGCCATGGGCTGGGACAGGAAGTAAAACAAGACTCCCCAACTTTCCCAGGGAGATCCTTAGCAGCTTCCAGTCATCACGGGGACTGATCACACTGGATACTCCCTATTCTAGCAGTTAGAGCCACCAGCCCAGGATTTATAAAGCTCGTGTCAAGCTAACTTGAAGGACAAAGGGAAATCCTGAAAGGCTACGAAGTCAGGAAAGGGAGGGTGAATTGTCTCCCCCTTTGCAGGATACGGTGCCAGGTAAGGGCCACTAGGATGCTGTGTGTGTATGTATGAATGGATACATACACGGAAGGATGGGTGGCAGAGATGTTGTGCCAGTTAATGGCATCCCCCCTCCCTTACCAACCACCTCCCCATGTCACTGCCTTCATCACCTATTACTCATAGCAGGAATCCTCAGAGTGGACTCATGCAACTACCCCCCCCCCCAACTCCTCCTGTGTGAAGGACGAGGCACAATGACAAGGCAGATGGTCATGTCCACTCCGCTTTCCACCTGGCCCCTCACATTGGACCTGCAGTGGCAGGTCTCTCCACCAGGTGGCACTCATAGTTTAGCTTTATTTTTGTGTCTATTGATAGAACATTTTACCCTTCTGTCACTGTCCAGGAGCATATGACCTAGGCTTCCCAATCCATGTATGGATTTCTTATATGGTCCTGTTTTGAGTTCTATTGTCTTCTGTTCAATTATGATTTATTCTTTCCCTCTGGGACCTTAGCAAGGGACACTGTAAGGAAATAGCCATTATAACCTGAGCATCCTTTTTAACACACACACATACACACACATACACACACATACACACACACACACACACACACACACACACCACAACTATTCCAGGGATAAATCCTTCCATGATTTTTCTTTTCCAGTTTTTCTTATTCCCTTTCTCTCTGTCCTGTCCCCATTCCTCTCTGGAGTCAGCATGGTGTGGCCTGTTGGCACACTTTGATTTAGTAGAACCCAGCACAGGATCACCCTTTCAGTGTCCATGCCCACTGCATAGTGGTCAGGACTTGGATTGGCAGCCTCAAAAAAAAAATGCTCACTCTTGAGTCTTAAGGATCAAAGGCCAGAGGGAAAGGGATGCTGGCAGACTTGTGTTTGAGGGGGATGTTGTGAGTGAAATTGTTTGATGGCCATTCTCTCCAGGGAAGTTGACTATAGGGCTGAGTTGACTAAAGTTCTTGGAAGCCTCACAATAATATTATTGGATATGACCCAGTAATTAGAGTTTAAGATAAAAGACGTAAGATATTGTCACTGTCCTCAAAGACTCCAGTCTACTTAGGAAGATGAGAAATTTAGTCACTCCCATCGTGTTAGTGGAGTAAGGGAATCTCTGTGAAGAGCTTCATGCCAACAACTTTGCTCTGAGTTCATAAGAAAGCCTATCCCTGAGTCCTGGGAGGTTGGGGATGCTTTCAGGGAAGGCTAGGTCTTGATAGGATTCAGGCCAGAGAGAGTGTGGGAGAGGGGAGGGGCCTTGCAAGAGAAGCATAGAGGTAGACCTGCAAGCCCACAGAGAGCTGGGGCTCGATTAGTTGGCGCCTCCAATGAGAAATGGTTCCTTTAAAAATTCTGTTTTACAAAAAGACCAAACCACAATAAATTCCCAATCCTTATTACATGGAGTGATAGTGTCCTTGAAGTCTAGCAAATTATTAATTGTTAAAGCAGTGTTTATTCCTATTTTTATTAATTACTGAGAGTGGCCTCGTTCATTCAACACATTTATGGAGTATTTATATTATGCTGGATTTTTGGTAAGAAATCAAGATAGATGAGGCTGGATTGTTTCCTCTGGAGCCTTCTTGTTAGGAGGGAAGACAGGAAATGTGACTATGAGAACTATAATATCAATGAGAAAGACAAAGTCTTGAAAGGTAAGTATAGAAAAATACATAGATGCTAAGGGTAAGATCCAAGTTATTTTCTGCTGGGGGTTCAGTGGTGATACAAGTCCAGGTAAAAATAAGGGAAGGAGAAGGGCTTAGAGGAAGTGGCATGTACTAATAAGGAGGTTGGAAAGGAAAGACTGCATGGGCGCAGGAGTGGGATAGTGAGAAAGGATGTTGACAGTTTAGGTTAGGGCCACATGACAGACAGCCAACCTTGCATGGCTGGTTAAGGAATGTGCGTTCAGCAGTAAGTTATTATATACTTTTGAGTAGATGGATAAATTGACCTTTACAGAGACCAGTGTTTCAAAAGATGAGTTTTAGCACCAACAAATACAATGGATTGGCCAGGGGAGTGGGGCAGGATGGAGGGCTCTGGTTAAAAGGCTGTCCTGTCAGCGCTGGGAGGAATGTGGCTTCATACGTTGGCATTTATTCTTATCATTCCGGAAGTCATCAGCATTTCAACAGTAAGACTAAAGAAACAAAGTCCTGGAAATTGTTTTTGGTGAAATTAAGAGCTATGTATAATTTGTAGATCCCCATATATGTGTTAAGGTTTATCAAAAGTAGGTGGGAACGGAGAGAAATGATGCGGAAGTGGTGAAGAGAAGATTCCAGAAGCGCCAGCATTTCCTGACAGGGAGCCATGCACTCTGGGTGAGGAACCACACCCTTTGTTTCCAGCGATGGTGTGAGAACTGGGTCCATCAGAGATGTTAGCAGAAGGTGTCACAGAATGAACGTGGTGGAGAAAACCAGAGGACGGGGGCTTCATAAAGAACCGCACCAGCGGGTAACAGTTGCAGAACGTTTCTTCTCGGTGGCATCACCGACCGTGTGGTAAATGCCTGCCAGCCTGTCCCTTCCCATAGAGGACTCTTCTTCCAATACAGGGACTCCCTGCAGGTAGCTGGCCCAGGGACTCAGTGAGGACTAAGAAAAAGATGAGCAAGTGCTAAATCAATACTAAGGTAATTTAAGAATAAAAGAAGCAAGAGAGTTTCAAAATTTATTAACAAATAAAGGACATTTACCAGAAAAAAAAATGTTTCCACAAAGCAAAAGAAAATTGTGAGCAAATATTTCACTAGAAGCTAAACAAACAAAAAGAACTTGGGAAAGAAATGGCTAAATAATAATAGAAGGAAAAACATGAGTGGACAGATCTCAGGAGAGAAATAGAAAACTAACAGCCATTACAGAAAGGAAGACAAAACTGTAAGAAGCCCAATCAATGGAGAACATACCCCATGGAGAATGCAATAATGGACACAGAGGAAGAAATGGGACAAACCATAAAAATAAATGCAACTCTAAACAATAGATGCAGGTTTAGGTAGAACATTCTAATTAGACAAGAATGACCAAAGAGATGCAACATTAGCACAGTTGGAGCCTCTGAGGATGAAAGTAAAACATGGGAAAGAAAAAAAAAATCGAACATGTAACTTGAAACTTTAAGTAAAAAAAGACTTGAACGCCTATATCAAAAGTTCACACCAGCTATAAGAAACATCGATGTAGAATGGTCAATACTCAGATAATCAAGTAATTGGTTTGATGTAAGGATTTTAAAACATTTTCTGGGCATCCAGGCAAAAATATCAAAGCATATATAAAGAAATAAAAATTGGGCAGGTCTCAAATTCTGCTATGGTAAATTTCCATGTCAAAGTATCATGGTGCAACACTTAAGTCAACCTATAACAAGTTACGCACATTAAAGCTGGTATCTCGCCCAGTCTGAGGCAGATATCTATTTTGGAGAGTGGCCATCCAAGTTCCTTCCACCTGTTGATTTCCTACCAGCTTGGGTGAGGAGAAGGAGAGCCAGGCAAAGACAAACGCTTTGTAAATACTTCGGTCTGCAAGGAACACAGCACATCTGTTCACCTTCTCTTGGTTTGTCTGCTCACCTTCGCACAGCAACCTACATATAAGGATGGGTGGAAAATGTAATCCCTAACTAGGCAGCCACTTTCTAATAAACAACTTTGGAGCTATTTTGGGGAACAGCTAACCATCTTTGACACATTCATATTCTTGTATGCAGGCAGACTCAACATCATAGAAATATCAATTCTCCCATGTTTAAATTGAACACAATCAACATTACAAATGGTTTTTTGAAACAGACAAGGTATTTTGAAAGCTCATATGGGAAACTAAAAAATAAGTATGGTTGGAAAAACTCTGAGAAAGGAGGATAAATGAAGTATAAATACTTTTGCCAGGCATTAGAACATTATTATTAAGTTCCAATGACTAAAATAGTGGGGCATCAGCATATGATTGATGAATGGATTGAAGGGAAATACTTGAAAGCCCAGAAATAGCTTAAAACAAATATGAACAAATTTAGAATGCAAGTGGGAAATATGACAGAAAACCAAGATAAACTACAAGCAGATCAAGCATGTAAGAATAAGAAATAAAATCATGAAAATAAGATATAGAGCCCAGCCAGTGTGGCTCATTGCTTGAGCATTGACCCAGAAACCAAGAGGTCACCAGTTAGATTCCTGGTCAGGGCACATGCCTGGGGTGTGGGCTCAATCCCCAGTAGGGGGTGTGCAGGAGGCAGCTGATTAATGAAGTTCTCTTTCATGGATGTTTCTATCACTCTATCTTTCTCCTTCCTCTCTCTCTAAAAATAAATAAAAACATGTTTAAAATAAAGTATAGAAACATTTAAAATCTTAATTTGGGAAAGAGCTTTCTCATTGTAATTTTTGCAATACTCGTGAATTGCTAAAAATGTTTGGTTAATTGGACCACATAAAATTAAAGAAAAAAGTTCTGTATTTCACATTTTGGTCTTTGACTATATTGCCTTTCATTTTAGGCCTGAACAAATTATTCAATTTAATTGAAGTAATAATAATAGAACATTTATGACCAAGTTTATGAATGAGGGACAATGGCAGCTACATTATAACTGCCTCCTGGTTGACAGGTCTATCATTGATTGTAAGAAAAGATATATAAAAAGTTTTTGAAATACACTGTCAATATCAGTGGCATATAATATAATATATATACTTGTATTATTGAAAGTAACTTGCATCCATTCTATGTACTAGTTTGAATCCAAAATTAACAGCTATGCAATAATTGATTATTGACAACATACTTATGGTCTCAAAAGATTGCCATAGTAATTTTTATATAATTTTTATGTTAGTAATCTTATCTAAAAAGAGTATGTCAGTAGTAATCTTAGTAATAAGTCTTAGCTCTGCACTAAATTTTTCAAAACATTTGTCATGCTTATTTGTTAAACACTAGATGCTATTATTTGGTGTTTAGTAAAAAAGAACAAGTGGAGTTACATTCCATTGACTACACACAGGCACACACACGCACACACACACACACACGCACGCACATCCCTACCTACTCCCGTACATGTACATAACACTTGTTCTGCATATGGTCCAGGGCTGAAAAGGGCTAGTAATGTCCACAGCAGGCAGGAGTAAGTAAGAGCATATTCATGACTCAGATTTCTATTTTAAGTTCTATTGTGAAGGGTAATTGTTTGTTCCCCAAAATAACAGCACATGCCTTGGTGGCAGTTTTCAGCAAGGAGAAATATTAACTGTCTCTATCCCTTCTGTGAAATGCAAGGTCTCCTAATTTACTTCTGAATAAATCAAACACAGAATCATTTAATATCAAGCACTGATTACTTCAATGGACACAGAAAACTTTATTCACCCAAATAAACAGCCAACATTGTCAAGAGAAGTAACGCAGTGGCCCAAACCCCTGGGCTGTCACCTGGAACTTTATTCAGTACAATCACAAAGATGGGCCCATCTTTTCACTATGACTGATTGACCCCAAAATCAAGTTCCAGAGGTTCGTTTGTTTGTTTTTATGCCCTTCAGGGTTATACATCTTGTCCAAATCAGTCAATTCTTTTGAAGTTTATTCTGGAGAAAACAACCTACCATGGGCAGAATACCAAGCAATTTTGTTGAAACAAAAATAACATTTTGCTTGATCATTGAATGGATGTGTGAAATTTTCTTTTCCACCTAAATTTTAGTTCAGCTTTTGTCCTTCACTCTGGCACATGTGAAATGCTGATCAGAAATTGGGGGAAAAAATGAGGAATGTGGAGCTGATGGCTCTAACACTCAATTTATAGTATCTAATACTAACAACATAGGTCTTTTAGATGTGGCTTATAAATACTGATTTAAAAATAGAAACCTCCAGAAAGCATATAAAAATCTTCTAAACATACAGTTTTCTATATTTTCTTAAAATTTGAAGACTCAAAGAAATCTACTCTGAGGGTGACTGACACACCTATTGTTGGGTGCTGGTGGCTTCCTGGTCTGTTGACAGGACCTGATGCTAAAGAGTTAAACCTATTGACATGTTCATCATACCCCTGCCTAATGGTCCCTTCAGTGAGTCACCAATCTTCCTTGCTCCAGATGACACTTAATGAGCTGTGAAAGTCTTGCACCAATATTTCTACCTCATCGGCGAGCTTGAAGAAGGCAAGTTTGCTTTTCACCCTCAAGAGCCAACGGTATTTCTTAGGCAGACAGGACGATTTGTTCGCATGGACCTCTCTTTAGTTAGAAGGGCATCTTTTGAGCTTGGGAATTTGATTCAGAAAATGATAAGCTTCTAATTATTCTTGGGATGTTTTATGTTCCTATGTTTATGTTTTACTAGTGGCCTGGTGCATGGATTCATGCATATTGAAAGGAAATTAGAAGAAATATTTTAATATCACTATTTGCCCTTTCTCTATAATAGAAGTGTCAACCAAATTCATGGTAGACAATGACAGATCAAAACACATGCATGCAATTGGTGCCAGCGAGATCTTTATATGTATCGTGCATGCGTAAGTCAACATTTATTTTTTAATCGCCAGTGCTCACAGACATAAGGCCAGTCATTCATCTCTCTCTCTCTCTCTCTCTCTCTCTCTCTCTCTCTCTATATATATATATATATATATATATATCTCCCAGAGTGTGAGAGGGCACTCTGCAAAGTTGTTGTCGTACAGGGTGTGGAATGCAAATGCAAGTGTGCAGTAAACCAGATTCGGGGCCGACAGTGCCCCAGCAACAACATAAACCACAGCTGAAGGTGGAATCACGCAGCCTCACGAGGAACCGGGCTCCCTCTTCTCTGGTTCCAGGTGTGTCACCTGAGAACTGCCCCCTGGTGGTCAGTGTGCATCATATGTACCAGCCGGTCAGATGGTCAGATGGTCAGACAGACACTTAGCCTTTTATATATATAGATTATCCTAACTGTCTTGCAAGCTCTTCTAACTCACTTACTCTGTGACCTTAAGCAAATGGCTCTACCTCTCTGGGCCTATTTTCTCTTTTGTAAAATGAGAATCCTAATACCTCATAAAATTCCTTAGAAGATCGAATGAGATAATGGTTATTATGGTTTTTTTTTTAAAGATCACTTAAAATTACCTCATTAAACATTATAGTAATTCTCAAAAGCTTTCAATTATATGAATCATAACATATGTATGCATTTATATTTAGATGTATATATATTGGATAGTATATATTTCTATATCCTTGAGCAGATGCTAAGAGATATAAATGTCTTTGGAAACTAAGCAAAATGAAATGTAATTTAACATGAGAAAGCAACTGGGTAGAAGCCAAGAGTAATAATACATTTTAAGGAGCATTTATTACATAGTCTGGAGTAATTGTTATATGCAAGCCCTTAGTCATATTATACTTTGCCTTAAATTTTGATTGGAGCCACCTCACACATTCTAATATCCTTCTAAATTATTGTTTCAGTTGAGGCGCTGTTTAATACTTACCCAAATGGTGCCATCAGAAATGCCTCTAATTTTTAAATTACATTTCTAATTTACTATTCTGTGATTTTAGAAAGAATTCTGGTCCTTTCAGAGGCTTCTCCATTTCTCAGCATCATCTCTTGTCTTACTCAGCTGGGATTGAGTAGAACATAGTTTTTAACTGAGTGTTCAAGCTGATTTTCGATGCTTTTTCTCAGTTGCTAATCTATTTCAGGTTCCTACTAATCTAATTAGGAATTTTATCCACATAAATTCCTGGGTCTCCTTTAAAGCAAATTTAGCTCCACCGTTTTGCTGGAAAACTTGGTCAACACAGATTTTCTAGGTCTTATTGCCAGTCCAAATTATAACTTTCAGCTAAAGAGTTCAAGTATTGGCATGTTTGCGATACCCTTCCCTAACATTCTCTTAAGCAAGCCACATATCTTCCTTGGTAGAACATGACCTGCCACCAGATAGAATTCTGTGCATCTCTGTGGAATCCAAAAGAGCCTTTTTTCCCCATTCCAGTTGTTGGGTATTTGCCTTTAAAATGTTGATGTCAATAACTGTCATTGTCTTTCTCCTCTTCCAAAATTTCTTCATCTTCTTAAAAAAATTAACTAAAGTCCATATTTTTTTTCAGATTTGCTTAGGTTTTGTTGTTGTTGCTGTTTATTTTTTACCAGTGTCCCCTTTCTGATCCTGGACCCCATTCAAAATACATTGCAGTTAATCATCATGTCTCCTTAAGCTCTTCTAGACTCAGACAGCTTCTCAGTCTTTCCTTGTTTACATTGATCTTGACAGTTTTGATGAATAGTGGTCAACTATTTTGTAGCATATCCCTCAATTTGAATTTGTCTGATGTTTTTCTCATGTTTAGAATGGGGTTGTGGGTTTTCTGGAGGAAGACCACAGAGGTAGCAGATATTCTCATCACATCATATCGGGGTACATGCTACCAGTTTGACTTATCATTGTTGATATTGACCTTGATCACCTGACCAAGGCTGAGGCAGTGTTTGTCAGATTTTTTTCCACTATAATGTTATCCTTTCTCCTACCCCCTTTTCATGCTGTACTTTTTGGAAGGAAGTCACTATGCACAGCCCACACTATACAGTTAATGCTTCAGCTTCTTGAGGTCCAGTGTGCGCGTAAGTTGTTTGGAATCCTTCAATACAACACATCTGTCGCTTCTCCCTTAGTTATGTATTTATTCAACCATTTATTTATAATAGTATGAACTCATGGATATTTATTTTATACTTTGGGTTATAATCCATTACTACTTTGCTTATTTCGGTGCTCATATTATTCCAGCTTTGACCATTGGCCATTGGGAGCTTTTGCATTAGATTAGCTATTTCATCTGAATCCTGTCTCCCAAACTTGTAAGCCCACAGACTCAACCTCCTAGACTCCAGGCCTGGGTGCTACACCTTCCAAGCGGGAGAGTATGACCAAGATCTCTGAGGACAGGGATAATGGAGGGGCCTTTTATGCCTTCTTGGCCACAGTGGCCTCTGTTTCCACAGCTCTGGCCACCTGCTAAGAAGGACTCTAAAACATTCAAAGTGCTTAAAAATTGTAAAACCTTATCACCACTAATTCAGGGGAGACTAATTTGCAATCAGTAGGTCCTCAATCTCTCCTTAACACATGAGTGAATTAAAAAAATGAATCCATGAACTGGGGCTGCAGCCTCCTACAGGCTGTAACATGCATGAGGCCTCTCCTGGCCAATCTTGAGTGTGTGCTTCCCGGGAGACATAGCTGAGGCTGCTGCAGAATCAATAACTGGAGAAGGAAATGAATGGTGTCCTGAGATTTGCTGTCCCTCAGTCCCTGTGTGAGGTTTAGAAGTCAGCTGGGTGTAAGAGGTTACTCTGTTGTCCGTATGTGAATTATTCTCTTTTGTGGACCAGCCTCATCTTATTTAGTTGCCTTCTACCCAGCGGTCCTTTGCACTACCTTCTTCCCATCAGCTGCTGTGTGCCTGGGGAACACTAACCAATCTTCGTATTGATCTCAGCGAATTGCAATCAGGAAGGAACCTGGCTGGCTGCAATACGTACAAAGGGCATTGTTAAGTAGCCAAATGTAAATGAATTTTGGATTGTCCTGCTTTATTTTATCTGCACCACTGCACACCCCAATTGCCCTTCCCTAAATGAATAACCTGCAAGGCCGAGGGGTCCTCTTTAGTGAGCTCCTAGGCAAAGCACATTCTGTAGAGCTGCCCTCCTCCACTTGCCTTGACCCTCCTCTCCCTTTCACTTCAACCTCTTCCACTCCCTTCCAACACCAGGGGAGGGTCTTTTAGTGTATGGCAAAGGTGATGTAGTCTCACATCAAGGAGAGGACCATTAAAATTTTTACAAACCATGTACATTAAAATATGGACCACGGTTGATGGTATTATTGTTCCCGAATATTTGCTTCCTCCCTCCCTATAAAAGGATATACATGCCCACCTGTGGCCACATGACGTGTAGTCTTCCTATGGGAGCAGCTCACTCCCCTCCCTTGCTTGGCCATGTGACATGCTTTGGTGGTGGAATGTGGGCAGAATGCCCCATGCCTGTGTGAATATACGTTCTAAGAGGTACCATAAACACCGCTAGTTCTCTTGATGTTTTTCCTCTCCCAGAAGCATAGCATGTCCCAAATAGGGGTTGTGTCTTCAGCCTTGGTTCCAGAAAGAGAAGACCTGGGAAGCAGGGCCAGGTAGCAAATGACCTATAGTTGCCAACAATAAATATGAGCGAGAAATAAATGCAGGCTATTGTAGGGTTCTTAGTACAGCAAAATGAACCTGGTACGCCCATGTGTAACGCAAAATAAGAACTAAACTGTAGGTTAGGGATGGCCAAAAAAGTTATAACTTCCCTTTCCCATAATGATTCCTTTGATGGTTTATTTCCAAAATTTGTTATCTCATTTTGTTATGGTCCCCTGTGTGGGGTTCTTCAAGCCTAAACTCAGTTTCTCTCTTGAGTAATCTTGAAGAAACTATGATTGGACAAAAGAAACCTTTCCTAGGAATTCAGGAGATCCAGTGGCTAATGTATTAATCAGCTCTGTGTAATTTCTGGCAAGAAGCAAAATCTGTTACTCAAATGCTGCATCTTTAAAAGAAGTAGAGCAAATAACTTAAGATTTGATTCAGCTGTGAAATGTACAGATTTGGGGAGAACCAATCAATACCCATGTTTGGAACCTGTTGTAACAGAGCCACACTCTGAAATTATAAACACTGAAGATTAAAATAGGTTTTATTGTGATCAAAGCTCTACTGGAGGACATGACTCGGAGTGCAGCTAAAGGACCTGCTAACACTCTTCTGGATTTAATTTTCTTCCCCAAACCCTGGGCCTACACTTGCCACATGCCAGAGCAGGAGAGAATGCGTGTTGCCTGTGGACGCGGCAGAGGGCCATGGCGAGCAGGAAGGACCAAGCCCAGGTGGTCATCCTCTGCTCCCAGACTTTCCCATCAGTTGAGTTTTCCTTCCCACCCTCTGTTGGGGACAGCGCATCGGTGTGGACTGAGATAGGGGTGCTACTCTGGGAAAGGAAGATGCAATTATATTCCCTCCCCCTCCTCACCCCCCAAGAACTCTGAGTCTGTGATTCTAAAGCAGGTCCAGAGCGTATAGAGCAGTAGAAAGAACACAGGGCAAGAAGACCTGTCCTTCCTTTCATCCCGGTCCATCACTGACTTCTGTAGTCCTGACAGGTCGATTCACTCATCATCTGGTCTACCCACCAGAGAGGGCTGTTCTGTGACTCCAATGAGATATTAGGTGTGAAGTGTTTTGAAAACTATAAAGCACTATTTTAATTATAAAGTAAGATAAATTAGAAGTGGGAAACATATCCTTTCAAATCATGGAAATTAGGAATTGTGTAATTATTTTCTTAAAAAAAAACTGAATCAGAGACTTGAGGCAGTTTTCTAAATGTCACACTGAGGTCTCTGGACTCCAGTCCCGGGCTCTTTTAACCACGCCATCCTGAAAATGCTTCCTGAGTCAGACCTATGCCTGGCTGTCAAGAACTCAATTCTCTACAAAATTCCATCTTGTCCAAGGTTCCAGATCAGCCACTCTAATCCCATGAGTTATGTGGTCTTTTTCCTGTCCAAGGCACCCTACCCATGCAGGAGGGTTCAATCCCCGGTCAGAGCACATACAAAAATCAACCAATAAATGCATAGATAAGTAGAACAACAAGTCGATGTTATTTTTTTCTCTCTCTCCCCTCCTCTTGCTCTAAAATCAATCAATAACTTTAAAAAAAAACCTCCTGATACCCAGACTGCCCCCACACCAATTAAATCCGAATCTCTGGGTAGATCCTAGGCATCAGTACTTTGAGAAGCACCCCACCCAAATGGTCCCAATGTCAGGCCAAGGTGGAGACCTGCTGGGTTAGAAGACATCACATTGGCAATGACATTCATTGCCATAGCTTGCCGAGGTCAGGTGAGTTTTAACACATAAGGCCAGGCTGATTATTTCACAAGAAATAGGAAGAACTAAGGAAGAACATAAAATTCTTATGTTGACTAAGTGAAAATGTCTCCTGAAGGAGAAACTATCGGTTGCAGACACTTACGTAGCACATAGACCTGCATTCCAAAGGGGACTTTTAGCCTGAACATAGAGACTATGACTAAACCCTAGTCCCCTATAGGCTGCCTCCTGAGATTCAGAAAGATCATGCAAATGAGCCCACGAGCCCTTCTCTGAGCATCTCAGGGTTCCTCCAGGCAAGTATGTCAACGAGACTGAACTAGTGACCCCAGTTTACAAATGTAAAGTCCACATCAGCTTCATTTATTGTGCTGCTTTTCTCTGCCTGCCTTCCCACCTCAGTCTCCCCACCTGGAAAAAGTACATGCTTGGCTTTATGCACTAAGTAACTATAATGACTCTCAGGCCGCTGCTAGGTAAGAATCATGTAACATGATTGTTCCCTACACTGTATTATACTCCAGAAGCATATGTCTGTGGGCTCTGGGGGCAGGCAGGAGGCCTGGAGGGGATGGCCTCAAATGGAAGAGGCAGAATGGCAACTCTCACCCTCACTCCTCATCCGTCTTTCAGGTGCAATTTAGAGCAGACAACCTGAAATTAAAACAAAGACAGAAACACTGAAGAATGCATCCCTAGCCATACCCAGGGTGGCATTGGTGATTTGTATCCGGGTCCCACAAGCCTCCACGATGAATGAGAGGGAAGGAGGTGGGTGATGCCTGGCTGGTTCACATACTTGCAACTCTGTTGCTACCTCTCAGGTGCTGCTCCTGGAGGAGCAGGTGTTTGCTTCCATCAGTGTTCTTAGTCCTTTCTACATGGAGGGACATACAACACATAAAAGGCCCAACTGTCCATCGGGCATTCTATAAGGCACTATGCATACATGTCCCCTTCAACCTTTACACGATGTGAGGGAAGTATTATTACTCCATTTTGTAGCGGAAGAAGCAGAGGTATAGAGAGCTCTGACTCAAGGTCAGAGCTAGTGAGCTGCAGAACCTGGACTTGAGCTCCCCCAGAGTTCAGGCCATTTGCGCTGCCTCTACGTTAAGTTGTCTTTGGTGTTTCCAGGTTCATAAGGTGTTATCTTCCCAGGTGCCTCCAGATTTCTTAAGCTATCCTGGCCTCTCCTAGAATTCCTCACATCCCACTTTCCTGCCATTGCCTCCTCTTCTTCCTCTCTGGGGAATGTCCTGCCATGTTGGGGTGTGTCATTATTGATGATGAGTAGTAGCATAAAGAATGACCTGTGGAATAAAGTCTTAGAGAGATTTCAAGGGGAAGGAATGCAGAACCCAGAATCATCCAGGCCAAGAATCTTGTCCTCCTCCAAGAGAGGAGCAAGGAATAAGAGTTGGAACAAATACAGAAAACTTTATTGGAAAATGTGAAAAAACAAGTTGAGGCATTTGGTGCCTCCTGGCTTCCGTGGCCCTTGGGTGATAAGAGGAACTGTTTCATGTGATGTCTCCTTTCGGGTCTTATTTCATTTGAAGGCTTGTTTTTTTAGCCTGGATCAGTGTTTTGAGCAAGACAGGTTTTGAGGGCTCCTTGCCTCACTTTGTGGAAAGAAGGGCCAGGCTGTGAGTTCTGAGTTTTGCTATTTTAGTGGAGTAAATATCACACCCTCAGAGGGAGATGCTGGTTAGCTTCCTTAAGGGAATCTATAGAGACTTAGAGGCATTTTATTTAAATAGATCATCCTAGCTTTGTGCAGTGGCAGTATCGTAGCCAATGAGGTTTATCTGAGGCGCGATTATTGCTAATTGAAAAAATAAATAAATAAAAATAGATCATCCTAAACCACAACAAATATACCTCATGTGACTGGAAAGAGAGATAGTGTTTCTAGATGAATAATGACTTGCCTATAAACAGCCAACTTAAAAAAGAATCTATCTTTTTGAATGAAGTATTTCTAAAATGCATTGAATACATTCACTTGACAGGAGCACAGTAAACATAACTGAACACTTTCTCAGTCCTCTTATGGACCAAGATTCTCCTTATATCCATTAAAATCCCACTGGGCTGTGGTTCTGGGAGAATCTAAGGGGTATTCAGGTTTCAGGGCGGTTGGGTCTTCCATTAAAGGGCTCAGGACTATGCAGTAATCTGGCTCTAGGTTAGCTTTTTGTGGTTATTCTATTCTCCTCCCCATGGTCATGCTCTGTGTAGTGTGTAATGTGCATAGATGGAGAAATCTATATAATACATGTTGCAATGAATGTTAATAGAATATTATTATTATTATACTAGAGGCCTGATGCACAAATTCATGCATCAGTGGGGTCCCTCTGCCTGGCCTGCAGGATCGGGCTGAAACCGGCTCTCTGAGGGGTCCCAGATTGCGAGAGGGTGCAGGCCAGGCTGAGGGACCCCACTGGTGCACGATGGGGCCAGGGAGGGATGCGGGAGGTTCGCCAGCCAGGGAGGGACCCCGGGAGGGCTACAGGATGTGTCCGGCCCATCTCGCTCAGTCCAGATCCACTGGAACCCAGGAGCAAACTAACCTACCAGTAGGAGCATCTGCCCCGTGGTGGTCAGTGCACATCATAGCGACTGGTTGACCAGTCGACTGTCTGCCCCCTGGTGGTCAGTGCATGTCATAGCAAGCGGTTGAGAGGCTTTAGCATATCATTAGCATATTACGTTTTGATTGGTTGAACGGATGACCGGATGACCAGACACTTAGCATATTAGGCTTTTATTATATAGGATAGGATTTAAAAAATTTGTTTTATTGATTTCAGAGAGAGGAAGGGAGAGGGAGAGAGACAGAAACATCAATGATGAGAATCATCAACCAGCTGCCTCCTGCACGCCCCACACTGGGGCTTGAGCCTGCAACCCGGGCATATGCCCTGATCGGGAATTGAACCATGAACTCCTGGTTCATAGGTCAATGCTCAAGCACTGAGCCATGCTGGCTGGCCTTATTATAAGTATTTTTCAAATCAGAATTGTAATGAGCTTCATGGCCTACTTGACTTACCTTTCTTTAAGCAGATACAATCATAAGTATAATCTGAAAGATTGTTTTCAGACTGCTTGGTGACTGGAACTTTTTAATTGCTTTTCTTTTGCTACCAACAAGTGGAGGCTGCCATCTTTCTTTGAATAACTCCAGGGCTTCCAGCAGTAATTTATTTTGTAATCAGTCCTTCTGGTAGCACTTTAAATTAATGTTCTCATGTATGGATTTAATTGGAATTTAATAAGACAGTGCATAATAAGTACAAACCACGTGATACTAAAAACATATTTACTAAAGATTAACCACCGTAGAGATACAAATCTATTATGTAGAAACCCCAATAAACATTTTTAGAATGTTAAATCATAGGTAAACATTTTGTGTTGCTTCAAGTCAGTCCAGATCTTCAGCTTCCTTTGTTATTCTGCCTTCTAAGTAAACTTAGCTGTTTACTACCACGAAATTGATTTTCCACTTGTACAATTGGTTCAGCAAAATCCAGCATCAGGGGGAAAATATCCTCCATATTAATGTAGAACACACTCTCTCATTCAGCCAGTCTAGGGTGGGACCTGAGCATTTGTATTGCCAACGAGTTTTTGGGTGAAGCTGCTGCCCTGGGGCCCGCACACTGAGAAGCACTGAGTCCAGCATTGTTTTGTCTTAGGATTCAAGGAAGACTCTGGTTTCCTCTGCCCCCATTTAATGCCTGGTTTTAGAATCTGCAGTGACAGGTTAAACATGGCCACGTTTTCTTTCTCACTGACCCCATGGAGAGGTGGGCCGTCTCTCTGTTCCTTTCATCTGGACTAGTTCTGTGATGGCTTAGTCAGGAGGAGGCAGAGGAAGCGATGCCCTCACGTGACTGGCAGCTTCCGCTTGCTTCCTCTTGGCCGGCTGCCGTGCGGTGGGTCAGCCTGAGCAGAGAGTGCCCCATGGGTGAGGCCATCGGCCATTGGCCATCAGCCTTGGCTAGTTCCCAGGGAACAGCCAGCACCAGCTTGCCAGCCATGTGAGTGAGCCATCCCGGGAGTGGTGCTGCCTCAGTTTACACACCCCGGAGCAGAGACTAGCCACCCCTGCTGAGCCCAACTTGCAAAACAGAGTCAATCACATTGTTGTTGTTTTAAACTCTTTGGGGTGGTTTATTTTATGGCAATAGATAACCAAAATCTACCTGGCTGTAAGCGGATGGGGGCCCAGCACTCTTTCAAGATAAGTCAGGCATGGATTTTGACTTTCCCCTTCAGGGTATGAGTTGTAACATCTAAAAAAACAATACAATCGCTGGGCCACAGTGGCTCAGTGGTTGAGCGTTGACCTATGGACCAGGAGGTCACAGTTCGATTCCTGGTCAGGGCACATGTCCGGGTTGTGGGCTCGATCCCCAGTGGGGGACTTGCAGGAGGCAGCCAGTCAATGATTCTCTCTCATCATTGTTGTTTCTATCTCTCTCCCCCTCTCCCTTCCTCTCTGAAATCAATAAAAAATATATTAAAACAAAACAAAACAATATTGTTTTGAGGGTTGTCTGAGGATTGACTTTCCATGGTTGTTACTGTGGCCCAAAAATAATAAATGGAGAATTTCAGAAATAAACACTTCATAAGTTTTAAGTTGCATGCCTCTGAGTTGCATGATAGTACCTCTCACTGTCCCTCTCTGTCCCCTCTCCCCCATGTGAATCACCCCTTTGTTCGGAGTCTCCACACTGCAGATGCTCCCCACCCGTTACTCAATTAGTAGCCATCTGGGTTATCAGATCAACTGTCCCGGTATCACAGGCTTGTGGCCAAGTCACCCTTACTTTATTTAATAATGGCCCCAAAGCATAAGAGTATCGAAGCTGATAATTCGGATATGCCAAAGAGAAGCTGCAAAGTGCTTCCTTTAAGTGAAAAGGTTGTACGTATAGGGGGAAAATCAGTGCATATAGGGTTTGGTAATATCTGTGGTTTCAGGCATCTACTGGGGGTTTTGGAACATATCCCTTGTGGGTGGATAAGGGGGGGGGGGCTACTGTATCAACCAAATAAGTCATGAGTGAGCTAAAGTTAATTTCAGAATTTTATTTTTCCATTTTGTCAGTCCCCGTAGAATTTGACTTTGTGTGGGGGCAAAATAAGTAACTGTCAACAAGGACATCATCTCAGGGTGTTGGAAAAGTCTTTCCATCCCTTAGCGTATGATGCCATGGGGTCATTGATGCCTGCATTTCCATAATTATGACGGTTTCTTTGCCTTGAACAAAGGAGGCATTGCTGTTAAATGCAAAGGACAATGGACGATTTAACACTGTAATGCTTAGTGGCCACTTGCAGCTTAACATCAGTACTCTATCTGTTCTTCCCTAAGAGTGGGCTTGCCCAGTTTCTTCACAGTGGGCAGGCGTGGCCTTCTTACCACAACCAGTATTTGTGTAGGAGTCTTGCTGTGTGGGGTGTGAAAGTGAAGCACTGTTCTCTACCTGTAACAGACTGTAGTCCATGGAGAAGAAATGAAGTTGAAAACAGACTTACTTATGGGATAAAGTCACACTTGGAAGATTTACATAATTGGTCAAGAAACTTATATCCAACTTGAAAAAATGTATGCTCAGAAATGTACTTAGCAATTAACACTTACATAGTTCAGTATACACTTTATTCAACATCTACAATTTGTTCAAATACACAACAGAGGCTGGCTGGTGTGGCTCAGTGATTGAGCATCGACCTATGAACCAGGAGGTCACGGTTTGATTCCTGGTCAGAGCACATGCCTGGGTTGCGGGCTCGATCCCCAGCGTGGGGCTTGCAGGAGGCAGCTGATCAATGATTCTCTCATCACTGACGTTTCTATCTCTCTCTCGTTCCCTCTCCCTTCCTCTCTGAACTCAAAAAAAATATTAAAAAAATAGACAACAGAGTAACAGTTTCAGTGTGATCTTAGACATACAATTCAGGGAGATAATAAATCGTTGTGCTTTGTAATATCATCCCACTGTCTTTTCATTACAACCACCAGAAAGCAAAGCAGTCTTCTTCGAATAAGGGATGTTCACCTCAGTGGAAGAACTTATTGCCCAGAATCCTCTCTGAGGACGAGGCAATGCGCTGTGCACTGCAGGGGACTGAACGGTCTCAATGCCCTCCGTGAAGTCTAGCTGCCGCAATAAAAACAATAAAAACGACTTCAATCTTAGACTCCTGGCAGCATCAGAAAAGAAGTACAAACTATTATGTATAGGTTTTCAAAATCTAGTTAGGGAGACAAAGAAGCCTTTTTAAAGAATTCAGTGTAAACCTAGCATTAAAGGAAAGATTCCTTACATGCATATAGCAATTTCCACTGTATGGAACACTTTTACATACGTGATCTTATTTGACTCTTGTGATATATAGGGCAGTGATTCTCAGAATATGCTTCCCAAACTGTGGGCATCAGCATTTCCCGGAAGCTTGTTAGAAATGCAGATTCTCGGGTCCCACTTCAGACCTAATGAACCGGAAACTCAGGGAGTTCTGCCTCGTGGACAAAAGCGATCTGTCTTTTCCCAGGCCTTTCCCTGATTCTAATGCACGCTGATGTTGGAAAACCGCTGGTGTAGGGTTCTTCTAGTTTCGCAATGTCCTTTTGATTCCACAAATTGGCGTTGGATTTTGCCAAGTTTCTAGAACTATACCAGGAAACCTAATTTCACCGTTATTTCAGGTTGAATGTCTCACTTTCTTTTGAGTTGCATCTTGAGAGATGGGTAGGATTTTCACAGGTGAAGATGGTTTTGAGCATTGTTTCAACCAGATGAAAAAATATCTTTGAGATTTCGAAAGACATATTCAAGGAAATTTTAGCTTTTTTATTCTTTTCCCCCAAGAAATATGTCCTTGGGTGTTTATTTTGTTTTGTGTTTCTTATTTAATAAATAAATCTAAAAGCATGTTGTAATTCTTTCTATTATATTTGGGTTGGAATTCATTTCCTCCAAATATTTGAGTCTTTTCTTTATAGGCCTTACGTTTCTTTCCTTTTTACTTTTCTGTGTAAGTTTGAGAATAAGTCTTAATAATCAGGGATAAGTCCTATTTCTTTCTTTACATCAAAGGAGAACATTTTTTATTTGTAAATTACTCACAATAAGAGGGTAGAAGCTCTTGATAAGCTTCAATACATGCAGGAGTTCTATGCATATATCTTCAATGAGTGGGAATCCGTCCAGGCAGATTGTGGCAGGGATCCTTGGTACCGGGTAGAGATAAACCCCTGCCCCTCACAGGGCCTCTTCCAGGATATCCTGAGGATTGGCCTACCTTCTCAATGAGAGGTTTCTTTAACTTGGACAAAGATTCTTTAAGGTAGAGCCTTAAAAAAAGGAAATTAACCGAAAGGAAACTAACTATTGGTCACTTCACCAGAGCGTTGTTGATGTGGGATGAAATGTGTGCTGATTTAAATGTTCAACCTGACAGTTGCATATGGATCTTGACTTGCATCAACCATTTTAATAAATTTTAAACCTTGCTTCATTTACTTTGTTACATATAGTAAAATTAACTCTTTGTGATATACAGGTCTATGCGATTTGACAAATGCATTTGGTTATGTAACCACCTTCCCAATCAAGGTACAAAACTGTTCCTTCACTTCAAATGCCTCCTATCACTGTCTCTGTCGTCAGCCCGGTGCCCCATCCCAAACCCCTGGAGTCAGCACCTCTTTTTTTTTTGTTCCTATAATTGTGCCTATGCCAGATGGTCTTATGATGGAATAATATAGAATGTAGCCTTATGATATACCTTTGTATATTCTAGATGGGCTCTTTTTTAGAGATGTGTTTTGCAAGTAATTTTAGCAGACATTTGAAGATGATACTTTACTGTCTTCATGCTCTGGGACATGCTACAAACCTCACTGTCTAGTCTTGAGTTGCAGGACTGTTGTATCACCTGGTCCACCTCTGCCTCGTGAGATGATCTCCAAGAAGCCAGTTCTCTCCCGTGATCCTGTAGGAAGGAATTTGCATTCACGTTGAAGCCAGGAATCAAGGCTCCAGAAATGTTATGCAAAGTGGTTGCAGGAGACGGGGACCTAGGTTGGAACTAAGAGGATAGAGCTGGATACTCCCGAGCATATTAAGAAGTGGTTTGACGTCATCCATTTGTGGGCCACCTCATATCTTATGCATACCATTTACATACAGTTGGGACAAATTCTAGAATTTCTCATGGGAGGTTATACATAATGGTACAAGAACAACTATATTTGTATAGATACTAGTGATAGTTAATGTCCCAATACTGCTATTGCATAGAAATTCTTTTGAGCACCAAATTGTCTATTTTTTTGTCCATCTTGTCTTTAATTACTGATAATATTGAATGAGTGGGAATCAGTCCAGGCAGATTAGATTTTTTAATAACCCTGTGGCCTAAATATCACCATCTTTATTCGTTTGCAAAGATATTGATGATGATGTAGGGTGATATTGAACAATGAGCAATGACTTCCTTATGAAGAGTAAATACTTAATTTTTATGTGAACATTTATTCACCTATCTCCCTTGGCCATACTGCTACTTGAATAGTGGTCAGTCAGATCAGGCCTTGGAAATAAATGGAATAAAACTGCAAAGTGTTGCTTTCAGTAGCTCCTATAGGTGACAGGCCTCAATGCTGGAAAGGTCTCCCATTTGTTCTTCCCCAGCTATTCCCAGTTGTACTGATGCTTTCAACTACAAAGTCCAGTAGCCAAACATCACCGAGGGTGGTACTAAAAAAGCAATGTATATGGCGCCATCTGCTGGTCATGTCTGCTCTATGCCTGGCTGTGCTCCCTGGACACCCGCATGTTCTTCAATTCAGACCTTAACTCCATCATCTTTGTTGTGTTTATAAGATTGGACTCCTGTTTTGTATGTGTTTCTTGGGCCAGAGTCTTGCCCTCAACTGAAGCTAGATGGAGATTGATATGCTGTGTAGCTCCTACCAGTCTCTCTCCCAGGGCTAGTTTTTGCCTCTCATGCCTCCTATCTGGCTTGGATTTGTCATCCTATCTCTACTCTGGGGCCTGCTTGTCTTTATTCAGAGTATGGGGCCCTCCCCTCATCTAATGTCTGCCACACTTGTTTGACCAATTTCTTTCTTCTCCATGGATCATGCGTGTTGACTTTTTCTCTTTAAAGCTTTGCCAAAAGCAAACCACTTACTACTTAGACAAGAGGAGATTTACTTATTTATTTATTTTTTAAATATTTTATTGATTTTTTACAGAGAGGAAGGGAGAGGGATAGAGAGTTAGAAACATCGATGAGAGAGAAACATCGATCAGCTGCCTCCTGCACACTCCCTACTGGGGATGTGCCCACAACCATGGTACATGCCCTTGACCAGAATCGAACCTGGGACCCTTGAGTCCACAGGATGACACTCTATCCACTGAGCCAAACCAGTTAGGGCAAGAGGAGATTTATTACATTTAACAAATAGGATAACATGTCTCTACAGAAACACTTTACGCATCAGCGACAGTGCTGTCTCCACTGCGGGTGACTCAGCTATCAGCATCTCCCTGGACATCCCTTCTTTTTTTTTTTTTTCCATTGATCTTTTTTTTTCTTTTTATTAAATCTTTATAGTTCAGATTATTACATTTGTTCCTCTTTTTCCCCCCCCATAACTCCCCTCCTTCCAGCTCCCACCCCACCCTCCGCCCTCACTCCCCACCCACTGTCCTCATCCATAGGTGCACGATTTTTGTCCAGGCTCTTCCCGCATCTCCCACACCCCTTATCCCCCCAAGAATAGTCAGCCTGGACATCCCTTCTACCACTGCCATAGTTCCTGTGAGTCCAGCTTTCACCCCAGAACATGACCATGTAAGGGCAGTCAGATACCACATTCCTCTGCTGAGATGACCTTCAGCAACTCCAGCCAGTTTCCAAGTCAGGCCAGTTTTATGGTTTTTGCTGTCACTCAAACTGGTCCTTGGCCATTTATTTATTTATTGGTCTGTCTGAGCCTATGATCCAAATATTCCTCAAATCACTAGAAAGCAAATTGGGAGTAATAAGGTCTGATATTGATTGTACTTCAGGCACCAATGAAAACCTGGAATTACTTGCAGGGATGGAGTTCCAAAACAAGTAAGATTGTTTGTGTCATTCAAAGATCTGGACATTTTATTCCTTTTATTTTATTTATTTTTAAAAAGATATATTTTTTAATTGATTTTATAGAGAGGAAGGGTGAGGAATAGAGAGAGAAATATCGATGAGAGAAACATTGATTGGCTCTCTCATGCATGCCCCCTACTGGGAATTGAGCTCATAACTTGGGCATGTGCCCTGACCAGAACTGAACTGTGACCTCCTGGTTCATAGGCCAGTGCTCAACTACTGAGCCACACCAGCTGGCTCATTCCTTTAAACAAACAAACAAACAAACAAACAAACAACTTTTATTGAGATGCCTCCACAATATCTCCCTCTATGAGTGCCCGATTCATTTTTCGGTTTTCAAAAGCCTTCTTAGTACCCAAAAGGGCAAAATGGGTATATTAACTTAGGCACACAGAACAGGAAAATGCATGTGTGTGCATGTGCACAAGGGAGCTACATGTTCCAAAGAGGCCTTGAAGTCTGCTAGAGGATCTTAATACCTACTCTTGTTACTGTCTCGGGGATCATACTACCCTCTAGTATTCATCCAGCTCCTCATTGGATGCAGCTATTGACCAATTTTGAGCCCCGGTCAGCCAGACCCCTCTGCACACCTTGAGATGGGCCATTCGTTGGCCACTCCCACCGCAGTAAGGTGGAGTGGGTTGGAGTTCCCTGTGCTGCCTCTTCCTGCTTTCCCTGTAAGCCTGTGTTCCAAAGGTGCTGAAAGGAGCTCACAATATAAGACAAAACCAATCGAGTCCTCATGTAGCATCAGGAAGGGGCACACCTGTGATCCACTGGATTGTGATCTGTCTGATGGTCTATGATGGGATTCCTGGGATTCTGGGTAACAAAAGTGATTTTACAGCCAGTTCCATTTTTTCCTTCATGCCTTCCTTTCTTCTGGACTTTTTTGTTTTGTTTGTTTTGCATTGAAGTCAAACAAATTTAAAATGCTTACAAACCACATATTTTTTTTATTTCAAATGAGTGTTTAATGAAGCCCTGGACAAATTGAGAGATTCATTATTATATCCAATAGAAGGAGAATAAGCAAAATGGTCCTGCTCTTTTAGTGCTAAAATGCTCATAGCTGGGCATGTTTGTGAACTAGGAATACAGACACAGCTTCCTACTTTTCATTCTGAAATTAGATCGAAGCTGGTTAGGACAGTGGGGACTTAGGGTCACTGTTACTCATTGTTCTACAGCTGAGTCTCCAGTTAACAATTCAGTTTCCTGCTTTGTCCTCTGAAGATTTTGGGGTAAATACAAACAATCTGTGTTTGTTTAAACCAGTGTCACAGATGACTCTTAGGCTATGTCAAATTAAAGGAACACAGTCCTAAAGGAACCAAGCTTGAATCTTGCGGAGTTGGAGTAGTAGAATCTTGGGGATCATCATTGCCCTCATTTTACAGACACAGATTCTGGGGTGTAGGGAGCGCCCAGGCCTTGGTCAGATCATCCTGCTTCTTGTGGAGAAGCCATCTCGAGAACCTGGCTTTCCAAACTCCTGGCGAGGTGTTGGGTGTCGTGTCCACTTGACCACATTTCCTCTCTAAACATCGCCTGGGTGGACTGACATGCTCTGTACCCTCCTGGAGCCCCCAGGAGGACCAGCAGCGATGTTCTGCTCCGAGAGAACATCCCTTTCCAGCAATATCCAGTAGGCAGCCCAACGCTCTGCACCCGAACAGCGCTGCCCCACCTCCAGGCAGTGCGCACAGCACCCAGTCATCCCATTGTGCTGCGCAGTGTTAACTCTCACCCACATCTTTCTCTCCAGGGCGTCTCTCTCTTCTTCCTTCATCCTGGCTTCAAGGCTATTAGTCACATTTAGATGATGAGTCTGTTGGGCAAAAGCTGTAGCTGATTTTCTGTTCTGTACATCTCCCAGAATGGGTCCTCAAGAAATGGGGAAAACGATACAAAATTCACTTTTTCTATTTTTTTTTTGATATTTTAATGGTACCTTTAACAGAGTTAAAACAAAAAATTTAACAGAATTAAAGTAAAAGAAGTGCTCTTTGATAGTGACTCTCATATCTGCAAATTTTTGCAGGGAATTTTGATATCTTTAATGAAGTGGTTTGTTTACTTTAAGGACATATATGCAAATAAGGGAAAATAATTTACTGCTGTAGACAAATCTAATTATGATTTTTGAATACATTTATGTATTATACACACAGTATAATTGTCAAGCAATGGGGTTGTTCATTCACTTATTTTTTTTTTTAACAAATGAACCCAAGTTTTTATCTTCAATGATGTACTATTGGAAATTAACTTGTGAGTCATATTTTAAGAAGAAGAAACAAAAACCTACCCTCATATTTTATTTTAAACTTTATAATACCACATGATCATTCATTTTGTTATTCAAATTCTGGCTGACTTCTGAAGGGGATCCAAGAATCAAATTTGCCTGTGAACATACAGGTTTAAAATATCTAAAGGCATGTGTCACATGTATTGGGGAACGAATACTCCCTCAGGGAGCTCAGGTTTCTATAAGAAAATTCTATAGCTGGATGGCTTACAAAACAGAAGTTTATTTCTCACCGTTCTGGAGACTGAGAAGTCCATGATAAGGGCACTGGCAATCTGGTGTCTGGTGAGAGACCTCTTTCTGGTTCGCAGATGGCTGTCTTCTCATTGTTTCTGCACCTGGTGATCATTTCTCTTGTGTCTTTTTTTTTTTTTTTTTTTTTTAATAAGGGCACTAATCCTAGTCATAAGAATGTTACCCTCATGACCTAATCACCTCCCAAAGACCCCATCTCCTAATACCACCACATTGGGGATTAGATTTCAATACATACATTTTGGAGGGACCCAAGCAAATGCAATCCTACCAACTGAAGATTCCTCTGGAACAAGATAGTAGAGAAAGTATTTATGACTAGGCAAGCATTCTCAGTACATGTGAATAAGGCAGCACAGAAGTGACTATGAAGTCTGGACAGAAATGCTCACACATTTACATAGTAAATAGAAGAAAGAATAATTAAAACATCTAATATCTCTGAGTAAATGAATTTCATGTTCGTCTTCTATGCACCTTATGAATGACTGTTAATTTCGGATGGGTGTGTTTACCGTTGCAAGAGTAACTGTTAGAAGATCTGTGACCTTGTTTTGTAAAATCGAAAGTTCTACGACTTCTTAGTTTTCAAGGAGCCATCCTAATGAGGGGGATGGCAGGAAGTTAGCCACATCCCTCCTCAAAGAAAATTTTATTTTACACTTACACTGCCCTAGCCAATTCCCTGAGAAATATGCTAGCTGTGATTTGAGCAATGGCTGTATAATTGGAAGAGGTATGTTACCTGCTAGGGTGATTATTTGGAATAAAAAATACTAATGTGATATATAAGTCTTGGTTTATTTACTTAAAAAATTAGTTCCAGTCACAGTTTGCATGTGGGCTAAATTGCTAAATGTGAAAGCTCATTTAAAAAGTCATTTTGCTGAGTCACTCATTCGGTGAAAACCTGAGGGAGGTAATTAAGCTGTGGAAGTTGGAGACAGTGCCAGCAGATGACTTGATCTTCCTATAAAAAAGAGAGAGAAAAAAAGACAGAAGTGAGAACTTGGCTTGAGGAGCCGAGAAGGCCCTGATGTAGAGGTGCCCAGGCAAGATCTGGGGGAGTCCAGACATGCCCCCAACACCGAGGAAGTGCCTCTTATGTTTTAATGCTGTGACTTTGATTACTTAACAGCTGAGTGTAAGCTGTGAAGTAAAGTACCAAAGCTAAAGGAAACAGAAGAAATCGAGGATTAGCCAATGAATAGTAAAAATTAAAATTCTGCCCTAGATAAAAAGTGACCTGGGAGGCCAACTCATTGTTGTTCCATGGATTACTGTTCTTTGATCTGTTCGGTGCTTTAGGCCAGCTGTAGCGGTAGAATTCTCTGTGATGATGGCAGTGTTTTATATCTGCGTTGATCAATGTGGTAACCATTCCCCACATGGGGCTACTGAGCACCAAACATGAGGCAGTGTGACTAAGGAACTGAACTATTAATTTTATTTAGTTTTAATTAATTTAAATGTCAATAGCACACGAACTCAGGGGTTCTATATTGGATAGTACGTTAGGAAAGAACTCAGTACTTCCATAGTCCTTAGAAAGTATATATGCTTGTGGGAATGTGGCTAATGCGTTTTCTTCTTTTACTCAGCTGCATTGCTGACTGAGAACATAGAAAGTGAGTGTTTTCAACTTTTCTTTTTCCGCTTGGTCCCTGTGTTTGCAGCGTTCCAGGCCACCGGGTGAGGCCCATCCTCCTGGACAGGGCCCCAGGTGTCATTTCAGTTGATGGTCCCCACCCTGACCAAGAGCTATGAGAGCAGACACATTATAGCTGACAAAGACATCAACGTGTCACCTTTGCCTCTTGTGTCTTCTTCTGAGCAGACGTTGGGTGAGTGAGACGTGGCACTGCTACTTGTGGCGTTCTGGGGCAGAACCTGCATTGCTGACGCCAGCGTAGGGGCCGTGGGAGCTGTCTTTCAATGTGGGCTGAGGCCAGAGGCGGGCTTACCTTTTCAGATACAATTCTTTACCCTGCCACGAGAGTGCTTGCTCTTTTCTCTTAATTTGTTTGTGAGATTTAACTTCTCTTCTAACACAGGGTCGTTTGTTCAGCATAGACAGAAAGGGTGAAGGAGCAAAATGCAATTGCTTTCATTTCAACTCCTGCTGGCTTTATGGATAGTCCTTAAGCCAACCAGAAGGGCATCCGGGGAAGCTGTGATACCATGTCTTCATTTTGGATTTTCCTGCTGGAGACCCAGGGAGGGAAAGTGCTTGGTTGAGGGTCATGGTTGGATAGCTGGTCCCTACAGAGCTGAGATTTAGTTAATTCTCCAGATTGATTTGTATTGGATTATATTTCCATAATCATTAAAAATGTGATTTATTTGATTGAGGGCTAGGGTATTCAGAGTAGTCATCCTAATCTCCTCCAGAAATTGGAAAAGACCTTTGCTTTCATTTTCTCAGGTCACCATGCACAGTGGGCTCCTGCAGTTGGAACGGTTTGCTAGGTCAGTAACCCTGTTTGGGGCCATTACTTTCACTGGCATCAGCGTCTTGATCAACCCCCCACTCCCTCCCCACCCCTACCTAGTGCCAGGGCACCTGGCCCAATGTCGGGAAATAAACTCAGTAAACATGACTTGAGCCCTCCAGAGAGTCCACCCATCCCCAGGTGACTTCTTGCCCTCGGCGAAACTTCTGAACCACAGCGGAAGCCTGGCCCCCCTGGGCCTGTGGCTTATTGGGACTGAGTTGAGCTTCTCAGGAAATCCCACTGCACTCGGCTAATGGGAAGGGAGGCATGAGCCGTGGGGATCCTTCGGGTGGAAGAATCCTGAATGCTGTCTCTGATCCCAGCGGGGCTGCTCTCTGTCCACAATCTCTGCGAGTTTATGACCAACCTTAGCCTGACTTCTGTTAGTGGATTTATCCTCTCAGTCTATTTCTCCTAAGTTCCTGTTTCCTCTTTACTTTCCTGCTTTGTTCTTGCCCCAGTGGAGCCCTGTGCTCCCGGCAATCCATCTTATGTTCTGATTCAATATAGGCTCACCTTGTTTTTAGGTTTTTCTCTGCCCTCCTGCCTGCCACTCTGTGGCAGCCCTGGACAGTCTGTCTTTGCCACAGAAAGCAGGTTCTGATTCCCTGCCTGAGTTCCAGTCCCCATAACTATTTCCCTCACACTTTTCTGGGTAAAAAGGAAAGATGACTTCCCTGCAGTTGGGTCTCTTTATTTTTCCTGTCCCAGCTGCTCCTAAGGAGGAGAGAAGGCTAGACTCAGGGCACGTTGGCCCAGGCTCCTGGGGTCATGACGTAATACAGTTTTGTGGAATAAATAGTACTGTTGATTCTTGTTTGCGTATATTCTCATACACTTATTTCCCCGAGTACTTTCATATGCGTTGTTCTATTTGTCCCTCTTGACCTGGAGCAAAGAAAGAAATAATTTAGGTGTTTTCACTCACTGAGTTTAGAGCAGCAGTTCTCAACCTGTGGGTTGCGACCCCTTTGGGGGTCGAACGACCCTTTCACAGGGGTCGCCTAAGACCATTGGAAAACACATATATAATTACATATTGTTTTTGTGATTAATCACTATGCTTTGATTATGTTCAATTTGTAACAATGAAATTGGGGGTCACCACAACATGAGGAACTGTATTAAAGGGTCGCGGCATTAGGAAGGTTGAGAACCACTGGACTAGAGGCTTTGCACTGGGCTTTTTCATACTGTATTTCTGAAAACTTGTTACTTCTATTGCTTCCCTTGTTTCAATTAATATCACCACAATCTACCATGTTACCCAACTTAGAAACCTCTGACTCATCTTCTATTGCTCTCTATCCACCCACTCACACCCAGCAGTCACCAACTATTATTGATTTGATCCTCTAAATATTTCTTCAGCCCACTTTTTCTCTACTTCTTTGAGCAGCAGTCAGGGTGTGATTCCCATCTTTCCCATCTATCACCTGGACCTTAAAATTGTCTCCCAACTGGGTCTTCCCTCACCACACCTGCCAAACTAATTTACTAAGTGCATTTACTACACTGCTTTCAGGGTAGGGGATGTCTCCTAAAACATACACTTCAAAATCCAACATTTCACTCCCCTTGTGAAAGTCTATATGGTCAGCAGGGTAATGTCCCAATTCCTTGGCAAGGTTCTTTCAGACCTTATTTACCGCATCAGCCATCACACAGCCTAGACTCCATCAAAGGATCTTTTTAAGGACTCTCCCAAGCCTTTGTGAGAAAGCCCCCCTTTTTGTTCACAACCAAAAGACCCACTTGTTATGCCCAAAGGACTCCTCCTAGTCTTCAAGATGCAGCTCAAGATACAACTATTTTCCCTCTGGGTATCTGTCCTTATTCCCTCCACCAGATACTGGTGGCTTACTTCAGTGTTCCAACAGTTCATTGTCTATTTCATGTCTTTTGCTCTTATCACCATGTGCTGCATATACTTACTGTTCGGTTTGTCACGTATCGTCAATGGATGGGGTAAAGACTAGTTTTAATCTTGTATCTCTTTATCCCATTTGCCATTTTTTTTCTTGCTATCATAGCAGCCTTCAGAAGTGTTGGCATAGTATCTAATAAGTATTAATTGTGCATTAAATGTTAATTTTCTTGCCCACTCCAAAAAAAGTAAAAGTGACTGTCATTTACTTAGGGGTTGCTATGTTCTAGTCACTGTGCTTTATGTACCTAATTGAATTTTGTTTATTGTTATTATCTCCATATTCTTTATAAGGCTTTCTCTCTATTTGCCTTTTTCTTCAAGGATATTACAAAATGACTCATCAGTCAGTCTAACAAATCAATTTGCCATTAATTATTTATGGATTCTCTTGGGTGACTATTGCCCTTCACAGGCATGATATATGGCTGTTCATTAGGACCCTCCCAAACTTTTCTTTTAAATAGTGACACTAATGATTAGTTCGGGTGGTTCAGTGATGTGCCCGAGTTCAGATTGTACTAGCTCCTGAGAATCAACTGTTAAAATTTTTAAGAATTGTATTAGCTAGCCATTAAACTCAGCCTTTATTAAAAATTAAATGATGTAAACTTATCAAAAAAATTACATTTAAAAAGTTGCTTCCTAATTTTTTACTACATTTTACTATTAGCTATATTCTTGAGGTTATACCTTTATTGTATCTGTATGGTATAAATACCATACAATGGTGTGCTACTGTGTATCTCTCCCCAGCTCAATATTTAGTGACATCACATTGGTGGCTTAAAATTGGCCATGATGAGAGAATATTTACACCATAGAAATTGGCGAGTACTATAACTCAGGACTTCCATTTCATTCCTCCCCTGGTTATTAAACATTTAACAGAACATCATTAGGATGGGAGCATACTCAAAGATATTATTCTGCCAATATATACCAATATAGCCATAGGGATTGTTAAATTATAAGAATATATCTGTACTGGTTGGCAATAAAACCTGCTGCTCTAAGACCCTCAAGGGTCCCCCAGCTGGCTATACCATCCATTTCCTTCATTGGGATCTGCCCCTGAGCTAGCCATTAAGTGATCAATGCTTGGCCCAACAGGAGCCTCCCAGACTCTGATCCTGCACCAACCTATTTCAGCTCTTCACTATTTCACGCACAGTGAAGGGACAGAGAGCACATTTTCAATGGGGAGTATTTTTCCTTGGTTGCCATATTATACTAAGTAGGCAAACACTTACTCAACGAATACATAGCACCAGCATGAAAACATCAGTCTTCATCCTTCTCTGATGGAAAAGGTTCTTGGTGTCATGGGACAGCCTATCCTGTGCCTTGCACATCACAGTGGGTCACCATTTTCATCTAACACAGCGGTTCTCAACCTGTGGGTCGCGACCCCTTTGGTGGTTGAACAACCCTTTCACAGGGGTCGCCTAAGACCATCCTGCATATCAGATATTTACATTATGATTCATAACAGTAGCAACATTACAGTTATGAAGTAGCCACGAAAATAATTTTATGGTTGGGTCACAACATGAGGAACTATATTTAAAGGGCCAGAAGGTTGAGAACCACTGATCTAACAGGTTGATTCTGTCTTGGCTGCATATTTGGAATCCATGGAGGAGCTCTTAGAAAAAGAACTCACAGGCCCCAGTTAAACCAGAATCTCTTTCTGGGGATGAGAGGGGTGAGAGATTGGTGCCCTGATATCATTATTTTTTAAAAGCTCTCTGAGTGATTTCAATAAGCAGTCACTGATCCAATGTATAGAATGAGGTCAGAGATAAACAGTCTGCATATCTTAGTTGGAGTGAGAGCTTTACTATTCACCAGCTGTGAGATTCTGGGCAAGTCAGTTCTCTCTGAGCCTTGGGTTCTAGATCTGTGCAATGGGAAGATTAATAACCCACCTCAGAGAATGCCACAGAAATTACATGAAAGTGTAAGTGAGAGCAATTTCTGAGTTGCAAAGTACTAAACAATACAAGTGACTTTGGCTGCTACCACATCCCTGCTTTGTCTAACAAATAAGCAGGTAGCCAAGTTTCATATGTCAGTGTTAGAGTGCTTTTTGTAGATGAGCCAAAAATGCTCTGCCCACGTCCGGGGAGATGGATAATGCTAATAATTTCAGGCACACCTGGCATAATTGTGGGATCTAGTTTGAATGCACGTCGCCTTCCAACACTATCTTTGAAAGCCAGCTAAGATAGTGGCCTTGGTAACATCCCAGGGCAGGGAGCTCCAAAGGTTAATTACAATTGGCTGCTCCTGTACCAGTGCTAGTGCCCCGCTGTTACATGTCGCCCTGTGTCACCTTGTTCTTTTCATGGAGCAGGGAAGCCAATCACTCCCATGACCTTTGATTCTCTTCCCTTTATTTTAGAAGCAAATATACATTAGCTTCCAGGATTACACAAGTAGAACATTGTGAAAACAATGTTCTAATTCTTTTGTTTGCTAAAATATGCTGGATCTGGCTAGAGGCTTATGTCTGAGAGTGGCAGATGAGAAGGCTCACTGTTTAACTTCCGACCAGCCTGGCCCTACGTTTTTTCCCCATGTACTAGTACTAATGCTTCAGGAGGTAGAAAAGGCAGTGGCCTGACTCAGAAACCCAGGAATGTCAGGGCTGATATTCAGGAACAAGCCGCTGGGTGCAGGAGTACCAGCTGTTCTGCTGTCACAAAGTGGATGTCACAGGCCCGAGCACGCTGGCAGGAAAGAGCCAATTGACAATATTTTTTCTTTAGGAGAGTTGATATGAACCAAACTGATGACATCAGCCAGGGAGCAAGATCTCAAATGCTCTGTAGAGAAACAGTTTTGCAGTTTGTTTTATGCATTTGGAATTAAGGAGGGATGTAAGGAATATTGCAGGGAGGCGGGCAATAGAAAGATGGGGATTGGATTACAGGATAGCTAACAAGATGACATGTTCTCTGGAGAGTGGTTATGGTGTATTGCAAAAGTGTGTTGTCCTAGATGCACAGAATCAATGGACAAGGCTTGCTTAAGGCAAAGATAAGCCTTTGACTAAAGAAGTTATATGCCTGGGGTATGATTACTCACCAGGAATTCATGATCAGATTACCCTGTGAGATTACTTTCCATAGAATCCCTTTTTGGTCCATACTAGGGAGGGATCCTGACAGGGAGGGAACAATGGTTGAGAACAGAAAGGCTCCATGGAGCAGCCGTAGAAAGGACTCTGCAAAGAGTGTTCCTGATATATATTTTTTCTTTTTTCCTCTTCTTTCTTTGGGTCCCCTCAGATTCAAGGTTTCAAGTGCAAGCAGTTTAATGGAAGGCTCTAGGGACATGTGTGATGTGTACAGCTGGGAAGAAAGAGACCGGGGAGGGAGTGAAGGGGGCACTGTGATGTCGGCCACCATGCCTTCAGACTGGACCTTAATCCCATAGTCCTTAATCCTAAGGCGAACTCTGGAAAAGGCCTCAGAAGTATCCAGGTCAAGGATGAGGGGTGGGGTATACCTCCACACTAGTGAATCACTGGTTAAAGGCTACCCCAGAGAAGGGGGATGTTAATTCTCAGACAACTGTCCACCTTGTCTGCATGCAATAGCCTGCATGCAATAAGCAGCATCTGACATTCTTGAAGTTAGGCCAGTGGTTCTCAACCTTGGCTGCACATTAGAATCACCTGGGAATCTTTTTAAAATCCTGATTTCTGGGCCTCATCCTCCGGAAATTCTGTTTCTTTGTTACTAATGTTGTGGCCCCACCCCATAACAAAGAAACAGAATTTCCGGAGGATGAGGCCCAGAAATCAGGATTTAAAAAAGATTCCCAGGTGATTCTAATGTGCAGCCAAGGTTGAGATCCACTGAGTTAGGCCAACATGACCCCACATGTTAAGGAATCCAAGGAACATGGATGGACCTCCTTCTATGGGTTGGCTACACTCTGATATTTTACTGAGTTTAAAATATTATAAAAAGATAATGTGCTATGGGGTGAGAGAGACAAGTGAAACACGAAGGATCTCAAGGTGTGGATAAGCCCCGCTCAGAGCGGTCATGACCTTTGTAAATGGGAACAGATAAAGAGCAGAGATCAACGGGAAATGAAGGAAAAGGTACGCTCGCTAATTATATCCATTTCCACTTGTTGCATTTATTTTGTCCTAATGATTAAATGTGTTCTGTGAAGGAAACTGCAAATATCTCTTCCTAATGGTAAAGGGCAAGCAAAATGTCAGGTTGGGGAGCTGTCATCATTGCTTTCTCCGGAATGCTGGAATAATCATTTCTCCTCAGTTATCTGTTCCTAAATCCCCATTTCTGAAAACCATGTTCACTGATACAACTATCCAACAGGAAACATTCTTTCCATAGTAAATGACAAACACAATGCAGTGAACTGGTTATGGAAATTCAACCATTTGCGTATCCCACAGATACGTATTCAGCACCAACCGTGTGCCAGGCAATGCGTTCGGCATTCGGAATGAGAAGCAGTGACGATCTTGTTAGGCATTCACCCGATAATCATTTAGAACCTAGCTCAGTCCCAGTGGAAGAACGAGGAATGGGACTCTTGACCACCTGCTCATTTTGCGTGGAAAAGAGCATCTCCTGGGCATGGAGAGAGTGATCACATGACTCTGGTTTTCTGGAGGACCCTCCCCTCTAAGCAACACTCAATGGAAAAGCAGAATTTTGTTCAGGAGGTAGAAAAGGCAGTGGCCTGACTCAGAAACCCAGGGATGCCACGGCTGATATCCAGGAACAAGCTGCTGGGTGCAGGAGTACCAGCAGGACCCTCCCCTCCAAGCAACACTCAATGGAAAAGCAGAATTTGGGGGAAGAGAGAAAAATAAGTTGCATTCTGGTTGGTATGGGGCTCCAGGAAGATGGAAAGAAGGAAACATTGATTTGTCATGCACTGTGCTTGATGCTTTTACATACATAAACATATATATTGCTGTGGACAGAATAGACTCCCAATCCCATAGGGACTGCCCATTGTGGATGGTTATATCAGCTCCTGAGTGTCTTTGTTCTTCATATTGTCCAGCTGGTTCAGTGTTTTCATCTGGTCCAACCCTACATTTCGTCTAGAATATGGGGTATGATAAAAGATCCATTTTCATTGAGTCGCTTGCCTCAGGGTATCACTTGTGTCTCTGGCCCCCAAGCCTGGCCTCTCCATCTTACCATCATTTATAGCCGTCACACACTCTACTGTGAACTCAGTTTTGCTTTGTTCCTACCCCCATGAGTTGGATGTTTCAGACTCTGTCTAGCTTCCAGCAACTTCCGGGTGGTATTAAACTTTAATTTCCATGTCCAGTGTTACAAGTTAGCTCTACCCACTCTTATTGGGAGAACAAAATGACTTTGGTACTTATTAAACAAACATTTATTAATAAAAACTATGTGCTAGATTCTAAAGTCAAAATAGTGAAATAGCACAGACCTGGTTCCTGTCTGCCTCAAGTTCATAACCTAATGGGGATGTACCTGTGAGGGAATAAGACAAGGAAACATGTAGGGCTACATTGAAGAGAGTTAGTGTGCAATGGCAATAGATGACAGGAGTCCCTATTTTGTTATTGAAGGGGTGGTAAAGGAAGGATTTCTAAGTGAAGCAATATTCAAGAAGATACCTAAATATGTTACATGAACAGAGTTTTACCAGGTGGAAGGGATGGGGAAGAGAGAAAAATAATCTACTTAAGGGAATAGTTAACTAAGGGACCAGAAATGTGAGCCAGTATGGTGAGCTCTGGAAACTGAGCGGTGGGAGAGGACACCACAAAGAGAAGCAGGGGACAAATCGCCATGTGTCTTGTGAGTCATGTTAATGATTTGATCCTCTGGCCTGAGATTACTGGAACCTATTAGATTATTTGGGGAAGATGATGGAGGAGCAGTGACATGAATAGACATATTTTTAGAAGATCACTCTGGCTACTTTGTAGAGATTAGGGTAGACTGAGCAGAGAGTGGAGACAGAAGATTTGTTTTTCTACCTGTAGGTTTTTGTTTCTCAAGCACACGATGGTAACCTAGAATAGGGTAATAGGAGTGAGAACAGAGACAAGCTCCGAATTCAAGATATATTTAGAAGAGAAAGTAATATGATTATTAAATTTCTTATTGATTACAGGAATGAATGAGTGCTTGATAAATACTTTGCATGTCTAAAGACACTTAATGCATTCTACTTCCATGTCTCAAAGAGTGATAATTGAGCTAAGTTATCAGTGTATTTGTCATTGTCAATGCATTTTAGAAAATGTGTGTTAAAATTCATACCAATATTAAGATTTCAATTAAAAAAGCATTTCTTGTTTAGTGTAGATATTGTCCACAATGAATTGATTCTCACAAACACCTTTTTGCTTCAGTGAGGGAGTCTTGGAATTGAAGAGAAAGAAAACATCTATAACGTTTTAATGACACTATAGCGGCTTTAGGTCTAGGGAAGGACCTGCTCACCTGTCCTTCTGACATATTTGCTCTTAACGTTGAGTGTTTTCTTATCAGAGACTCTTGTGACTTACAAAATGCTATACATTAGCAGTAGTAAGTCAGGGTTTAAAACCTGGATATTATCTCTTTTCAAAAATCTTTTGCAGACAATAGTGTTTGAGGCAGTTCATGATGGAAAGTAAGCTATAAAAAGAAAGATCAATTGGAGTCAACAAGTAAATAGCTCTGTACATTTTATTGTGTGGTTCCATCATCCTATATAATAAAAGCCTAATATGCTAAGTGTCTGGTTGCCTGGTTGTCTGTTCCATCAATTGAAGTGTAATATGCTAATGATATGCTAAGGTCGCTCAACTGCTTGCTATGATGTGCACTGACCACCAGAAGGCAGACGCTCCGACTGGTAGGTTAGTTTGCTGCTGGGGTCCAGCCAATCAGGACTGAGTGAGATGGGCTGGACACATCCTGGAGCCCTCCTACGGTCCCTTCCCAGCTGGCCAACCTCCTGCGTCCCTCCCCAGCCCCAATCATGCACCGGTGGGATCCTTTGGACTGGCCTGTGCCCTCTTGCAATCCAGGACCCCTCAGGGGATGTCGGAGAGCTGGTCTCGGTCCAATCTTGCAGGCCAGGCTGAAGGACCCCACTAGTGCACAAATTCGTGCACCGGGCCTCTAGTTAGAAAATAAAAAGTAATAAAAGAGCGGAGGTTATTTTGTTCCTCTGATGTGTTAGGGATTAAAGATGTTGGTACATGGAAGTATTTTGAGCAGAGAGACAAGGACCATGCTGATAGTTCTGTGTTATCTCCTCTTAATCATGAATTTAGGGATTAGTACACAGAAAGTACATAATAGACATTTTGCAAATGAATAAAATGTCACCTCTTTTCATTTGTTCTATAATTGCTTCTTCACATTTTATGGCATTCTGCTCTTTCTTGACCCTATTGTATCATATAAGCCCAAGCTATAACTACTGTTATTTTTCTTCTGTTCTTGATAATAACCATTTTTAGTTAAGAAATTTCCCCCCAAACTAAAATATTTTAATCTTTCTATTATTAGGTGCCCACCTTTGTCCTGATTATATTTTTTATGTGATATGTAGCATCTTACTTGTAGATGGATAAATGATGGGGTTAATAATTTCTGTTCTGTTTCTACTTCTCTACCTGAAGATATGCAGGGTGCTAGTTTGAGCTACTGTCCCCAATTATTCTCTGCCCTTCCTATAACTTGTCATGTGATGTCCATTGCCTCCTAGTGGGAGGAGAATTCTTCCTCACCTCATTGCCATCAAGTGCATGTAAGCAGACATGACATAAGTCATGTCTAAACAGACCCTCTAAAAGCCATTTCATTGTTTCCCTATCAATGCTTTACCCCTTTCCATAAGACAAGGATGTGGGCTACTTCTGTAGCATAAATCATTTATTCTCAATAGGGTCCTATCACCCCTATTGGCATAAAACTGACTCTTGTGGGGCAACTCCTCCCCCCCGCCCCCGGTATATATAGAGCACAGATATATGTATAGTACATAAACAGCTATATACAAAACAGCCGGGAAACACTAGACTTGGTCCTCAGGATGGGAAATACATGCAGCAAAGCCACCAAGGGGCAGTCCCCCTACAGCTGATGTGTAACCTGAGTGGGAAATAAACCTCGTAGTTGTGATCCACTCAGGATTTGGGGTTGTTACCATGGTGTAGCCTAGTGAAAGCTGACCACCACAGTGAAAGAGAGAGAATTTGGCTTTTATGGCTCTAACAGTACTTTGAGCAATTTACATGGGCTCAAACTCCTAGAAGTTTGTTTCAGAAGGTCTTGATGTAGCGTCTGGTAGTACCTATTTTTTGGAAAACTCTCCTGTAATTCTGAGGAACAATTTTAGGTATGGGGCCAGTGATGTTGGAAAGGTCAAAGGTCTATGATTCACTGGCAGAATCTAGGCATCTCGTAAATTTGTCTCAGATGTAACATTTGCTGTTCTGAGCTATTTTAAAATTAGCTGAGGGATATAGCAAACACTAAGTGAAGAAAAGTATTACTAGCCAATTTGCAAAGCTCACTTGAGGCTGTTGTACCATTTCTCTAGTCAGAATTTCTGCAAGTCTATAGTTGTTTGTTGTTTTTTTGTTTTGATTTTCTGGGGCCAGGGACTAGTTTGGGAACTGACAGCCAAGTCTTTGGTGCTTTATTCCTACCCCCAGCCTTAGTTCTCCACCTCTGGTTTGTATCCTGCCTGTGGAGGGCTGATCTGGGAATGGGAGCCTTGCCTCAGTTCTTGGTTCCCTACTAAACTCCTGCTCCATATCTATTTTTATTTTATTACTAACTAGAAGCCCAGTGCATGAAATTCGTGCATGGGAGGGGGGGTCCCCTCAGCCCAGCCTGCACCCTCTCCAATCCAGGACCCCTTGGGGGATGTCCGACTGCTGGTTTAGGCCCAATTCCAGGGATCGGGCCTAAATCAGCAGTTGGATATCCCTCTCACAATCCTGAACTGCTGGCTCCTAATCGCTCACATGCCTGCCTGCCTGGTTGCTCCTAACTGCCCTGCCCTGCCGGCATGATTGCCCCTAACTGACCCCCCCCCACCCCCGCTGGCCAGGTCACTCCCAACTGCCTCCTCCCTGCTGGCCTGGTTGCTCCTAATTGCCCCCCTCTGCTGGCCTGGTTGCCCCTCACAGCCCGCCCCCCCCCCCCCCCCCCCCGGCCTGCTGTTCAGTTGTTTGGTCATCCCTCACTAACCCCGCTGCTGGCCTGGTCATAGGCAGCCATCTTGTGAGGGTGTGAGGGTTAATTTGCATATTACCCCTTTATTATATAGAATTGGTGTCTTGATTGGGTTCTGTTGCCTATGGGCCCAGAATCTTCTAGGTGCAACTCAATAGCCCACGGCTAGTCTAAGCCTTTAATGGCAACCATGGTTTCTATTCCCTGTCACCAGTGGCTGCTTCAAAGCCAACGAGATGTGAGGGGAAATATGCTGGGGATTTGTGGAGATCTTTTTCTCCTCCTTTCTCAGAAAGGCTTAGAAGTTTCTGTTTTGTCTCCCTCGCTAACTTTCTGCTAGGGATGCCTGTGGATGAGGATGTGATGATCAGAGATGCAGCAGCCACATAGTGGTCATATACAGGGTGGGCAAAAGTAGGTTTACAATTATTCATATGGAAAAACATATAATACAAGAATAAGTAATAATATAAGAATAAAGTATGTGTTTTGTGTACTCACAACCATAAATCTGCTTTTGTCCACCACTGCATATTACTTACATTTTGAAGAAGGATAGAAAGTATTTTGAGTCTTTGATGATACCATTGAGCTGCTGCTACAATATTTTACATGTGAGAGATTTAAATGTCTTCACTGTGAAAGCCACTGTTAATTAATTAGGCATTCTGTAATTGCAGGCAAATACCTCACTAACTTCCTTCTCCATACACACTTTTCCAACCCCTTCTGCTCACAGGTACTTTTCTTTCAAGTTCCATATTGTTGCTTCCACATATTTGGTCCTTGCATCTTGTTAAGCATTTCTCACATACACATCTTGCCTCTCTAAAGGTTTTGTCAGCTTCCTGTAGACAGGAACCAGATTGTCTACTTGTTATTTTAAGTGTTCCATACAACGACTTCTTAGGATGGAACAATACATTTCTTGTCAACTGCCTGAATGAAGTTTATCCTACAAAGTTAAGCATCTCAAGCCCAAAGTATTAAAGTCTACTACTTGCCCATGTTGCTAGTGTCTACAGTCAGCTGAAATCAGCCTTCTTTTATTGTCATTTTGATGAACTATGAATTAGCAGAACCAGGCACTGAGATACACCACAAAGATTCTATGAAGGGAAGATTAATACCCTTTGGGTAAATGTAGCATCCACCTCTGCCTAGTGTCTTTGTTCCTTTTAACCTCGTAGGCCTATGTTTTTAATGACTTCCTTGGTCTGTGGATATTTGAAACATTAACATAATTATCTATCTTAGTGTATTATAACTACTTCATGCTGGGGACCAAATATTGAAACTATCACTAGTAGCTCATTAACACGAACACTAGTCACTCATTAATAGTGTTGACCCAATTACATGTTGTGTATACCAGAAACAAATAACTGTAATTGCAACTAAAAGTGATTTCATAAACATGACAATTCCTTTTTTTTTGAAATGCAAAGTGGAATGCATTATTTGGATTTGCCACATAAATACAGGTTTACATGAAAGAGAAGCATTCAACCAAACAAAATAAAAATCCAATCTAAAGAGACGCCATTTGGAATCAATCGGTACAGCACACATTCTGCTTTGGAGGATCAGAACATTCCGCACTGGGGGCAGAAATGAAACAAGTTCGCGACAATGGAAGCCAGACATCTGGTAAGTGACATCCACCCTGGCCATCAGCAGGTAGCGATTTTCTTTTGAAGCCATTCAGAGTATTGTCAGTTGCCTGGACAATGGAAGTCTGATGAAGCATTCATATGATCAGTCTGGAGGTTTTCAAGCTCCACTGGAGAGATGGAAAGTCAGGGAGATTTGTGTGAAAAAATATTCATTATATACACATATGCATGTAGACATAAATAACTAGGCCTCGATCTCCTGTGAAGAGACCTGTATAAATGGAAGCAGATGTAGTGTGACACAGTATTTGCAGATGGAGAGGCTTGTATGAGACAATTACTGGGATAGGAAATTAGGCAAAGATAGCCCAGAGGAACCCAGAAGAGACAGCTCTGAGAAAGAAAATCTGTGCCTAAGTCAAGATGTTCAAAGCCGAGACATTTCTTCAATACGAGTGGACGGCTCCATCGCCTCTTTTCTGTTAATGGAAAAATACCACCAGGGGACAGGGCTGAGGGATGAAGGGGGAGGGAGAAGGGGCAGAGGGGAGGATAGGACCCTGAAACTCACTGCCCAGAAAACCAACTTCCAAGATTTCTTAGAAAGTCTCTGTTGGACAAATGCTGAGTGCAGTAGTGGTGCCTTTTCTCATTCTCGAAGGTAGCAAGGCCGTGTAGTTGATAAAATGCTGTATTTCCCTTTTAGAATGTTAACGTCGCCAAACACATCTAGAGTACGTGACCCTCCCAGACGCTGCGCTGTTGGGAGTGCTGGGGTCGGGGAGGTGCTCTGGAGCTGAGCAATGTGTGGGCCTACCTTTCAGGGAGATATGTCCCTGCTGCATTATGATAAAACATTGGTAAGAAGATAGTCTTCCACAACTTTACTTCTCAATGATGCTTCCATAAACCACACACAAAAAGATAGTCCTGGTTAATGCTATATCTGTGGAACTAATAAAGGTCTAGGTAGGACCTCCACTGTGGGAATATGAGAAAGACAGAGCATCTGAGTTCTGGCTCAGACCCCTGTGAGCTGCCGGGTGTAGGTAAAAGAATCACTTTGCTTCCCACCCCTTGGTTCTGAGTCCTGCACCCTACCCACAGGCAGCTGGGAGGATCACAGGGGGCACGGTTCCCATGGCAGAGCACACAGTGACCTGTCACTGCCACTTCCTGGCATGTAGGCGGAGCTGGGGTTGATTCCTGTGGAGGAGGGTGCGCTCAGGGAGCCCTGGGAAACCCTGCAGGAGGCCTGGGGTGCTTGACCGCCCAGAATGTGCTGAGATTGGAAGTTCATCTGATCCAGGGAATCAATTGTAATTGACTTATGTCCCACAGATTTTGCCAATTCTGCAGGAGTCTTTGATGGAAAGTCATTGGGACTTGGGACTTGGTGTAGTTTCTTAACATGTACAACGTGAAGGAAAAAGTTTCTGTGCTTGCTTTCTGAAATGAGACCCCTCCCATCTCTTTCTTCTGCACTGTTAAGTCTGTAATGTATCCGTAGACAAGCATGGAATTTGAACCCCCTCATTTCGTAGCCCCCTGCAATTCTGAAGGAGTCATTTACTAACTTATTTCAGTTGTACAACAAACCTCAGGTAGGTGTTTTGTCCATTACACTGAGCAAGCGAAGAGAACACGGACATTGGCCAGTGCTTACTGGGGACAGAGTGAGCAGAGAAGTTGTGGTTTCAGCTTCCCTCTGTTTTCACAGCACTGCTCTCTCTCCTGGCTCAGTGCAGGCCTGGGCATTTTCATATCCCGAGAGAAGGGCAGATTCAGAGAAGTGCCGTCTAACCAGCTCCCTCTGTCATGCCATCAGTATGTTGCATTGTGCCTACCCCCTCCCTGAAGTGAGGTTTATTTTTGTTTTGTATGACCAGAGTTGACAACTTGACTAGAAAGTCATCTATGCTTTCTAGACAATTAAGGTAAATGATAAGATAAATCAAAGACAACACCTATTTAAAGGTTGGTTCCACACTCGTCCTAACGGTATGACAATGCAAGGAATTTTTTTCTGACTGGTTATCCTCTCTCTCTCTCTCTTTCTACACACACACACACACACACACACACACACACACACACACACACACACACCCTAATAGGCCACTCACCCGCTGACTGTGAAGTGACTGCTGCCTTTTTGATTTAACCATGAAGGTTTCCTCTGAGGGTTAGGAGATCATGCTCCAACTTGGGATTTGAAATCATCACAGCTCCCTAGGTGTGGGATAGAAGGGGACTTCCTATTCATATTTTTAAATCTTGAATTCAGGGTCAGGATCTCTTGTCTTTATTTCTTGCAATCTATTCAAAGCCATATTGTGCAGCAGGACTTTTCAATACAGAAATATGCAGTTTTATCTTTTTTTGAATACATTGGAAGAGCAATGGAAAAGACAGTTAGGAAAAGAGAGTAATGTCATTGTAGAGTTCTAATCATTGCTTTCTCCTCATAATCAATCTCAAGATCAATCCATAAGATTGTGTTTCAACTGCCAAAAAAGTCTAACATTAACAGTTTGAAATACAAAAACAAGTTTTGCAGGATGAATAGACAAGAAACTCCCACAAATTTTAACTCAATAAGTGAAATTCTCTTGGTGAAGTTCTGATTATCTGCAGAAGGAGGAGAAGCTGGCTGCGTATATCTCTGTATATGAAGATGTATGAAACCAAACCCAAATACCAGAATGAAACTCGCCCTTTTACACCTGGCAATGGTGACAATCAAGATAATGTGTGTGTGTGTGTGTGTGTGTCTATATGTGTGTGCATGTGTATGAAGCTGGAAGTGCCAACAGCCTTGTGTCTGTTCACAGCTCTGTTACAAAGCACTGTTTTGCAGGATTTCTCAATTGATCTTTCCATTAACACTGTGAGGGAAAGCCTGCCAGTAAAGTGGCTTGCAAATGCCAAGTAAGATGATAACGGTTTTGATGATAAATGAAGAAAAGGGAAAGGTGTCTGTAAGATCGTTCACCTTCCACCCATAACCTCATCTTTGGTAACAGAATAAGTTTTTACTGAGCATGACTTTTCTCCAGCTCAGGCTTAGCCAAGGAATTAAAAAAATCAATTCATTGAGAGAGAGAGAAAGAGAGAGAGAGAGAGAGAGAGAGAGAGAGAGAGAGAGAGATTTATTGTTCCACTTATTTATGCATTCATTGGTTGATTCTTTTATGGGCCCTGACCAGGGATTGAACCCATAACCTTGGTGTACCATATTGGGATAATGCTCTAACCAACTGAGATACCTGGCCAGGGCAAGGGATTTTGTTTTAGACAGAACTTTCTAGAAAAGGGTACCCACCTTTTCTTGGTGTCAGGCACCAAGGACAAAGCGTATTTGGGGCTGGCCAGCACCATCTGGGTCACTACACGGACAGCCTCTCTGTGAATAAAGCCATCAGAGAGGTGGCAAAATGAAATGGAGAGAGGCAGACTGAACCCTGGCCGCCTGCCTTCGCCTGCCTACATGAAGAATTTTGGGGGAAGTAGGAACAGGTGTCTCCTTTAGATGAGTGCCCAACTTGGCAAATAAACACTGTTGGAGAAGGTCATTGAGAAGGGACCAGGTTGACCCACGGGGGTCCAGAGGATGGACCTGGGCAGTTGGAGGCTCCTCACCTCTCCCCGTGTCCTGACATGTACATTCTGCCCATGGCTCCCACAGTGAGAGCTGTTTTCAAAGACGCAGCTGTGAGAGAGCGATGTGTTGCTTGGACCACCTGGATGATAGACAGGCCTCTGTATACACTTGGAAGATTCTGGTGGGAGTGGGGATCTACTTGTCTTGCAACCATCTAAGACCAGCCTTGGAAGTTAGCTCCTTTGCTTGTTAAAACTGCCACCTACCCTTCTGGGCAGGAACTGTGTGGAGGGGGCAATGGGCAGAAAAAGGGAACATCTGGAATACTCTCAACAGTAAAGATTAAAGAAAAGTGGAATCCACACATAAAAGGGAACTATTAAATAAATGGAATTAGGAGAAGGAGGACACAGGGAAGAGAAGAAGCTAAACAACCACATTACTCTGGGTGAAGGGGCAACCATCCACTTACAGGATCTGATGAAACTGGCTTCCAGGGACTGTGAGCATAAAAGAACCTTTTGTATTTATGATGGTGATGCTGAGCCACCAATGGTGAGCGTAGCCACCTTAGACGGGTCCTGTTTCAGAAGTGAAACCAATACATTGCAGTCTCTTGACCATAAACAAACAAACAGACAAACAAAAATCCTGCCACCTATTATTCTGCAGTGGTCTATTTCTTTTTTTGGTCTCTCCTTGCCCTCTGTGATAGGACTCAGTTTTAGATTCCACCCAAGGAACTCCTAGGGTTGCAAACCCACAAAAACGTTTGTGCAAAGAGAAAGCGACCCTGCCGCTTCCTCTGGGTGGATGCAGTTCATGCCAGAGTGCCTGACTTTGAGGGTGGAGTGTGGGCTGGGCACATATGTGCAGTGCACACACTGAATAGTCATTTCTTGCATCCCTGGGTTTAGCCATTCCTGCAGCCACCATATCCCGGGACTTTGCCATTACATGCGTCAATAATTTTACTTCCTGCTCAAGGAAGTGCGAAGTCGCTTGCAATCAAATGAGTCTTGCACTTGGTAAGTGGAAGTCTGGTGCTGCAAGTATCAGATCTCAGAATGTGATGTGGGCTGTGGGCTGGAAAGTTGTCTGTATGTGTTAAGCTGTGCTAAGTAAATGGTTAAAATATGGCTTATTGAGTCTTGGAGACCCAGAGGATGGTTTCTAGTAAGACTTGAATTTTAGAGTTTAGGTAAAATTAATCTGTGGTTGTAATTTTGTTTTACTTTCTTCTATATTTATGCAAAGGTTATGCCCTGTTTACAAAACGAATTGGGGTGAATTTTAATTGAAAGAGAATCATCTCACCCTTAAATATATGATCAAATTTATTAAGACAACTGTCTGGGACTAATTTTTTGAAATAATTCGTTGGAAACAATTTATTTCTTTCATAGTTCTTGCTCTACTCAATTTCTATACATGTTATTAAATAAAATTTTCTTGTTCATATTTTTCTAGAGAATTTTCACCATTCCTCATGTTATGTATTTATACTTTCATTTATTTCTGGAATAATCTCTGGCAGAAGTTTCTCTATTCGTTACATAATTTTAAAGAACCAAGAACTTGCATTTTAAAAAAGAATTTATACTATTTATCCCTTTAGTATTTATTGCTTTTTTTCTTTTAGCATTATAATTTCTCATTTCTATTTTTCTTAGATATATTTTGTTGTATTTTTATAGTTTCTAGAGTTGATTTTATTCTTTTTTTATAACAATGAAAGAATTTTAGCTGTGAATTTTTTGCTGACTACAGCTTTTGCCATATCACTTAAATTTTTGTATCTTGCATTTTCAATATTATCATTTTCTAAATAGTCTGCAATTGTAGTTTAGATTTTTTCTTTGAACCAGAAGTAATTTAATTGCATGCACTAGCCCTGTCTCTCTCTCTCTGTCTCCTGTCTTTCTCTCTTTCTCCCCCCATCTCTCATTTATTTCCATTTCACTGAAATTTTTTTGTGTGGACCTTTTCTTATTATCAAAAAGTTATGACACATAAGAGTCCCAATATGTAAAAATAAATTGGAGAAGAGATTCTGGTCACAAAATATTAGTGGATTTTACTGACTTTAAGGTGTTTTGAGAAAATATGAGGGCTGACTCTGTCTGATTTCAACACATTTAAAAACATGATTTCACCAGCTTTTAGAGGTGAATCCACTTGTCCAATATTTCTGCTTTTCCTTTCTAATTTTCTTTTAATCCCTATCCCCAACTTCCACCTTATTATCAGAAATATCTAAAATTCACAATAAGCCACCGGAGTCACTAGTGAATAAAGACCTCGGAGAGACTCTGAGGTTTGCTTTTGGAGGGTTTGCTTTCTTATTTTGCTTGCCCAGTTCCTCACCACTACTAATTACATTATTTCAATTATCTCAAACATTTTTGATCATCCCCAACATCCAATTTTATGTGGATCCTCATGATATTCATCACCTAAACATAAAACTATCCTAAGTTATGGGTGTTTATATATTAAGTAAAAAATGAGTTGGGCCTAGCCAGTTTAGCTCAGTGTCTGCAGACTGAAGGGTCCAGGGTTTGTTCTGATCAAGGGAATGTACCTCGGTTGCAGGCTCATGCGGGAGGCAACCAATTGATGTGTCTCTCTCACATCAATGTTTCTCTCTCTGTCTCTCTTCCTCCCTTCCACTCTCACGAAAAATCAATAGAGAAATATCCTCAGGTGAGGATTAAAAAAAGAAAAAGAATGAGTTGGTAAAAATGGTTCTGTCTGGAAGTTTTAAAAATATGTGGTTGAATAGTAACAAAACTCTGTTATCTTTTAAATCCAAAAACTATGGTCATACTAGGAGTTGTTAAGTTTATGGTCCAAAATCATCAAGTACTCAGATTTTCCTTTTTAAAAAAATGTATTTCTTTATTGATTTCAGAGAGGAAGAGAGAAGGAGAGAGAGATAGAAACATTAATGATGAGAGAGAATCGTTGATTGGCTGCCTCCTGACCACCCCCTACTGGGGATCGAGCCCGCAGCCCAGGCATGTGCCCTTGGCCAGAATCAAACCTGGGACCCTTCAGTCTGCAGGCTGAAGCTCTAGCCACTGAGCCAAGCCAGCTAAGGCCAGATTTTCCTTATCTTTCTGTTCTACTTACTCTGCATATGTCATCTACACCTTCCTTCCCCAACTATATTTGCAAGAGGCATCCAGCAATATTCAAGGGGTAGAACATCTACTTTTACAAAGCAGACTTTTCCCAGAATGTCCCTTAGAGGATTTCCCCAAGTCTCTTTGGCCAGAGTGGTGTCACTTGCTCTTCCCTAAAGCAGTCACTGACAAAGGGTCTAGGTTACATTCATTTGCTTAGAATTATCAAGATTACTCACCTTAGGTGAGGAGGAGGCGTCTGGCCTCTTCTAGGCACTGGAGTGGTTGATAGTTTAACAAAATCAGGGTGGGTTATGGAGGAAGGAGGAGGAGCAGTTATTATTTAAGCAGCCAATAGGGTTTTCCATGAGGAACATTAATTTCCCATCTGGAAGTCTAGAGTGAACAATGTTCTTAAACTGCAATGACTCAAAGAATGAAGATTTCTCAACAGGACAAAGAAAAAGAGGGAGATGAAAGAGATTTTAAAATCCCCTGCTCTTCAATAAAGTTTATGTTATTTATACTTGAATATCAGCTCTCTATAATGATAAGACAACATATAGTTGGGTTTTGACTTAGCCCATTTTGAGAATTTTTGTTTTTGGTGGAGGAATTGAATAGTTTAGATATAATGGGACCACTGGTATATTTGTTTTATTCTTTTTTAAAAATTTTAATTTTGTTCTGCTTTTAGAATACATTTTCTGTACTTTCCTATACTGTTATTTTTTCTTTGGCTTATCTTTATGTTTTATAAAGCTCTCTTCATTTCTTCTACTGTCAAAATCAGAAGAGAAATACTAATATGTATGTGAGAAGCTTAACACAATTTGACTTCATCTACCTCCAGGTAATATGTTAGTCATTTGGGGGATTTTTTTTGATCAAAATTCTTTTTATAACTTTGTTTTCATTTTCTTAAGTAACAGCTTTATTGAGATGTAAGTTACATAGTTCACTCTTTTAAAGTGTACAATTCAGTGATTTTTAGTATATTCACATAGCTGTATATTGATCACCCTCATCAAATTCCAGAACATTTTTTATCATCCCCCAAAGAAACCGCACACCCATTAGAGTTACACCAATACCCTATTTTGCCCAGCCCGGACAGCCACTAATCTTTCTGTCTCTATAGATTCACTTATTCTGGATATTTGTATCAATGAAATCATACAGTAATAGTTATTTTGTGGCTTCTTTTATGTAGCATATGTTATAAGGTTCATCCATGTTGGAGTGTGTATCAGAACATCATTTCTTTTCATAGTTGAGAAATATTGCTTGGTATGAATATGCACATTCTGTTTATCCATGCATCAACTGATACACATGTGGGTTATTCCCACTTTTTGGTTATAACACATAATGCTATTATGAACATTTCGGTACAAGTTTTTGTGTGGACATATGTGTTCATTTCTCTTGGCTGTGTACTTAGGAGTGAAATTGCTGCATTATATGGTAACTTTATGCTTAACGTTTCAAATAAATGCCAAACGGGTTTCAAAGCAGCTGCACCACTTTGCATCCCACCAGCAGCGTCTGAGGGCTCCAGTTTCTCCTGTTGTTTCTTTTCATAATAGCCATCCGAGTGAGCATCTTATTGTGGTTTTGGTTAGCATTTCCCTAATGACTAATCGAGATGAGCATCTTTTCATGTGCTTATTGGCCATTTGCATACCTTCTTTTGAAGAAGAAATTCTTTTCCCATTTAAAAATTGGGTTATTTGTCTTTATATTGTTTAATTGTAATCATTCTTTATATATCATTCATACTGGACCCTTTTCAGATAGATGATGTGCCAAGACTTTCTCCCACCTATTGGGTTGTCTTTTTATTTTGTTGATAGTGTCTTGTGAATTTTAAGCCTAATTTATCTATTTTAAAATTATTATTATTATTTTTTGTTAATCTTCATCTGAGGGTAGTTTTCCATTGACTTTTAGAGCAAGTGGAAGGGAGGGAGAGAGACAGAGAGAGAAACATCAATATACTAGTAAGAGAGAAACATCAATTGGTTGCCTCCCACATGCACCCCAGTGGGCACCAGGGATTGAGCCTGCAACCAAGGTATGTGTCCTTGACGGAATCGAACCCAAGACCCTTCAGTCCTTGGGCTGACATTCTATCCACTGAGCCAAACTGGCGAAGGCTATCTATTTTTATTACTTGTGCATATGGTGTCATATCTAAGAAATTGTTGTCTGATCCAAAATTATGAAGATATACACCCATATATAAATTTCTTAATGTAAGGCTTTTATGCGTTTAGTTCTTACATTTAGACAAGGGTACATATGTACTGTCTTTAGAGACCAAATCTTCCCTCTTCTGCCAGGATCGAAGAGGGAGAGGCATCAGCTGCAAGGAGCAGGGGATGGGGCCCAACAGCTTCTGAACAAACCTAATGAATGCTCTTCTTTGTAGCCCCACCCCTAGCCGCACCTCTACGCCCCTTCATAGGCACCAGGTGCCACTGCTACTTCATTAAGATTATCACCTGTCAATGTCCATGGTATAAATTGGGCTGCTTCTCAGCTTTCCCTTTAACTGCTTTGGGATCAGCACGCGCTTGTCTGGTAAGTAAGTTGGCTCTTTCCTATTTACATTTCAACTGAAAAAAATTGTGCTGCTGTTTTATTTTTTCATCTCCTTTACTTCCTTTTGGTCTTAAGTCTGAGATAAAAATCTGTTCTGTAGTTTCAGTACGAAGTCAGAAGGGAGCAAAAGTAATATGTAAGGTTTTCCCACTTAATAATTAGTGTCAATGCCTCACGCATTATGTTTTTATGTCTTCTGACAGCCTTGGTTTCCAAAGTTGTGGTGAGTCTTTTAAAGAAATTGCCTTTCTGGGTATCTTAGTGATAGGTTGATTGAGGTTGTATTGAATTTTCTAGTCAGAGACCATTTTGAACCAGAAACCATTGATTTTGTGTAGAAAATTGCGACTTGATTGGATTAAAAACTAGAATTGGAGATGCTGGCTTTGGATATGATATTCCTTAAGAGAAAAAGCCTTTTACTACATTTTATAAAATGGCTTTTCCCGCCACCGGAGGCTTGTTTCAGAATATCCAGGTCATCGCATATAATAGGTATTCAGTGCGTGTGCTCAGGCAGCTACTTGTTTGAGAGCTTCTTTTATAACAAAACTCCCTAAAAGAGCTGTCTTTAGGTCCTCTATTATGCTCACTCCCTTGGCAATATCAGTCAATTCCATAACTTTAAAATGCTGTCCATAAGGTGATGGGTCCAAAGCTTACAACTCTGTGTCTGACCTCGTCTTCAAGTTGGGATTCCTTTAACCCCCTACTACTTGGATAGCTAGTAAGCATCTCGAAAAAGAAATCTGTTTTTTTTTTTTTTACACTTCTTCCTCGTGGTTTCGGGTGCTCTACAATGTTCAAAGAAACCTCTCTAGTAACAAACTCTAGAGGTGATCCCTAAAGGTCTAGTCTTCAAAAAAAGAAATCTTAATTACACTGTCCTACTGAGTCCTCCCCAGGTTATTTCTATCACAGTGAATGACCCTATTGCTCAGGCCCAGATCCTAAGAGTAATTATTATAGGATTTGACTGAGAGTTTCCCAAGATGTGGGGCATTCAGTGCTATAATAGGAAAGTCTCAGGCAAACTAGGATAAGTTGAACACATATGTGTCGAATAAATGAATGACAGTTTCTTGACAATCTGGTATCCTGGAGAATCACAGTATAATAGAAATGGCCCATTTAAACTAGTGGTGAACTACAATCTGCCTAGAGAGATTGTAATCATAAAGCCAAAAGTAAAAATGTTGGAAAAATTTGAACTTCATGTTGAGAAATTGTAATCAGCTATTGTATTGGGGGAGAGTTCTGAATTGGAATTCACTTATATAGTTCCATTTCCCCCCCAAATTACATAAGTTCTCACTTAATATCATCAATAGTTTCTGAGACTTTAAGCAAAAACAATTTATAATGAAACCAATTTTCCCTTAGGTTAGTTGATGTAAACAAGAGTTAAGTTCCTATGGCTTCTTATCAATGCCATAATGAAGTGATGTTGAACAAAAAGATGTAATTTGAGAACCTGCTACACTAGAAATTTTGTTCTATGCATCAATTTACAATTCAATAAAGTATTATCTGTTTGGAAGAGATACCCTAGCATGGTCCTTGTGTGTTACCGGAATTATAATTGGGTAAGGATTCTTTTTCTTCATGTGGTTAAGTAACATAAATAACAAAAACAAGTATATTTATTTTTTGGGGTCAAATCTATTGTTTTATGGTAACAGAAATTTAACTCCAACTGGCTTAAGCCAAAAAGGGAAGTGACTTCATTAATAAATAGTAACTTACCTCTGGGTGTCAAGTTGTCTTTTAGACATTGAGGATGAGACAATGAATAAGGTAGAATCAAGATGATTCATAAACGATGTGCAGGTAGAATAGGCATTCTGAGGCAAAGAACCTTGAAATAAGGGAATAGAGAGTGAAGGGGTAAAGTAAGGAGTATGAAGGGAGGTGGAGAGCGTGAAGGGAGCTGCTGTCTTAGGTGTCAGTCAGCTTCTCTGAGGAAGTGATAATTGAGCAGAGATTGGGTGAAATAGAGGGAATTATGCAAAGTTCTTGGAAAGGAACATTTGAGAAAAGGGAAGAACATGAGCAAAGGCCTGCTTGGGGAGCAGAAGGTTGGTCAAAGGGAGCTGGGAAGGGTGGAGAGACATAGAGGATGAGGACAGGGAGATAATTGGGGTGAAATCCCTGTAGGCTTTTAAGTGACAGAAAGGGCTTTGGATCTGTTTTATGTCTGATGAGAAACCAGGTTGGTCCCTCTGGCTTCTGTGTGGACAGCAGACAGTAGGAAGGCAAATGTGGCGGAGGGAAGGCCTGCTGGGAGACTCTTCCATTTATCCAGATGTAAGTTGTTGGCTTAGACTAAAGTGGCAGAGGTGAAGAGAAGTGGCCAGAGTGCACTTCTGAACAAAGGTAGAACCAAAAGGATGTGCTGATGAATTAGTTCTGGGTTGGAAGAGAGAAAGGAATCCAATATGACTGTGCAGTTTTTTGTTTTTGTTTTTTGGCATGAGCAACTTATAATGAATGCACTTGCCATTTGCCTTTGGAAGAGACTTGGTGCTCTTAGGGAGGTGGCATATCTGAACAGGGGAACCTTTTTGTTTTGGACACAGTGCATTGTTGGATATTCCTATCAGATGTGCGAGTGAAACTGTTGAGCAGGGAGTTCAGTGAACAAATCTGGGGCCAGAGATGAATTGGGAGATGTTAGTGAGTAGACGGTATTTAAGGCCATGAGATAGAGAGAGAGAACCTAGCAAGTTAAAATCTGAGACTTGGGGCATTATATCTACAAGGCACTTAGAGCAAATGTTACTTAGCAAGTATGAATGATAAAGGATATTTAAGTGTTTATTAAAGTAACTAAATAATAATCCCAACACGTGGAGACCAGGCAGTGGAGACTAAGAGAGGGTAGCCAAGGAGACAGAAGGAAAGAGGAGAGAATGTGGCATCACTAAAGCTGAATGAAAAGTGATGTAAACAAGAGAATGTGACCAGCTTTTGTTAAAAGCTGCTGAGAAGTCAAATTGCCAGAGGCCAAATAATGTAAAATCCTCAGGAGCAACTAAACTGGAGAGCCTGGGGGAGAGAGAAAGGGAGGCATTGTGCTTCAAGTTGAAGAAAAGGACAGCCCAGTCACCACATATTTCAGGCTGAGCTTGTAGACTGGGGAAGAGGGGAGAACAAGTTCATGAACCCCTGGGAGGCTGTGCTTTGGAGGTGGGGCTGGAAACCAGCATGGGTGCCTGGAAGAGCCACACCTGAAGTAGAGTTGCCTTGAGAGCCTGTGTGAGGGCCTCTCCATGAAGACAGTCCAGCCATCTGCAAGGCCGCCCAGTTCCAAATGAACAGCAGTGGCTTTGGCAGTGAGCTGGGCAAATGAGATTCTGCTTTAGAGGGAACAACAGTGCTGGACAGATGGTAAAACCTGGTGCCAATGGTGCATGTTGGGGCTATAGCAACAATAGCTGCCATTGCAACTGTGGGCTGAAAGGTCTCTTTTGGAGATGGGATCACAATGCTGGAACTCGAAGATGACATCAGGCAGGCTGAGAGTTGAGCAGGATCTGATCTGATTTTACCAAATGAAGGCATGTACATTATTGACACCGTAAGTATATGGTGGAGCACTTTGCACCTAGTACACTGACATCTCTGCTCTGAGATTGTGTCCTCTTGGGAGAGCTGTAACATTGCTTCCATGGTCTAGGTATGAGCAGAATAGTCACTCTTGTTCATGTCTGGTGACCTGCACTTCAGGGGCTGCTTTTTCTTTAAGATGATGGAGAATGATCAGGGATGAGTGTGCAATTGATAGAACTTCAGGTATAGATGTGTGTGATGCAGATTGACCTTTAATGATTGTTTCCTGCCAATACAATCTTCCCTTAACATTGTGAAAACATTTGTAAGCTGTCTCATAGGGTCTGTTCTCCCTGGCATTGCATTAGGTCTCATGCTCACTGAACAGGCCAGTCCCCGCATGAATTTACTCAGGGTGTCTCCATCACCTCAGGCAAATATATGTCAAAGAAGTGCATAGTTATGTTACCTTGAGTAGCCCCTAAAGCAGTGGTTCTCAACCTTCCTAATGCCGCGACCCCTTAATACAGTTCCTCATGTTGTGGTGACCCTCAATTTTCATTGTTACAAATTGAACATAATTAAAGCATAGTGATTAATCACAAAAACAATATGTAATTATATATGTGTTTTCCGATGGTCTTAGGCGACCCCTGTGAAAGGGTCATTCGACCCCCAAAGGGGTTGCGACCGACAGGTTGAGAACCGCTGCCCTAAAGTGTGGCAGCATAGAATTTCTGAACTTCAAATTGCTGCGAATGGCAGCTCAACAATTTGACAACTTTGCAAGTCAATATTCGCAAGTCAAATACAGTTATAAAACATCCTATGGAAACAATGACATATTAAGGTTTTGACTAACATATACTGTATGTTTATATATGTGCATGTGTTTATAATATTAATTCTAGGTGTTCTGGTGCTTATTTTTTATTTTGGTACCTAGAACAGTGTTTTAGCAGCAGCAAGGAAGTTCTTAATGGTAACCTTCATCCCACCTGTTGGCTCTCAGTCTGCCATGTTGGCACGCTGGGGGGAGCTGGAATAGGATGGACGCAGCTCGAACTTGAGAGTGCATCTCAACCCAGTGGCTGAGCTGCTACTGCTCAGGAAGAACATGAGGTGTCTGAAGCACAGGTGGGTCTAGATCAGTAAATCAGTAGGTGCACATCAGTCTGGCAGGGACACTTCAGGGACAAATGGGAAGCTGGAGAAATCCATAGGAGCAGATTCTGGGGCTTCAAACGAGTTTTGAATGACCTGTTGGGGTTCTCAGGCCAGGGATTAATACAGCTAAGAAAGAGAGCAGGGTCAGGGGTCCAGGTAAGGAGATCAGGGAGCAGGGTCAGGTACGGAGACCAGACATTTGTTCAGAGCACCAGCAGGAGGCAAGATCATCTTTCTGAACCATTTGGTCTCAGCCAATGGCTTTTCTATCTTCCTTATTAGTGCAGGGAACAGTCCTCCCTGTATGACCAGCCAGGATAAGATTCACTCATCTACTGATTCATGCAGCTGATGTTTGAGATTCAATACTTGACACAATAGCTGTTGGTCTAGCTCTTACTAAGTGTATCTGTTGGGTAATATTGACATGAAATGTATATTCTAATAGTGAGTAATGAGGGTTACAGTAAGAGCCAATTCCAGATGGGGCAGGGAAGTGAGAGAGAAAAAGGAAGGCTGCAGTTTGGGCCATTGCTGTCCCTCAGACATGACTTTAAGTTTAATTGCTGAGCTCGTCTCTCTGTCTCATAGTCCCTCAACACTCCTAGCTGAGGTCACTTTGACCTGATTAGTCCAACCCCAGTTCTGCCTATAATTCATTTGGTCTTGTCTTGCCACTCATCATGCTGTGCTGGTGACATAGTTCCTCAAGAACAGGGCTCCAGCCTCTGTCCTATGGGACAGTTCTTCAGTCACTGGGTCATACCTCATTCCCGGCAAAGGTGTCCCTGCCTTGAATGTCGATTTCTCCCGGTTAGCATTTCCTGCCCCAAGGTTACACTCTAGGAACAGACACTGGAAACTGCTGCTGACTCTTCCTTGTGCTAACCGCAGACCTGCCTGAAACTTGGCCCTCGGGGCACATCTCATCTCATGCTCCTTTCCAATTTGGATGGACACCCTCCATCATGAACTTGGTACAACCATTCTTCAAGTCCTTTTATTCTGCTGCTTCTTTCAGATGGATTTCTAGGCCTTAGAATAACATTTCCGCCCCCCCCCCCCCCCCAGTGTCTCTCAAAATGTAATCTTTTAGCACAGGTCTACTTTTTGTGAGACTCTTTGTTACATCTATACATTTCTCTGGGTAGAGACTGTGACCACCTTCCCAGACCCTAGTTCTGGGAGTGACACCTCAAATCATTTCTGAAAGAAATGCCTATGTGTAAGTAGACTTCCAGCTTGTTGATTTCAATTGCTGAGTTCCCCAGGGCCGACTTCTCTCTCTGACTTTGGACAGGATGACTAGCATTTGTTTACTATGTTTGATGTTAAGCATCTCCAGGGGCAACGTGCATCAGAAAATGCACTGTAACACCCTAATCTTCCAAAAAATAAATGAGTTACTGCATTTCCCTAACTGAATCTGATCCTTAATAATTTTTGTTTTAGCTTTTCTAGTTTAAAAATGTGTACATATTGGCAAAATAAGAAAAAAGCACTAATAATTGTATGAGACAGCTCATTGCTTATTTCCATCTATAATTTTTGACTTTTTGGCTTGCACTACAGAGTTAAACATCTCAAATTTTAATTTAGAAGGCAATTCATTGGTTCACTTGTTCATATTGATGATCATCACTAGCATAAATAAATATCCAGCCCTTGTTAGAAAGAATAGATTTTCTTAGCACATCTGACTATTAAGGATATTAAGCAGGTTCTTGTCTAGAAAGTAATCAATCTTCTCTCTTTGTATCAACCAGAGTTTGAAATAATATTTAGTACTAAGAAGAGATTGCAGTGTTGTCGAATGAAATATATTTAAAATCAAATCAGGACTTATAAGTATTAAAAGTGAGCAATGTGAACTATTTCTTTGAGGACAAACTCTGTATGTAGATATTATTTGTCAAGTTGTTTTAATTATTTGTCAGATTTATTTTAAAATATTAAATATTTATGTGTGCTCTGAATAGGATTGTCAGACCGCTGATGGGTAGACAAGGGCCAAGAAAGGAGGAAAGGAAGAGCTATGTGTGTTGTGGGAACAGTCCACAGGCAACTGGGATTCATTGACCAAAGATGAATGCAAAGGTCAACCATGAAGGTTGTAGAAAGAGGGAAGGTTATTCCTCTGAACTACTTATCTAGGTCACAACCCCATTTGAGGAAACTTAGACCCATTTGGGGGGGGGGGGATGAGATTTGCATATGTAATGGTATATACCACATACTATTATTTTAAATAACAATATAAGATCATAGGATATAAAATGAGTGGTAGTCACTTAAGCTCAACAAATGTTTGTTGAGACCTACTTTGTGTTACAAAGATGAATGGCATAAGAATCTGCATTGGTATATAGAACAGAATATTTGAAAAAACAAGGTATTATGACAGATGAAAGTATTGACCAACCAAAGCAGAGCTACCTGAGTTCAACTTCAGTTTCTCGCACTTACTAGTTTATGAATCAGGATAATTTACTTAATGTTTCTGTGCCTGTTTTCCCATTGGAGTAATACTATCACCTACCTCATAGACTTATTATTGAAGGAATAGTATGTAAGGCACATGGATCAGTGTCCAACATGTAGTAAGCAATAAAAGTTCCTATCATTATTACTGTATGGTTTTAGATTAGTGATATCCAAAGTGGATTCTGTGTTGAGCTTATAAAAAACAATACTGGGGCATAGGAAGAAAATATTAAGACTTCTCTTTCAATTTTTAATGTCAAAATAAGAAATTCAGCTTCATGGATGTTAGTATAGAGGCTTGACTGGTGCCCTCACTGAGTTGTATGGCAGATATCTTGGGCCACAAGAATGAGAGGAGCTCAGAGGGCTGGAAGCATGTCCCTACTCATTCGTCTGCTTTCAGGATGTTGAAATATATTGCATTTGACATGTGCTTAAGTAAGTTGATTAAGAGATTATTTAGTGTTGGAAGTGTTTTACTTTGTACATTTTTATTTTGATATTTCAAACTGAAAGAGAAGCCTAGAATAGGACAAATACTTCCTATAACCCTTATTCAGATTCACCAATTGTGAGTGTGTGTGTGTGTGTGTGTGTGTGTACAAGAAAACAAAACAAACAAAAAACAAGTTTCATAAAAGAACCAGATTGGGTTTTAGAAATGAAAAACAAAACAAAACAAAAACTATCATTAAAATTAATCTGATTTTAAATTCATACATTGACTTTTAACATATAGACTAGCAGGATTAGCACACTGAAAGATACATCTGAAGAATATACATATCATATCTCATAGGAAGGTAAGAAGATAACAATGTGAAGGAAAGATTAAGAGCAGGTATAAAAGAAGGGCCAACATCTATTAATAGGAGTTCCCAAAGGAGAGAACGTGGGGGAGGCAGTTTTCAAAGAGATAATGGCAGTGAAGTTCCAGAGTTAATGAAAGTCATAAATCTATTCTATACATATCACAGGGAAGCAGCAGAACAGCATAAGCGAACAGAAGATCTTGGAAGCAACCAAAGAAGAGATATTGGTTAATTATGGTATATAGCTGTAACACTTAAGAAGTAATTTGAGCATAAATACCCAGAAAACAAAAGGCACACTTCTATAATTACGTTCAGCAAACTTTAAAGTCATATACTCCATCTGGTATTTTACAGAATTTTACCAAACTCAAGCACACACCTGGGGAGCCCCATTTGGGACTAGTTACTGAGTGCCAGAGACAAAAAGCCACACTCCAGCGGGGAAACATTCCTACTGTTAAGGCAAGAATGGCTGATTTACAAAGAAAAGAATCAAACTCAACTCATTTCTCACTGACCACTTGGACGACACATTAGAAAACATTGCTGATGGTTTGAAGAGACAAAAATTTAAATGTAGTCTATGCAAGGTTTTCTGTGTATTTGAAGGAGAGTACATATGTTTTTAACAAGTTTTCAGTGTTTATGGTATTTGCTAGATTGGGTTTAAATATTGAAATAGATAAAGGACAGATTTGTGATTCAAAAAGATACCCGAGAAGACGTTTTTCACAGTAACAATATGTTGAATTATTAAGCAGTATTTTAGCAGAGAACAGCTGCTTTGATTGGAATAAAAAAATGAATTTTGAGTTCTAGGTTAGGTTTTCAGAGGGCCCCACCTATGAAACTTATGAACTGCATAACTTATAGGCAAAACATTTCAGTAAACGAGTTGAAGTCTCAAGTGTACATCAATAGTTACTTTTAGTTATCAAGTCCTTTTTTAAAAAATATTTTTTATTGATTTTAGAGAGGAAGAGAGAGGGAGACAGAGATAGAAACATCAATGATGAGATAGAATCATTGATTGGCTGCCTCCTGCACACCCCCTACTGGAGATCAAGCCTGCAACCTGAGCATGTGCCCTTGACCGGAATCGAACCCGGGACCTTTCAGTCCACAGGCTGACCTTCTATCCACTGAGCCAAACCAGTTAGGGCTAGATATCAAGACCATTTTAAAATACAGTTGTTTGTAATATTATATAAGGAGGTGTGTGGTTACCATGAAAATCTGTTGTATCACAGTGATTAATGGTTACCTTATGGCAAAGTACTTCCCTTATCCCACTTACTCTTAGAAAGATGTGTGTTGCAGGTTGTCTGATGAATAGCTGTTTCCATGGTGCTGAATGATGTACTAGCAAGCAGACAAATAAAAATTCAAATGAAAAACTTTTTTTCTAGGTAAGCTGATTTAAAAATAAAAAAAAACCACAATGAACAAGAAAGTAATAGACCTCCCCCACAATAAACCAAACTAGAAAAACTAGAGAAATCACCACCAGTATCACCAATCGACCAATTTATATGCATGAGGAGGTTTTTTTTTTTTTTAAAGGCTGTTTCACATTGTGTTTATTACAAATTTTTGGGTAGAATTTACTGATTAGATTGTAAGAGCAATTTATATAATTTGAGGTATCATTTTAAGCCAGTGGTTCTCAACCTTCCTAATGCCGTGACCCTTTAATACAGTTCCTCATGTTGTGGTGACCCCCCAACCATAAAATTATTTTCGTTGCTACTTCATAACTGTAATTTTGCTACTGTTATGAATCGTGATGTAAATATCTGATATGCAGGATGTATTTTCATTGTTACAAATTGAACATAATTAAAGCATAGTGATTAATCACAAAAACAATATATAATTATATATGTGTTTTCCGATGGTCTTAGGCGACCCCTGTGAAAGGGTCGTTCGACCCCAAAGGGGTCGTGACCCACAGGTTGAGAACCGCTATTTTAAGCTATAGAGCCATTAAAACTGGTATTGAAATGAAATGAACTTAGACCCAGACTTTAAGTCACTATATTACAAAGTATTTAACTGAGATCTTAAAAATATAATGAAGCATATTTATTCACATTGCTTTTTCACTGGAGTAAGATGGCTAGACGCTACCATTAAAATTATAAATATTGTAATTCTTTCCATTTATTTTTGAGTGTTTTCTACATAAATGGACTGTATCCAGACAGCTATGTGTGTACATGATTTAGGGTTGTTAAACATTTTTTACTGACATGGCCTCACCTTCAGGCCAGAGGCCAGGTGACTAGAGAGGGGAGAAATCGGCTTAGACGTGGTGGCCAGTGGAGACTTCTCAGAGGGATGTGATGGTACAGACAGAAGTTAAGGCTCTTCAGAAGGCGTTCTTTCCATCTGGGGTAGAAGGACTGCAAATAGATCAGTTTTCCCAAAGTAAAGGGTGGGATCGGTCAATTAGCAGACTTTCATATCTACTGTGTGCTCGACTCTGTCCTGTGATACTGAACCATTGAAAGCCTTGCTCTTAAGAAACTGGAGTCTTTCACTCAATTATTTGTTGAGCACCTTTCACGGGATTTCATTGCTGGTGAGCACTGGGATACAAGGCAGCCACGATACTTGCTCTTATGGAACTTCCTATGTAAGGAAGTCAGATAAAAAACAATAAGCAGATTTAGATAGTTTATGCTAAAGGTCCTAATGGATGGCACAGATGGTAAGAGAGAAGTTCAGAGAAAAGGCAGATGTTGCCAATTAGAAAGCTTGTGGAATTTTCAACCCCACTTTCTGCCACTGGCCTCCTGTTCCAGGTCTTTCACCATCCAGAGCTTGTTATTCTGACCTGGCACACTCTTAGGGCATTTGGTTCTTTGTCATATCTTCAGTCCTATCTCAAATGGCTACTCTTCAGAGGGGTCTCTGACCAGCTCTGTAAAGAGCCATCATGCCATTGAACTTGATTGTTTTCTATTGTAAATTATTTCCTTCGTGGCAAGTTTTATAGTTGGCTGTTGTATATTAATTTATTTTCCTGTTCCTCCTTTCTCTTTCTCCCACCTTCAACTAGGATGTGAGCTTAAAACACCACTAGTATAGGACTTGACGTCAAAGTAGCAATTGTGTATTAAACAAATGAAACAAGTAAGAATTGGCACTGAGTCTTGAAGGGGGGTGTAGAATCTGGAGAAATGATGAAAAAAAGAGTGATCTGAGGATGGGGAAACAATAGCCTCAGCAAAAATATAAAAATATGGAGGTGGAATAGTATATGATTTTCTTCTCAATCCCTTTAGGATATGATGGGAAGACAGATAAGGCTGACTTAGCTTGAGTAGAAGGCTTGGAAAATGTAATGACTGGGCAGACCATAAAATAAGAAATTCAAGCCAAGATATGGGAGATTTTGAATACCAGCCTAAGTATATCACAAGGCAATTTGTATTTTACCCTGTATATACTCAATAGGGACTCACCAAACTTTGATGGAAATTATAAATTAGAAAGCTCAACCTGACATGTCCCTTGGCACTGATTAACTGAACATGTTAAAACTCTTGGTTGGTTAAGAAATGCTGGAGAGATGTTTTTCCAGACAATGCTAGGAAGAGGGTTGGCCAAATGTGTATAGTAGCGGGGAAGAGAATTAACTACTTACAGGTAGAACCCTTAATTTCAGTGAGTCTCCTGGGGAGAGAGGAGGTGGATGGTGTACTTTGAAATCCAGGATATAGGTCTCCATTTCCATTTTTTCCCAAATGTATTCTACTTTAAAAGGCTTTATAGGAGGCTTGACTCTAGACCACTAAGTTATTGACAAACCACTAATATCTGTGAAAATTCAGGCTCTACCACTTATTTGGGATGATGGACAAGTTAGAGTAAATTTCTCAGCTTCAACTTCTAAAACTACAGAATGGACAGAATAGTACCTTCCTTGTGAGGATGAGAGCTAATTTATCTTCACCACTGGCATGTTCTTACACAATAAACTTATTCCCATCCCTTTGGCTCTCTCTCACCCCAACTGTGGTTAAATAGGTATAAGAATATTTCCTATTTGGCACTTATACAGCCCATCTAGGAAACCTGCATAATTTTTGTCTATAATTACAATAGCACTATCAACACACTCAAGGCTTTTGGTTGGACTTTGCCTATCATTTGCACATCTCTGCACCTGTCAAAAGACAGAAATATTTTTCTAGGACTGGGATATTTGGTTACCAAACTGTTTAAATGCAATTTTTTAAGTTGGAATTCCATATTTGTTTTCTTATAACCTTCCAGTACCAAATAGCTCGTTTCAAATTACTTGTTGTGAGAAATCGATGATAGAAGAGTCATCTGTAAATTGCTGGTTTTACATTAAAATTTTTGTTTTGGTAATCCTCACCCAAGGATAGTTTTTCCATTGAATTTTAGAGAGAGTGGAAGAGATGGGGAGAGACAGAGAAAAACATTGATGTGAGAGAGGCATCGATTGGTTGTCTCCTGCACGCACCCAACCAGAGCCAGGGATTGAGCCTGCAACAGAAGTATATGCCCTTGATTGGAATTGAACCCAGAACCCTTCAGTCCTCAGGGATGATGCTCTATCCACTGAGAAAAACTGGCTAGAACTGGTTTTACCTTTAAGACCTTAAGTTGAGGCAGTATGGTTTGAATCTGAATACTCTGCTTCTGGGTCTTTCATTGGAGACAAGTGGGTGGTTGCCTTGTTGCATCACTTGTTCACTTTGGGCCTTAGATTCCTCATCTGTCACTTGAGGGGTTGGATTAGGTCAGTGGTCAGCAAACTCATTAGTCAACAGAGCCAAATATCAATAGTACAACGATTGAAATTTCTTTTGAGAGCCAAATTTTTTAAACTTAAACTATATAGGTAGGTACATTGTTATTAACTTAATTAGGGTACTCCTAAGCTGGCCTTTGCTAAAAACGTCCTCAATCTGAGGGGTTGACCTCAGCGAATGTACCCCCCTTCTTCTAATGCCACTTCTTCAAAATAGACTCGCCCAGGCCGAAAACCGACTTCTGCACATGGGCCACGAAGTTTCAATCGCACTGTACGTGCGCGCTCACACGTGGTATTTTGTGGAAGAGCCACACTCAAGGGGCCAAAAGAGTCGTATGTGGCTCACGAGCCACGGTTTGCCGACCACTGGATTAGGTGACTTCGAGGATGCCTTCTCCTGTGAGATAGTAGGGCTTTTGGAAGATCTCTATCCTCCTAAATTTTTTGACAGTTGATGCAAAAGAAGAGTCTGTGCAGTGTAGGAGGTGAAAGCACATGACCTCTAAGGTCCTCTCAATTTCCAAATTCTGTGACTAAATGGATTCCGTAGATTCTCACAGATAATAGCTACTTAAGACATTGACATCATCCACTTATCCATGTTACTAAAACTGCTCATTTCGAAGCTTATAAATATTTCAGAAAACTTGCCAGAATTCCATCTCTCCATCTCTGCTTAGATCATCCTTAGGTAATTGTTCCGTTAAAGTCCCCATGACCTCTGTGTAAAGAAAGTTATCCAAGGTACATTGAATTCTGTCCTGCAAACTCAAGATATAGAATCTTCATTCAAATCTGGAAAACTTGACTTAACCTCTTAATATCTTCTGTGTTACCAAATATAGCATAAAACATGAAATGTTACTTGCCTGTTAAATGGTAGGAAGACACACCTGGACTGAATACTATCACTCTCTCCACATGGAAGACAACACCCAAAGGACCAGACTTGCTCCCCAGATTGCGTGAGAGTTAGAAAAAGTGGAGTCATGTGTAAGCCTCACAGAAGTACTAAGCTGGGGTGTGAGCACTGGTTAGTTCCTGGTGGGATATTTGTAGTTGTCAATTTATTTGTCTGTCACAAAGTTTGTCTTGTCCTGACCCCTCCTTAGTTTCCCCCAAACAGTGACCGCCTTTAGTAGGTGAGCAAGCTCCTTGAGGGGTATTTGTATAAGTTTATTTGTAATAAGTTTATTATCACTGTCTGTTGCCTAATTTGGTATCAGCATATAGCAGCATCTAAATATATGTATATTTGTCGAATTAGACATTTTTATTTTTTTATTTTATTTATTTATTTATTTTTTTAGAGAGAGAGGAAGGGAGAGGGAAAGAGAGATAAACATTGATGCGAGAGCCAAACATTGATTGGCTGCTTCCTGCATGCCCCCCACCAGAGATTGAGCCCAGAACCTGGGCATGTGCCCTGACTACGGATCAAACCAGCAATCTTTCTGTGGAGGGGATGATGCCCAATCAACTGGGCCACACTGGCCAGGGCATGTTGAATTAAACTTTTAATGACAAGTGGGTAAGTATAAAAAAATAAACTATCATTTAAAGAGCATTTACTATGTGGCAGTTATAGTGCTAAGTATTAACATACTATACCTCATTCAGTACCACAGTATAGGAACTAATTTGTCGTCTACCTCTTAAAAATGAGAAAACTGGGAGAGAAGTTAAGTAGCTTTTTCAAAGTCCAGAGCTTTTAAATGTAGATTGGACTTAATAATTTACTAGAGCTGTCCTCTTAACTACCACAGTATAACTACTTCTGTGCAATTTGGTCCAAGCTAGATGATCTGAGTGCAGTAATAAATCATGAATCAGTGTCACTTTGACTCATACCCACAGCTGACATTGATAACTGTTCATAAATTTCTTTCTCACTAAGCTCACAAGTGCCTGCAAAATCAGACTTAATATAGTGTCACAGCATGAACTGTGTATCTGTTGGCACAGCCACATAAGTTGAAGCCAGTTTGCCCTCTTTGGATTGGGTATTAGTTGGGATGTACTTGACCCTCAGCCTTCACAGTCACGACTTCTCCCCTGAGGAGCATAGCGAGGCATCCAATTGGATGTCTCTGCTTGGATATCTGACAGATACAAAAATAAAATTATTTGTTCTCTAACTCTGCTATGCCTAAACCTCTTCTTTAAGGTCTATTCTTTAAGTTGATGACAATGCCATCTGTCCAGTTGCTTTAAAAAAAACATAATTTGTGCTCTTTTTCCTTTCTTTGAACCCCTAACAACCACTCAGCACTGAGTCCCATGGGCTTTCTAAATGTTCTTATTGGACCCTTTCTCTACATTTTTTAAATCTGCCTATTAGTTTAAGTCTTTATTAGCCACCACCTCTAGGATCTACTCCTTCCTTCCTTTCTTCTCCTCCTCTGTCTTCTGGATCATTCTACTCCCTGGTTAACCCTCAGCAAGTCCCCCTCACCCACAGGATAAAGTCCAAACCTCCCTGGTATTTCTTTCTGCTTCTCACCACTTTGCTCAAGCCTAATCTTGCACCCACATCTCAAGTTACCCTACTCCTCTCCATGTGAGTGATGGTAGGGGACTGACGTTCTGAATGTTTCAAAAGCTTTCCTCAGGCCATTTCTGCTCAAATACTCTTCATTATTTCTTTTCCTAATAAACCACTGCTCTTGCTTTCAAGACCCAACTCAAAAAGCTGTTTCTGTAAATACCTCCGACCACTTTCATTTAGGAATCTCATTTTGCTATCCCATTTCCTTTTGTTATTGACTTATTAACACATCCAACACACAGTTTAATACTCAGTATATGTCAAGCACTATGCTAGTCTGGCCAGAGATAGCTGTTAATCAAATCATCACATAAACAGATATAAAATTTCTCCTGCTATGAGGCAGAGTTTTTTTTTTAAAGTCACATTTGATCAGGCTCTCAAGGATGAGTAAGACTTAGCAAGATGAAGAGCAGTGGGTGAGGGCAGGCTGGCATGTTTGTTTTAAAAGCCCTGTGGCAGGGCGCGTGGCCCTTCAGGGATTGCACACTAAAGGGGAGTTGGGGGGAGAAGGGAAATGATACAACCAGATAAATATTTTGGAAAGATCACTCTGACTCCAGTTCATAGGGTGGATTAGAGGTCATGTCAGAGTACATATGGGCAGAGTAGTTGGAGGCTATCTCTATACATTAGAGACCGGTGGAGGTGGTGGTGATGGCTGTTCCAGGAAGTGCCCTTGGTAAGGTGGTCACATCAAGTGACACAGTCAGCGATTGGATTTAGAGTGAGGGTTTAATAACCATTAGGTCTCTGGTGTGCATAATTCAGTAGATAGTGACATGGACAACACCGGAAGGAGGGCCCTTTTATTTTATTATTATTTTTCAGGTGGTAGTGATATGCAAAGGAGAAGAATCTCATTAGTTTCCCCCCTGCATTCATTTGGGTAGGTAATATAGGTATGTCTGCAATTAGCTTGTGAGTCATCTTGGGTCCAGGAAATACTTTTTAGTTTCACCTAAAATCTCAGTACTTAGCTTGTAGGTTTGTTTTGTCCAATAGCATGATTTTCCTTCAATTGAAAAATACCCCACAAAGTTGAGCACAATGATATTAAAAGAACTTTCAATACCAATAAGACATAGTATACGATTCAAAGAGGCTTTAGGTGTCTTTTCTTGCTAATTTGGACCATCAAAGCTTAATCTAACCCACCTTGAGCATATTATTCAACTTCAAGATAAAACTTGAAAAAAATTCAGAATCCTTATTCTAGAGTCAGAACTAATTCCTTGGGTTAGAGTTTTTCCTCCACTACCTTCCTCCGTCCCTTTCAGCTTCTGGCTTTTGACCTCAGATCCTTTGGGCATGAAGGCATCTAGACTGCATTTTCTAGTCCTGCAACTTCTCGCTCAGCAAAGCTCTCATATTTGGAATCCTTTCTATACTCAGACTCTGCCATATCAGACTTTCTCCACCGGCTCTGAGTGCACTGAGGCTGCATTCCTTCCCAAGAACTCCCCTCTCTGAGTTCATCCTTCTCATCCTCCCACAGGAATGAAGGAGAAAGAAAGATAGGGTGATAGTTAATTACACCAACAGACCCCTGGGGTAACCTTTCCCAATCAGAGTGTCTCCCGGTTACTCTTCTTTCTTTTATGAAGATCTACTTTTGCCCGTTCCCATCAGAAGTTACTTTAGGTTCCCCCATCTTAGGTCCTTTTTTTCCTAACATGTGCATCTTTTCGTAAGGTTCTATATAAATGTGGTCAGTATCCCATTCTTTACAACCTTTATCATCCATTTATGAATTCATCTTGGCCAGGGAAAAAGCCATAGAGAGCTTTTCCTCCAGGGCTTGTGTTCAGTTCTAAGCACCCATCCATTGATGGAGAGAGAGGTTCTTTCAAAAGAATGGAACCGATTTGGAAAACCATTGAGGGTAATCAGTGGGACAGAGCCATAGTTAGAAATGGCTTTTTATGCCTGAAGGAGATGAGGAAATCTTCCCGAGAGCTGTCAGATGATGGATAATTTGAAAACCCTTGAAATTATTTATTGGAAACAGCCACTAAAAACTCAGCCACAGTTTTCAGCTTGACAAGACGGGGTTGTTTCATATTTTAAACATTCAAAGGAAACAGCAGGAAAGCTGTCATTAAGAGATCAGTGAATCAAACCAATGAGTGAGATAATTGTTCACCAAGAAGAGGCAGTTGAATTTTTAATGCCTCCTCATGGTAGGGCATGAGAAGGGGGATATATTGTTGGCTTGTTCCAAAGTAAGCTGCCTCATGAAAGCAGGGCTCAGACGATAGAAAGCAGAAGAAAAACATCTTCGGGAATCAGGACAAATTAAAACAAAACAACCCTGGATCACTTTTCGGGTGGCAGAGCCAGCTAACAGCTGTGATAATCTGTTGGTGTTTATTTTCCTGTTCCAATCAAAATGAAGGGCTATTTGGGAGAGTTTTCGTTTAAGTGGCTGCCTCTCCAAGGCACTGCGAATTGAAGGAACGATGGTCTTTTCAGTGGCACGGAGGCAACTCGAAGTGGTAAAGTAATTATAAAATGTAACATCGGCAGCATAAACCACCAGAGAGAAGGAAGAGGAGGAGACGGGAGGTGATTCAGAGGCTGCTGAACTGGTGCTGCTAAATAGACCACAGAAAAAGCTCCCATCCTTGTAGCTGCGGAGGCTTTCAGGGCAGTGGAGAGCTGCTGGCGTTCAGGGTAACAACCCTGTTTTTCTCCTTGGAGTTCAGCACTAACTGAGCGAAAGAACAGGAATCAGCAGAGACACATTTTATCTGGAATCCAGGTAAATTTTTTTGAAGAACGGGCCTCACCCACATGACAGAGGGCTGGCTTATATTGTGTCTCAGAAGGAAACTTCTCTATCTGGTGTCAGAAAGAGTGGGACGTTTACAGGCCTGGCTTCCAGGGTCCGAAACGTAATGCTAAGTTTACTGCAGGCCAATGTAGACCAAACTCCCCAAAGGAAGACAGATTTCAATAAGAGACAGGGGCCCAGGTTTAGCTGAGTTGTGTTATTCCTGCAAAGCAATCGGCTTAGTCACTGCATGAAGGGCCACGGAGAGGCCAGAAGTGTTCCACGAAGGGAGGTCACCATGTGCAGAAATACCAGGTGGAATCAAAGAGTTACTGAGGCAGGTATAGTCCAGAGCCCATTAGGAAGACCCATGTTGTTGAAGAAATGAGACAAATTTCATCCAGGAATCGGACACTTTCAATGGACCCACATGCTTGAAAGATGTGTTTTAAATGCACCTGCATATCATTGGGCTGCATATGAAAAATGACTTCCTGACACAGATACAGTAAACAATCTTCATGTGTTAATAGGAATGTTAACACGTTTGGCTTTTTCTTAGGAGAGTTGAATCTGTGAAATATTGATCATGTTGTTCTATGACGGAAACACTTAGTTGCTGTTTTCAGATCTGCCAAATTTAGGGAAGCCTTCTTCCTTGGATTAGTTTTAATCATTTGAACTTCTGTGAGGGTAAAGTTCAGGAAACCAAGTCAAAGGCTGGTGGGAAAGGTTCCAGATTCCCTTATGTCCTATCGAATGTGATGTGGAACAGGGGGAAGATGCCATGTGCCCTGCTTCTGTCCTTCCACAGCGGGTGTAAACCTTCAGTTGTTCCCAAGGCCCTAAGCTCTTCCACCACTCCCCCTCTTCTTTCTTCTGCCAGGAATATTTGCTTACTAGAAATATTAATCATGCTCTGTTAACCATGATTGTTTTGTTCTGATTAAAGAAGGCACATTCTAACCTGGCTGGGACCTGGGAGCTCTCTTGGAAATATGGCCCATCCTCTCCATACTCCCCACCCGGAGCTGCCTATTGTTATGGAAAGATTAACCACCTTGTTGCAGAAACCAGAGCCGCCAGCCCTTTGCATATCGCCAGCCCTTTGAGACCCCCAGCCTTTGCATACCCACAGGCCTTTGCAAATCTCCAGCCCGCATTACCTGTAAACTGCCCATTTGGCATACCCTTTGCCTGCTTCCCCATGTAATCTTTCTCCTTCTACCGGATATAAGCAGCTAGCATATCGTGGGGGGGCAGAGCAAATTTGTTTACTGGGTGTAATGCTTGAGGAGGTGGCATCATTTATGTTTTAACACGTTGTGCAAGAGCTGAAAGACAGATTATGTGTGGACATCAATTGGTGGGCGCTGTTCTTAGGTCTTTGAATGGCCTTAGGATTTAGGAGCCGAGTGCTTGGAAAAATGAATAATAACCTGTGTAATTTGATATGACGAGCATCTCTCCTTTCTTCCTAATGTAGAGGTACATGCCAGGCTTTTGAGAGGGAAAAGCCAGGGAGAAAACAACAGTGGTAATAGGTCCCTTGTGCCTGCCGAGGCTGTTTAATGTTGTTGTTTACTTAAATTTCATTTCCTGAAGTCAATGACTTTAACTTATTGAAGTGTCCCGTAGGACCCAGAGTGTGCCATATCGGACAGGGTACCTCATAAATTTGGAGTATCCTGTGAGAATGGCTTTCTTGCACAGCCTTATGCCTCTGACATTTCAATCTCAGTGTGAAAAGGGAAGAAAGTTTAGTTTTTAAACCAAAATGAAAAGCTCCAGTGCTGCCTGTTGTTGTTAAAGGAGAGAAGGTAAAATTATGAGAGGCCCATTTTTGAATATCTAGCTTTTTACATCTTTGTCATCCCTTAATTTAAAATCCAGAGTAGACTATTTGAAGCACATTGTCCAGCCATTAGGGAGAAATTATTTATATCTGGATATGATTTCTTACGGCATTTTAAAATTAGTCATTTTAACAGTCCCTTTAAAATTTTACTGGCTGAGAGGCAGTTTTCCTTAACTTCTTCTCAGAGGATCTTAAACTCAACAAGCCATTATTTATGACTTTAATTTGAATATGATCTCCATCAAGATTCTGGTACTTTGAACCTAGAATTTGACAGTTTTTGCATGGATATGGTAAAATGGATAGCTGAGCAATGTACTGAGGTATTTTTAAAGATAAATTGATTGCTTATTAAGTATCCTATAAGATGTTTGGAGGTCATGATTCACTGGAGGCTTGATCTTCCCCTCTTTACTGTCTTGAAAACTTCTCCAATTCTGATTACATGCGATAAAGCAAGCATTTATCTCTATGTCTTCTGAGAATATGAATAAAAACAATTAAAGGATAAAAAACGAAAAGTGATTGAAACCTTGAAAGACAGAAGATGAAAAAAAAACAAGAATCAAAATATCGGAAGCAGAGTAGTGTAGATGGACACGTGGTAAATGACTTGGCAGGTCTTGGAGGAGTGCAAGCCAGTGGTGGGAGAAGCTGAGAAGAGTTTGATTTGTATTGCAAACTCTAAAAGACAGAGAATTGGCACGTCTTACAGTAAGGTTGTAAATAGTCTTGGCTAAAAGTTTGATGAAGGAGAAATTTAGATCTCCAACCCCATTACCACTCTTCTCATCTGGAAGACTTCCCTCCTAACCCTCCTGACCCTGGGGAATAAGGGAAGGTTGGTCCTCAGGAGAGTGGACACCTACCCCTTCTGGGAACACTGCACATCTGAAGGTACAGTTAACATGTTGACAAATAGACGATAATGTAGAAGCATTGTCAGGAAGCTGGATATTCCCAGCCCCTTTCCTTGCTAGGTGCCCTCACTGCAGTGAGGCTAATAATCCTCTTCATGCAGAGATACAAATATTTTATTTGGGGATCTGACTGATAGAATAGAAAACAGGTAATAGAAGGTCTGCCCTGGCCAGTGTTCTCAATGGTTAGAATGTTGGCCCGTGCACTGGAGGGTCGTGAGTTCAATTCCTAGTCAAGGGCACATACTTGGGTTGCAGGTTTGATCCCTGGCTCTAGTTGGGGTGAATGTGGGAGGCAAGCTATTGATATCTCTCTCTTTCTCCCCCACCTCCCTTCCATTCTCTCTAAAAAAAGAAATCGATGGAAAAAATATCTTCAGGTGAGGATTAATAAAAACTAAAAAGTAAAATAGAAAATATCATTATTTAATTTCTGAGTGACCCTCTCTTTCATCTGAAATGATAGCCAATATTACATATGGCAGTAGGCACACACACACACACACACACACACACACAACAAGCACACACACACAAACAAAAAACAATTTTATTAGCATTTTGAAAGGGCTGTAAGATACATTATGACACTGAACAAGATACCATTAGGAAGATTCTTTCAAAGAAAAAAAAGGTTTTAAAAATTATAAATAGTAGGATTAAAAAATTAATAGAAGCATAAGAAGGTAAAGTTGAATATCACTTAGGAAGCAGAACATTAACAATGACACTGCTGCAGAAGACCACAGAAAAACCAAACGATGCTTTAGAGAAATGGAGTGACATTATTTATTTACGCCAGCAGACTCGGGGAATAACTTTCCAAATATTTGTAAAGTAACATGCAGGGGGCTTCTCTTTCATATCTTTCTGGGATCTTTGTTTCGCAAATATGGGTTATGCTTCTGGTCCTTGGGCCTTGCAAGAAGACCCCCAGATGTTGGGAGTCTCCAGGCCATATCTGATGGTCTGGCCTGGCATCAGTGTTAATAACCCTCCCTCTGGGGCAGTGCATTGTTCACAGTTTTATGGCCTTTGTAACAGGTTCTGCAAGACCAGTTTCTGGGAAGGAGATAGTGACTCAATTATAGGTTATCAAGAATGTACACTGAGCTTGCTGGCATGGATCCAGATTGCTAGCCCCCCAAATATCAGGGTTACATTGGAATTAGCCCTCTTTAGCCTTCTCAACACTAACAAAGGTATTTAAAAAGGAGAGAAATGGTAAGAAAAGGAGGCTCATTCCAATAGGTCCACCAACTGGCTAATAGGACTCAGGGAGAGGAGGAAAATGATGGGAGCAAATTATTTCCCAGAACTAAGGACCATGGGTTTCTGTATTTTAAAAGCTCACCAAGTGCCCAGCAAAATTATGTGAAAAATGATAATAGGGCACATTATAGTATAATTTCATAACACAGAGGTTTATGATAAAATTCCAAAGTTTTCAAGATATTAAAAAACAACTACAAATACAACTCAACATAGGCAAATGTCTACTCGAGGTCAGAAATCAAAATCCAATTGAATTTCATCACAACTGAGGCCAGAAGACCTAGACTTCTATATCCCAAATCTTCATGCAATGTCTTAAAACATTGTCTATCACTAGGAAGATTCTAGCATGATTAATCCCGATGATATACATAGTAAGCACAAAATTAAGTAAAGGATGAAATAGAATAAATGCACATCAAATGAATGAAAGTCAAGCTAGATCTTGTTAATTCTAGGCCAATGAATTTGAGGTGTTTACTCAGGTGCCACTAAAGTCTTGTGGAGGTGGCTTTTGAATTAATTGCAATAGGTTTTTGGACTTTATTCCTAAAATTAGCTTCTGAGGCTTCAAGAGAGGCTAGGTTGTATGTGGTAGAGCATCTTATATAATAAAAGCCCAATATGCTAAGTATCCAGTCGTCTGGTCATCCTTTCAACCAATCAAAGCATAATATGCTAACGATATGCTAAGGCCACTCAACCACTTGCTGTGATGTTCACTGACCACCAGGGAACAGAAGCTCTGACCAGTAGGTGAGCATGCTACTGGGGTCTGGCTGATAGGGACTGAGCGAGATGGGCTGGACACACCTCGAAGCCTTCCTGTGGTTCCTCCCCGGCTGGCCAACCTCTCGTGTCCCTTCCCAGCCCTGATCATGCACTGATAGGGTCTCTCGGCCTGGCCTGTGCCCTCTCGCAATCTGGGACCTATCGGGGGATGCCAGAGAGCCACAGGGGGAGCACTGCTCAGCCAGAAGCCAGACTCACGGCTGGTGAGTGCAGTGGCAGTGGTGGGAACCTTTCCTGCCTCTGCGACAGCACTAAGGATGTCCAACTGCTGTCTTAGACCTGCTCCCTAAGTCGGACATCCCTGAGGGCTTCCGAACTGTGAGAGGGTGCAGGCTGAGTTGAGGGACCTTCCCCCCAGCCCCCAGTGCACAAATTTCATGCATTGGGCCTCTAGTCTCTTCATAACCTTCTAAGAGGGACATTAACAACTAAAGGCTGAAGACTAGCTTGTTCAAATTTGGGAAGCAGCAGTTCAATGATTATCATCATTAATGTTTCTCTCTCTTCCTCTCTGAAATAAAAAAGAACATATTCTTTTTTAAAAAAGGAAACCTTCCCCTCATCAAAACTACACAATTTCAATCTAGGTTTTGTATATTTTTTATTGTTATGTTTTGTATGCTTGCATCTCTGATTTTTTTTTTTTAATTTAGTTGTTTTCATCTGGGAAATGAGGTTGGAATCCAACTGCAGTTCTTTTAATCCTATTCTTCCTTTGATGTTAGTATTCTAACATCATGCATTTAAGTGTGTTTTTCTCTCTGATTTCAAAGTCTCCTTTGTAACAAATTTCTACATATGTTTTATAGATTATTAAATTTAAAATGTTCATTGAAATTTTGTTCAATTTATCTGTCTTTCTGAGCATACCTAAGTTTTTTTTAAAAATTTAACTTTTAAGTTTTTATTTTTGGATAAAATTAGTCCAACTTGTTCATATTTTTTTCTCACTATTTTCTGGCTTGAAGCACATTTACTTTACCAAATGAGTGTAGACATTGTGTGTTATATTTCTGATATAGCATAGAATTATTATTTTTAATTTATCCTTTGTATACGTATTCATATGTGAAAGTAGGTAAGAGTTTGTTTGCTTGTTTTTTTGAAAGTTGTATTTACCTGGTATTTATCTTCCTTATGCTACCTTCACAAAAAGAATTTCAACCTTTTCCAAGGCAGGACTGACTAATTCCCATTTTAAAGATGATGAAACTGAGGCTAGAAGAAGTTAAGTAATTTGCCCTGGGTGATATATCTCTTAAAGAACAGAGCCATGATCCCCTCCCCCCCCCAATATAGAAATATTTATCTGGATTGGATAAGTAGAGACTGGACCATTTGCTCCAGAATAAGACACTAGGTGTTAATAATCATCCTTTACATTTATGGAATTTACATCATGTATAATTTTATAATTTTTACAAATAATGGCAGAGCATATATAAATCACATCCTGTTTTTCAAATGCTTATGCCCATGAAGACATTTTTTTTTTCTTCACAACACTCCTTCTAATACAGGAGTAAACTAAAGCTCACAGAGGTTTCAGGACTTGATCAAGGTCATATAGTGTCCTTGTCATCAGACTGGACTAGAAACCAAGAATGATAATGATCTGGCAAGTCCTCTCTCTGTGACTCTACAGTATTCCCCTAAGAATTAGCTATAGTCTTTCCTCACTCTGAGGAATATGAGAAATATGACAAGTTTTTCCACAAAGAGAGTCAACATATTTTGGTTGAAACTTCACCTGTCAGAGAGGCTGCTTTGCTACCATTAGAGCTTTTAAGCAAGGATGAGATAATCACAATAATTATCTTCCATTAGCAAAATGATCTGGCACCAGATTCTTCCTGTGGTTCTCACAGCCTCCCTTCTGGAGCAGAGAGCATCTAAAATGGGCTTCGAGAACATCCCAGTAGAAAATAATTGTAAGTATAAAAATGAGCTGGAAGAGGCTGAATTAATCAAAGAATCATGAGTGATAAAGAACCCAAGATCAGAAAAAATTGATAATTTGAGCTAGTACAATTAGTTTTCATCTTTCCCATAGTTTCATTGTTGAGCAGCCTTCCAATTAGTATGCTTGCATCATAATGTCAATGAGGCACAAAACATTTCCACGTATCACTGCAGCATTTATTCATCTAATTCATTCCCCCTTGAGTGCAGTAAATAAAGCTTATAAAATTATACTGATTGCTTTAATTCAAGGTTTAACATAAAATCAGAGAATCTCTATTTACAAGGAGACTTCAAAAGGAATTCACAACATTTTGGCCAGGTCTTCTCCCCTTTTTACTCAGATCTGAAATTTAAGAAATTTTTTCTATTTGGTGGCTTTCATTTTTTTTTTTTTTAATCACGGTGTCTACCACCACAATCATAATCAGTGTCATCATCATTTTCATCATCATCTTTATTATCATCATCATTTTCTACTATGTGTATATGTCATGCTGCTCTGTGTTTGAGGATGTTGCTAAGCAAACCAGAGCCCATGCTTGCCCAGAGTGTTTATAACAAAAGGAGGAAGGGCAATGATAAGACCTTCAGTCAACGCAAATATGCGCATTCTAAAATAGTTTACACACTAAAGGAGCACTCCTGAAAGACAAGGCTGTAGATTTATTCAACGCACCAGATTGTGTGTCCCATGAATGCAGGGGCCATGTCTGCTTTGTTTACTACTCTGTGCCCTCCACCTAATGCCACGTCTAGAATTGTTGGGGGCTCCATAACTATTTGTTGAAATGAAAGTTGGGGCACAGTGAAGTGGAAGGTCTAGTTCTAGTCATTGAAATTAATATTCTTGGTTCCAAACTTTATTGCACGTTTTAATCTTCTGAGATCTTTAAAAAATACTTATGACTTTCAGATTTAATTAGTATTGGGTGCAACCTTCTCAACTGAATTTTTTAAAAGTTCCTCAAGTGATTTCAATGTTCAATGACTTTGGGGAATCACTCTGTTACTACAATTAAAAAAGAAATCCAACTTCGCATACAAGGCATTCCTAGCTTATGATCTCATGAAGCAATCGATCAAGTTCACCTCTTATGTATGAGGCATTCTACCTGGCTGTAAGGAATATAGAGGACATAAAACATGGCTCTAGGAGTTCCTTATTGATCTGGGAGACAAACATAACACTAAAACTGAATGCAATAATATAGGAGAGATTGACCAATATTGGTATATGACTTACAAGTGAGCCAACAATTATTTAGGGGCTTACAGCAAGGTGAGAGCTTTCCTTCTGAAGTTGTCAGGCAACACTCACCAGCAGAGTGATTGTAAGCTGGGGTCTTAAGCAAAATGTATGAGAAGGAAAGATATTTTGGGAGAGAGGACGACTCAAAGTAAGGGCACCCAAACAACCCAAGAAAAGATATAATCTCAGAAATGATAGTTTCAAAACATTGTTAGATAATTCAAGGGCCTCATTCTTTACTCAGGTTTGCTAAGGGTCATTGGAAGGTTTCTAGAGCTATGTCAGTGTCAACAACAACCAATGTGGTATATCTCAGAGAGTCATAATACCTAATTGAGAACTCTCATTCAGACCCAAAAGTCTCAGTTGAGCATGAATAAGGCAGTGAAGAAAGGAAAGGTTCAACAGAATAAAAGAAAGGTTATTTCTAGCAGAGATAAGGGTGTGAACAAGGAGGGATTAAAGTTAGGAGCTCTGGAATCAGATTTTATTGATGGAAAAGAAATGGGGGTGGGGTGGCTCCAACTAGGGTAGCTTAATAACTTAGGCTTTGTCTTGGATCCTCTGTCTTTCCAGAGGGCCATTAGCTGTCAGGCACAATTTAACCCAAGGGTCAAAGTGGCTTAATTATTGCCTTTGTTAAAGTCTCATGCCTTGCTATTTATTTTTATAAGGTTGTCATTCATGATGTTTCTTACTTAAATGTCAAGGTGGTGAGGAAAGAAGGAAAGCTTGCCTTAATTCTCCCCCCTGTCATTATTGTCAGCCTGACATTATTGGAACCCTGTTCCTTGTCCACTGCGTTTGACAGTCTGTTTCTGGGGAAGGAAAGGAAATGCATTACGGAGAGAAAAAAAAAGACACTAATTCCAGTAGTTTAAACCTCCAGCTATAAAAACAAATTAAAAAGAATTAGAAAAATGGAGGTAGGGCTGTCCCTGGGGTCTGCTAATTTAGGTACTTGCCTTCAGGGGACCCCAAGTTTATAAAGGGATGGGAAGAAAAAGGTGGGTTAGCTAATTAGTACTAAAAATAATCCATTCTTTATGCATAAAAAGTTCAGTAATAATTTGTTATTCTTCCTATAAAAAAGGAGATGGGCTATTATCTTCTGCTTTACTCTTTGCTTAGGCAGAGCTTTAGAAAGTTTTTTCTTTCATATTTGTGGATTTCTAGCGTGGTGGATTGACAATAAGAGATGATTGAGAAGTAGGGAAGGTGATAAAAAGTCTCAACCTAACTCTCAGTTCCTCAGGATAAGCCTTAGTTCCTCTCTGTTTTGGTTGCTTTTTTTAACCACCCTTTAGAAACATAAACATTTTTGTTTGTTTGTGGGCTGTACAAAAGCAGGCCACATGCCTCCATTAGAGGTTACATTGTCTACATCCCTTTCTTTGGTGACAAAAGCTCTTCATATGTAATACTCCACAGGTCTGATAAAAGAGAGATGGAGGAGTTGTCCAGACGTATACCTTCCCTTTGCTCTTTGAACTGCTCATTCCATTTCCTTTTCCTACACAGATACAAAGAGTTTCTTTGTGATTTCTGTTGGATGACAGACATATAATTTTTTTCTTTAGATTGTTTTTGGTTGACCTTCTATGCTTACTGTAATTAAAGTCAATTTAGTATGGACTAAAAATATTAACAGCTGATATTCATTGAGTACTCCAGAAGCCTTGTTCTAAATGCCAAACATTTGTTAACTCATTTAGCTCCCCCAAAGTCCTGATGAAGTAATATTCCCATTTGACAGAAGAAGAACCTGACACAGAGATTAAATTTCTTGCCAAGGTCATAAAGTTTAGGAATGGCAGGACTTGGATTGGAATCCATGTAATCTAGCTCCATATTCCACACTCTTAATTACAAGTCTCTCTAATCTCACTCACCACATATTGAATGTTAACATGTATCAACAATTTCTCATAAATGTATGGCATTTATGTCAGTTAGGATAAGCCAGATGAATGCCACAATAACAAATCATTCCCAATTCTTAGTGGCTTAACACATCAAAGGTTTACTCTGCACCCATGCCATATTTCACATGGTAGAAAATTCTACTCCAGGCTCACGGAGTGTTTATCATCTTGTATGTGCACCTTCTGGAACACACAGCCTCCTCAGTCTCTGCAAGAGGGTAAGAGAGACTGAGAATCTCATGTGAACTTTTCACTGCTTCTGCATGGAAGTCATGTATGTCACTTCTCACATTATTGTTTACACTACTTCCTCTTTTCACTTAACTGAATAGGGGCTGGGAAATGTAGAGAAGCAAAGAAGTTCTTTTGTATGCATTAATTTCTCTAGCACACTTTATAATACTCAATGTATCTTCATATATAATAGCTTGTTCAACATTTATTACCCTTTCAAAGAGACAATAAATACTGTCCCCCAGGTTGAAACCAGTGAGTGGCTTAGAATAAAGAGGAGGTAGATGTGAGGAGAATGAATCCAGTATTTCCAGCTTGACCTCTGCAGGGATGGTTGTACCATCTCTGTCTTAAAGTGAGGAGGCTAAGGTTGAAAGAGATCCAGTGATCTGCCCTAGAAAGATGAACAATAGAAGGAACAGGACTTTGGGTTTTAAACAAATTTTGGGTCAAAACTGGCTTCTGTTACTAACTTGCAGCAAATTACTTAACCTCTTTGGACCTCACTTTACTAATTTCTATAGAAGGAAGACTTATCCCTACCTTTTAGATTTGTCAAAAAGATTAAATAAGAGGTACAAGAGTGCCTTACACCTGTCCATAGACTATGCTCAATTAAATGATAGCCTGATTTGATATTTTTCTCAAGGTTGCATTTTTTGGGGGGCAGAATTGGAAGGGGCATTCAGGGCTTAGGCTTTGAGTGTTTCCCTGCACTATCAACTAACTGTACTCTGTATAAAAGACCATCTAAAGCAGTGGTTCTCAACCTTCTGGCCCTTTAAATACAGTTCCTCATGTTGTGACCCAACCATAAAATTATTTTCGTTGCTACTTCATAACTGTAATGTTGCTACTGTTATGAATCGTAATGTAAATATCTGATATGCAGGATGGTCTTAGGCGACCCCTGTGAAAGGGTCGTTCGACCACCAAAGGGGTCATGACCCACAGGTTGAGAACCATAAAGGAAGCATGAGACAGTATCTTACATAGGGCAGAAGTGAGGTTTTCATAAAACAATGGTAAAATAATATAATTGTTCTTATGAAATAATATAAAGTTAGCCACTACCATAGCTTTAAATAATAAAAGAATTACAGAGGAATTCATTTGGCCTCATGTGCTCTAGCATACATTCTATTTGTCCCTTAGTGTGTGGTATTGTCCAGGGCAACCATCCTCCATCCTCATCTTCTTTATTCTATATACAATCTCATGATCATTATACCTAAATGCCTAGCATTGATGATCTACATAATGGTTCCACAGCCTACAACTTTTCGAATCTGATTGATTGTCCCACAGCTGTGTCGAAGCGATCATCTCTAAACCTGAGCTTCTCATCTTCCTCATCCACACATACCCTTTCTGTTTATATTAGTCTCAGTGATTTGTACAACCATCCCTGCAGAGGTCAAGCTGGAAATACTGGATTCATTCTCCTCACATCTACCTCCTCTTTAATATATTTCCCCTATTTATCTGCTCCTCTTTATTCTAAGCCACTGACTGGTTTCAACCTGGGGGACAGTATTTATCTTCTCTGCTTCCATTTTGGCCTCACTTCAGTCCATTTTCACAATCCAGCCAGAAGAAACTTTCTGAAATGTAAATCTAATTGTGTTCTTCATTTAAAGTCCTTCAATAGTTCCCAATAGGTTTGGGGATTAAAAAAACAAACAAACAAAAACCAAACACCTTATCTTAGCTACCAGACTGTTTATTAGGCCCTGACTTCACCGACTTCATCTCTAGACTTGCCCACAAGTTCAGCATTCACTCTAGCCAGATAAAAAAAAAATTTTTTTTCAGTTTCCTGATCCCAGCAGACTATTATGTGCTATAAAATTTTGCCTCAAATGTCCTTTCTCCGTGTCTTCAGCTCTTATTTGACCTTCAAGACTCAGGCCAAGAAAAAATTCATCTCTGGTTTATTTTAAAGTCCTCTGTGCTCATGTAACACCCCTTATGACTTGTACTATAATTTTGAGTATATTTGTTTTTCCCCACCATTGGCTGCTAGATAAGTTTTATCTCTTGGTTAAGAAAAGAGGCATGCTTAGAGTTCCTTAGGATGATAAGAACACCATGGGAATATTGGAGGACAAAAATACTTCGGTGGTTGTGTACATAGTCCTACTGGAGAACTGAAGTGCCATTTATCATCATTTAGGTTACAGTAACTCTGGATGTTCTGTAGTTGCTCTTGTGAATTAATAAGTTTCTAGCCTGCCTTGCTTGTGATTCAGCAGCAGCCCTGTCTTTGCTTCTCTATCTTGCCTGCTTATTTTTTCAAAAGATATATTTTTATTGATTTCAGAGAGGAAAGAAGAGGGAGAGAGAGTTAGAAACATCAATGATGAGAGAGAATCATTGATCGACTGCCTCCTGCATGGCCCCCACTGGGGATTGAGCCCACAGCCCGGCCTATGCCCTTGACCGGAATTGAATCCAGGACCCTTCAGTTCACAGGCCAACGCTCTATCCACTGAGCCAATCTGGCTAGGGCTTGCCAGCCTCTTTACTCAGCTAGCAACTCCATATCATGATGTCTGCTTAGACAAAGCTTCTGTTAGGTTGTGGCTTCTAATGACTCATGGCTTCTGATGAATGTCTTCTCTTGGTTTGTCTCTCCAATTTGGTATTTATTTTTTGCACACATATCTGTGTATCTTACATTAAAAGTCCCTTTAATTTATTTATACATTGCTTTCCAATATTGAGTATCCCATGTCTCATAACATACAGTTGCAGAATTCTCTCTGGTTCACTTAGCGGAAGACAGGGTGATGAGGTTCTATGGTATAAACCCCAACCACCCATACAGAGAGATTCTTCAACATGGAGCTGAAGGCATGGCCAGGACATGTCAGAAGGAGGTGTTTTGAGATAATCAAGGGTTCCATGTCTCAACAGATTAGAAATATGCCTGGTATCTGGTATATGTTCAATAAATATTAGATGAATAACTGAATGAATTAATGCTGAAGAATAAAAGGACTTTGCTGAAGGGGGTGGGAAGGAAAAGGCATTACTATTTGGTGGTGAGAGGGGATAAGCCAAACCACACATCTAAGATCATTATTCAGAAAGATTTCAAAATTATCTATTTTACATGGCCTTGTGCTAGTAAGCATCTTTGAAATGATTTTGATTAGTTGATAGAGCATTTTGATAGCTTCTGGACAGAAGGAGCCTGTATAAGATTTAATTTTGTCCTTCCTGATACCATTAAGTTAAAAAACTTGTTTCAATACCTATATGGCCTAATATATTTATATACACACTTTATGTTAGATAAACTCTATATCTGAGGATGATGGTTTTAGCAGCAATAATACAGGGTGGGGCAAAAGTAGGTTTACAGTTGTTCATATGGAAAATAGTGCAATAATTCTAAATAATAAAAGGCTAATATGCAAATCCACCAAACTGCAGAACGACCGGCCATATGACGCACACTGACCACCAGGAAGCTGCCCCCTGGTGGTCAGTGCACTCCCACAGGGGGAGTGCTGTTCAGCCAGAAGCCGGGCTCACAGCTGGTGAGCACAGCTGTAGTGGCAGGAGCCTCTCCTGCCTCTGTGGCAGCACTAAGGATATCCATCAGTCGGACATCCCCAAGGGCTCCCGGACTGCGAGAGGGTGCAGGCTAGGCTGAGGAACACCACCCCTGGCTCCCAAGTGCACAAATTTTGTGCACTGGGCCTCTAGTTAATAAAGAATAATACAAGAATCAACTGTGTTTTGTGTACTCACAACTGTAAACCTACTTTTACTCCATCCTGTATCAATCTAACCATTTCATTGTCATTATCCTGGTCTTCCAGTTCTTGGCTGACTAGCTTGAATGCTTGGTTGTTCTCTACATAGTGTCAATCTGAAGAAAGACAAGGGGAGCCGATTGACAGGCGTGTGAGCTGCTGCTGCAGACGTGAAAAGGCTTGTGACTCCACCATTGCTAACAGGCTGCCTGTTTGAGGATGTCTATGACTTTAAGGTCTCTTAAAACAGATTGACATGAGTGGACAATTGAGGCAGTTATCTGAGGCTTTGATTTAAAAACAACTTCCTTGCATACAATTTCTAGACATTTCAGATAAAAACATGACTTTTTTTTCTGATTGGATAAAGCTAATTAATAGGCAAAGGCTGTTGCCCACAGGTGAAGAATGAACTAAGTCCTAACTGGAAACGCTTTGACCCACTGATTTTGTTTTAGGATGTATTCCACAATTCTTGTCTGTATCATCCAGATACCTGGAACCCCAGCTTGTTGAGGTATTTTGTAGGGGGAACATGGGAAGTTTGTGTTGTTGCGAGGTGTCCTAGAAGCACTAAACCTTGAGTTCTACCTGAGGTGGCGCTGAGGACTACAAGTAGAGCAGATGGGATCCTGGTGCTCTCTCATGAACAAGGAAAATAAATGTCTGTTGATGAAGCCACCCAGTCTATGGCATTTTGTTACGGCAGCCCCAGCACAATAATACGTTATTGATCAAGAGAGCTGCTATGATGCTCTCGGCTCATTAAAGTAGGTGCAGAATGGGGCACAGAGTGAAGAAGAAAGTCCTTATTTCTGATGCCCACAGCACCTGGAGCCCCACAGGCTGGGATTTGGGGGCTTCCAGAGGCAGCGTTATTTATCTGAACATTGGCGTTCTTCTTATTATGGTCAGTGGCCGTACGTCATCATCTCAAGGAGCTTTGGAGGAAGCAGCCAATGTGGACAGTGGAGGCCACAGATGGAATGGGAAAAGAAAGCAAGAGTTTGGTAAAGAGGTCATACTTTTGGGAACTCCCAAAACATCTGGCACTTCTCTGTGTGGAGTGATAGTCTACTCTCACTGGACTCTTAAACCAGTGGACGTTGGGATCACTCAGCTATCACAAAGAACCCATGTTGGATCATTGCTTTGGTGTATTTCCCGAACAAGTGAGCCCAGGTTAGGAAAAGTTTGCCTTAGGATGTGTCACCTCTTCTTTTGGTTAAGATTTCCCCCAAAATAATCGAAATCAAAAAATTTCCAAGTGAGTATTCTTCAAGCTATCATAATCTTGTCACACAGCAATTGTTCTGTACTTAAACCACATCTTGTGTGCTTTAATGATTAGCTCTTTTCACCTCCTTTAACTTATAAGCAAAATTGATCTTTCAGATCAATATACCCAGGGGCACAAGAATCTGGGCTGACGGTGGAGTCTGAGGGGTCCTGTCTGAATGTTAATTGTTGCTTCTCATGTCTCCAGGAGCAGGGATGCTGTTCTCATTTTCATAGCCAAACTCTGGCTATGTGTCAAAATCTATAACAAAATACCAGAATCATTTTTCTCCAGACCCCCAAATAAAAGGAGATTAATCATATTTTTCTCTCTTATTACCTTTACATAAGAGTATTTTTTATTTTAAAAAGCTGCTCGTTGACTTAACTTTGAAGGCCACAGAGCATGGTAAATGATGATGGAAAGGTTGAGAAGGCCTGTGAAAATGCCTTATGCTTAGGACTCTCTCTACTCAGTAACAATTCTCTCCTACACAGTTATTCATCAAGGGAGCAAATTGGGAAACTGAGGCAGATATTGAGAGCAGTGGTTCTCAAAGTGTGATCACTAGGCCAACAGCAGGGCAATACCTGAGAACTTGTTGGAAATTCAAGTCCTTGGGCTGCATCTCAGACCTATTGACCCTGAACCTCGGAGAGGGTGATTCTGATTTAGTTTGGGAACCACTGCTCTAGACAATTCAGCTGTGAAAACTATTTTCTTGAAATTTCTGAGGAAAAATAGTTTCCATGATTCGTTCTTCACCTTCCCTAAACCTGACCCACACATAAAAGACTCAGAGAATCATAGCCCACCTCTTCCTCATAGGATCTCTCCCATAAACTGAGAATTTCTAACATTCATCTGTATCATTTTCATTCTCCATCTACCTCCCTATCTTCTAATGTTCTAAAGAACTCAGAATGCACATCACATAAGTTTCACAATTACGTCTACTTTTTTTTTTTAATATATTTTATTGATTTTCTACAGAGAGGAAGGGAGAGAGATAGAGAGCCAGAAACATCGATGAGAGAGAAACATCGATCAGCTGCCCCCTGCACATCTCCCACTGGGGATGTGCCCGCAACCCAGGTACATGCCCTTGACCGGAATCGAACCTCGGACCTTTCAGTCCGCAGGCCGACGCTCTATCCACTGAGCCAAACCGGTTTCGGCAATTACGTCTACTTTTACGTGTGATTTTTATTTTTATTTGAACTCCACAATGCTCACACAACATAAAGATTTTTCACATAAATAAGTTATTTTAAAGTGCTTGTATGTGCTAGGCACTAAGCTAACCTCTTTACAAACTTTGTTTTCATAGAGCTCCAAACAACCTATTTAATAGATGAGGAAATGAGGTTGTAGGGAAGTTATATAACTTTGCTGAGATCATACGAAGGCAGAGTTTAGTACTCACACAGACTCTACCTAGTATCCTACTCAGAGTAATGAGTTAACACCTGGTAATGCAATTAAAGGGAATTGCTCAGCTTGGATGATCTGTATGTTAGCCATATGTCTTTACTATATCACTAAAAATAGAAATGCAATGTTTTTGGCAATAGTTTTACCTTCCACAAATTTGTTTCTCGAAGAAAGGTACTGGATTGACAAAAAGAGAAGCATAGCATTTTTTTGGTAAAGAATACACATAATCAGTTGACCAAACTAGAAATTCTAGTCTCTTATAGGATACAAAATATTATCTGATTTTTTCTTAAATGGCTTGAATGTGTGGCAGGGCTTCAATAATAATATTCGTTCTGTGAAGTAGCTAAGTTGTGTCAACTGGGTCTTTTTTTTTTTTTTTGTCAAAGGGTAAGAGTATGACATTAAATATTTTGATTTCAGCTTTAAATTATTTGTGTAGGAGTAGTAAACAATTGCTGGATGTGTGAAAAATACTGTTTCTGAGTTAGGCAATGAATTGCCTTTGGGATTAGGGCATGAGCATTTTCACAAAAGTTTATGTGTAAGGTAACCAGGTAAGTATGTAAAGATTTAGCTGGGGCATGACTCCCATAGGTCAGTGGGCAGAGCTCTGGGAGACTCTGTGATCCACTATCTGCTGCAAAATTTCTTAATAAGATGACACAATTCTCTCTTCAACAAGTAGAAAGGGCAAGGCCTTTCTACTCCTTTGGTTCCATTTCTTCCCTCCATGCTAATATGGTCTTGAAAGAACTCTTTTGAATCCTGGAATTGTAGAATAATAGGGAACAAGGTTGAGTGGCGGAGGAAGCCCTAGAGAAGGGAGTAGCTCCTAGGTCCATTTCTGCTTTGTTGAGTCCTGTAACTGGGGCATGCTACTTAAAACCTCCTTGGCCATTACCTTTCTCAACCACCGAATGAGAAGATTGAACCAAATATTGTCTATGACTAGGTCAGGGGTGGGCAACCTTTTTGTGAGTGCATGCCAAAACCAGCAAAATCTCTGACTCAAAATTCTTCTGCGTGCCAACCCTAATTTTTTGAGAATATGTTACGCCTACTTGATATCCCTAAGGTATACGTATGTGAAGAATCTTGAAGAAATAATAAAATTCATTCGAGCAACAAAAACACAGTATATGATGATGAAAAATACATTTATTTTTTAATGTACACATGTACACTGCTAGTCTGACAGAAAACTTTATGACTCCGTTTGATATTATCAGTGGGACTTTTGCTGCTGCATCACTGATGACAGAGATTTTACATCAGGTTTATACTTCATGACCTTCAGAGATATGCATGAGCCACTACTTTCATCCGTCAGGCTACTCCTATTAAGAGACTTAACAAAATTCATCACTGAGAACAAAGATTCACAAGTGTATTCGGATGAAACCAAAATACTGGTCGGATCTAGGAAGGCAGGGAGAGTTAAGGCAGAGGCATAGAAATTGCTCTTCCCCTCTCTCGTCAATCCATGTCTATGGTCTTTAAGATAACTTGTTATGTAAAATTATTTATTTATCTAAGATGCACCTACACTGAATTTATCTGAAAAATAAAATAGTTGATATTAAGAAAAAAATTGTAAATGGAAGATTATAAGAGAGGGTTTCGTGTGTCAGCAAAAGTTAGTGGCGTGCCATGTTTAGCACGCGTGCCAGGGGTTGCCCAGCCCTGGACTAGGTTATCTGTTGTGAGGAAGGACTAGGTTATCTGTTGTGAAGCATAGACCTGATTCTTCAGATTGATATTTGAAAAAATTCATCAGAGACTTTGATTTCACTATAAGATTCATCATGACAAAATGGATTTTTGTCTGATCATCATTTGTTAAGTAGAACCATTCTCTCTATAATTCTGTGACACCTGCATTGTCTTAATGGGGAAAGGTAGCAGGGGTTCACTTTTTATTTTTACTTTCAGTTGTTTAAATTTAATTTTAATTTAATTTTATGCACATATAAAGAGTAAATTTTGAAATGTACTAGTAATCAATTTGTAAATGTAATAATATTTATGTTTTTTATTTTCACCTTTATTTTTAAATTTTGTTTCTTTCTCTAATCCACTAATATCAAAGTTCCTTTCATTTTTCAGTAACCTCCACCTTCACCACCCAGGTATTTTACTCAGATAGGGTATTTGGGTAAAATACTTCCTGAGTTTTTGCTTATCCTTGAACATATTACTCTTCTACTAGTATATTATCTCTTTACTGTTGCTACCAAAGACTAAATCTTGTGATGGTGGAAAGACAGAGTATTAGGGGAAGGAAAGAACAGATTCTCACCTTCTTTAGCCTAAGTACAGGTATACATTTATCAATAAATATTTTGTCTGGCTTTAAGAAATTCTTTATTCATTTGTGCTTTACATTTTTAAATTGATTTTAGAGGGAGAAGAAGAGAAAGGAGGAGGAGGAGGAGGAGGAGGAGGAGGAGGAGGAGGAGGAGGAGGAGAGAGACATTGATTTGTTCCATTTATCTATGCATTCATTCATAGGTTGATTCTTATATGTGCCCTGACTGGAGTTTGAACCCTGCAGTGTTGGTGTACCAAGATGACACTTCAACAGAGTTACCCAGTCAGGGCTTATCTGTTCATTTATAAAAATTCACTTAGCATTTTTCTGGGAGCTCTCAGCTTCCACTCTGCATTTCAGCTGCTCTGGATTCCCTTCCCAGAGGAACAGGGTGTGAGTGGGGTGTGGGAGGTAGGTGTCTTCCTGTCGCCCATATTCTGACAGTTCTGAAGAGTCTGAGAAGCTCTGCTTGTGGTCTTGAGTCTCTTCTGGGTCAGAATGCCACCCGAATAGCGTTTGCAGGAGAATGTGACACCTGGAGGATTTATTCAGAAATTTCAGATTCTGGGTCTAGTGTCGGAGACTCATTGGTGCACGTACACAGAAGGGATCCCTTTCTACCACAGCACTTGTTAAAAGCACATTTTATAATAAACTCACCTGCTGAAAAAACTAGAGCGGGTGGGAAAAAAAATCAGGTAAAAACCCCATGAAACCTATGTGACCTCCCAGCTGGAAATGGAAGAGAAACAAGTCAATTATGACACTTTCAGAGTATTAGGAGCCATCAAGAATGCATCGAGGGCTTTTATTTCATGCCCTGGGGGCCCCTATTTTTGGATGAGTAGCTTTGAAAGTAAACTCATCCTGTAAGGTCCCATTTCTGTGCTACATTTACCACGAAGTTCTTAACAGGAAGAGGTTTCTCCTTGCTCCCAGGCTTACCTTAGGTCGCTCATGACACTCACACTGTCTTGGGTCTTGAGTTATTTTTGTTCCTGTCTTTGGGCATAGTTCTTCTAGGCAGGAAGCTGTCTGATCCATGACTGCATTCTCCTTGGCCTTTACTTCAGTGTCTGAAGCATGATACGTGTTCAATACTGGCAGAGAAGTGGATGGATGGATGGATGGATGGATGGATGGATGGATGACTAAAAGAAAGAAACTTGAATCCAATTTGGTTTTCTTTTTTTCACTTGGGATCAACTCCCTTCATCTATTTGGTTAATGTTAGTTTCTTAGTCTATTTTCTATCCCATTGCTACATGCCTTCAAGCCATTCATACTTTTTCTTCTGCTAATTTAGTTTGGTGCTTATTTGAATCCAGATAAGAAAGATCTTGCATTAAATAAGCCTTCAGGGTGTCAATAAATATCAGGTAGCTATAAAGTATCTATAACCATTAATTTTCATTCCGAAAGTTTTCCAATTTCTCTTTCTCCTTTCTCCCTCTCTTATTCTTCCTATCTTGTGTCTTCTTTACCTCCCCTTGGCCATCCCTTCTTGCCTACCCCCCTCTACGAATACATGCTCTGTTATTTTATTTACAGACAAATACTGATACTGTGTTTTGTTTCTGTTGAGAATTTCCTTAGGTTTCGTTTTTCTGTTAAGATTAAAGATACTCTTCCCCTAGTAAGGAAAACATCTTAATAGGATATAGATTTTAACGTGGGCTAGAGACTAGGAGAGAATTGAGATTTTATAAGACTTCACAGGGCTTTGACTGTACATCTGAATTACAACAGAAACCATTGACTAGAGTATTAGTCTTTAACCCCTTCTTATTTTCACACTATTTTTAAAATCCTTTATTCGGATCTAAATTTAAATATAAATATAAAGTGTTTTTCAAGTTTTAATGATTTCTATCAAGAATATTCCCTTAGCTACAGGGCTTAGTTTCTGAGCTTACATTATGATTGAATTCACATATTGACTGCATTCTCGTCAACTTTCAAAAAAGGACAACCGAACGCACGAGGAGTTGGGGGAATTATGGGTCTGTGTACAACAGGACTTCAGTTCCTAGATATTTTATAGTCGCTGTTGGTTAGTAATTCCTTTTGGTTGAAAGAAAGAAATATCAGCTCAAACCAGGACACAGAAAGGAACCTGGATTGTCTGTACCTAACCACAGTGTTAGAAGGACAAATGCATCATCACGTCTCAGTGCAACTGCATCCAGGACCCAGACACCACCAGCCCTTTTTTCTCCTCCACTTCTTTCTGCACGTTGGCTTCTTTGATGCAAACTCCCTTCTTCCGCAGCCTGGGTGCATGGCCACCAGCAACTCTGATGCCTTGTATCTCTCACCTTTACCTCCACTGAGAGACTGAAAGTCAGTCTGTTGATGAAAACTTAAAAACAGTGTGGTGATGGCTGGAGAGGAGGGAGGAGGTGAGGGTGGGAGAGGGGGCAAAGGTGGCAAAACATCCATCCCTATTGCCCCAAATGGCATTATATCATCTTTTCTTATGGCTGAGGTATATTCCACTGCGTATATGTACCACATCTTCCTTATCTGATTATCTATTGAAGGACACTTCTGTTGTTTCTTGGCCATTGTGACTGACGTTGCAGTGAATATAAGGGTGCATATATATTTGTGAATACATGTTTTCAAGTTTTTCAGGTATCTACCCCAGAAGAGGGGTTGCTGAGTCATATGGTACCTCTATTCTTAATTGTTTTCCATAATGAGTATACCAGTTTACATTCCTACCTGCAGTGAATAACGGTTTCTTTTACTTCACAATCTCTCCAACACTTATTATTACTTGTCTTTTTAAATTAGTAGGTTTATGTAACACATATGGAGGGTATACCAATATATTCCTCTATTTGTATCTCTATATAAATTGTATTGCCTATATGTAGCTTATATATGTAATGTATAACATATGTATATCTATCTGTGTCTTTCTATTTATCTCTATTTCTATCTCATCTCTTTCTTTTTCATATATCTGCATCTAATGTACAGGTTTGTATACATAAAAAGTTGACTTATGTCAGTTAAACTTGTGTTAGTTTAACAATGACAAAAATGACCTCAAAACTTTGAGCTGTTCTTAGAATGAGATGATTCATTCTAAATTAAACATCTAAAACTGCCCAACCGATTTAAGCTCTTCTACAGTGAGGGTCCTCCTGAGATAGGAGTGTTTGTAAACAAGTATCTTTTCCTTAAACTCACCATCCAGGTCTCTGAAATTCTCTGCCTAAGAGAATCGCCCCTTCCCCCCAAACACCTATTTAGAAGGCCATACTTCAAATATTAGTATGCACTTTTTCATTCTAAGAATACAAACAGCAGGGTGTCAAGAATTCATTTTTGGTTTATTGATTAATATCCAGCTAAGTATTTTGGCAAGGACAGGGCATTTTGACAATACAAATGCCTTTTCGAATTCTCACAGCACCATTCTGAACTTTTTGTAATCAACAAAGGAGAAAATACGTTCTCTTTGCCATTAAATATTCAGTGGGCAAATACTAATCTGAGAGAAAATTGAAATTCGTTTTGTGGCACACTCAATAAATGATACTTCAGATTATATTAGAAATATTAGAATTCTGTTCAGGTCAGTTAACTGGGTAAAAAATGGAAATTTAAAATGCTGTGATTCCAGGGATGTCAGTATTTCTCACATCCAAGAATAAGTACAAGAACACTCCTCAAAATTAATTTTGTAATTATTTACCTTTTAAAAATTTTATATGTCACAGCTCCCTTTCGTTATTGTCGATAATTGAGAGTTGACTGCATTAGGAAAGGGCCATCTTTCTACAGTGCGTTGAGTTCCTTTTTCTATTAAGATTGAGGCGGTGCTCTCTCAATATTCTGAACAAGTCTGAAAGCAAATCGTCATTAGAGGTTTTAATATTGAGCTTCCATATCACTGTGCTCATGTAGACATTTTCAGGCTGTCCAGACCTTACTGTGCTATTTAAAAAAATCTATTTTAAAGTTTTGAGCACAATGTTGACCATCTGTAATCTCCTAAAATTATATTGTTTTCCTATAGACAGCTCAACTTTCCTCTATGTATCGTACTTTAGGAAAATAACTACCTTGTAAAAATAAATGTGATTTTTTTTCTCTTGTGCCAACACACACACACACACACACACACACACACACACACACACACACACCATTGTATTAAGCACTACAATGTGTGCCTCCATCCCTAGATAACATGGGGGCTGCAGGCTTTGGGGCAAGGCAGGCTCCAGTGAGAATTTAGCCTCCCACATACTGGCCTGAGTGGCTCTATTTGATGATATTCTTTGTGAGTCATGTTTGTGTGTTTGCGTGTGTCTTTTTTTCCCCACCTGAAATCTATCAGGTCTCTGGACTCTCAACCAAGTGAAGGCTCTGATGAGACATTTGCAAGTTCAATTGAAATTCAATGGGCTGTAGACCAGCCTGGGTTTCTTTGGATGCAGTAGACTTCCCCATTGACAGCGAAGCCTTGGGCAGGATGCTCACTGATGGTGCTGGAGGCCCAGCGCCACTATGTACCATTGTAGGGGCTAAACTATTTTCTCTAAAAAAAAGTTGGGGTGATGCCTGGCCGACGTGGTTCAGTGGTTGAGCATCGACTTATGAATGAGGAAATCACAGTTCGATTCCCTGTCAGGGCAAATGCCTGGGTTGTGGGCTCGATTCCTAGTGTGGGTGTGCAGGAGGCAGCCGATCAACGATTCTCTCTCATCATTGATGTTTCTCTCTCTCCCTCTCCCTTCCTCTCTGAAAGTTGAGGCGATTCTCTGAGCAGTGTTCTAGTTTCAATTCTTTTCTTTTGTTCACTTTGTTATCTATTCAAGGGAGACACCTTTTAGGGCTCTTTAGCATTTCAAAGAGGCATTTGTTCTGCTTATTTTCTTATCTGTTGTTTGCTTGTAAGCCTCTGTGTTGGAGTGGAGAGATATCAGAGTACTGCTAATCGTTTTGTTTCAGGCTAATCTTTCTTTCACTGTCCTGATGGCCACAGGATTGAGTGATAGAATCCTCTTATCCACAGGAACCTCTCCTTCTCATCCACTGGAGCCACATACTACACCTGGAGTTAGAGCTTCCTCCCCACTTCTTTTATTTTTTATCCTTAATCCAGGATATGTTTTAAATTGATTTTAGAGAGGTAGGGAGAGAGATACATTAGAGAGAAACATCCATGTGAGAGAGAAACATCAATCGGTTGCCTCCTGTACCCACCCCGACCTGGGTATTGAACTCACAACTGAAGTATGTGTCCTAACCTGGAATTCAACCCACAACTTTTTGGTTTATGGGATGATGCTCCAACCACTGAGCCACTTGGCCAGGGCAGTTCCTTTCCCTTTTGACTTGTATCTAAGCAGACCTGAGGCAGAACTTTCTGGCTTCCTATTGACGGTGTGAACTTGAGAGTCACTGGGATTAAAGTCAGTCAGAGAAGGATGCTTTCTTTCAGACCCACTCACCCTCCTGCACAACTGCCTCCCCAAGGGACTCCGTTCTCATTCTTAAAGTTTATTGGCAGTCCAAGGACCACCTCCCAGGACCCCTTTAAGTTGCTCTTGTCTAAAAAAGGATTCAGGCCCTCCTCTCTCTGTCTTCCTTAAGGCCCCTGAGTGTGATGGAGTTAATTCAGAGGTTGGCAAACTGAAGTTGTATTGGAATACATCGAATCCAGTCCTTTGCCCAATGCTTATGGCTGTTTTCGTTCTGCAAAGGCAGAGTGGAGTAGTTGCAGCAACAGAGACTGTATGGCCCATAGAGCCCCAAATACTTACTATCTGGATCTTTAAACAAAGTTTACTGATCTCTGAGCTAATCTAAAGAAAAACATCTGAGGTAAAATGACAATGGTGAGTTATGGCTGCTGTCACAGAAAGCCTATTTTCACTTTAGAAGGAAAGATTCTCGCTGTTCAAGCCCAAAGGAGTGACTTCAGCCAAAGAACACAAACCATATATAGTGGAGCAGTTGTGGTACCCTGAAATTACTGGTAGGCCGTTGTCTGCTTCCTTACATAGTTCTGAGATGATATATGACAGGGTTCTCAAAGTGTGGTCTTCAGACCACCAGCATCTCCTGGGCTCCTGTTAGAAATGCAAATTCGCAGGTCCTACCCGAGACTAACTAAATCAGAAACTCGGGGGGTGAGGCCAAAATCCATGTTTTAGCAAGTCCTCTAGGTGATTCCAAAGAATGCTAACATTTGAGAACCAGAGGTGTATGTGAAAGGACTTCGTAAGGAGTTAGACAAATAAAAGGTTGCGATTTTGTTCATGTTGAACCAGCCTTGGTGATATAGAAGGAAGAAAGAAATTATTGGGATAGAATTTTCATTTTCTGGTATCCAATAAAGAGATGTCCAACATTCTGTATGTGTAAGCACACAGAACTAGGGTCTTGGGTTCTAGATGAGAGAGAGAGAGAGAGAGAGAGAGAGAGAGAGAGAGAGAGAAAGGCGGTGAAGTTAACCACTGGGGAAGTGGTTTGAGCCCAGAGGGATTTCTGTACATAAATCTTTAAGTATATTTCAGACTTTGTACTTTACTGCAAATGGCCATTGACCAGTGGGATCAACTAGGTGTAATGATGATAATTACCATTGTGTGAAGTAATCAAAAAATAAAAATGAAGCTCAGACATTAACTTATCCTAGCAAATCCAGCCACTCAAGGGACAGGACTTGGATAGGACCCAGTTTGTTGAACCCGTCCGGCTCTCCCACACGCTTCTCCAGGATGGAGGAATGGAAGGTTCCCTAAGACCTTTCTGATGGCTCCTGGTTCACCTGTTTGTGCCGAGCTGTTCTGCCTTCGGCTGCCTGGTTTGGACTTCCTGGATCTCTGCTGAATACAGTGATTGGAAAGCCCCATGTTTGGCAATAAGCAGGATGGGTCCATGGGAGCACAATGCGATCTTCATAACCTCGCGGAGGGAGTGCCCTGCTGGATTCTCTGTGTGTGAGACAGTGGGCATGGCAGCCTGGGAAACGGCTTCCCTGCACCGTAGCTTGGATGTGCTCATTTTGACCACAGATTCCCTGGGAGCTGGCCCAGCTCACCCAGAAACTGTTCGACAGAACTGTGGCAGGAGTGAACAGGCGGAGCTAGGCAAAACATTTTTTTTTTAATTTAGTATTTCTATCGCTTTTCTAAACCAAATCACTGAAACCAAACCTTGACAAAATGTTCTCGGGGATATGCAAGTGTCTATGACGAAAGCATGAAGGGCACATGAATTTGAAAATAAAAATCGAGGAAGCCCTGCAGTGGGTTGTGACCTCCTAGGATTCTCCGGGCCCTGCCTGAGACTCCCCCTGTCCCAGTGCCTGCCACAGGCCTGAGCACAGAGAAGTGCTCAGAATATTTTCAGAGAATGACTGAATGATATACTGTCGAGAGACATTAATGATCACAGTGATGCTAGAAAGAGCTTCCTAGGCACAGAGATCCATTTTCAAGACTGTATTTTAACCCATGTCAAGGTCCGAAACTATTATGATGGACTTTGATAAATGCATTTGCTATAGATGTTGACAGGATCTCAGACTCTTGCCTATAATCTATCACCTTGCAAACAATTATTGCTTCATGGTGGGCAAATCATGGTAACCTTAGAAATATAGGTCATTTTTGCAATTTGATGGGCATCGTACCTTGGAGAGTACTGTCTTATGGTAGTGCCCTCTAGCCCAGATGCCCTCCCCGTGCAGCGGGGGAAGACAGGGTAGGAGAGAAAGGATAGGGTTCCTCTGCACCAATACTAGGCTAGACCTGGCTGCCCCCAGTGGAGGACCGAAACTGAGAACAGAGGACACTACATTGGGCTTTTATGAATGCTGTGCTGTTGCTGTGGGTGAGTTGGAAGGAGAATATTGAAGAGGCTGAAAGGGTAGAGAGAGATGCAGTCTCAAATTCTGTTGGACACAGGAACTTTGGAAAGAGTCCAAGTCGGTTTGGTTTGGATTGGGCCGCTGCTGTTGCAAAAATAATTTCAGTGAAAATCCAGGTCTGTAGAAAACAGCTAAAAGCAAAGGTGAATCCAAATATGGCATTGATCATATTTCCCACTCACCTCTCTTCTGGTGAGAAATCTCACTCATCTCAAATCACAGCTAACCTCATGATGAGGAGAATGTTATTTCTTTTTAAAATTAAAGTCTAGTTGACATATATTAATTATTTCAAGTGTACGATGTATTTCTTGACTATGAAGTCTAACACTGGTGTCTTTGTGTGAACGGGTCAGTGTTTTGGGTGGTTGGGATGGAGACGTTGAGGACAGAGCAGTGGCAGCTCACAGGGCCCCATAAGGTGGCTGTGGTGGGGGGCCCCTCTGTGACAACAACTGGGCTTCCATGAGCAGTCAAGGTCCCAGCGTGGCCACAGTAGACATGGCCACCGTAGGGTGAAGAGGTTGGGCAGGTACTGAGCACCAAGAGGACAGATCTGTCGGCTGTCAGACCCTCTCTCTTGTTCACAGTCTTCCTGTAACCAGATAACAGTACACTCAGAGAACACTGGCCCTCTCTGGGTTCCAGAGGATGTACCATGAGTGATCTAAGCCAAGCATGGTTATCTTTTTTTCTTTTTGTGACCGACTTAGCTGTAGGCATGTGACACAATTCTGGCCATGGAGACCTATGGGGAAATTTGCTGGAGGTTCCTGGGAAGGAGTTTTTGCTCTCTTTAAGGAAGTGGGTTTCTAAGGTGTGAAAAGAGGTGTTCTCTCTTCTTTCAGAATCAGTTATAGGTGGAGGTGATACCTGGATCCGAGGCAGCCACTCTAAACTGTATTAACTTCCGGTGGCTGCTGTAACAGATTACCACAGACTCGGGGGCATAAAACAACAGGTCTATTCTCTCACAGGCCTGATGACTTCGAAGGCCAAGATTAACATCCCCGGGCTAAAATCAAGCCCCTGGAGATTCCAGAGGCGAATCCTTGCCTCTTCCTGTTTCTGGTGGCTGCAGGCACGCCCGAGCTCACCTCTGTGTAACTCCAATCTTCAATGCCAGAGTCTTAAAGTCTTTTTCCGCTCCGTTTTCCTGTCTCCTCCTCTGTGTGTTATAAAATCTTCCTTTGCCTTCCATTTATAAGGATACATGAGATTCCATTTTGGGCCCACCTGGAACCTGGATACTACACTGATAATACCCCCAACGTGTGTGAGCTTGATTGTCTACGTGTGTCCGCCAAACTCCGTCTGTGTGTGTCTGTTCAGTATCCCCTCTCTGCACATTGTTCTGTTTCCTTTGAACTGTCCTTCTGTGTAACTGAATCCCATGCATCCTTCAGGAGCTGGCTGTCGTCCATGTTCACTGTGTGTCCTGGTATCTGCAGTTAATACTACACTCACCATATTTATTGCTTGGCTACTTCTTGACATTTGTGCTACTTCTTGACATTTGCTTGGAGATTTGAGCCTGATGTGTACCTTGTATTTTTCTTTAATTATTTCATGTGCTCAAGCCTTTCTTTAATCAGCCAAAGCATCCACTCCTTGAGGGAAGGGCTCCTTGTCTTTACTATAATAATCCGTAAGCCTCACTCCCAGGCAACTCTGATTCAAAGATTGCTGGGCACAAGGAAGGTACTCTCTAGGCAAAGTACTTGTTGAACTCTTCTGAATGGTGAATGTCTTGTAGGGCCAGCAGCCTGGGTTTTCATTTCACCTGAAAAAGACAGCTTCCACAGGGATGTGCAACGTGGCTCTTCACAGGAGGCCTGTTGGAACTAAGCTGGGATGGAGTGGTTTTATGCTAACCTGGAGCAAGCTCAGTTTGTACTGTGGAAACCATTTGGCACGATATTTTATGGCAGATACCAAATAAGTCTGATGCCTTTAAAATGCCTGGCTTGCTGAGCTCTCTGTTTCCAAAGTAGCCGATTAAGGTCGTATGTGGCAGTGACTATTTCAGAGGCAGCAATTGGTAAGAGTAATTTAGGATTTCAGGAAATCAAAAGGGGAGTTTCCTTCAAAAGGAGACTCTCATCAGGGGCTTTGTTACACGGAGAAAGGGTACCCTTCCATAAACTCAAGGGCATTGCTTCTCTGTGAGCTCTCAGCAATATTAAATGGAATTTCCATATTTTGTCAACCCTAAGACACATTTAAGAAATATTTTTACATCTATGAATTTAGGGTACAGCTTGCAATCATAATAGACCCGTGGCACTGTGCTATAATGGTCAATTTTGGGGCATGGACATCAAAATTTACAAAATGATTGAATGGGGGCTGGAAGAAAATCCTAAAGATAATAGTTCATCAGTTTTTGTTTTTTAAAAGTTGTGTCATTAGTGATGAACTAAGGCATGGCATGAATTGGAAAAGGACATGCATTATGGAGGAGTCACGAAGTAATAACTGTCAGGCACAGAATATGAAGTAGTGATGGGATTAGCTTATTTTTCCTCTTGATGGATGCACAGAGTAATACATGGCAACTGGCTAAGTCTAAGTGAGTTTAAAAGAGAAATTTAAAATTCTGCTTTAAGATGATGATAAAGCATTGGCCATATTTTTTACTGGCAGAATTATTTCTTACTAACCCATTCTGTAATTGTTTATCTAGCATGTAGTGTTTTCTTAGATTCAGTGAAGTCAGCATCAAGGAGGTTTTAACGACATGAAAAAATGAGTCACATAAAATTATTCTCATACAATAAAAAAGTACCTTAAGATTCAGGCAGAGAATTTAAGAACCAGGAAGAAATTTGAGTTTACTAGTTACTATTTAGCAAAAGTGTTCACTCTTTGAATGACTTATTTTTCTTTTGTCCTTGCTTGAGATTTTTGTATTTTAATTACTGCATTCGATAATTGGGATACCATGGCTCTTACTGATAAGAAGGGAACTAAACTGGTAACATTGGTAGGCCTTCTATGTTTAACATTTCTAAGCTTAATATTGAATCAGGTGCCCTGCTTGCTGTGGCTCTCTAACAGCACATCCCAGCCATGGCATACATTAATTCAGGTAGAAGAAAGTATCTGTCCCTTTAGCCACAGAGTCCAGGGTGTCCAGAACACCTTGATAAGCTTATTTGGCCATATAATGCCTATATTTTAACCCCAGTGTTGTACAGACACTATCATTTCCTGGCTGCGTCCTGACAGGGAAAGTGTTGGGAAAGCACTGCTCTGATAGGTTGCTGGTTGCTGCTCTGCAAGTATATGGAACAGACAATGTTAAGGACCCCATCATCTCTAAGGTCCTTTTGGGTTATGTCCAAAAGTCTTCCAGCAAGAGTCATGCCATTACTGCCCTGGTCCAGAAATATTTCTTTCCACATTTTTAATCCCAAGGAAGTTCTATCGTAATTTACACACCTCTCTCCAACCAAGTAGAAGAAGGAACTTTGTACTAAAGAGTTAAAGCACTTAAATAGGCATTAATTCTACAAAAGGAGTCTTTAAAATGTGGTCTCTGGACCAGCAGAATCAGAGATAATGGGAACTCATTAGAAAGGCACAATCTTGGGCCCCAATCCATATCTATGAGTCAGACATTCTGGGATGGGGCCTAATTTTTCCTTTAAGAAGCCCTCCATGACCTAGCTGGTTTGGCTCAGTGGATTGAGCATGGGCCTGTGGACTGAAGGGTCCCAGGTTTGATTCCAGTCAAGGGCACATGCCCGGGTTTCAGGTGTGATCCCTAGTGGGGTAGGGGGTGCAGGAGGCAGTCAATCAATGTTTCTCTCTCATCATTGATGCTTCTATCTTTCCCTCTCCCTTCATCTCTGAAATCAATAAAAATAATATATATTTTTAAAAAGTCCTCCACATGATTCTGAGGCTTGCTTGGGTTTGAGAACCACCAATTTATAGTTTTCAGAACAAATAAAACAAAAATAGAGCTCTTGGTCTCTTAACAAAAGACAATGGGATATGGGCCACAGAATGAAGTCATGCTTTTTCTACTGTCTTTTTGTGTGACTTTGGGAAATATTACTTAGCTTTGCTCAAAGTCTCAGTTTCTTCCAGTATAAAATGAAGGCAAAGGGTTAGATCTTCTCTTGGTTTCTCATGTTCCTTTTTTTTCCCATTGCCCGCTGTGTTTTTAAACTTCATTAGGTCCCGCGTAGTATCTTTTACAGACCATGGCGGTGGGGCTATGTGTGGGAGTTGCCAGTTCTCAGGATTCTTTCATGATGTTGAGGAAGGGAGACGTGTCTCTTTACAGGGGAGCAGCCGGGCTTTTCCTGACCAGGGCTTGTCTGGCTTGATGAGTGCATTACTGTGAAGAGGATGAGGGTACAAGACTTCCTTACTAGTCCCTGGGGTCTAATCCTGGTCTGGATATTAACTCCTATTGTGGAATCAGGCAAGTCTTAAAAATTATCTGTATCCAATTCTGCCTGTGATATGAGAAATCAACTAAGGAAATAGAGTTCTATGTACCTAGTACAATGACCACCAGAGAGCGAGTATCCAATAAATGCTCCATTTTTCTTTCCTTTTCAACTCCAATATTTGATTCTTTGGAATTCTTTGCAGACATTGAACCCTGATTTCCGCATTATTATGCGGGTTCCTAAGGTTATCTCCAGCGTGAAGCCTTTGTTGCCAGCGGCTAGTGTTCTTGCCAGCTCATGGGATTGTCCTGGTCCGATGAAGCCTGACTTCCTGTCTTCAATCCAATATTTATTGAGAACTCTGTGCCTTTTTGATGGCCTGTTGCTTATGGGTACCAGCAATTTAGGCTCTCCCATAACTCTAGGTTTCCTCTCTAAAGTGCTGGCCAAATTACACAGCATATTCTTGTTTAAAGGGAGCAGCATAAATGTATAATGTGTGGGTATCAGTAAAATGACATTCTTTAATTAAAATGGTCCTACTATTAGCAGCATTGCCCCGACAAGAGAATTTACACCCCCTCTCTTCCCCACTCCCTTCCCCCATGCAGGGAGCACCCTGTCCTCTGGTACCTATTGTCGGAGGTGTGGGGGGGAGTTAAGCACATGCACTATAGGAGACAAGATAGTGACCATAGAGGCCTGTCAGTCTAGCTTGGGAAAATGATCAGATTGGATAAGGGACACAGAACCCTAGAGGATCTAGGAAACAGATTGGTTAGCAGGTGGACCCAGCTTAACAAAGAGTCTCTGTCTCCCCATCCCCTCTCCCCCACCCCAAAAGTGCTCGCCCCATTCGCTCTCCCATTTTCTCTCCATAGCGATCATGTGGCCCTAGCAGCCCCAGGGCCATTAGCCACACAGCCTCCAAGCAGGCTCCAAGCTGAGCCTGGGTACTGAATACAGCAGCTGCCTGCCAGCCAGCCAGAACGCCAGAACACAGCCGAAACTGGACTAAGCTTTTTTTTTTTTTTTAATTTTAAATATATTTTATTGATTTTTTACAGAGAGGAAGGGAGAGGGATAGAGAGTTAGAAACATAGATGAGAGAGAAACATCCATCAGCTGCCTCCTGCACACCCCCTACTGGGTATGTACCCACAACCAATGTACATGCCCTTGACCAGAATCAAACCTGGGACCCTTCAGTCCGCAGGCTGACACTCTATCCACTGAGCCAAACCGGTTAGGGCTGGACTAAGCTTTTGATACGGACTAAACTTTGGCAGGCACAGAATCTCTGGACCTGGGCCTTATTTCTGGGCCTGATTAAGACAAGACTGGACTTTTTCCACAGTGGATGAATGGAGATGAGACATTGCAAATCTGGGGACAGCCTTCTATTTCCACCCAAATAAATCTTATCACGCCACAACCTCCCACACAGGCTCTCTCAGAATGCTTTCCTAGCAATCCCAGGAAAGACTATAAGCGAGACTACCAATGAGAGATTAGTAGGAATTTATCTTAGAATTTACATGTTTTTTATGCGTATTATTATTTTTTTTTCATAGAATCTTACAATTCTTAGCATCAGTGATGTACAGACTCTTTCCAATAGGTCATTGTACTTAATTCTTACCACAGTTTTGTGAGATAGATGTCACCTCCGTTTAGGATGAGGAAACTAAAGCTCAATTTGAGTAACTCTCCAAAGGTCACTGGTATGTGACAAAACCAGAGTATGAGCTCAACTGTTTTTTTCCAGGGTCAATGCTCTTTCTAGAGAAGACAATATCTCCTAAATATGTATATTTGCTGGGTAAATGGCTTTAGTGTTTGCATAAGTGTTTCTCTGACTCAGGAAGGTCTGAGATGGTGTTAAAATTCAAGTTTAATCCATCAACCAATTAGTATCTATCAAATGCCTGCTGGGTGCAAAGACTGCATTTGATGCTGTGGGAAACACTACCAACAAAAAAGATAACACCGGTTACAGTGTAGTGAAGGAAGAGAAATATACACACATGAAGTGAAGGCTCATTCCATGAGGCATCAATGAGTATTTCAAGTGAGGCAAAGAGTGGCATGAAACCAGGGCTCCTTGGAACCAAGCTGGTTAGGAAATGTTTTATGACTTGACATATCCATCATGCTTTATTATGTTTCTGACATTATTTTATTTAATTTTCATGACAGTCCTGTCCCCATTTTACAGTTGGGTAAATCAAGTCCCAGAGAGGTGAAATGAGCCTCTCTGATACACCTATTTGGCAATTGTAAGGACGGGGATTAAACCTGGGTCTTTCAGATCCAAGTGTCATGCTCCTTCTGCGACATCATTTATTAGAACTAAGTCTGGAAAAGGCTTAGGATGTATGCTTCATCCAGAGTAGGCCTGTAATACTTTAAATGCCAAGAACCAGGGACTTAAAGACCACAAGAATGAGTGTTCCAAGGAGTTGCACAGGGAAAGAGTAGTGTCCCTTCGAAGGAAAGGCACTTGTTTGTTTGTTTTTAAAAACAGCTACACTGCTTTTTGTTCAGGTATGTGCCACGCATTCAAACATTCAAACGAGCAGTTGAAAATTTTGTATACCTCTCTAGAGAGACTCCCATCTCCCACCCCCCAAATACTCCTCCAAATCCTAACAGGCCGCCTGGTGGGGGGGGAGGTGCTGCTGGGGGTGTGGTGGAGGCTGCTGAGAGCTGTGGGCTGCCTTACTCTGTTGCCGGGCTGCAGGGGACTAAGTCTGGTTGGAGTGAGCTGGCGGCCTCCCAGGGACTAAGGTCACCAGAAGCTCAAAGCACTGTCTTTGAAGTGGAAGGAAGTCCCCAGCAAGGCCCTGCAGAGGAGCAGTTTTCAAACATTTCAGGAAATTCAGGCCGCGGCTAAGTAGCCTGTTCCTGGGCTGGAACCAACAGCCTAGGAAGTGGATCCTTCTGGTTACTGAACTGCAGTTGTAACTTTCAGGGGCATCAGCCTGCAGGGCTTTGATGGGAGGCGACAAAACCAGACAGAGTGAGGGAAGCTTTTCCACTGAGAGAGGCAAATGCTGGCGCAGCCCTGAGGAATGAAATCGACCCGCAGCCCCCAGGAACGATGTGACCCACAGGGAAGCCCGCTACCAACTGTTTGCTTCAGGAGAAGGTATCCAAGGGGAAATTTGATTTTTTTTTATAAAGAAAATTTTTAAAAAATGAAGGCTTCTTTTGAAGCAGGGACTTGCTATCTTGGATAAAAATGTCTAATATGTTAGTAAAGAGTATGCCAAGTATAAGGGATGTTTTCTGCTTGTGGTACTTCCTGATAATGGAGCAAAATTTAATTTTCATTAGTAGGTGCAGGGATGGTCCAATTTAAAAAGTCCAAATATGTTAAGCAAATTAGAAAGTTGAGGTCTGTGATACCCGCCACAAACGTGTGTACACCACTAAGCACTCAAATACCTATTGGTAAATCATCATAATTTTTCCATTTTTGAAGGCTTTTATCAGAATTCAAATCTTCTGGATTCTCAAAGTTTAGTCTAGTGTTAATTTTATTATAATTCATAGAGAACTGTTAATATATAACAATTCAATTAATTGTTGAACAGCAATTAATAGAAAACTCAGAGTGCACCATACCTGCAACATTCTGGGTAAGTGGATGTGATATAATAGCTGGCCCCAATAAGCCATTGATAATGCAACGTTCTGTTATCTGTTCTCGTGAAATTTGTATGGATTACTTTGATTTCCTCTGTTTCAACCATCTTAAGGATGGAGATATTAAAGCCCAAAGAAGGTAGGCAACTAAAAAATAAGTGATTACATTTTAGATCCAGAAAAAAAAACACACCCTAGTAATTAATCAAAATCAGCCAAGTCTCTTCTTTATAGAGGCGGAATCTGAGGCCAGAGAAGGGCAGTTGCTTGTTCATGCTCATCGAGCCAGGAACAGACTCATGGTGACTACCTAGGGCGCCTCAAGGTCATCGGGTCAGTGCTTAACCCACCAGGCAACATTTGGCATCCAGTTCTTCAGACCACGGACTGTGCTGCACATGCCGTTGTTTTCCCTAGGAGACAAAGGGATGAACTAAATGGTTGATCAAGTCCCTTTCCAGGTCAGTGTGCTGAAATCAGCTGGAAAATTGGAGGAGCCTGTCATTTTCCTCGTTCAGTGAATGGTCAGAGTCCCCACTTGCAAGCAAACACCACTGAGTTAAAAGAGAAATAGAACCAACAATAAACTTTAATTGACATAGAGATACTTAGATTACTTCCAGATTTTTTAAAATACATTTTTTATTGATTTCAGGGAGGAAGGGAGAGGGAGAGAGGGAGAGGGAGGGAGGGAGGGAGGGAGGGAGGGAGGGAGAGAGAGAGAGAGAGAGAGAGAGAGAGAGAGAGAGAGAGAAACATCAATGATGAGAGAGAATCATTGACTGGCTGCCTCCTGCACATCCCCCCTGGGGATGGAGCCCAAATTGAACCATGATCTCCTGGTTCATAGTTTGACGCTCAACCACTGAGCCACCAAGGCTGGGCCCAGGTTTTAATTACTTGGTTATTACCTTAGTCTCCTTACATCTACCAGGTGAGAGCATGCCTCTGCTTTGTTAACACCATCCTCTCCATCCTGTGCTGTGACTCTCCCTTGACTGACGACCTTTTGTCCTCTTTGCTTATCGGAGTGTTTTTCTGCCATCTCCCAGTTGGACTAATTTCCATCTCCACGTGGAGATGAGCAGCATTTTCTTATCATATGTTTTTCATTTTTCCTCAGTGCTTCTGTGTTTTCTTGAAGGGGAAAATGTTTTTAAATCTGCCAACATTTAAAACTCATGTAAAATAAGCAATTCTCCTATTAAAAATTTAAAATAGTACTAATATAAAATTTATAGTGGCCTCACTGTAATTCCATCAGGGCTGCCCCTAGGACATGCTCTGGGAACCAGATCAAAGGAACTTTTCCTATCTGCTGCCAACTTTTCTGTCACTGTGTCCCTTTATTTCTTTTTAAAGTCAGGTTTATTGAGGTATAATTTACATGTGGTGAAATCCACCATGTAGGTATGTATACAGCCCATGAGTTTTGAAAAATGCAAACATTTGTGTAACTACCCACCTTAATCAAGATAGAGAACATTTCCATTACTAGAAAATTTCCCTCATGCTTCTTTGAAATCAAACCCCTCCCCACACCCTGAGCTCTTGACAACAACAAGCTTTTTGTCTGTCCTTATAATATTCCATTTTCTTTAGAATTATATAAATGGGACAATTCAGCATGTAGCTTTTTGACTTTAGCTGTTTTTATTTAGTGTGGCGCATTTGAGAACTTTCTGTGTTGTGCAGGTGTTGGTAGCTCATTCTTTTATGTTGAGTAATATTGCACTGTGTGCATTCCAAACTTCATTGGTAAATATGTGCATATACTACAATGGTCACATCCATTCCCTGGTTGATGGACATCTGGTATGATGGACAGACTCTAAGGTGGCCCTTAGGATCCTTACCTTCTGTGTGCCTTTGACTTCCCTCCTCTCTTTAAGAGTGGGTAGGACTTGTTTCGAACCAATAGAATATGGCAAGAGTAATGCAATGCTACTCTCATGGTTATGTTACTTATATAAAATGATCCTAATAGACAACTCATTTGAGACACTCTTTGCTGGTTTGAGAAAGTAACCAGTCATATAGGGGGAGTCTAAGGATTAAGAGCTAAGGGTGGCCTCTAGGAGTTGAAGACCACCTCCAGCTAAGAGTCAGCAAAAAAGCTGGGGCTATGAGTCACACTGAAGCAAGGAAATTAATTCTGCCAACAAGAGAAGTGAGCTGGGAAGCAAATTCTTCCCCAGTCAGTCCTTCAAGTGAGATCGCAGCCCAGTCAACACCTTTAGTGCAGCTTATGAGAACCTAAGCAGCTAAGCCAGCAGTTCTCAACCTGTGGGTCATGACCCCTTTGGGGGTCGAACGACCCTTTCACAGGGGTCGCCTAAATACATCCTGCATATCAGATATTTACATTACGATTCATAACAGTAGGAAAATTACAGTTATGAAGTAGCAAAGAAAATAATTTTATGGTTGGGGGTCACCACAACATGAGGAACTGTGTTAAAGGGTCGTGGCATTAGGAAGGTTGAGAACCACTGAGCTAAGCCATGCCTTGACTTCTGACTCACAAAAATAATGAGATAATAAATGTGCATTTTTCAAGTCACTAAATTTGTGTTAACTTGTTACACATGTTGGACAGCTATAGAGAACTAATATATGCTAGTTGTTTCCAGTTTTTGGTGATTACAAAAGAAGCGGTCATAAACATTCATATATAAGAATGGGTAAATGCCTAAGAGTGTGATTGCTGAGTCATATGGTAAATTTATGTTTAACTCTTTAAGTAACTACCAAATTGTTTTCCAAAGTGGCTGTACCATTTTCCATCCCCTACCAGCAATGTCTAGGAGTTTTAGTTGCTCCACATCCACATCAGCAATTGGAATTATCTGGTATTTAGACTTTTAGCTATTTTAATAGGCGTGTAATGGTATTAATATACATTTCTTTAATGACTAGTGACGTTCAGTATATTTTCATGTGCTTATTTTCCCCATCCATTACCTCTTCTTTGAAGTATCCAAATAATTTACTCATTAAGAAAACTGTTTGTTTTGTCATTATTGAGTTGTGATATTTTTTATGTATAATGTATATAATCCTTTAACACACACACACACACACACACACACTCAAGTTCTATTTCTGACTTTTTATCCTGTTCTATTGGCCCTGACAGCCATGTTTATACTGAATGACTCTGGCTATAGCTGATTGGACTACATCTGATCTGAGCTGGACCAACCATATCCTCTTTCCCAGGCATTTGGACTTGAGATTCAATGATATCAGCTTAGTCTGTGCTGATTTCTAGAAGTGAGAACGTGACAATTCAGGAGCAGGCTATCATTTTGGAGCAACCAAGTTCAGCCATTGGGAACATAAGAGAAAATACTCTGGTTTGAAGAAAAACAGAGAGAGGAGATTATTGAAGTTCACAATTCTTTTCTTTGGGTTTTATGATTTATTCCTACATTTCTCTTCCTCCACATGTTTTCTTTCTTGCTTAAGATACCTTTGAGTCAATTTTTGTAGTTGGAACCCAAACTGTGTTGGGTAAGATATGCATCAATCCTTTGCACATTCTGTTCCTATAGCTTAGAATGCCATGGTCTAACTGGTTTGTGACTATTGATTCTTGTAGACATCTAAGCATCTTCTGTTTGGTTCAATTTATTCTGACCCTCTTCTCAGGAAGAGGCAATATTTTGTGATAATACCTGTTGCTTACCCCTTCCACCACACTTACTATACACTATTATAGTACTTGAGCTAGATTTGAGTTCCAGGATTTTGGTCTTTAGTATTTTGCATCCCCTGGGAAGAGTGTTGGACCCATGCTCATATGCTGGCAAATGTTTGGAATGAATAAATCCAGTGATTGAATTCAAACACTTGGCTTTTAAACCACCTCAAGGGGCCTCATATTCCTCACCTCTGGAAGCAAGGGTAAGAGCGGCAACACTTCCAAGGCTTGTCTCTGTCCTCTACAGGAGTGGCTCTCATGTGGTTGCACGTTAGCATCCCATGGGGGAGCTTGTAGAAAGTTTTGATACTTAGGCTGTTCCCCCAGTTAAATCACATACTCCGGGGAACAGACCAGAATTAGATTTTTTAAAAATCGTCTGGTATGGGGAGGCTTAAGCAATTAAACAATATAACTAGTACTGATGGCTAGTTTACACTTCCATAAATGCTGAAGTAATTGGTCTGGAGCGTGGCAGGATGGCAGTGTTTTCTAAAAGCTCCCCAGGTGATTCTAATATGCAGCCAAGTTTGAGACCTCACAGCCCTAGCAGTGGCTTAATTCTCTGGCTCATAAAACAATTCTTTTTTTAAAAATATTTTTATTGATTTCAGAGAGGAAGGGAGAGGGGGAGAGAGAGATGGAAGCATCAGTGATGAGAAAGAATCATTGAGCAACTGCCTCCTGCATGCCCCCTACTTGGGATTGAGCCTGCAACCTGGGTATGCGCCTTGACCTGGAATCAAACCTTGACCTCCTGGTTCATAGGTCCATACTCAATGGTTGAGCCACACCAGCTGGGCTCACAGAACAATTCTTTAGGAACAAGAAATCCACGGGAATAATACACTGCATGAAAGTGGGGAAATCTGCAATTCAGATAATATGACCTCGTTTTGCAGGCCTTGGAAGTTGGTACTAATTACATTCGTCTAATGCGAAAATATCAGTTATCCACCTGCCCCAAGTTTTTTCCTCTCACAAACTGTATCATAACCCGTGCTGTAGTTCTCAGGACTCCGTGGGCTGGTAAACGTGAAGTGGGCTGCAGATGCTAAGGGTGGCAACTAGGAAGTTGCTGACAGAAGCAGCCCCCACCCTACCTCGTTGCACTGTCCTTGGTGCTGACTTTGGTAAGGAAAGCAGGGACTCTACATCCTGTGGCTTCCTCTGTTTTGACTTTAGGAATTAATGGTGTTTCTTTGCTTAACTTACAGCAATTAATGGTGTTTATACTGGCAGGGGAAAATTAATGCTGTTGCATTGTTATGAAACACAAAGCAAGGATAGAAAACATTTTGGTTGGTAATCAAGAACTTATCTTCTGGTGAGTTTTGTGCCTGGCTCCTTCCCAAGACTGCACAGTGAGTTACAGCTGACAGAAAGGAACCAAAAATTATGACCATTTTACTGAGGCATGGCAAAGCTGCCAACCAGGCAGTATGTAACAGTGAATCTAACCTCTAGTGGGATTTCTTTGTCTAAGCATTCAGTCTGGACTTCCCTTTGTAATTTGCCTCTTGGGCATGTTAGAATCAATTTCTTTGTACCTAAACTGACTCTTAGGACTCAACTGCTATGGTTTTACTATTTGGTCTCTCTCTACTTCATGGTCTCTCTGTACCTCACCATGATCTGTCTGAGCATCCAAAGTCTTCATCCTTGTTGCTATTGGGTAAACACTTGCAAAGAAATATCATAGCAGAATCCCTTAACAAGGTAGTTGTGTTTCAAATAATTAGAAGGCACATTTCTTGCTCATTCCTTACTCTACTTATTTTAACAGATCACCCAAATGATAATCTCTTTGAATTGGAGTTCTATCAGTAGCTTCACCAAACAAATGTTTGTGGCACTCTCATGGTCCATGTTGATTGGCGGCTGGCTGGGGGCCCTGCTCTGCTTATCTGCTCCCTGACCCAGGGCAATGGAACAGCTACTATATGCAATATTGTCGGTAGCTTTGGCAGAGAGGAAAAGAATGTACAAATTATGGGGCCAGCTCTGTCATCACTTGTCACTTTTTATTGGCTAAAGCATGTTGCAAGATCATGCCTATTTCAAGAAGGCAGAGACATGTAATTCTATCTTTGCCCAGAAGGGGGAATGGGGATATTTGGGGAACACACAGGCAATCCCGTTTTGATAATAAAAGTTCACCTAGAAACACTAAGAGGAGAAAGATACACAGTTTTGAAAACAGCGCTTTAAAACGAGAGCCCAGGCATCTCCAGAGATGATCTGAGGATTAATTAGGTGAGTGTGCATGTGACCTTGAGCATGGAGACCTAAGTATTTAGGGTCCACATTAGGAGCTTGTCTGTATAATTAACATATTTATAACCAAAGAACAATACCGCTGGGTGTACTGAAAAAAGACAACTTTGAAACCCTCACATAATAGGTGAAGTAACTGGGGCCCAGAGATTGGAGGTTTTTCTCCTACCCCCCCCAGTATCTTACAGTGAGGGGCAGAACCAAAAATAGGATCCAGTTCTGAATCTGGTCTTTGTTTTGTATAGTATTATTTCTTAATTTATTGATTCTAAGGAAAGGTTGAAAAAAAAATAGGTTCTCCTATTTTCCAACTAAAACAGCTGTGGACTCAGAATATGTGAACTTTGAACAGATTTGCCTCCAGCTGTTCTTTCTGACTTTGCCCTTTGGCTAAAGACACTATCCAATTTATAATAACATTTAGAATTCCTTGCTTTTGACTTCTAAGTGTGTTTTTTTTTTTAATATTTTATTGATTTTTTACAGAGAAGAAGGGAGAGGGACAGAGAGCTAGAAACATCGATGAGAGAGATCGACCAGCTGCCTCTTGCACGCCCCCCAGTGGGGTCGTGCCCGCAACCAAGGCACACGCCCCCGACCGGAATCGAACCTGGGACCCTTGAGTCCGCAGGCCGATGCTCTATCCACTGAGCCAAACCGGTTGGGCTGACTTCTAAGTGTTAATTGGTGGTGCAGACTTGTTCCTCTGTTTTGTTTAGTGGGTGAGTTAGTTTTGATCAATGCTCTATTAATGTATTATAAAATATGTAGGTTTAGAGTCCATAATCCAGTGGCTTATGGGAATTATTTTCAGGGGAAATGCATTCACCCCAATCAGAAGACAGGATTAGTCGGGCTTGTCCTGCTAAATTGAATCAGACCGTTATAAACCATCAGATGTTCCAAGCATTGATCTTTTTAATGAGAAATGGGTCTATAAGATCTGTTTTAGTCTTCTGTAAAATCTCTTATGGATCTGAACAGAGCTTCTCATCATTTAGATACATATCAGGATCTGAAGATGGGTTAGGCTGGGGCCAAGTAAAATTAGCTTTTGATGGCCCAGCCAGGTAGAACACGTCTAATTTGTTAACTTGCTGACCCTCTTTCTTCCCTAAGCCCAAAGGTTCAAAAGACCAGACACGAGTGAATACCTTTTATAAAGAAAAGAATAAGACCAAAGCAATCTAAGAGGAGCTTGTTGGAAAATTTTCATAAAGTGAGCGGTCTCCCCTGCTGGGGGAACAAAGCACCTGGCCTCTTTGCTTTCCTGTCACATCCGCAGCGCCTGTCCTGAAATTCAGCTTCGGGCCTAACAACTGGAGTTGACTAGTTAAGTGGGTTTTAAAGTCACCCAGCTGTTCTCGTGTCTCAAAAATAAAACTCACCCAGCTGGTAGGTGGGAGTTTCCGACTGTGACCCGGGAAATGGAGGCCTGGAGACAGATGTGGAGTGGAAGGGAGACGCAGGGGTTACATCCCTCAGAATCCGCCTTCTCCTGGTCTACTCAAGTGCTGTGGGTGGGGCTGCCCACGGAAAAGGGTCTGCATGGTTAGGGACAGGGAGGCTTATTTCTTACTTTGCTCTGCAGATGAGTGGGAGGGGAGGGACATGGTATGATGGGCTCATTGGATGTTAGAGCCGGAAGAGGTCCTACGAACAGAGTCTAATCATTTTAGAGATGATGGAGCTGAGATCCACAGGTGGACATGTTTGGCCCATGGACACACAAGTAGTTGGAATCTAGTTATTCCTACTCTACAGAGAGTTCTTCTTAGTCTTATAACTTCTAAGGCAGCCTGGGGAAGATGTCTATGATCTAGACCCTGGTGTTCAAAATCCTGCAATATAATAGGGAAACAGTATAATAACATACACAATTTTTGATAAATAGTGTTTATCAGCACCAAAGTCATTGAATATGCTGAATGCACCTGAACACGTTACTTAACCTATCTGGTTCTTTGGTGCCTCTTCTGTAGGATGTTAAAGACACACACATACAAATATAAGTAGCAAACAATACAATTAAATATAGAAACTCAATATTTAGAGAAGCCATGCTCTTGCCCTGGGGGTAGGGAAGAGGGAAGGATGAGGACCTGCTCTGATCCTTTCTCCAACTTGGCTGCTCCCAGATCAGAGGCAGAGCACTGAGGTTCTCCTTCCCCTCCCTCCAGGCAGGGTCCTTTCCTGGCTGCCCATCTGCGGTCTTTTGTCTTAGATGGAGTCCCAGTGTATTCCCTTGGAATATACCCTCATTTGGCCTTTGCCCAAGACCCTGATAAAGAAGTGTATTTCTCTCACTCTTTGAACTATTCATGGTGGCAACGTAACTCTGACAGAGTTATCAGACCTGGAAGGTGAGGCCCAGAGAAGAGGTGGCTGCTCTGTTTTTTTTCCTCCTCTTTCCAAGGTGACAAGTGATTTAGCTGGTACCTTCATGGTCTATAAGAGGAGGCAAATGACCGTTAACTGAGGACTCTGTCTTGAGCACTCTGATAGTCTTTTGTGGACTCCTGCATAGATCCGATGAGTCCCCCTGTCTGTAAATAAGCTCCGTGCAGACTGGGCTGGTCCAGCCTGGAGCCAGGAGTCCTGAGTTTGATTCCTCACTCTGCCACAGCTGTGTGATCTTGGATGAGAATTTATATCGCTGATTCTTTGTTTCCTCATCTTTAAAAAGGGGACTATTTTTCTGGGTTTCCTACAAGGTTGTTAAGGGGATATAATGAAATAATGTATGTGAAAGCGCTAACTATAAAGGATAACACATCTACGTGTCTATTACCATGAATGTCAGATAGAGAAGGCAGGGCTTACCCACGGGTTAAAATGTAGATGCTGAATGGGAACATGCATGAGCAAGCCTTATTGTGACTTGGTGGTTATTTACCCCAGGCCAATTTTTAGGTGGGGCATGCTGCCCCTAGAGACTAAGATGGGGGGGAAGTGAGGGGGAACGAACTGGACAAGAAGGTTGATAGGTATTGAGAACTCCTTTTCTCTCTATTTCTCATTCTCTTACTTCCCCTCTTCTACCCACTCATCCTGACCTCTCGCTCACGTTTCCCCTCTCCTTCCTTTCCTGTAATGCTATTTTTCTGTCAATGTCAGTCATTACCAGTGTGAATCAGCCCTGTAGTGGGAAAGGAAACCTCAGATGAGCGTACACCTATCTCCCGCACACGTGCTAGGAGGGAGCTGCGGACCACTGGGCGGGGGTGGGGGTTGGGTAGAATGGAATGTAACTGCTGCCCTGTACTCAGGAGTTGAGTCTCCTCTCTGTTTCGCGTACACAACTGTCCTCCCCCGATCCCAGCCGGTGAACTGAGTCATGAGCCAGCTGTGCATTTGGGGAAACAGCTGGCCCAAGCCTGCCTTTGCTGCAATGCTGTGAAAGTGAACGTGTGTCTGAACTTCCCTTTTCCATGGCGGGCTTGACCCATGTGTGGTGTCTCTGGCCAGAGCATCTTCTGACCAAAGCCATAAAAAAAATGCCAAAGTCTGAAATGGCTATTTGGAGGACTTTGCCAGTAACCCCTGGTCCCAGCCATATAGGTGGTGGCAGAGAACTACTGAAGTTGAAGTGAGAGAAATATACTCCCCTGGTATTGGTACGGGGGATACAGAAACAATCCTCCATGGGCAGGGGCATGGCAGCTAGTTGTGGTGTCTCATGATGTTTCGATGCAAACAGCTGCAAGGGCACCTGGGGCTCTGCAGGGACCCTTGCAGAGTAACTATTTTTGGGAGTATTTCCAGGTGGAGGGAAGCTAGGCGACCATTTTTGACTTCTGCTCTGCTGTGCCCAGGTGGGCCTCAGTTCTGCAGCTTTCTTCTCTCCTAGACTTGAAGAACTTCCATTGCAGTACAGCTTTGCGCTGAAATCACCTTTCAAACCAGAAGAAACCCATAAACAAAAATAAAACCAACAGCCAAACAGCCAAAATCTAACTCTGTGTTTCAACCTAGAGTTACCAAGCTATATGTTTATTCATTAGTGCATTTATTCTTTATCACATACTTGAGTGCTGATATGTGCTATGCACACATAAATAAACCAACACCTCCCTTCCCTGATCTCAGAGTACAGCACAGAGAAGAGCCCAGCTATAGCCCAGTGAATACCCAGAGGGGAGTCCACACCTCAACTTCTTGAACAGAGTCCCTCTGACTCATGGGCAGGGGAAGATGAGTTGTAGGAAGCACATTTGAAATATTATGTATGACACTCAAATGTTATGGCTAAAAGTTCTTATCCCTGGAAGGAGGACCTCTGAATCCACTTTAATAAATGGATAAAATCCTTGCAACTAGTTCATCTAGGTCTAGTGTATGTTAAGGAATGAAAATCCTAAGGCCTTGACAAGCCACCTCACCTTTCTGAGTATGGGTTTAGTACCTTTTTTTAAAAAAATGCTTTTAGTGATTTTTCTTTAGAGAGAGGAAGGGAAAGGGATAGAGAGAGAAACATTAATGCGAGAGAAAAAACACCATTGATGAGAGAGAAAAACATCATTGATCGGCTGCCTCCTGCATGCCCTACCTCTCCCCAACAGTGGACTGATCGCACAACCCGGGCATTTCAATTTCTGGTGCCCCGACCAGAAATTGAATTTGGTGACCTATTTGGCCCCTGATTCAGCCAGTTTTCTAGCCCTGGGAGCAACACTTCCATGCTCTGCCCACAGGGGGATCCGTGTCCCCGTAGATCTGTACCAGACTGAGCTGTGTGAGGGTGTGGAGGTGGCCGACTTCCTATAGCTTCTCAAATCCCAGTCTGCTGCAGTGGCCTCTGATAGCTCCGTGCTGGGTAGGGTGCAAAGCTTCTCACCATGTACTTCTTGGCCCAGCATTTATTTATGTAGTGAAACCAGGGCAAGGTGTGGCCAGAGCAACTTTACACATGAAAACTAGTCTTAGGATATGGAGGAGAGGAGGTGCACTTCTCTTCTGCATTGGAAAGCAGAGAAGTTGATTATCAGTAAGTATATGCATGGGCTTCACCTGGTTGAACTGTCCATGCTGCAGGCCCAGGGCAGTCCCCCATTGGCTGAGTCTTGGGCATGGAGGTTTGTGCTGGCTGCAGAGATCCCATCTGGTCTCTGGAGCGATTTCAACAGCATTGCTTAGAAGTTATGCTTCATAGAACATGACACGGAAAGATTTCTGGCAGTCAGAGCTCTGGCTGCAGCCAGGCACCACACCCCAACGCGTGCCATTTTCTACACACAGCTCTGCAGAGCTGCTGCCCTGAGAAGTCACAGCAGGCACCCAAACAGCTGCACAGTGTGGTCCCAAGTGTGGGGACGAGAAGCAGAAGATCTATGCATAGGCAATGGGACTCTAGGCCACCCTTCTACAAACCCCACAGCGGCCAGCCCAGCCTCAGCCCAGAACAAGGGCAAGTGAGAGCTTCTTTGGAGCCAAGTGGTCAGACATCGGTTAGTGTCAACATTGTTAGGTCCCATGTCCCATGTCTGACGTTGCTGTCCATTCTTATAGGTACTCATTTCAATTCAATAAATACTCATTCAGGACCAACTGTGTCCCCAGAGCTGTGCTGGTGTGGAGCACAGAGCACACTCCCTGACAGCGGGAGCCTGTATCCCATCACTGCCCTGCTTCTACGCAGAAAGGCCACATTCTGAGAGTGGTCTCTGTCCCGGAAGATGTTCATGACAGTTTCCGCACTGAGCAATCTAAGGTTGTCTCTGATAGAGGCTCTTTCTTCTCTTGCCTAATTTTTGTTGTTGATAAACCTCACCTGAGGGTAATTTTCCATTGATTTTTAGAGAGAGAGTGGAAGGGAGTGGGGAGAGACACAGAGAGAGAAACATTGATGACCTGGGGCAGGGGATCAAGGGTGCAACCCAGCTACGTGTCCTGGACCAGAATCGAACGCACGGCCCTTCAGGCTGCTGGCCGATGCTCTATCCACTGAGCCAAACTGACTAGGACTCTCGGATAATTTTTTCTGCTCAACCGGTTTCTGTGATTTTTTTTTAAACTGTTGTTTACTGCCCTACTGGAATTCTGACCGCAAAGTTTGCCTTGACTCTTAGTATTTATATCCCAATTCACGTCGGATCAGTGTTTTCACTGTTATTCTGAAAGTTTTACTTAGATCATTATTTCAAATAATAGAGGTGTCCATCGAATGGAAACATGTACTATCAAATATTAATGTTTACCATATTTGATCTTTTTATTTTTCAAAAGAGATTAAACATTACAGACTTGATCTTCTCTGTATCCATCTAAGTTTTGAACGACCGCTTGCCTTGAAAACTGACATGTAATTTATAAAGAAATAGCAGGTGGCCTGGCCTCCCTGCCTCCCCATAGGGAGGCAAGAGGCCTTGTTTACTAACCTGGAGGTTCTTGATCCATTACGCAGGGAATTTCTCCCTTGTTTGTGGTCCTTAATGGCTTTGCTTTGAGGACAACAAAGAAGAGGATTCCACTCCTTTAAGGAAAAATAATACATTTTAATACATTATTTAATAATAATGTTTCACTTCCAATAAAGTGACTCCAGAGGGCAAACTGGTCGTTGGAAGGTCAGTGCCTCGCCTCTTTTTATAAACAATTAGCTGATATCTATTGGGCACTTACTATGTGCTAGTCACTGTTCTGGGAGTTGAACAGGCAACCTCTCATTTAATCTTAAAAGAATGGCTTTTTGAGAGAGGTATATTATTAACCCCATTTTACAGATGAAAAAACTAGGGAGTGTGGGTGTTACTAGCCCAAAGCCCCACATTTAGGAAGTGGTGGACTGGGATTCAATTCAGGCCGTCTGCCAACAGAAACTATATATATTAAGTAGAGATTTCTGTGAGTCCCTGAATATCGGCATATGATGGTGTGATTTGATGGGCTCAGTGAAGGTCACCTGCCCATAACTTTCTTCCCTTCTGCAAGTGTCCTAATAGCTCAAATCCCATTGGTTTCCCAGGGTTCCCATAACAAATGACCACAACCTGGGCATCTTAAAACAGCACATTTATTCTTTCATAAATGTGAAATCCAGATGTCGGCGGGGCCATGCTTCCTCTGAAGGCCTTCCCCTTCTGGATGGCCCTGGTGTTGACTTCTGGCAGCATAACTCAATCCGCGCCTCCACCCTCACATGACCTTCTCTGTGGCTTCCCTCTTCTTAAGAGGACACCAGCCATTGGAGTGAGGGCCCACACTAAATGTACAACGATTTTACCTCAAGACCTTTAACTAATTACATCTGCAAAGACCCTACTTCCAGATAATGTCACAGAACAGTGCACACACTATTTCAGATTTATTCTTTTGGATTTAGAATGGCCCTTTCCAGGCTTCTCTTTTAACAATCAAATTTTCCTAGGAAAGACTTTTTTTGTGTGTGGATGTGTTTGGGATTGTTTACTTGGGGACCACAGCACATTGGGAGTCCTGGAAGAAGTCAGGAAATGAAGATGAGACACAGATGGGAGGGAAGGAATTGAACATGGATTCCAGTTAATCCGTAGTTTAGATAAAGGTTTTGCTGACTATATTCTCCTGAGAAGCATTCACAGAAGGGGCTAAAGAAGCAGTCAACTATTCAGTACAAATCTCCACCTACCAGTTTGCTACCATGAGCTCTAATTGCACTGGGGCCTGCATAATTTTTTGAAGTGGTATTTAGAAGTACAGATTGTAAATTTCACTTGCAACAATATAAACAATTTTTAATTGCACAGAAAGCAAACTGCCACCGGCAAAGCATTTAAATACAATGCCCCCTCATTTTACAGAACATGTAAATTGTCTCTCAGTTACTTTTAAACCTGAAAATGTCAAGTTTGCAGAATCCATCTGGCCTTCTTCCTGAATGTATTTTTTTGGAGCATTTTAGGAAAAGCACCGCTGAATGACTAAGAAAGGATAGTACTGGCCCAGCCAGTTTGGCTCAGTGGATAGAGCGTCGACCTGTGGACTAAAGGGTCCCAGGTTCGATTCCGGTCAAGGGCACATGCCCAGGTTGCGGGCTCGATCCCCAGTGAGGAGCGTGCAGGAGGCAGTAAATCAATAATTCTCGCTCTTCATTGATGTTTCTATCTCTCTCTCACTCTTCCTCTCTGAAATCAATAAAAATATATTTTAAAAGGATGGTACTGAACATGGAACTAAAACCATTTCCCACCGAGATCTTAGGACCATGGGCCAGTTTTTCATGTTTCATTGCCTCAGTCTCTCCATAAGCCAGTTTACCTCCCAGGGATCCTGTGAGCTTTACAGACACACATTTAGACAAAAGCAGGCAATCTCATTGCCACTAACATGTAGAGCACTGTGTGTGCAATTGTGTGCTTTTAAGTAGATATGTGTGCGGTGGTGGGAGGTGTTACCTTCTTTCTAAAATAAGCAGGGATTTGCCTGGCCAGTGTGCTCAGTTGAGCATTGACCCATGCACTAGGAGGTCCCTAGTTCGATTGCCAGTCAGAGCACATGCCTGGGTTGCAGGATCGATCCCCAGTGGAGGCCTATGCAGGAGGCAGCTGATGGATGTCTCTATCTCTCTCCTATCTCTCTAAAAATCAATAAAAGCACATTAACATATATAGCTTTTAAAAATGAACAAAATAAGTAGAGATTTTTAAATCTCCAAGAAGCAGGGGTTGTGTACCCAAATCATTCAAATGCCCTCAGCCAATATTATATAAAAAGAACCTCCAGAACTAGCACTAAAAAGTGTTTAACTGGAAAAAAAATTCTGAACTAAGTTTGCAAGTGTTATGAGCTCCTGGATTTTAAATTGATGAAGATGATGCAGAGGTCGATGATTGCATTATGCAACTTTGATTAGGACAGAAAGACTTGTATTACAACATTCACTCATCTAGCATTTACTTGACTGTTCTACCTTCAAGATAAATGTAAAATCCAATCACTTCCCACCCTCTCCGCCATTACTGGCCTGTTCCAAGACATCATTCTGGCTGCATTTTTTTTTTTTTTTTGGCAGTTGTCTTCTAGTGTTCTCACTCTTTGTACCCTTACTCATCCTCCAGCCCATAATCTACATGACAATCTGAGTTAACCTTTTAAACTGGTAGGTCATGGGTTTCTGTGCTCAGAGCCTTCAGTGACTTTTCACCTCACCTAGGGCAAAAACCAGACGACTAAGAGATCTACAGTGCTGTACACAATCTGATCTCTGCTACCTTTCTCTGCCCTGTTCACTCCAGTCCAGCCATACGCACCTCCTTTCCAGTCTTTGAAAATGCCCCAAATGGCCTCATCTCAGGGCCTTTGCACTTACTGTCGCCTCTGTCTGGAATGCTCTCTGTTTTCCCTGACAGCCTCAAGTCTTCCTCCATCATTTTTCTAAAGGTCTCAAGCCTTCCCTCACCACCCTTTATAAAATAGCACCCTTCATACCTTCCTCATCCTCCTTACCCTGAATCATTTTTATCTACAGCAGTTACCCTCTCAGGACACAATATGTATTTATTTGTTTTATTGTCTGTCTTTCTCCACAAGGATGTATGCTTCATAAGGGAGAATCTAGGACTGTTTTACCACCTCTGTATTCCCAGTGCTCAGAAAAGTGCCTACTGTGTCATGGGAATTGAATAACTCATTAGCTAATCGAATAACCCCCATTTCTTTGTCTCTAATAGAAAATAGTAGCAACTCCTCTGCCTTGCTTTTCTTAGGGTTCTATGGGGCTCATATGCAACCTTAGAAGTAAAACTGCTGCCTAAATCCTAAAGAACTATAGTCAAATGTGAGCTGTGTTATTCCCTCTAGTCTATGGGGTGAGGTGACTCTAAAGTAAAACTTGGCCTTGAATTCAAGAGAGTAGGTGGCGTTCCCTGGATAACTTTGGGATGCACTTTGTGGTATGAGCTATTTTAAAATATGAGAATTTGTGGATTTGAAAATAATCTAAAAAGTCGTATAGCCTAGCAACTTATTTGATATTAAAATTGGTTTTAGCACATCATTTCTGTCATCAGTCCCAGCTTGAATGCTCCAAGTGGCTAGGAAGTCATTGAGCTCTTCTTTAAGTCAGTCCCTTCTGGTAATGGATATTTTAGCCCCTAGAACATTCTTGACATTCACACAGTGGTTCCCTATACCAACCCTGTAGTCCAGAATCCAGGTGGAAATCTTCTGTCCTGACCCTCCAGGGTTTCTCCGTCATCTTTTTTTTTGGTTCAATTTTGCTTAGGACTTACCACTTCCCTGACCCAGGACACTAGAACCCTGGGGGCTGCTGCTGTCTGCAGACACTAGGCCATTCTGACAAGAATGGCAATGAGCACTGAAGCTATAATTCAGGAAAAACTTGTGCCAGCTGCTGCCCACCGGGGTTCCCATTAGCTTGTCATTTCTTTGTGCTACTGTATACTTTCTCTGACAGGGACATGCCAGCTCTCAAACCTCTCCCTCAGGTCCCCATTTTGTCTCTCCTCAAATGTCCCCCGTTGTAACCACTTATTTTCTTGCTTGCCTCTTTGCCCCAATCCTCTCCCAACCCTCCTCTTGTTATCTGCAGGAGAAATTGTTGTTCACCTCCTGCCAAAGTGGCTGAATACCCTATTGATTTCCCCGGCTCTGCCTTCATGACCTTGAGCAAGTCATGTCCCTTCTGTGCCTAGCTATTTTCTCATCTGAAATATTTAACTTTAGTTTCGGAGTGAGTCCTAGTTATAAAAATTAGGAATAAAAAATACTTAGACTCAATGTTGGTTAATAATGTCATTGAATGAATATTTATTGAACACCCATCTGGGGCCATACATGATCTAGATATCTAGATACCAACCTGGGTATCCTGGGCCTGCTTTCAAACCAATTAGTTTTCATAGAGAAATAGGTAAGACATGTGTAAAACAGGAAATTCATTAATTAGGAATTCTGCTTGTGGAAAAGTGATAGAAGATTTGGTTATCTATATTGGAACCTTGGATTTGTATTGCTTATTTATAGCTAGAATTACTGGTAAAGAGCACAGAATTTAGAATCAAATCACCTGGTTCTGAAACTTAGTCGCTTTTTCACTAGATAAGTTATTTACCGTCTCCATTTCTCATTCCTTTGCAAATGAATATTATAAGATTACTTTTTAGTTTTGATGTGAGCATAAATGAGATAATGCATACAGAGCCCTGGGCAGAGAGCCCAGGATATAGCATGTGTTCATTAAATGGTTGCTCTTACTACTATTGTTGGTGTCCTTAATTCTTATAGTTTGTGTTGTATTTCCTTTAATAATTGTTCTCCCTCTCTACTAGTGCTCCTAGCGTTGCAGCAGTTCTTACTAACTTAGTGCCTTGAAGTTCTAAGAACTTTCAGGATACAAGAAAGGTCAGTACTTGATTTGTGATATTGGAATATTTATGGTAAAGTTGGTAGAGTCATGAGCTTGGGAATGGAGGTCTGTGTCCTTGAGTTCCTTCTCTTTTTTTCTTTGTTTTTTTGCTCAATCTCTCTATGTGCCTCCTAACACCCTCCCACCAAAGCTATCTGCCTGTTATCTATGCAAAAAGATAATCTTGGTTCTTGAAAATGTCTGTGATAAATTATGGTATTTCACTATTATTTACACGTAATGAAGGTGAATTTATTAATTAGGGCTACTTGAACAATAACTCCATCACCTCACTGGTCTCTGATACTGAACACTCTAATTTTTAAGCCCTGGAACCTGTCCTATGATTGGATGAAGATTCAGAAACCCCTTGATCTGAAGAGATGCTTTTGGGAAAACAGGACTTTGGATATTCTCTCTCCTTTACAAAGTGAGAATATATTCTCTTCTTCATTAGGGTAATGACATGGTAGGCTTCTATACTTCCTGATATTTTAGACACAAGTAAGTCTGAGTAGCCGTGACCAGCACGGCTAGAGAGTAGGGGCGACTGGGGATTGAGAAAAAGAGACAGACACAGAGACATTAAGTAAAGCTGGAACCAGGTGGGACACTGTTCTCAGATGGAGAGACAGTGACCCAGAGCTAGTGCAGTGCGTTTATTATATACGGCATGATACCAGGAAATTTTACTAGAGTTTAAGACAAAGGAAAGCTATGTTAAGTCATGCTTAAAGATTAAGTTTTATTCTTCATACTTGTGGCTTCTTGTAATTGTCAGGCCTGGCTGAGCCCCTGGCACCTGGCTGAACCTAGATAATGGCACCCACCCCCTGGCACCTGAGTTAAAGGTCAGGACTGACAACATGCCTGCCTTTGGCGAGGTATGTTTCCAGGGCATGGCTTTGCCGATAACGCTGGACTCAGCAGACAATCTTTGCTCAGGTGCTCTCTACAAGTGAGAAAAAACTTTTATTAGTAGTTCTTTTGCAAAAATAAATAGTATTTCATTTAGACCTTCTTAAACCAACGTGTCAACCTCCCAAGATAATGCAGAAGTGAAATCATCCTATTGTTCCTAAATAATTGATATCTAAATGGGTATCTTCTTATACTAAAAAACACTGAGCTTTCTGTTAGTTGGTATATAATAGAGCCCCATGGTAATCTTGACTCCTATAAGGGTATATATGTCTCTACTATTTGGGAATCCCTCTGGTCCCTGTTGGAAAGAGCTGTCAGCATTTAGATAGTTGCGGTGATGAAGGAGTTAACTGAACCGGAAGTTGGCAAAGTATGATGCTGACAGCAGATGGTGTTGTCACATAGAGGTATAATTGCATTAAAAAGCCCTTCGAAATAGTTTCTCAAGCTTTAGGTAACTTAGATGACATTTAGCATGCTCTGGAAATCACTTAAATGGGTACAGAAATAAAAGAATCACGGAAGAAAAGGTCACCATCTGAATTTGTCTTGAGTCTTACTGAGTCGAGACATCTGAGGCTCTTGTTTAATACTTGGCAACTATTTAGAGCCCACAGAATAGAATAATGTGTCATTGTTGCATTTTTAGCTCATTTTGTGGGGAAGGTCTTCTGTCGCTGCCTAGAGAATATAATGGATTTAGTGCTCTAAAATATGAAGTTGGTGGGAAAAGAAGGAGTGTAAATTATCTTACATTCATATACAGAAAAACTCACTGGAGCTTTTAGAGAAAGGTAGTTAATGCAATGGAAAACTACAGGAAAAACAGTCCTTTTTTTCATGTTAGATTTGTCCCTCTTACTGAATATGGTGCAGTAAGAATTAAATGTAAAGTGCTTTTATAACATTGAGAAGCATTGCCAATATTAATGGGGAATCTAAGATATTTTTTGATGAGGGGAGTATAGGATATACGAAAGACCTGAGAAATAGACTCATAAAAATTTAGAGCTAGAACAAAGGTGTATTTATTAACCTCTTGTTTTAGAGGTGAGACAGGCAAAGTCCAAACACGAGCCAGAGCTGTAACTCTTATCTGGCTTCAAAGTTGTAAACACTTTGCAATTATCCAAAATCTAAAAGATTTCATGGTCAAATATTTCTGTATTTCCCATTATTTTACTACAAACATGAGTATTAGGTAAGACCAGCATGTAAAAGCCTAGGCAGGCAGGACATGGTACTGATGAGGACCATGGATTTGTGATCCAGTCCTGACTCTATTCCTTATTAACTTACATGAAGTTACTTAACTTGTCCGACCTTGTTTATTATTTTGATCAAGGGAACAGTTATTAGCAGGGCGCAAGAGCTTTCTTGCAATGGTAGAATTATTAAAAGCAAAAGATGGCATGGTTTTATCTCCAAATTCTTGTGACTAACTATTCAATTCTCCAACTGTGGCTCACTATAGGTCCTATATAGCCTCCAACTTGTCACAAATATACATATACTAGAGGCCCGGTGCACAAAAATTTGTGCACTCGGGGGGGGGGGGGGGGGCCCTCAGCCGGGCCTGTGCCCTCTCACAGTCTGGGACCCCTCAGGGGATGACCACCTGCTGGCTTAGGCCCGCTCCCTGGGGGATTGGGCCTAAGATGGCAATCAGACATCCCTCTGGCAGCCCGGCAGCCCTTGGGGGATGTCCACTTGCCAGCGGGGAGCAGGCCTGAACTGTAGTCGGACATTCTTAGTGCTGCTGAGGAGGCAGGAGAGGCTCCCACCACCACCGCTGTACTGGCAGCCATCAGCCTGGCTTGTGGCTGAGCAGAGCACCTCCCATGTGAGAGCGCCCTGACCACCAGAGGGCAGCTCCTGCATTGAGCATCTGCCCCCTGGTGGTCAGTGTGTGTCATAGTGACCAGTCATTCCCAGTCTTTCTGCTGTTAGGGTCAGTTTGCATATTACCCTTTTACTATATAGGATAGAGGCCAGGTGCACGGGTGGGGGCCGGCTGGTTTGCCCTGAAGGGTGTCCCGGATCAGGGTGGGGGTCCCGCTTGGGTGCCTGGCCAGCCTGGATGACGGGCTGATGGCTGTTTGCAGCTGGTCACACCCCCTTCAGGGTGGGGGTCCCCACTGGGGTGCCTGGCCAGTCTGGGTGAGGGGCTGAGGGCCGTTTTCAGGCTGGCGGGTGACTGAAGCTCCCAACCTCTCCTTTCTTTCTTTCTTTTTTTTTTTTTTATTCTGGGATTTATTTACCGTCTATAGCTGCCACTGGAGCTGAGAGCTGGCTCCAGCTCTGAGGCTGTGGCTGGCTGAAAGCATTTATCTGGGTTTGTTTAGCTTCTATAATTGAAACATTGTTGCCATCACTGCTGCTCTAAGCTCTGAGGCTGAACCTGGCTGAAAGCAGGTTTCTGGAGCTTGTTTAGCTTCTATAATTGCAAGTTTATTGCTTAGAGTGTAGCTTAGAGCAGGGCGAGGCAGGTGGGGAACGTTGGCTTCCTCTGTCACTGGAGCAAGCAAGCCTCATGTTCGCTTCAGCTGCCTGGCTACTGGCCGCCATCTTTGTTGGCAGTTAATTTGCATGTTGCCCTGATTAGCCAATGGGAAGGGTAGCGAAGTTACGGTTAATTACCATGTTTCTCTTTTATTAGATAGGATTAGCATCATTGGATATGTTAGATCATAAGTAGCAGAGCTACTTACATTAGAGCCTGAACAAAAGGAAGAAAGTTTTCTTGTTTGAGGACAGTGGTTCCCAAACTGTGATCCCTGAGCCAGCAGCATCGATATCATATGGAAACCTATTAGAAATGCACATTATTAAGCCCCACTCCACACCTACTGAGGCAGTAACTCTAGGGGTGGGAAGCATCAGAAACTCTTTTAAACCAGAAATCGATTTAAACAAACTCTCTAGGTTATCTGGTGTATGTTAATGTTTGAAAATCACTGGTCTAGAGCACAAAGAATTTTGTATCATCTGATAAATATGTCAGAAAAATATGTCCATGTGTGGCGTATTTTGCCACCATAACTCAAAGAGATATATTAAGATTGTAGAGTGTGCACAAGATATAGTTACCCGTCCTTCTCTTCAGAGCATATTTCTTTCTTTTTTTAAAAATCCTCACCTGATGATATTTTTTTCCATTGATTTTAGAGAGAGTGGAAGGGCAAGAGTTTTTCCATTGATTTTAGAGAGAGTGGAAGGGCAAGAGGAGAGAGAGAGAGAGAGAGAGAGAGAGAGAGAGAGAGAAGCATTGACATGAGACACATTGATTGGTTGCCTCCCGCATGCACCCCAACCAGGAGCTGGGGTTAGAACCCACAACTAAGGTACATGCCCTTGAATGGGAATCAAACCCGCAAGCCTTCAGTCCCAAAGCTGGTGCTCCAAACACTGAGACACACTGCACTGAGCCACACTGGCCAGGGCCAGAACCTATTTCTTGACATTGATCAGATCATTCCCTCAAAGAGTCTACTGAAATGTCAGGCCCTGTATTTCCATGGGACCATCTCCTACCCATGGTCATGTATGTATTGTACCATGGCACTTACAGGACTGTTAGTTTCTGTTTATTTCATGTATCTCAGCATGAAGTTATCACCTTATTGGACAACCATGTGGTCCCGTGTGGATAATAAGATGATCAGGACCCTCGCAAATTAAACTGTGGCAAAGAACCAGATGGCTGATGTGACCCTGCAAGATGGTGGAGGGCCTTGCCTCTTCTATCTTTTCTTTTTTTTTTTTTAATATATTTTATTGATTTTTTACAGAGAGGAAGGGAGAGGGATAGAGAGTTAGAAGCATTGATGGGAGAGAAACATCGATCAGCTGCCTCCTGCACACCCCCTACTGGGGATATGTGCCCGCAACCAAGGCACATGCCCTTAACTGGAATCGAACCTGGGACCCTTGAGTCCACAGGCTGATGCTCTATCCACTGAACCAAACCAACCAGGGCAGTGATGGCGAACCTATGACATGCGTGACATGCGAACTCATTTTTTTTGGTTGATTTTTCTTTGTTAAATGGCATTTAAATATACAAAATAAATATCAAAAATATAAATCTTTGTTTTACTATGGTTGCAAATATCAAAAAATTTCTATATGTGACACGGCACCAGAGTTAACTTAGGGTTTTTTAAAATGCTGACACGCTGAGCTCAAAAGGTTCGCCATCACTGGGCTAGGGCACCCCCTGCTATCTTTTCCATGGGAAATCACCTGTGGTTATTTTTCAGGTCCTGTCACCCATGATATTATTCAGTCTATCTTGCCTCTAGGAGAGAAGTGATGTTGCCTGGCCTTGGCCCCCCAGGAATGCTAGCATGTTCTCTGAAGTAAGGAAGCCAGTGTTAATTGAGGCAATTATTTCCAGCATCCCCGGGATATAGGAAATAATAATTTCCTATAATTTCCAGGATCTTGGTGTTCCGTGCATTGTTGAAAAGCAAATGTCTTCTGAGTCCTCTTGAGGATCATTGAGAAGGATGAGTGACTTACACAGGATAAATTCACTCCAGCATTTCTCTCTCTCTGAATTCTGCATTCCTTTTTGTATGATGCATATTAAGGAATTTAGGGCATCTCAACTTCATTTACCCTGGGCCACTGTTTGAATCCATGTTTTGGCCAATCAATTAAATGGATAATTAAAACCACTCTGAGTGGCTTATGCCACGCCATTGACTCCAGCATCTGCTAATTGCACCAAGATTGATGTAATCACCCTAACTTTTAAATCAACTTTCCAGTCCTCGGCCTAGTGTCCATCCCTGTACATGTTCGCCAAGTGTTTAAATTGTGAATATTCGATAAGACTTTTCTGACTAAGCCTTTCCCCCAGGGCCTGATTTTTGTTTTGCCCTGTGCCATCCCAACTCTGTGTTTGGAGCTGTTATGGGGCATCTGGGTAGGGCATGATGAGAACTGCATATCTTTTGTAAGACAGATGCCACAACCTTTTCGGGGTTTTCAGGCAAGAAAGAAAGTGCTGAAATGGCAGGAAAAGTCTTCTGCCAGGGGAGTCCTAGTCGAAGTAGAGTGTGAGGGTGTAGTGTGGGTCACCGGTACCCTCCCATTTGCCACCATTCCAATTCTCTATATTCCATCTTTTTTCTATCGATACTTTAACTTCCCTAAAGAGACCTGATGAATTCATCTGACATACTTCAGCAACCTGCAGGATCAAACACTGAGTCTGATTTTTCAGCTTTCTTTACCCTGCAGCTCTAAGGGGTAAGAGATTATTTTAGTACAGCTGTAGAGAGTTCCTGATTTTTTTTTTTTTGCCTGTGCTTTGAGCCAATAATTTAGTATTTTGAGCTTGTCATGCTATTTCTTTGAGTTGTCTAATACTGTTAGAGGCATAACCCCAATTGTACAGTCCTTACAGTCCTTGAATTTCTGAAAAAAAAAACACAAAGGAAAGAAGCCACGTGGTTCTCAAGCCTGGCCTTCAATGGGCATATCATTCCAAGTGACTGTAGGAGGTCATTTCTACTTCTGCACTGCATGCCAAGGGCTGTTAGATGTACAAATCATTATTTCCCTGAGGCCCTATTTTCCCTTTTCCCTGAGGCCTTATTGCGTTGTATCAATCAGGTTACTTAATTGCAAGTACCATAAATCAATATAAGCTAACTTAAGCCCCAAAAGAATTAACTAAAATATACTGGGCAATCTAAAGAATCTTGAGAAGGTTCAGGGAATTAGGATTAACTGCCACAGTTAGGAATAAGATAAAAATTGTATTATTGTTCTTGACATGCCACTTGCCCCACAACATAGAACGCTGTTGCTAGAGCCACTGTCACTGCAGACGTGGGAAGGTGGTTCCTGCCATCACCACTAACTACCCCAGCAGCATCCTGTGCCTTGTCCATCACCAGCTTCCCATCAAAGTCTGACATGGGTGCATATGGTTGACTTAGCCCGGCTGCTCTGCCCCGGGTCTGGCTGTTGGAGCATTTTCACCTTTCAAAATGGAATGTGTTGTCAAATATTTATTCACCAATATTGCATAAGGTGGTATTTGTAAAGCACTTACACAGGGCCTGCGCGTACAGGAAGCTCTTAAAAATGTAAAGTATATAATGCATATTATACATGAGGGACAATTGTACCATGAAAATTGGGTAACAGGCAAGATGCCGAATGCTGTCTTTACAAAAGCTTTCAAGATAGCTTCCTTGTGTTTCGGGAACTTAATGAAGATTGCCACCTTTGGTTCATGAAGGCTAAGTGTGCTGCATTTCATGGCACTGCGCTACTTATTTTTTTAAAAATATTTTTACTGATTTCAGGGAGGAAGGGAAAGGGAAAGAGAGACAGAACATCAGTGATGAGAGAGGACCACCGACCTTTGCTACATATTCATTCAACAAATATGTGTTTGCTACTTCCTATCTGTTTCTTCTTTAGGTTGTCAGAAGGAATTGTGGGAGAAGCACACAGGGAGAGTATGCACCCCTTGCCCTCAGATTGCCTGTAATTCAAAGAGCAGAGAAAGACAGACATCAGCATTGACTGAGCATGCATTATACACTTTGGGAGCCTTAAACATTCTCTTCTTTACTCTTCTCAAGGGCTGCAATGGATAGCTGTTATCTCCATTTGATAAGAAAGGGAGCCTGAAAGGGTTTAACTTGCCCCAGGTCATGCAGGTAGGAGAGGGAGAAGTCCAGTTCCTATCAGGCCTGGGTCATGATTTGGGGAAGACAGAGAGCCCTCAATATATAGAAGAGTCAGGGCAGAGGAAATCATGTGGATTGCAGAATCTGGCCCCAAACATTTTGAAGATTCTGACTTTAGCAATGGTGTGGAACCTTCAAAGAAGATACTAGAAGAAAAAGTCGATTTTCCCTAAATTGCCAAGACAAGAATGAGTCCATGCTTGGAATATAGATGCCCCTCTTATCCCTGAAATTCCTAAAAGATGAAGAGAAGCTATATCAGGGCTCAGGAAAAATGGCCAACTGGGTGTTCTGGACACATCCACTTGTTAAATGAGCCAGCCATGAAATCACACCCTTTCCAGTACTCCCCGGGCCTTCCCTGCACACAGAGGTTCGTAATTACTAACCATCCCACTGATTACTCCCAGACCCAAATTAGTGGTGGGTTGGTTGGTCTGGCTCACGAAGGGCTCCAGGATTGAGTCTGCATGTGACTGACAGCCCAGGAGCCCACTGGGACTGGGCCTGAAAAAAGCCAGGGACTGTCAGAGTGCAACAGCCACCATTTCTCGTAGAGATACCGGTGCTGTGGTCAGACATAGACAATTGCAGTAGATGGACTGGGGTGATTGGTGGGGTGAACATTGTGGGTATAGTGATGATGGTAGCAGTGGTCACATGTGTTGGTGGTCATGGCAGGGGCAATGGTAGCATTTGGGAGGCAGTGTGATGTGACTATAATGCTCTTATAAAATCTCTGGAGAAAACTTCCTAAAATAAAGGGCATCAGAATGACTCAGCATTTACTCAGTAGAAATGTCTCTTCGTTATGGATTTCAGAGCTGCAGGAATGAGGCCACACTTCTTTCTGGACAGTTGTGAGTGAAAAAGTCCTGCTGTCCATAATAAATCAACTGAACAGCTTGAGAATTCGTGCTTTTTGCCAGCTAATGGGTATCTTCCAAACCATCTTTTGTATCTAAAAGGAGACAGTGAAACTCTTCATTTGATTATATTTTCCAATTTTAATTTTACATGTGTATACATATATAATGCATACACACATGCATATATATTTTTGTTCATATTGATAAATTTATATACTTTACACCCAGATTCTGCATTCTTGTCTAGGGTGCCATTGCATTTGCATTGTAATTTGTTTGTGAAACACTGTGCCATATTTAGTGCAGTGTGTGCATCTTCTAGGAGGCATTCTGTGTATTTTGTGCCTATCTGACGGGTATATGGAATTCTAAAGAGAACATTCTTAGTCTCTGATTTCCCCCCATTCTGGGATTCTCACAACACAGTATCTCTGTCTGTTTTGAGAATGGAAGGGAATTGGGGAGCACTGTGGGTTAGAAAGATCCTGGCTTAAGTCTTGGCTCTGCTGATTACTAGTTGTGTAACTTTGAGTAAGAAATGCAAGCACTTGGCTTTTTTCTGGGCATTTCATATAAATGGATTTATAGAATATGTGGTCGTTTGTGTCTGGCTTTCAGTGAGCATAATGTTTTGAGGTCATCCATGTTGTAGCATGTTCAGTGTTTTGCTTCTCTTTGTTGCTGATTGGTGTTTCAATCTAGGTTCTATTTATGTAACAGGGGCGTAGTAGTGAGAGGCAAGAGATGGTTTCAGCCTCTCCAAATCTGTCACCTGATAAACCCAATTCCACAGAGTTGCTCACAGAGCAGCTTCCCGCAGGGAATTCACCCAGGTTGCTTCCTCTGCTCCTCTGCCGGCGCTTTGGGGAGGAGATGTTTACATCCCTGTCTCTGATGATTATGCCACTAAATGGTTAGAAAATTGCCCATGTAGGAGGTGGCAATGCAGATTCCAGCAGGTTAATAACAGCCTTGACGTGCATATTAGTGAGGGGACAGTGATGCACCTGCCTTTGAACTTGGGAGTTTGCGGAAAGGAGTGAATTATCCTGGGGAGGCCAAGGAATGGGTTGTGTAAGTGCCACAGCTGGGGGTGGCCCCGGCAGGGGGCAGGTGTGCTTTCTGCCTTCTCTGGCTGCGAGATAAAAGCAGTGTTGGGAATTAGTTCAGCACACAGGCTTGAAAGTCAGACGGAACTGGGTTGGCCATGTGAGTGTGGTTTGTGAAGCCTCTTGGAACCTTTTTTTCCTCAGGTATAGTGGAGTAGATAGTGCATAACTCACAAACTGTGAGAATTAAAGGAGATGAAGCAGACAACCTGCTTAGTAGGGTTCAGGTACCTAGAAAATATTCAGTAGACATTAACTTTATTTTAACTCCTTGGCACTAGAGAGTCAAGTCTAATGGAGTATTTGTCTGGCTCCCTAAGTGTTCTTAAACCACAAATAATTATCTGGAATTAATAAAGTACTACATTTCTAAAATAACAAAAAATATTTATGGGATTAACAGTTTTACCTTAGAACTAATAAACTCGTTTGCTTTCTCTTTTCCCTTCCTTTTCCTTGTCCTCACACATTACCCCGCTTCCCTCCTTTTTCTTCTTTCTTCGTAATATAACTAAAGCCATAATGTAACTACAACTCCAATAGTTAATACTTATGGTACTCACTTTATATTATAAAGCATTTTTCATAATTTTTCCATATTTGATCATCACAGCAGTTCTACAGAGAGCTATTATTATTATTATCCCCATTTTAGTCTTGGAGATAATGTGATCTGCCCACAGTCACGCTGCTCATAAATGGATCCCACATGCATTATTAGATAATGGGAATCAGGTATTATACTAGTTCCCTCCTGCAACAAATTACTACAAACCAGGTTGCTTGATACCACCGACATTTATTCCCATATTTCTTAGCAGCTAGAGGTCTAAATTGAAGGTGTTGACAGGGTTGATTCCTGCTGAGGTTTGGATGGAGAACCTGTCCCATGTCTTTCTCCTAGTTTCTGGTGGTTGCCGGCAATCCCTGGTGTCCTTGGCTTGTAGCTGCATCACTCCAGTCTCTTCCTCTGTCTTCACATGGCCATCTTCCCTGTGTATGTGCTTCTGTGCCTCTGTGTCTGACTTGCCCTCTCCTTTCTCTTACAGAGACACCAGTCCTTAGGTGTAGGCTCCACCCTAATCCAGCACAGCCTCATCTCAAGTAATTCGTTTTAGGAAGGACTTATTTCCAAACAAGGAGACATCCCGAGGTTCCAGGAGGACGTGAATTTTGGGGGACACTATTTGATCCTCTCCAGATCTGAAACACAATCCTCAGTGTAACACGAGAGACAGGCATTTAGATATCATTAAAGTTTAATCAGGATGTTGGAGAATGAGAGTGGCGAGGGGGAGGTTCTGGGCAGGGGTCACTGCCGGAGCAAAGGGTTGCTGTGTCTGGAAGGTTTTTGTTGAGTAGTTATGTCCTCAGGCCCAGCAGAGGCACTGGCAGGGAAGGTGCAGAGGGAACACCGGGCGTTTTTCCAGAAATGGAGGCCCTTACATATTCCCCAAAGAAGTAGAGGATAGCAGAGCCACCAAGCATTTGGGGAGCTTTCAGTGACTGAGCTTATAAACTATTGAGAGAGAACCCTCTTTGCTTTTGTTCACTCACTCAGGAGCTGGGTGGCATCAGGAAAGCTGCGAGGAGAGGTAGGGGGAGGGTAGGTAAGGGGGGCTGGGAGGACAGGTTGCCACCTGGAGATGCTTATGGTACTCTCTTTATATTATAAAGCATTGTTCATAATTTTACCATATTTGATCAGCATAACAGTTCTGCAGAGAGCTATTATTATTAGCCCCTGCACTTGGCCTCCTTGAATGAGACAATTCACTTCTCCAGGCTGAGTTAGAATAGAGGAGGTGGCAGCTGTCTGATGGAGTGAAGGGCACACGATAAAGGCCCAAACAGGCTGATTATGTCAAGGTAAAACTCCAACCAAATGCCATCCAAAGAAGGGCATCTGAGACCAATAGGCCAAGAATAATAACTGTAGCATTTTACAGGGTTGCTTGGCAGTAAAACCTTAGCGAAGGGGCTGAGTTCTCGGAGGAGGGAATGGGGAGTCAGATTCCCATTCTCTTGCTGGACAGGAAACTCAGGGAATGCGATGGATACAGGCGGCTTCATGGAGGAATGAGTCCTTGGCTGATGCCTCAGGCCTGTGAAAAGACAACCAATGGTCCAGTGGATCACGAGGAATCTGAGCGGCAGGGACTCTATCTGTTGTGATCACTGTTATGTCCCCAGTGTGGGGAGGCATCAGAACTTAGCAAATTCTCAGAAAGGTTGCAAGCACAGGGGATAGAGGCAATTGGAGGTTCCAGCCCAGCCTGGAAGCAGGAAAGAGCACATCAGGTCAGTGTGCAGATGGGCTTCCACCCCAGGTGGCTTGGACGATCCTGCTCATCTGGGCCTACATTCCTAATCAGCCACTTCATCCTCCAGGTGTGCTCTGAGCAGGGCCTCCCCCGCTCAGCCTGGTTGGCAGAATCCCAGAGCTGCTTTGTTTGGCTTGTTCTTAGCATGTAGCCCTGCCTGCACTTGACACTCTAGGATGCTGGTCTCTTTTTTTCTATGTCTCCATGTTGCCTTGGGATTAGATTAACCATTTCTTCCCAGCTGGAACTTTGTCTCCCTCCACTGTGTTCCAGCCAGGCACACCAGGAGTCTTGAGCCCACTTGCCATGGGTACCACACCTGGGTAGCGTCTTTACCTCCGTATCCCTGGACTGAGGCGTGGGACCTAGGCAGACGGGGTTGAGAATAATGTGACTTAAAGACAAGCCATATAACAGAGGGTTAGACAAAGGGGCCTGTTCTTAAAGGAAGAGAAACACGGTTTTAAGGTTTTTTGGGGGTGGGGAGTGGGGGGTGGAATTAGTCTATAATTGAGCACAGTATTAAGTGGGGATTTCTGTTCACTATTCTCTTTCATCCTATATATTAAAAGGCTAATATGCAAATTGTCCCTATGGAAGTGAGATGTGCGCTGACCACCAGGGGGCGGTGTGGAACGTGGCGGGGATCAATGACGTGCCGCTGGCAGTGGGTGGCAGTGGAGGCACTGCCAGCCCTGATGGGCCCTGACGAGAGCAGGACCTTGGAGGGATGGTAGAGCAGGTGAGCGGGTGGCGCCAGGCCAAGGCGGATGCGAAGGGAGGCCCTGGCTGGCAGCCGGCTGCTGCTAGGAACCCTACCCGCGCATGAATTTTGTGCACTGGGCCTCTAGTATTGAAATAATGAAGTATCAACAATCCCTACAATGTAACCATGGAAAGCACAGCAGGGTTTCAGTTTTGTAAAAAATCTGATGACTACGTTGCAGTTTGTTCATTCAAGATTCATCTCTTCCAAACCTACCAGTGTGATGTTAGATGTCACACAGGTGAAAACAGGGAAGAGGATGAAGAATTTGTACTCCTCCCCACAGAACTCAGTGGATTATGGGGACTCATGAACTGTGTGCCCTTAACTAAATACCAGGGAAAAAGTAACTGACATGGAAGGAGGAGCAGAGAGCTCACTCCCAGCGGGGAGTCTAAAGCTGAGTTTGATTCCAGCTGCACTGTGGCTTCCCTAGCTGGTTGGCCCAAAGGGAGGCGGGGCCAGGGAGGCAGGTGTATGGCCTAGCATTCTAGATCAAAGCCTGGCTTCAGCCTGGAGCAGGACAGCTGCTCACATTGGGAGTGCCTGCTCACACCTCCACCTCCAGGCAAATGCTCTTCAAACTCGCTCAGATGATTGGCAGGAGCTAGCACGCAGTTGGCGATTCTGTGATTAACCCTGCGAAGGGCTCCCCAGGTCATCTTTCTGGCAAGAAGCTTTATCAGCAGCAGCTCAACATGATATTTCCCTGCCCTGCTCCCTTTCAATGCGGGAGGTCTTACAAACTCTGATATGTCCCAAAAGGAGATTCCTTCCATCCTCAAGCAAGCAGGGGAAAAGGCCTTTTGCAGAATTTCAATCACTGAAATCACAAAATCAGATGGGAAGAGACCCATTAACCTGCATAATCTGCCCCCTGGGGCCCAGCCGGGGTGTTGTCTTCTGAACATGTGTCCGTTCTCTGCTTGTTGAGCCCCAAGAGGTCAAACCTCAGAGCTCTTCCTGTCTCCAGTGTCTCCTCCTGCCCGTTTACGCTTCCCTTTGGCCCCTTTGGCATTTAACTCATTTCTACAGCACACGAGGCATATCTACTATTTGCTCAGCACTTAGGAAGGTGAACGAAGACGCACTGCGTGGTCTCAGATTGTTCATGTTGTTTGGCTCAGGGAACACAGGCGTCTTTCCTTCTGGCACTATTGCTAGATATTTGGAAGGTCAGGAAAAATTGCTCCCACTAACAGCCTCCACCACCCAAGTTTTACAACATTCACATTTTTGTTATAGTATTTGCACTTGTGTCTTGTTTTTATATTTTAATGAGCAACACATATGAAGTCATTTTAAAAAGTTTTGAAATCAGAGAAATCTGAAGTCAAACCACAGACGCAGCATTTATTAGCTGTGTGACCTTGACCTCTTTGATTCTCCTTTTTCACTCCGTATGTATAAGGTGACTGACTACAAAGGATTATTTGAAGGCTTTTTGGGTTGCGTTGGGACCGGTGTCATAGACAGATTCTGTTTGGACATGCAGGAAGGATTTGAGGTAGAGATGCTGAGATAAGAGAAAAGAAAAATTAGTTGTCCAATCCTTCCTCTCAGACCACGTGGATACAATACATTCCTGCATAGCGATCCATCATTTCCCAGGAGCGCCACCTGTCCATTTTCTTCTCTTCATGTTCTGATCTGCAGATCCGGAGGTACTCAAGGATTAACACAGTCTCTTTGACAGTTACACATAAAGGAGAAAGAGCACTTTACAGTATTGAAGAATTTATACTTTAAAGTTGTTTTAAAGTAGGTTTAGATACAGCCTGCATGAAGCATGATACTGATTCTTTGCATTGCCCTCTGAGCTTAGATACTGCCTTAAATGGTAAGTCATGGTGAAGCGTCTACTGAAATGAAAATAGAACATTTTTGGCAATGATGATTTATCCCTGCGACCCATGCAATTCTAAACCCGGTATGTCCAATTCATCACTTATTTCTGAATCTAAGTATTTCTTTGAAATTGGCAATGCCAGGTGCCAAGTACAGAGTTAGACCCCGAGAGCGAGTGCTTCCTTCAATTTCGCAGCACAGGTGCCTTCCTCACCTCACCCAAGTCCCAGCTCTACTCTAAAGGCCCAGCTGGTAAACATCTCCTGCTTGGCAGGATGTACAGTTTCATTGCAACCATTCAGCTCTGTCAAATAGCGTGATAACACCCATAGACAGCACATAAATGGATGGATGTGGCTGTGTTCTGATAACATTTTATTTACCAAAACAGGCAACTGGCCTGATATGGGTCATAGTTTTCTGACCCCTGGTTTAAGCAGAAAATTTATTTATTTTCACACCACCTATCCATTTTGGGTCACTATGATTTCTTCCCCACATTGCTTCTGAAACCTGGGAGGATGGAGCTGGTCATCTTGAATATTGGTGCTGCCGTGTCTGGGAAGGGAAAGGCTTTTAACTTGCCTTAGCAATTGAGTGCTCAGAGCCAGAAGGGACGCACATTATTTCAGCTCACAACATTGGCTAGAATGAGTCAGAGATCCCCACCTTACCACAAAAGAGTCATAAGAACTATGACGAAGGTTCCAATTAGGAGACATGAGAGTACAGAGGAGGGAGACAGAAAATCTAATTAGAGTTTAGGAAAGAATTCACAGAATTTACATTTGTTCTGGGCTTCCAAGGAGAGGTGTTTTACAAATTTACTTTAAAATTAATATAGATACTATAATTTAATTTTATATATGTTTCAATCAGAGTTAACATAGTATATATGGGTATGTGTGAGTGTGTGTATATATATATATATACACACATATATATATGTATATATATATATACATATATATATACATATATATTATATTAACACTAATATATACACATTTATATACATATGTGCATATACAGGGTGGGCTAAAGTAGGTTTACAGTTGTGTATGTGAAACCATTTATTCTTGTATTATTTTCCATACAAACAACTGTAAATCTACTTTTTGCCCATCCCTGCATATATTTCCATCTTTATTTACAAACTATTTATGTCTTTATATCTTAAGTTGGTTTCTGATAGACAGTATATAGTTATGTCCTGCCTTTTCATTCTGAAAAATCTTTTAACTATGTTTCAACATTTATGATAGGTCATCTTGCTAGTTATTTTCTATTTCTTTCATCTGCTTATTTTTTTTTTTTTTTTGGTTCCCCTTCTCTCTTTTTCTACTTGCTTATGGATTAATTGATTATTTTAAATAATTTTCTTATTTTTAATATTAGTCTATTATTTAATTCTGTCGCAAAAATTTTTTTAGTGGTTTCCCTAGGGCATACAGCATACATCTTAATTGTGTAAAGCTTATCTTCATATGATATAACTAGAGGCCCGATGCACGAAATTTGTGCAAGGGGCTTGGCCCCCACCCGCTGCAGCGGCCAGGGGTCTCTGCCTCAGCCCCTGCCACCACGGCTTCATCTGGAAGGTAGTCCAGAAGGATGTTGGAAAGTTGTCCAGATGGACGTCCAGAAGGTCGTTTGGAAGGACCTCTGGGAGGTCATCTGGTCTAATTAGCATATTATGCTTTTATTATTATAGATAGCACTTCATGTGTAGTATAATAAACTTAAATTATTTTACTTCTAATTGCTCACTTTCTTAATTTTTGCTATTCTTGTCATACACTTCATTTTACATATCCTATGTATTCAAAGTTTGTTGCAATTATTTTTATTTGCCTTAGTTAATTTTCTTTTAGTGTGATTAAAAATAAGAAAAAACAGGTCTTTTATATTTACCTGCATTTAAAATATTTACAATGATTTCATTTTTTTGATATCCCTGTCTCTGTAGTATAGGTCTCCTGGTAATGAATTCTCTTAATTTTTTGTCTAAGAAAAGTTCACTCACTTATGAAAGGTATTTTCACTGAGTTTGAAATTCTTTCAGCTCTTTAAAGAAGTCACATCATTGTTTTATGGCTTGCATAGATTTTAATAAGAAGCCTGCTGTACTTACTATTATTTTTTTTAATCCTCACCTGAGGATATTTTTTCCATTGATTTCTAGAGAGAGTGGAAGGGAGAGAACATTGATATGAAGGACACATCTATTGCTTGGTTCCTGCACACGCCCCTACCAGGGCTGAGGAACCTGCAACAGAGGTACATGTCTCTGACTAGGAGTTGAACCCATGGCCCTTCAGTCCATGGGCTGACCCTCTAACCACTGAGAAAACTGGCCAGGGCTAATTCTTCTTCTTTTTTAAAAAATATACTTTTATTGATGTGGCGAGCCAGCACAGCCATGGCATACTCAGCCCCACGTTGGGTGCCTTATGTGCCTCGCCAGCTCAGCCAGGTTTGGTGAGCCTGTGAGGGAGCGGTGAAGGATTGAGAAAAGTCAGACAAGAGAAGAAAGCTGGGTCTCGGGGGGACTCTGTCCTCTCTGATGGAGAGCTAGCGACAGTGCCATGGACTACAAGCCGTGTCTTTATTTTATAGCCAGATTCCACGAGGCAAAGGAAGGGTGTGGTCAAGATGTTTACACTGTTGTACTCTACTCAATTACATGCACCTCAAGCTCACATCACTCAGGCACGTGGAGCCACGTGTTCCGACCATAGGTTCAAACTTAGAACCATAGCTGTTGGTTATAATTGTGCTGGGAGGACTCTGTCCTCCAAGCCGGGACTTGCATGTGGCAATGAGAGGACTGCGCCCTCTCATTAGTCTGAGGCTTGAACCTGTCCAAATATAGCCACTCTCCACAGATTGATTTCAGAGAGGAAGGGAGAAGGAGAGAGAGAGAAACATCAATGTTGAGAGAGAATCATTGGTTGGCTGCCTCCTGCATGCCCCCTACTGGGGATTGGGCCCACAACCCGGGCATGTGCCCTCACCAGGAATGGAAAGGTGACCTTTTGGTTCCTGGGTAGATGCTCAACTGCTGAGCCACACCCAGCAGGGCTAAGGCTAATTCTTATATTTATTTCCTTTATATCTAAATTCTCTGGCTGCTTTCAAAAATTTTTTTATCTTTGGTTTTTAGTACTTTGAATATGACACATTTTAAGTTTTGTTGTTATTAATCCAGCTTGTTCTCTGAGAGAGTCTAGGAAATGGTTAGCCACAATTTTTCTAAGTATTTCTTCTTTATTTTCTTCTCTTGGAATTCCAATTATACACGTATTTGGTATTGCCCCTCAGCACTAGATACTGTATTCTATTTCCCCCCATTCTCTGTTTTCTCTTTCTTTTTCTATTTATAATTTATTCTCTTGTATTTAAGTTCACTGATTCTTTCCTTAGTTGTGTTGTGTCTGCTGACGACAAACATTCTTAATACTTGTTACCATGTTTTTTATCCAATTATTTCCATTTTACTCTTTATTATAGTTTTCACATCTGTTAAAGTTTCTCACTTATTTGTGCATGTCATCCATCTCTTCCACAAACATATTAATAATAGTTGATTATAGTTAATTATATTAGCAATTCTTCTAAACTCAATCTCTGCTAGTTCTAACCTCTGTGAATGACTCAATTTTATTTTCAGTTGAGAGTGGGCTGGCTGCACTTTGTGTATGTGTGTCGTGTGTGAGTGTGTGTGTGTGTGTGTGTGTGTGTGTGTTACATGTCTTGTTTTGTTATTTTTGAGCAAATGCTAGATATTTTGTGTATAATAATAGAGACAGGAGTAAGACTATGTATGCCTTCTGGCAGGTCTCTTATTCTGCTAGGCTGCTATGGTGGGATATCATCTAAACTTAGTAGTTGAGCTGGATTTGGACTCTGTTGTTGGTATGTTTACCCTCAGTGAACCAATCCTTACTTTGGACTTTGGGTGGAATCTTTCTTGCTAAAAGTTTTTTCTCAGTGCTCCTGAGTAACCCTCAACATCAGGCCTCCCAGGCACGTTTCCCCTCATGGGAGATCTCTCTATTTGCTCCGGACAGGAGACTGCTGTCGGTTGTTACTTTATACTAGCCTGGCAGTCTGGGCCTTCTTGGCTACACTAATCCAGCCTCTGCCTCAATTGGGCCCTGTGTCCAGATCCCAGGAGCAGCCCTCTCTCAGTGAGACTGCCTCTCCCCAAGACATAGGAGACCAATGGTCTGAACCCAGGAAGCTTTCTTACCTGTCTCCTATTTTTCCTCCTATTCTCTACCTGCAGCTGCAAGGGGTCTCCAGCTGTGTGCTGGGGCCAGTGTGTTTGCTGCTCTTCCCCCATCAGCTTTTGTTTCTGAGGGGAAAGGGCTGAAAGGAGGACTTTTCTGCCCTTTCTATGGCAATGGTTGCTCCCTTCCCTGAGATTCACACTGCTGAGATTTCCTCTGGTTATCTACCTTGACTACAATTGTTTCCATGACCTGCCAATGGAGGTCTGTGAAGAAAAGCTCAAGAGTCAGTGACAATTGACTCTGTATTTGCAGCTCCCCCAAATCAGTGTGTCTGTACCTTCACACTATTCCATATTCAGTATCTAGCAATTCATCAAAAAATTGAGCCAAATTCTTTGTATCTACTTGTATGGTGACCCCCTCTTCCTCTTATGCTATGCCCAGATCAACTAGTACGTGACTCTCTTAGTATTTAGGCTAATTGGTTGCCCTGACACTCAAGCTCTCTGATGGGCTCATGAAAATGTATGATTGTATCAAGTAAATGGCTCTTTCTGTTAGTTATTGTGGGAATGATGTTCTTACTAACTTTCTATATCCTAGTCTGAAGTCTCTGTTGTTGTTTTTGAGTGACATCTGCTCTCTGTGAAGATTGTTGGGATTGAGATCATTTTCTGTGGCTTCACTACAATATCTAGTTCATAACAAGACATTGAGCTATAATTACGCTGTGAATTCATGTGAAATTACTCGGTCAAATTATTCCTAAGCACATTTGATTGAGTAGAGTACTTTTATGTGGTGAAATAAACCTCTTTCTTAGATGTCTAAAGAATTAGGTCATGATCCTATCTCTGCCACTTTCTAGCTCAGTGATCTTTAAGTAAATACTGGCCCTCTTTGGTTTTCAACTTCCTCTCTACAACATGAGGATGCTGATTCTAGTAATTTCTGTGGTCCATTATCTGCTGTAAGGTCAACAATGCTGCATTAATCTCCTTTTATCCACACAATCATAGTACAGATGTTATTATTCTCATTTAACAAAGAAGTGATTCTAGAAGAAGCCAATATTATATAGTATTTTGGTATTGAATCCTAAGTACAGCAGAGTGCTGAATTGTGGAGCTTGAGATTGCTCTTGAAAGGGTGGGGTTAGATCAAAACAGGAAGTATGTGGTATATTTTCAGCATCTAGAATTCGAATTCAAAGTTACATTCTTTCTGTCTCTTGCAGAAGGCCCAATTCGCTCACTCATATATGCTGAATAAGTCATATGCTATTGAGTGTGTAACTCAAATTATTTTTATAATCACGGTATGTGTATGTGACAGGGAGAGGGAAAGGGAAGGAGGAGGAGGGGGAGGTAGAGAAGAGAGGAGAGAGAGAAAAGAGATGTGGTGGATTGGAGATATCTGAGGACCTGAAGAGTTGGAATAAGAACTGATGTCTCTAGACTTGAACACCACTGTCCTTTTACTGGGTTATGATCCCTATGTGGGAGTTGGTATTCCCACCTCTGAGTTGTCTTAAAGAATTGGAGCCTGTTGGTTCAAGAACTTTTTATAGGTTAAGGCACATGTTTTCTAAAGACATCTTTAGCGTAGGGCAGAAAATTCAGCATAAAACCCACCTCTCCTGGTTTGAATCACATTTCAAAGTACATAAACCTCATAAATATAAGAAATATAGTCCCCTCTTTTACCCAGTGGTTCTGAATAAGACAGGTCATCTCACTAGCTACATAGAAAGTGTGTGTGGATATGAATGTGTGTATGCACAAGCCATGGTATTGATTCTGACATAGAAATTCATTCCCACCCTCCTCTTAACTTATCCAAAATTTATCTCCCCTTTAAGATATAATTAAAATCCAATTTTAATTCCATTTCTGAAGTCCTCTGATACTTATATATTACTCAAGAGGTTTAAATTAATAAATTAGTAGAAATAAATTTAAGGAATTTTTATATTTCTACCTTTTACGTCCTCAGCCAATGAATGTTAGGACATAAGAAGCACTCAGTAGACACATTTTTAGTGCTTCCTTTGTTGAGATTTTTAACCTCTTGAAGATAAAAACTATATTTCATTTAAAAATATATATTGACTAATGACTATGTTCCAAGCACTTTTTAAGGCACTGGGAACTAAAGGAAATAGGTGGATGCCCTGTCATCAAGGAGCTGATGACACATGATAAACAAAAACACTCAAATGGTGATATATTCTAAGGAGAAAATGTAAACAGGATGAAGAGTTAGACAGTGACTAGAGAGGGGTGGGTCTTATTTTATACAAGGAAGTCTTCTCTGAATAAATAAATGACATTTGAACAGAGAGCTGATGAAAATGAGGTAGCAAGCCAAGAATATCTCTGCAAGATAGTTCCCATGGTAATATTGCACAACTACACATATAATATATGATAAAATACCACATTATATTGAATTCATGAATATCCATGGCTAGAAAGTTTGAGGTTATTGTGCTATCTCTCTTCACTCTTGATGAGGGATTTGAGATAATTTATAGCGAAGAAACCCACTTTTCCTATTTCTAGAAACCAGAGACAATAGACATGGAGAAGTTGTTATTAATACAACTCCCAGTGAGCAAGCCTTCTCTTTAGAAGGATGAGGTTCCTCGAGGTAAAAAGATCGCTCCTGCTACACTGAATTCAAATGGAAAGTAGTAGAATGAAAGAAAAGGGCACAGGTCTGGAGAGTGTATGTGTTATATTGGGAGATGAAGTAAGCAGACTTGCTTAGAATCCCCCAAACCAAGAAAACAGGAAGGTACTGAGACAGTGGACTCTAAGGTGAGACAGCTAATTGATCAGGGAAATAAGGATTCAAATTTATGGGAGTTATTATAGGTTAAAGCATTTGAAGAAAACAGGTCATAAAAGATCAAAGGCATAGCCCGACCTAGCTCTCCTTGACACGTGGATTGTCAATGGCTGTGTCAATTCCCTAGTTTAATTGCCAATACAGTAATGCAAGCTCTTCTAGTTATAAATGCTTTGTGTTAACTGTCATTTCATTATGGAAATAGAAAGTGACTTGTTTAATAGTTAAAAGCATTGACTCTGGAGTCAGACAACCTGGGTGAGAAGCTGGGCTCTGCCCTAACTGGTTATGTGACTTTGGCAAGTTACTCCATCTCTCTGTGCCTCAGTTTCCCCATCTGAAATAGGATCAGAATAGCTTTATCTCCTAGAGTTGTAATGAAGATTAATTAAAATAGCTAAAGCACATAGATAATAATTGCATTATTTGTATTATCCCTTTTGGTTATGTTCCAGTTTAGAAGCTTAGCATAATATCGGTTAGCATGGTACCTGAGTATGTATGGACCTTGCTATCCTTGTTCACTATCTTTTTTAAAAATATGTTTTTATTGTTTTTTAGAGAGAGAGGAAGGGGAGGGATAGAGAAATAGAAACATCGATAGCAGATAAACATCATCTATTGGCTGCCTCCTGCATGCTCCCTACTGGGGATCGAGTCTGAAACTAATCAAACCAGTGAGTGCCCTCTTGGTTCATGGGGTCAACGCTCAACCACTGAGCAACACCAGCCGGGCATATCTTGATGTCCAGACTGACAACTTGCTTGTATTTACCTGTATACAATGACTGGATACAAAAAGGACTGAGGTATAATCATTTTGTTAAAAGTTAAAGGGAATTGACTACAATTGGACAATTACAATATCACCATTAATCACTAAATATGTCAGCAGTCTCAAGATGTCTAAAACTTGGGACAATAAAAGTGTCCCTAAAAATAACATCAGTTCTATCAGAAGGGGCTTGATGGCTGTTGTAGCTTAGCACCAAGCTCAGTGTCATGTACAGTGTAGGAGCTCAATAAAGATTTGTGCGAAGAATGAATACCTGTGTATTTTAACCAGTGTACTGAAATTTAGAAACCCAAGGGTCATCTTTAACAGAAGCTTTTCCTGGCCCCACTGATGGCTGAGTGACCTTCAGCTCCAGATTTCAAAACACGAGACAAAACCAGTCACTTTTACATCAGAAAAGCAGTGATGCCCAAGTGCTGTCATTAATCTTATTCACCACGCTTGAATTGTTACATTTAAATGAATTTAAAAAATATTTGTCCTAAAATATAAGAGATTCATTGATGGGTATTTAAACCCATGTATTTTGGCCAGTGACAGGCCTCTTCTAAACTAGATCTCAGACAGCTGGAATTTAAACACTGTGGGAAGGCCGGTTCAGGCTTCCAAAGGAGCTCTTCGAAAGGGTGAAGGCAAGAACACTCCTTTGGATGTGCAATTTCTGGGATGTTTGTTATGAGGTCAGTCATGTTATTACACCTTACATTGTATCTCTAAGGAGAACAAATGAAAAAAGAATGAATGAGTGAATCACTGCAAAGCTCTGAAAAACTCAGGGGCTCTTCAGGGAGCATTTGTGAACATGGTTGAGTGGATTTCTTTTTCAGGGCATACATTATCCAGCTGGAATTATCTATACTAATAAAAGGGTAATATGCTAATTAGACCAGACATCTTCTGGACTTCCTTCTGGACAAAGCTACGGTGGCAGGAGCCAAGACAGAGGCGGTTAGGGGCTATCAGGCCTGCAGGGGAGCAGTTAGGGGGCAATCAGGCTGGCAAGCAGAGGCAGTTAGGGGCGATCAGGAAGGCAGGCAGGTGAACAGTTAGGAGCCAGTGGTGCCGAATTGCAAGAGGGATGTCTGACTGCCAGTAGTCTGACATCCCCCAAGGGGTCCTGGATTGGAGAGGGTGCAGGCCAGGATGAATGATCCCCCCTCCCACGTGCATGTATTTCGTGCACTGGGCCTCTAGTCTTTTATAACTCACCCTATACATTATTAGAGAATGAAGAATTTCACTTCCAGTTCTGTTTTATGACATTAATGTTTTATGAATGAAACCTCTGTTGAGTTATGTTGGCTCTTGGCAGGTTGGTGGTCTGGTCCATTCTCAGGAATTAGATGATCAATTCAATTTTGTAGATCTGATGACCACACTGATTAGACCAGTGGTCGGCAAACTCATTAGTCAACAGAGCCAAATATCAACAGTACTCTTTCAAAATAGACTCGCCCAGGCCGAAAACCGACTTCTGCGCATGGGCCATGAAGTTTCAATCGCACTGTACATGCATCCGCACGTGGTATTTTGTGGAAGAGCCACACTCAAGGGGCCAAAGAACCGCATGTGGCTCGAGAGCCGAAGTTTGCCGACCACGGGATTAGACAATAACATGTCAGGTCAGGCCAAATAGAAGTACCACTTGGTATTAACCAATGTGAAAAATTTTAAATGGGATTGACTTAAAATGGTTAATATAATGCCCAGTACAGAAAAGGATGTCATAGTTATTCTCTAGAGCAGTGGTCCTCACACTCTGGGTGCATCAGACTTACCTAGAAGCCTTATCAAAGCACATGGCTGGGTGGGGCTGGGGAATTTGCATTTCTAACAAGTTCCGAGATGCTGCTGCTATTTCTGGTTCAAAGGTCACACTTTGAATAATAGCACTGCTCTAAAAAATAAAATTAAGCTATGTTAGTTGAGTTTACCATATCATACAGATAAAGGTTGTAACAACTATTTCTAGGTAAGAAGAGATTAGAGCTGGGTTTATATTTAGATATATAGACTGAGGGGTAATATTTGTTCCCCAGTATCTTGAATATCAGGTGGCAGAATCTTATAGTAATTATAACCCCAAACTCTTGTTTCATAACCAGAAACTCCTGTTGACTGAACACATAGTACATTTCAAGTGAGTTCTCCTGGACAATGCAAGTTATTGTTAAACAAGAGTTTAATGAACTCAATGAGCAATAGTAAGTATGAGCAATGAAATCAAACTTAAATCATGGTAAAGTGTTTGTGCACACAAAGCTATGCTGTAGAAGACTTGTAGGCTGGTCCTTATTATTTTTATCTAGAAACCCACAATCTGGTGAAAGAAACACGTTCCAAACATATGGAGCAACAGCATCACCAAGAAGCAAAGCATTATGGGGACCCTACTGGGTGGTACGGAGAATCCATTTTACAGAATACAGATATTAGGGATTCAAGTGGCCAGACCTCATGGAGAAACTGATGTTAGCTTTCACTCAGGACTATTCACCAGTAATGCCAAATAAAACCAAGAATTGAGGTGGCTCTGCCTGCACAATTCTTGCAGCTTCACATTTCTTGTGTGGGATATTCCCAGAGACCTGAAGCCGGCTAATTATGATGCTAATTGCTGCCACAATTTCTAAGCAGATTAACACCACGCAAGGTTCTGGCATAACTAACTGGTGTTTGCTCCTGCTTGCAAAAGCTGTGTTTATACAACCGGGGCAGGGTCCAAATGGACTAAAAGAAGTTAATTAGTCCAATTTGCCAGGGCCTTGTCATCTGGGCTCAGGACTAGGAAACAGATTAACCCAATGAATATGCATCTGTACATATATATATAAAAGATTGTGGTTATGATTACAATTAATATAATTTTACATTTTCACATGATCAAAGCTTTGATTAAATAAATTGTTAGCAGCAAATGGAATACTTGTCAGGAGTCTTACATTGGAAAGTGAGAGATAAAAACGTTTATCCAGATATTAGCGGTTCTCCAGCCATTGCCCAGTGCCTCAACAATCACCGGGGATATTTAAAACCATACACGTTCCAGGCTCTCCTCCCCGGAGCTGTATTCCGAGTATATAAAATGTGTCTTGGCAATTTCTATCTTTTAACCAGTTCACCTAGTGATTTGGCTTCATAGCTGTGTTGGGAAAATATTGGTCAAAATATGCACAGAAGATGTGCACACAATATATGCTATGCTCTGAAAGGATTGGAATGACTCGTAGCCTAGTCTTTGTGTTCTAGAAACCCACAATCGGGTAAGAATGACATTTTCTTGAAGCCATGCATCACTGGGGCCCTATTGGTTGCTACTGAGAGTCTGTATGGGGGTGGGGGAGAGAAAGGGACAATATCCTAGGAGTGGATGCTTGAGCAGTGGGTGACTAATTCATTTCTTAGGTATCACAAACAAAGGAGGGTTGATTAGGAATTTTTAACGTTTTCCTAAATTTGGCATAGTGGAAGAGCTACTAGGCTTAGAATCTTCGGATTGATTTTTTTTTATACTCAGAGTGCCTGGGAGAGTGTCTGACACAGATGTATGCCCTGTCCTCTCTGGCCACACCTCTTCATTGCCCCGTCCCCACCAGGTATGTTAAATGAAGTGACAGCTGCCATCTGTACTTTCATTCATGTAATCTGAGACATGCTCTGAAATCTGTGGGTGGGGAAGCATCCTGAGGGTCCAGCGCCTCCATTACCCAGGAGAAGGTGGTAACAGGAAACAAATGATAATGGCAAAAATGCTTATGTATCCAATGGGCTGGAAATGACAGTGCAGCATTGGATCCAGTTCTTCTTATGGGGGAGGGAGCTACCATTAATTTGATAGATCGATGTGGCTCAGAGAAGTCTTGCAGGGATATTTGCTTCTCAGTGTTAGAGACAATTAATTAGCATATGGAGCCTTCTCCAGTGACAGTTACCTGAGGATGCATGTGGACTGCCTTTGCACAGATATTTCCATTTTGACAAATAAGGCAAGCCCATACTTTTTATTCTCTTACAACAGGAAATTAATTGAACAATTAGTAATGGTTTCAATGTATGTAACAAGGCACCTTGCATCCCAAAGTGCTATACTGACAGAATATGAGCACTAACGCTCCTCGTCACAATTTCCAGTCAGTAGACAGAGAGTGGCCTTACCCAGGAAAAGGGAAGAATTCACCAAAGAAGATAGAGCTGGATGACATAAGTGGCCCTATATGTGGCCAACGGGTCGCAACCAAGAGAGTCAAATGCACGTTTCATTTGTTAATCATAGAAAGAGTTTGACATCACCAGGTAGATTAGGTATAATTTGAACAGAGTTGAAACTAATACTAGAGCCCATTTCTATCTTTCTATATTTTAAAATGGAATATTTATGGATTTGGGGGTGCTAGATAGGAAGGAGAAAAGTGAACGTTGGGGAGATGGTGGGCCTGCGTTTTCATTTTGCTTCTCTATTCTCACAAGTATTTCTAATAAGAGATTTTGACTGCAAGTCACCATGTGGTTGTCAGCAGTACCGTGCTGTGATTGCAATAGCTCTTTAGCCCCCTCCCCCTTCTGAGGCAGGCCCTGTGTCATGCCTGCTTCCATCCTGCTGATAGCACATAAACACAGAACTGTTAACATATGCAGTTAGCATATATCCCCAACCTGGAGAGACATCCCTAATGTGATGAAATATATAACTCATTGCACTCTGGACTTTAATAGGTATAGAAATGATGATTGTCATTTGATAAAATAACAGTATAATGTCTTCTTTTACTATAGATTGATTTGTATGAAATACCTGGGTATTATAAAAGTTGACTATTTTTCCCCAAAAGGAAGGAATAAATAAATAAATGTCATTATTAGTACTCTCTTCATAGCACATGAATATTTTCCTATATACTTACACAGTGCTGGAGAGCATGAGGGAGACAGAGCTAGACTTCTGAAGATCCTTACCTTAGGCTAGGATTCTAATCTAGGGGAGCCCTAAAACACAGTTGCTATCCTCAACTTTAGGCATGAATTATTTATTTGTTTGTGTTCTATGATTTCCTTATCCTATCTGAATGTTATCTAACTCTGTTTGATGTAACATTTTGGCAGACTATCCATTTGGCTTTTATGTGCCTATCAAAAATATTATAATTTTTCTTCCTGCTTAAAAACATCATTAACTCAATGTACACATTCTTTTTCAGATTTATTGAAATAATCTTTATAAAATATTGCTTCCAGAATCTCATTTACCTATTATAAAATTCTCATGGTTTTCCATTCCGCCCAAATAGGAGCCAAATATGCCACTCTGAATTTTAAAACCTTACATAGGCTGAAGCCAATTCATCTTCCTAGAATTTTGTTGCCAGTTTTCCTCAGGACACACACTTCGTTCTAATTAGAAGGCTTAATTACCATCCTTAGAAACCTTCACTTGCATTCTGGTCTCTGTATCTTTAGCTTTTATCGGTCTCCATCATTTAGAATATCCACCTCCTTCTAACCTAATTATCTAATATAATTATAACTTTTCATATTCTGCTTAGGTACATATTCAGTGCTTTGTGGGAGATAGAACACACTTGTTTTAACAGGGCGTGAGGCTCAGTAGAGATGGAGCAAAAGGTCCAAAACTGTGTGGAGGTTTTAGCATTCTCATGGTGCTTGGGGGGTAAAATTGGAGTTCAGAACCCATCACAAATGAGGCGGTGGAGGAAACTATCCAGCCTCTTATATGGATACTAGGAGGCCTGGTGCACAAAAAATAGTGCACTCGGGGGGGATCCTTCAGCTTGACCTGCACCCTGTCGCAGTCCGGGAGCCCTCGGGGGATGTCCGACTGATGGCTTAGTCAGTCAGACATCCTTAGTGCTGCCCAGGAGGCAGGAGAGGCTCCCTCCACCATCGCTGCACTCGCCAGCTGAGCCTGACTTCTGGCTGAGTGGCACTCTCCCTGTGGGGGGGCGCACTGACAACCAGGGGGCAGCTCCTGCATTGAGCATCTGCCCCCTGGTGGTCAGTGCATGTCATAGCGACCAGTCATTCCACCATTCAGTTCATTTGCATGTTACCCTTTTATTATATAGGCTGTGCTGGAGTGGGAGCATTCGAGAAGTAGACAGAACCTTACAAGGTGCAGATCTGCCTCAGTTTAGCTTCATGCCAGATTAGACTGAGATGATCTGCACTCTGGCTGCTGCCAGAAGATAAAATGAGATCTATTTGGATGAAGACAGGCTTACCCACAGCTTTTATACATTTTCATATACAAACAGGATTCCATCAATAATTACCAGGCACATCAAAACAACTACAAGAAAAGTCACAGACAATAGAAACAGGCCCACAATAGAAACCTAGCTATTGGAGTTATCAGATACAATCTGTAAAATAGCTGAAGTAACATATTCAATTAAAAAGATGAAAAAAGCTAGACTTCACCCAACTTCACTTATTAAAAAAGAATCAAAATGAAAATGCTAGAAGAGAAAATTTTAGTAACTGGTATCAGAATTCCAACAGATTGGTTTAACAGAAGATGGGGAATAATTAATAGGTTAGTAAATTGGAAAATAGGTAAGTAAAACATGCCCAGAGAGAAAAAAAAGGCATGGAAATGATAAACAAAAATGTAAAGGAGACATATGGACCTGGTGAAATATACATAAAATAAAATTTCGAAAAGGAAAGGAGAAATAGAATAGAAAATAGCAACATTTGAAGAAATACAATTTGAGAAAATCCACACCTAAATAAAAACATGAAGCCAGATATTTCAGAATCTTCATGAACCCTAAACAGGATAAATTTTAAAAGTACCATTAGGCATACTGTTTTTTAATTGCTAGTTACCAAAATGAAATATAAAATCCTAAAACATCCAGAGAGAAAAAAGTCACCTTAATTTTAAGTGAACAATAACAAGAATGTAAGCTAAATTTTCAATATAAATGGAGACAGCATAATTATACATTTAACGTAATTTTTAAAGTGCTGAAGAAAAATGACCAATAACGCAGAATTCTATATCCATTTAAAATATCATTTAAAAATTTAAAGTAACAAAGACAACATTTTAGGCAATCAAAATAAATTTGTGGCCAATAGCCTCATAATAAAAAAGAATAGTAAAAGTTGTTCTCCAGTTAAAAAGGAAATGATGCCATATGGAAGCTTTGTATCATAAGATAGAATGAACAGTACTGGTAAGGGTAATTATGTATGCAAAACTCCAATAAAAATTCTTATTGGATGCAGTGTATATAGAATTAAAATATAATACAAAACAAAACCCACAAGCTTGGAATGTGGTAAATGGAGTTATTGTTTTAAGGATCTTGCAGTGTCTATTTAGGATTCTTATGTTTTTTTATTAATAATTTTATTATGAAAAGCCACTCATAACCCAGGCAATGTGGCCCTTGTATCATTATTATTAAATAACTTATTAAAAGTTGCTCTAAGTTAGAGTCTAATAAGTAAAAGAGGTATGTTTTAATCTTTACTGTTACCACTGAAAGAATAATTAGGAGTGTTTAAGTAGAAATAGAGGAAAAATTATGATAAAGAACAGATGAAATAATTTTTAAAAAATAGATGTATAATAGATTTAAACTCACATATACCAATAATTTCATTAAATGTAAATAAATTACTCTATTTAAGAGAAAAATATCAAGCTGGATTTAATAAGCAACATAAACTGCTTACAAAAGGTACACATTACATAAAAGAAACCCCCAAAAATCCATAGTTAAAGGATAATAAAAAAAGATATATTATCTAAATACCAACTAAATGAAAACTGATTATAGCTATATCTGTACTGGGGAAAGTAAATTTTAAGCCTTATGATCAAGAGTGGCTTTTCATAATAAAATTATTAATAAAAAACATAAGAATTCTAAATTTGTACGCACCTAATAACTCAAAATCTAAAGCAAAAAATGTAACTCAAACTGTGAATTGTGAAGGTATGATACAGACATTTTAAACTATACTAATTCAGGACGTTTATTTGTTATAAGCCCTTGTTTTGGAAGATAATATGTAGGGAACAAAACAAGGAAGTTATCTAAGCAAGAGGCTGGCCTGGGATGTGGGAAGAATTGTCCAATGATGAGAGCAGTGAGCAGGCCTGGTGATCAACCACTCAGATTAGAGCAGAAGGACAACAGCTCTGTGAGAGACATCTCTCCAACAAAGTGGGAACTGATCCGATGCGTTGGTGAAATATCTGTCTTGCCCGGCCGGTGTGGCTCAGTGGCTCAGAGCAACAACCTATGAACCAGGAGGTCACGATTTGATTCCCAGGCAGGGCATATGCCCAGGTTGCGGGCTCGATCCCCAGTGTCGGGTGTGCAGGAAGCAGCAGATCAGTGATTCTCTCTTATCATTGACATTTCTATCTCTCTCTCCCTCTCTCTTCTTATCTGAAATCAATAAAAATATATATTTTAAAAATATGCCTTATATGAAAGACATTGTAAGAAGAGGATAAAAAAGGTAACAGAACTTGCAGTTACAAAAGAAAACATCAAGAATGGGAATGTAATATATTAATGTCTTATGTGACTCTGCAGTGAGTAAAAATTACTTATAATAATAGAAACATTTTTATAATGTTAGCTGAAAATGATATTTTCATTATCAGGATAGAGCAAGAGGAGGTATATTGCATAAGAGATCTAAATTGACATCTGTCTTAGTAAGGAAAATAAAATATTAAAAATTCATAAACAATAAATACTATGACATGAGTATTACTTAGCAATGTTGAAGTACGATGAGAAGGAAAAAACCTAAGAACTGCGTAGAGATTGCCTCTGAGGAACAGGATTGGGGAAGGGTGGGTTAATTTAGGGGCCAGTTATTTTTCATTTACGCTTCACTATTATCTAAGTTAAATATTAAATTAAAATATTTTTAAGTGGGAACAGTAACATGCAAGTTATAGAAAATCTGAGAAAACAAAGGATAAAATAAAAATTACCCTAATTCTACCACCTCTAGCCTCTACAGTGCTTGGTATATTTCCTCAAGTAATTTATAAAACACAGCTTTTAAAAACAAAATTAAAATTATATCACAGTGCAATTTCTCTTGTTAATCCTCACCCAAGGATATTTTTCCAGTGATTTTTAGAGAGAGTAGAAGGAAGGGGGAGAGACAGAGAGAGAAACACCAATGTGAGAGAGACACATTGATTGGTTGCCTCTCACAGGCACCCTGACCAGGGCCGAGGATCAAGCCTGCAACCCAGGTACCTGCCTTGACTGAAATCAAACCCAGGACCCTTCAGTCTTTGGAGCTGTATGCACTGAGCCAAACTGGCTAGGGCCACATTGCAATTTTTAATGTCTAAAATTTTATTGACATTTCCCCTTTCTGTCTTATACATCAAAAACTTACATCTTCTTTTCTGTATCTATTGAGATTTTAACCATTAACCGATGTTTGAATATTTAAAGTGTTTCTAAATTCAGGAGTATTATAAATGATGTTTCAATAAATATCCTCTTACATAAACATTGCATACCCTTTTACATAATCTGAGGTTATATAAATAATGTAACAATAATTGTCTATTCCTCATAAAGATACTGGTTATTTCCTTATGATGAATACTTAAAAATAGAACTACTTAAGTATATGAATCATTTTAAACTTCTTGATACATATTATTGCAAAATTGCTTTCTATGAAGGTTGAGTGAATAAGGGTACCAGCAGAGGACAAAGTTGAGTGGTACAGAGAATCTGTGATACACAGGAAGGGTGGGTTGTAGTGGGCAGAAAAGACCCCCTGCATGAGCCTTGGTGCCCACATCTTCAGGACTGAGTGTGTGCCACTGACCAGTGATACAAAATAGAAAGGAGACATGAGGAAGGAGAAGACACGTCCTACAATTCCTGCTTTTTCACGTTTCTTGTGAAGAGTGGTCTCTAAGAACTAAAGCAGCTTCATTAAGATGCTAAGAAGGGTGGTGCAATCAGAATGCAGGTTAACATCACTCCAGACATCAGTGTAACAACTCGGGTTTATTCCTGCCTGCAAAGGGGGTGTGTATGCACCTGGCACAGACTCCAGCAGGACTGGAGGGGGAAAAGCAGGGATAGGTTCAGTTCACTGTGGCCTTGTCACCTGGTGCAGCCCAAAGGTTATGTGAGTGTGATGATTAATTTTTTAAATTTTTGTTTAAAATATATTTTATTCATTTTTTTTACAGAGAGGAAGGGAGAGGGATAGAGAGTTAGAAACATCGATCAGCTGCCTCCTGCACACCCTCTACTGGGGATGTGCCTGCAACCAAGATACATGCCCTTGACCAGAATCAAACCTGGGACCCTTCAGTCCGCAGGCCGACGCTCTATTCACTGAGCCATACTGGTCAGGGCGAGTGTGATGATTATTAATACAACTCTTTCCTATCACTTTACCAAAGCTTTGAATTAAAAAAAAATTCTATTAACTACAAGTAGGATGCAAATTGGATATTTTATAATGGAGAATAAGGGGTGTTTCTCAAACAGTGGTCCATACACCAGTGGCCTCAGAATTACCTAGGGAGCTTTTGAAAACTAGTGTATCTCAGATCCATCCCCAGAGATTCTGATGCCTTTGTATGGAGCAGGGCTGGAAATCTGCAGTTTTAATAAGCTCTCCAGGGCATTCATTTAGTCACACAACCAGGTGTGAAATCACAGCTCTTGATCGCGGAGTGGAGTACACCAGAGTGCCTGTTTTACTTTACCTCAACCTATTCTGGAATACATATATATGCACACACTTTGAATAACTATAAACACAGTGTTTATTAAAATGCATTTCATGTTCAAAATTGAGTTATCAGCTGTTAGGAAGTTTTTTGGGGGACACCCTGTGTGTATATATACACACATACACATATGCATTTTGTAGGACAAACCAAGATATTTTGACAAAATTAAAATTTGTATTTCTCTTGGTCCTAAAGAGAATAACTATTTTTATATAAATTCTTTTGTATATTTTTCTTTATGTTGTTGCTTCACATTTCTTTTTTATCTACTTTTATAGTAGGACATTTAAAATTTTATTGTTTTTGAAAGAGCTCTTGAAATATTAAGATTTGTTTTCCATTTTCTAAGAGTTTGGAAATGGCAAAAATAAAATTGTTCTCTGAGAGGTCAATTTAGGAATTACAGAGTAGAGCAGAAATAGGAAAACAGCGTGAAGAGAAAATGGCAACCGGGCTGTCAAAAATTGATTGAATAATTGACCTTATTACCGTATCTCAAAAGAGATAATGGCATTTGTAAGATAACCTATGGAAGTGAATTAAAATGTGAGTTCAAGTGTCAGATATTAGGTGGGCCAGTCAACAGGGTCTTGAGAGAGGACTTACTCCTATCCACACATTATTTTAGGTCAATGTTATTTAACATTAAAATCATGCCACTAACTATTATTGATCTGATTTCATTCTCCCCAAGAAAGTTCTTCATTTGCTCCCTATATGCCTACAGGGAGTACGTGTACCAGGCAGAGGGCTAGAGGGTTTGATGTCTTGGCAGTTTTGATTTCCATTACAAACTAGTAAACCAGCATCAAAACTATGGTGATTCAGTAACATCCAAGTTCATTTTTATTTCAGGAAATTCCTTTGGATAAGATCCCAGGAAAAGAACCTGAAGGGATTAAACCCTAATGGTGGGAGTGCAGATACTGGCAGCTTAGCAGAGAAGGCATATTCGGGGGTGAGCAACATTCCCCTCAAATATCTCCACACTGAATGTCAAATTACTGCCACCTGGTCATTATTACCTTTCAGAAAGGGGCTCATGATCCAGGTTTCTGCCACTTTCTTTGCACACCTGTGGAAACACGGAATATTTGAGTAACTGATTTGAGCCTTTTGTCTAGTTTGAGTCTATTGGGGACACAGGATGAGTAATTCATAATTAACTGGGCAGACAAGAAAACTTGTTAATTCAGAATCCCAAGTGATTCTACATTGAAGAGTTCAATTTTACAGCTGAGACAAAATCCAACCCTTCCCCTTAAGGGTCCACTTCTGCTTTTGCAGCTCCGTTCATGTGCATGGTCCATGCCTTCTGTTCCATGCTCTCTTCTGCCAAATTCCTTTGCCAATCTTAATCAAGTCGTATGTGAGATCTGAAGGGACCTCACCTAGGTCTGTCATTAGCCTCGCACCCGTAAGCCTGGCTTCCCTGCAGTGAGAAGCTGTCTGTCCAAACAGTCTTAGTGTGCCGTGTGAACCCGTGTGGGACAGTCTTTGGGATGAATTTCATCTCGTTATTGTTGCTGAGTACTCTAGTTCCCCTGCTGGATTTGGAGGCTTGCCCTGAACTCCAGCCCAATTGACTAGGATCTTGTCAACATGCCTAGCACTTGACATTCCATGTAATTTGGCAGCTGGATGCTGTCTCCTTAGTTCCAGACACTGACAAGGGTCTTGTCCCAAATTAAATGGGCCATCCAAAACTCGGAGACTGCCCCCCACCTGACTTTGTGCCTTGCCTTTGCCTGGTGACTCCTGGTGTCCAGCAGATGGGATACTCACTAACATCAGGGAAGCTTGGAATGAACAACATCCCTTTGGACTATGATGCAAATTGTCTTCTGTTCCTGGGGGAAAGGCAATGCTGGTTGTGCCCATTACCAGCTCCCTGTCCCTACGCCTATCCAACACACACCAAGGCTTAGCACGCCCTTGTACTCACTATAGGAAACTAATATATTATATTTCTGGTTTGTCTAAACTAGCTTTATTGACACAAAATTTAACTTGAGCATGATTCAGTATTTCTTCTGGGTCTGAATTATGTTCAGCAAAGCAAGTAAACTTATAGAATAAAGATTTGGGGGTTTACAGTTCAGTGCGATATATTTGAAAGGCAGTAGTTGACAAACCAATATTACACCGTCCTCTCTTCTCAAGTTCGTATTAGGAAATGTGGCTATGATTGATGAACTCTAAAAGATAAGTTGAAAGAGAGGATATATAACTGCTCTTGGTAGGGAGTAAGGATGCAGAAAAGAGATGCTCATTGCTTGATTTTTCAGGATTTGAAAGGGAAATAAATTCTTGGGGGCTTTTCTTGTGGAGTCATTTGTGTGGAAAACAGTGGTACATGGGAACTTTTTGAGAGTAGTGGAGGGAGAAGAGAGGAACTGATTGGCTACTGTAAAGCACACTGCTAGTCAGAGGAAGCCTTCAGTGAAGGTTTAATATTGAGCAGTCCATTGGAGTGTGGGCTCCCAATAGTCACAGCCCCTGGTTAACCCTACTGTATGCTTAATCGAGAATTAAATTATTTTCCATATCTGCATTTCTAATTTGAGACAGAAAAATGCATTTGATGCAAAAATAAAAAAAGGACTAAAGAATATCTAGTCTCCCCTAATGAATCGAGTTTTTGCAGTGCTGTAAAGTGAGTCAACACTAAACCATAGAATATGCCAAGTTTATCTTCAAGCTGTGTTCTTTCTATTTAGGCTTTAATTCTGTCAGTTCTTCCCTTTATTTCTCCACTTCCCCCATCTTTTTCTGCCCCATCTCTGATCCCAGTGTCCACATGATTTTCCCTTTTATCCCCGTTTATTGATTGGACTAATGCTCTCTGAGTATTCTTGTCTGCCGTCCCCCTCCCATCTGAAAAATGGGCACTGTACTCTCTCGGGGAATGCGTCATCCACCTGGGACCCTGCTGCAAAGAACTACCTGAATCTCAAACAAAAGCCAAAAATTCAAAAGTGGAATTTAATCAAGGTGAATGGATTAAGCTCTAATGCTTTACTTGCAAGTGTCGAGCAGTGACTCAGATTTCTTTGGTAGTCAGAAAAGCTCTGCTGACCACATAAAATCACTTCATGCAGTTGGCAGCCAATTTCTCTTGCTGGGAAGATCTGTAGAGCTGTGGAGTAGGACTCCAGTATATGGGATGCTGGCCAATCAGCTCTCACAATTCTGCATGACTGTGCAGTGAAGTGTGCTAGACCTGAACCCAGGCCATCCCATTGGAATTACAGTTAGTCCAAAGTTTTGGGTTAATAGAATTAGGTGGTGTGTGTTTCACAAATCAGTTGGATAGTAGTTGGATTATGGAGTGACAGTTGACTGATAGGGCTGCCGGCATTGGCTCTCTGGTGAAGTAGTTGACTGATCTGGCTGAGGTATACAATACAGCAGTCCACCTATCCATGGCGTGTATATTCTAAGACTCCTAGTGGGTGCCTGAAACTGTGGATTGTACCAAACTCTTTCTATATACTATGCTTTTCCAATCCATACAGTCCTCTGCACAGCTCATAAAAAGGAGTTATTTATTTACAAAAATTCTGAAGTAGATATTCTTTTATATCTTAAAGTATATAAAAGGAAATAGAAAGAAAGGCTAGGCAATAGAGGTCAAACAGGTGTACATCAATGTCCTGGGAAAAAATATCTGGAGTTCGAACTCTAATACCTAGGATTTTAAAAACGATTAAAAGAGTAATCTGCTAAAAATGTTCAAAGATAATGCCTATGCATACCTTGATTTTCTGTCTTTATGGCATAATATTATTTTGCTCCGTCGTTTATGCTCTTTGGTTTCTTTTTAAATGCTAATCTATCAAATAGGAGAAAAACAAACTTCTCAGTTGGGCAGCATCAAAAATAATACTTTTCAAAATTTGCTGAATCTAAATATATGTTAGCAGTGATTTGAAAAAAATATAGATAATATTGAGGGGAAAAATGTCTACCATAACCACCCCACAATCAAGCTACATAAACAAAACTTCATCCCCCCAAATTCCCTTCTGCTCCCCTTTTATAATAAAACATGTCCCACAATCTGATCCTTAGCAACTGCTGCTCTGTTCTTCACCCCTATCAATTATACACACACTGATAGCAGCACAATCCAGAAAACAACCAGTGAATTTAGTCTTAATACTTAAAAGAAAATATTCTCAAAATTGAATTTGACTTTAGATACATGTTTCTTTTTCACAGACATGTTATAGGATGAGAAAAAAAACACACACTTTCAAACACACAATACCTGTAATTCTAAGGCAGAAGTTGAATAAAAAGTGTGAACTTGTGAAGAAAAAATAAAAACACATCTGACTGTGAAAGCTTGTTCATATGAACATAATGAAAAGCATCAGATGTCAACTTCAAAATGGGATGGAGCGAACAGTGATTCAAAATTATTCTTTAGTAAAAGTGAAAAGAATGTTGAAAACCAGTCAACTAAAATTCTCCTATGGAAAATTCTTTTCTGATATTTTTTTCTGTCCACTACCCCTTTGCTTTTTCAATTTCCCAAACCAAGATAAATCTTCCTATTTTTTTCATATTCCCCAATATTTCTCCTTTTCAGCACTTTAATCACTTGTAATTATATATTTTAAAAAATTATTTAATATTTCCCTTCATCACTAAATTGAATGCCAGGCATAGGTATTCAAATATATTCCTTTAGTGATCAAATTTCTATATTTTATTTAGGACCAAACCTGAGATCCTCGAGGGCAAAGATCAGGTCTTTATATTTGCAGGACCTGGTACTGTGCCTAAAACATAGAAATTTCCAAAAAAGTGTTACATAAATGATGAATGAAGTTGTGAGAGGAGAATGCTATGAATCATTTATGCAGTTGGGGAGAGCGTTTTCGGTATCACAGTAGAATTGGCTTAATTGTCCACAAGTCCCGTGCTTTTACTGCCTAAGCAGTGATGGCGAACCTTTTGAGCTTGGCGTGTCAGCATTTTGAAAAACCCTAACTTAACTCTGGTGCCGTGTCACATATAGAAATTTTTTGATATTTGCAACCATAGTAAAACAAAGATTTATATTTTTGATATTTATTTTAAAAATTTAAATGCCATTTAACAAAGAAAAATCAACCAAAAAAATGAATTCGTGTGTCACCTCTGACACTCGTGTCATAGGTTCGCCATCACTGGCCTAAGGCAAAACCAGACCCATAGACCCATGTCTCTTTAAACCACACACACACCGAAAAACAAAAACCCACAAAGAAATCCCCACACAGCAACAACAATAAAAACAATAAGGGAGGATTCAGGCAGCTAAGTTCCCAATGATTAAATATATAAGATTTTAAACTTAGAAGTGTAACATTTCAACCAGGAGGCTCTATCAAAAGAGTTGATTGAAGTAAAAACAAACCAACAAAACAACCAGCCTAGTCTAAACAGTGGGAACTCAAAAGATAGTGTTTCTGAGGGAGGAAGAAACATCAAGATAGCCTTTACCTCTGTTTGAAGGGAGTAGGCAGTAGGAGTCAGTAAGGAATTTGTGGCACAGAGGTAGGAAACAAGGGCACCGACAAGATGTTGTTGAAAGCCCGAATGAATATTTCTTAGGTATTGATTATATACTCTTGCCCAGCTGGCGTGGCTCAGTGGTTAAGCATTGACCTATGAACCAGGAGGTAAAGGTTCCATTCCCAGTCAGGGCATATGCCTGGTGTTTGGGCTTGATCCCCAGTGTGTTTCTATCTCTCTCTCCCTTCCTTTCTGGAATCAAGACATACATTTTTTAAAAAATACTCTGAAGGTCACATCTTGCCTACTGAACACATTCTTGGAAAGCATTGCTAAGGGCAACTTTGGAAGTCTCCTTTCTTACTTCCTTCATTTAAAATTGGAATGGAGTAGAGACAAAATTGCAGTTGAGAAATTTAAAAGCTGAAAGCATCTTTCTGGCTCAGATGAGTAATGGCCCATTACATACTTTGAAAAACTGAGCCAGGGGAATGAAAATGATTTTCACACTGTTTCGTATTTCATCCAGTTGGTCAAGAAGCACAACAGGTGGGCAGAGAGGTATAAAGAATGACAGAGTTTGTCCTTAGTAAGCTCACAATCATGTGTGTTGGGCGTGGTGGGGAATGTGCAGCGGGAAAGACCAGCCTGAGTACAGAGAGCTAAGGGATGTAGCTGTCTAGCACTGCTCCGTGACTTTATGAAAAACTCAGCTTTAGGAGGACTGTTTGACCTGGGAAAGATGGTCAGGGCAGAAGGGCTTCAAGGCAATTTACAAATGCCCCTGGAAGCTGGTATCTTGGCCATGTGGGATTGAAACAGCCAGTGAGATGGATTATCCTGCAGAAAAGCGACTGATCCTGAGAACATGGCCGGTAGAAAGAGTTCCTGAAGATCTGGGTTTGCTTAGTGTAGATGACAGTGTCACGCTGTGCTACTGGAAAACTAAACTGGAGAATGTCACTGCCACACTCTGTGAGATGGCTTAGCTGATTTTCATGAACCACATTTCTGTAAATATTTTGAAGGCACAGCCTGGGTCAACAGTGACATGATTCATTTATGAGGTGGCTTTGCTCAGTGCTTTCCAATACTTGGAAACATATACTATATTTCACCAAAAACCAAACAAACACAAAACCAAAACACCATTGCACAGTTGGAACAGGGGCCAGTGGGAGGGAGAGGAGTTTGACTTCAGCAGAAGGAACTGCTCAGGATAATTATGTAAGATTGTTAGGTTGAGTGGTCAGCCAAAACCCAGATTTTAAACAAAGCTGACATGAGTCATCATATTTTTCCAATTTTCTCCATTTCATTGCTTCATTTAGAAAGGGTCTTTCTGTTTAATTACCTAATCCATGTCACATGTTATCATCATGCCTAAAATTCAAGGCATGTTAATTAAATGCTTGGAGAGAGAAAAGTCAGACTGAGGCTTTATGGAAAAGATAGTAATTGATCTTGACGTTGAAAAATAAATAGGAACTTAAAAAAGAAAACTTCCTGAGGTATAACATACATACAGAAATGTGCACATACCTTAAGTGTACAAGTGGATGAGTATTTTTTTAAAATATATTTTTATTGATTTCAGAGAGGAAGGGAGAGATAGAAAGAGAGAGAAACATCAATGATGAGAGAGAATCATTGATCGGCTGCCTTCTGCATACCCCCTACTGGGGATCGAGCCCTCAATCTGGGCATGTATCCTTGACCAGAATTGAACCCAGGGCTCTGCAGTCCGCAGGCCAACACTCTATCCACTGAGCCAAACTGGCTAGGACTGGATCAGTATTTTGAAGAAAACCTTCCTTGCACTTAGAAGTTATCATGCCTCCTCCCTATCACTGTCCCTTCTTCCTCCCTAAAAGTAACCAGTCTCCTGGCATTTAACACTATGGACTAGTTTTAGCTGCATGTGAACTTTATATAAATGGAATTACACAGTATGCATTACTTCACATTGAGTTCTTTTATTCAACATTTTATTTCTAAGTGTGGTCAGTGTTGTTGCATATTGTAACTTTTCATTAATTTTCTTTGCTGCGGTATTCCATTTGCTGTATAGACTGTAATTTATCCACTCCACTATTGAGGAAAATTTGTTTCCACTAGCATTTGGCTCTTATGCATAATGGTGCTATGAACATTTTTACATGGTTTTTGGTGCATAGGGGTATATGCATTTTTCTCAAGTACATATCTGAGAAAGAAATTGGTGGGTCATTGGGAATGCATATAATTAACTTTACTTGGTAATGTCCAACTATTTTCCAAAGTGGTTGTTGGATAGGATTTGATAAAAGAACCTGTGGAGACAGAAAAAATTTCATAGTGAAGAGACAAGAGATATGAAATAGGCTATTATGCTCCTGGACCAAGAAGTGTTTTAGGATGGCCTGAGTTTGGAGTGTACGAAGGATGCAGTAATAGATAAATCAAGGTTAGGTAGGGACAAGGATATGGAAGACCTTAATGCCTTCCTTGGAAATTGGAACTTTGTAAGTAATGGGGGAATGACTTGATCAACTCTGTGCTTTAGGACTAGGAACCAGTATTAAGGGTAAGGTAGAAGGTCAGATTCTGAATCAGGGTATTGAGAATGGATATTGAGAGCCATCTGAGACAAAGAGTAGCTGATGTTCTTATGGGTAAGTGCTTTCTCTTTTGCAACTCAGGGCCCTTTTTCTGTTGACCTCTGGAACTCTGAAATTGCTGGGGTTTGCTCTACCTCCCCCCCGCTTTTTTCCCCTCTTTAATAACCAAGGCTATTGACTTCTTTTAGAATTCCTTAATTTATTTCCTCTTAGTAAGATTTTTATTTTCATAATAAGAACTTCTGTGTGGATTAAATTAGAGATCAGGTGGGTAAAGCAGTTAAGGTTAGACAATTTTATGTCTGTAATGAATGTTAGGTATAAGCAAGAGGTTACCCAGGAGCCTTTGAGTTTAAATAGTGCTCTGTAAAAAATGCTGTCTGTCAAAAAGATGCCGAAAGACTTATGATTTCTAGTCCACACACCCAAATATTGGGAAAAGCCCTGTCAATATGTAGTATTCTGTTTATAGTTTTAATGGGAAAGGCTTCACAGTCTAAGAATAATTTGTATGAAACTATATTAACCATTGATCACCAGAAGACCAATTTAGTCTGATTGCTTTATGATGGTATTAGCCCGCCATTAAGGGGACCAGATGGGTCAACAAAGAAGTAGATAATTATGTGGCAAAGAAAGAATTCTGTCAATCAGTTTTCTTCTAGCAGCACAAAAAAATACATTAACAATCCCCTCCTCCCAGTGTCAAAGGCGTGACATTACCCCTCTTTTTCAACATGAATCTGCCATCCTTTAATAGCTTGGGGGTTTGGGCTCAATTAGTTTCAATCTTTGTGGTATGAGCCTGAAACTTAGGCCGAGGCAATCACAATAAATATTTGGAGACTCCAGAAGAATAATTGTATTCCCTAGCTACAAGCAATTAAGCTCTAGATCTATTCCTTGTAAACCTTTGCAAATGCAATGAAAAACATGTTTTAAAAGACAAATTATTAAATGGCTTCTTTCCTTTGGTGTCACTTAGGTAAGGGAAAATTAAAGCTTGTTGTTTACCTAGAAGGAAAAGATATTTCCTGCTATAAAAATTATGATGATGTGTGTTTAACCTGCTGATTATCTTTCAGAAATCATGGAGAGTGGGATAGATGCCAAAAAACAGATGGGCAACGTTCCCAAAATTCAAAAGGAGAAAAAGAATGACTTCCATAAACTACTGGGGGAAGCTTAATTTCAGTTTCCTCTCATCTTCTAGAATACATTAATAACAAGAATTTTAGATTGGGAAGTATTCTCCCATCCTCTCGCATCACAATAACCTCTTCTACAACATCCAAAAATATATTTATCAACCATATAAAAATATGACAACAAATAACATTTATTTTAAGTTGTGTGAAGTTATTATAACCTTATAAAATGGGAAGGCATGGATCTTTACCTAATTAAAAAAAAGGTTTTTTTCACACTGTCTTGGAATTTTTATTTATGGATTAAAAGTAGGAGAGGAAAGGGACATTTAAAGAATTCCTTTTATGTTTTAACTAGAGGCCCGTTGCACGAAATTCATGCAAGGGGCTCGGCCCCACCACTGCTGCGGCCACCTGTGCCTTGGTCCCTGCCCATGGTGGCTTCAGAAGGAAAGATGTCTAGTCTAATTACCATATCACGCTTTTATTATTATAGATTTTTAGCACAGTCTGATGAAATGGGTACTTTATCGCACAAAGTGAAAAAAAAAACTGAGGTTTTATAGATCATGTAATTTATCCAAAGTCACTTAAATAGGAGGTGGTAAAAAAAATAGATCCTTTTGGTTTTATTTGTTCTCCTATATCTCTGTATTGATATTTCCCCACTGCTCTGGACTCAGCCCTGTGCCTGGTGCAACAACTGCTCAAATATGACATTTTTCTTCTGCAAGAATAGTTCCTAGAGTGGGGAGCTCATTGCCTATGATTTCACCACTTTTTGTTTGCTCTGATTTTTCTTCTACTTCTCTGTTTACCCTTCCCGATCTCCTTGGGTGGCCTTTGTCTTCAACCTGTTCTATAGATGTCTTCCTTCTGTACTACTCCTTTTTTCAATCAACACCAGTTCCCTAGAGTATCTTGCTACATGCATGACTTCACCTAACACACGTGCACCAGTAATCTCCATATTTAAACCTGGGGCCCAGATTGCTCATCTGAAACTTATGTACCGAATGACATAGAATCACCTGGGTATGATGTTGGGTCATAAAACTCAATCCAGTCATTTGGCAAACACCCTTCCTACAGGCAACTTCCCCAACCCCAATCTGTTATGCTTTCTGTAATCCCCCTCTGCATCTCTGCCCTCTGATGGACTCGAGGAAGTAACATTGGTCCTTTGTCACTTCTGCCTGCCTTTTATCCCCACATCCACTTAATCATTGATTCCCATCCCTTCTTGCTGAAGATGGTCGCATCTCTTCTGTCCTCTTCATTTCCACACCCCTCAATCCAAACTCATCTCACAATTTGCCAAAATTGCTGCCCAGCCTTAGAAATTACCTCTACTTCTAGAAGGGCACTTTCCCTTTGGTCGTCAGGATGGTTTATGTAAAACATTAATCTTACGATGTCATTTCCCTCCCTAAACATTTTTACCATTTCTGCATCTTCAGAATAAAACATCTTAGCATGAGATGAAAGAACGTTTATTTTTCAAGTGGGTGACTTCTTTCCCCTCCTCTCTGTACTAGCCACTGGGTGTAGGTGAGGGAGAGAATGTCCTAGAAGGTGAGTATCAGTGATTTCTCCAAATAAGTGCATATTTGAATCCCTTGGAAAACTTTTTTTAAAAAAAGGAGACTTCTGGGTCGCATCCTACACTGATAGAATTAAAGCACCTGAGTTTGAGTCTAATTTTAACAACTGTCCCTGTGATTCTGGTACAAGTTTGCATTGGGAACCACAGCTGCAACAGGTAAGAGAGAGGTAGAAAGTTGAATCCATCTCTTAATGACTTTGCACCGTGTTAAAGAAGTTAACACGAACATGTTGCAATAACTAGAACATAAGGCGAGACAGATATTAAGAGGCATGAGAATATGAGGAGTAGATTAGAATTTTGCTGTTAGAAATCAGAAGTGTTTGAACTTTGGCCTGTGTTTCTCAGTGGTTAGAGCATTAGCCTGCATCCCAAAGAGTCAATGGTATAATTCCCCATCAAGGGGTCAAGGGGTCAAGGGCACCTACCTGGGGTTCAGGTTTCTTTCCCCATCCTGGTCTGGGCATATGTGAGAGGCAGCCAATGGATGTGTCTGTCTCACATCGATGTTTCTTCCTCTTCCTCTTCCTCTCTCCACCTCCCCCTTTCCCTCCCATTCTCTCTCTCTCTAAAAAAAATAAAAAAATAAAAATATGTATATATCTCAATGGAAAAAAATATCCCTAGTTAAGAATTAACAACAACAACAACAAAAAGTGTTTGGAAAGTTCCAGGAGCCATGTTTTGTCAAGGAAGTCTTTCTGAAAATTAGGTCTGGGCCCAGCCTCTCTGAATTCCATTCCCTGCTCTGACTTGAGTCAGAACTTGTATTTGCAAGCTGTAAGTAACATGTTACAAGTGTCCTTCTTACATGTTTGTTAAAAAGGGTTGTCCTTTTAACATGTTACTTACAGTTTGCAAAACTGTGCTGGGCTCCTCAAGGGAAAAGACTAGTAAGATGTTCACTTAGCAGAGAACTGCGAGCTGATGGCCACAAGATACAGCTGACAGGAAGATGCTGGGGGACGGACATGTCATTTCGGGGTGTCTCTTTCCTGTAACGCCGGCCCTCAGTAATGGCATGGGTTAAGCAAGCCTCCGAACTCCATCAGTTCTCCTGCGGCCCTCTGTTCTCAACTCCATGTCCCCAGCCAAGCATGCTTGTATTCCTCTGTCCACTTCCTGAAATCTTACCTCTCATTCAAGCTGCACTGAGAACACCTATCTATTCCAGCGCATGCTGACCTTTTCAGGATCTGAATTAGTGACCATTGATCTTCATAGTCATCCTCACCTCTTAACGTTCTCTGAGCACTTTATAACAAGCATTGTGTTAAACATGTACACAAAATATCTTATTTAATTCCTACGGTGATTTCTTAAATTCAGTAGTATTTTTTTTTTAAATATATTTTATTGATTTTTTACAGAGAGGAAGGGAGAGAGATAGAGAGCTAGAAACATCGATGAGAGAGAAACATCGATCAGCTGCCTGCTGCACATCTCCTATTGGGGATGTGCCTGCAACCCAGGTACATGCCCCTAACCGGAATCAAACCTGGGACCCTTCGGTCCGCAGGCCGACGCTCTATCCACTGAGCCAAACTGGTTTTGGCAAATTCAGTAGTATTTTTATCTTCATCTTACAGATGAAGTTTAGAGAAATATGATCAATTGTCCATGGTCCTACAGCCAGTCAGTGGCAGAGTAGGGATTGGAACTCAAGCCTCAGTGATTTCCAAGTCCAGGTCAGCATGCTGCTACCTTTGTAATTATTTCATGTATCAGTCTGTTCTCCCTCCCCCAGGTCACTATAGACTCATCAGAAAAGACCCTTGAATGGGAGTCAGAGTGATGGAGACTCTTTTCTTACAGATTCATTCTCTGTATGTCTCTGCTCACCTCTGTGTCCCAGGAAATTGGCTTCTGCATATCATCTAGAGTTCCCTTGATCCCTTTCTTCGGATGGGTTGGTCAATGGGAGTCAAGAAAATGGAAGTAGGAGAATGGAGGAGAGAGAGGCCAATATATTTCTTCATCTCAGCTTTGGGAATTGTCAAGCTTGGCCTTTACTACAACCAGCAGCTCCTCACTGTTTCCAGATGCCTCAGTCCCCTGGATTGTACCCTTTCTCTATATTCCCATTATAAATCCCACCTGCATTTGAAACATCTGGGATTCATTCTGACTCCTCTGGGGCACTTCTTGATAGGGTTAGCATACTTGATTCTATACTCAGCTCTGCCACTAACAAGCCCAGCTTTATGCTTGCAGCTTCTGGTATATAAATCTGATCCCATAATTGGATCATCGTTGCCTGGACACCCCACAGATGTCTCAAACATTTGCAAACATAAAGTTACATCTTTTCACAAATTCTGTTATTCATCCTATATACCCTATGATGGTAAACTGAGTTACTCCAGCTAGAAACCTGGAAGTCATTTTAACCTCCTCTTGCTGCTTCATTTCCTCACAGCCAATGTCTACATCCCAGTCTATATCCTTACTATTGCTCAAACCCACTTTTTTTCTCTCTCTCCTTCATGCCACTGCTTCTACTTGGACTCTCATTGTCTATCATTTGCAAAATTAAATTGCAACAGCTTAATTGGTTTCTCCTTGCATATCAACATTGCTGCTAGAGTGAGATTTCTTTTCATTTAAAAAGTAAAAAAGTACAATCTTGTTAGGAAAATTCAAATCATTTGATAGTGACAGAATTGAAAGTCCTCTCTCATCACCACAAAACCATTCCATGGTGGTAACTCCCGAGTTTATTTTGAATATGTTCATTTTTATGCATATTAACCATATATAAAAACACATAAGTTTGTTTATAACAGTAGTATTATAATGGGGCATTATACTATACATACAATTTAACAATTTCAATACCATAGACAGGAGTTCAGCATATTGGTTAGACATTTATATAATACTAGAGGATCAGTACATGAAATTTGTGCACTGGAAGGGGGTCCCTCAGCCTGACCTACAGCCTCTCTCTGTCTGGGACCCCTCAGGGGATGTCCACCTGCTGGCTTAGGCCCATTTGTGGGGAATGGGCCTAAACCAACAGTTGGAAATCCCTCTCACAGCCAGGGACCTCTCACTCCTTACCTCCCACCTGCTCGCTGCTTATTACCACTCGCTACTCCTTAGTGCTGCCACGGAGGCAGGAGAAGCTCCCACCACTGACACTGTGCTCGCCAGCCGTGAGCCTGGCTTCTGGCTGAGCCGTGCTCCCCCTGTGGGAGAGCACTGACCACCAGGGGGCAGCTCCTATGTTGAGCATCTGCCCCCTGGTGGTCAGTGCTAATCATAGCAACCAGTCATTCTGGTTGTTTCACGGTTAATGGTCGCTTAGGCTTTTATTATATAGATATGAAATGATCTCCCCCATAGTCTAGTACCCACTTGACACTATACATAGTTATTGACTATACAATATTGACTGTACAATATTATTGACTATTTTCCCTATTCTGTACTTTATAAAGTCCAGGTACTTTTATATGACAGCCCAAGACTCTTCATGATGAAGCCCTTCTCAGATTCCCCACACTCATCTCCTTTCATGTTTTCCTTCTTACTCTATGGTCCAGCCATATGGAAGTGCCAACTAGACTGTGTCTTTCTTTGCCTAGTAGATTTTAAGCTCCTAAAGGAAGGAGACATGGCATGGAGGTTGTTAACAATTCCTGGCTTTTGAAACCTTAAGAAAGGACAGACACTTTGTGAATACCAATTTGATTTTTATTGACATCATCTATTTCTTAGACTTCAAAGTTTTGAGTCATAAACTAGTTAGTGGCAGTAAGCTAAACAATCATTATATTTGGAAAGGGATGTCTCTGAATGTCATGCCCCATTCTATAAATGTTTTCACTACTAAAGATTTGTTTTTAAATCTTCCTGCATCACAGGTCTTAGACCGCAATTTTCTATAACCTAGATGCCAGAAAGAAAATAAAACTAAGTAGGATATCATACTTTACTTATTTCTTAAATTTATATAATATAAAATAGGTTTAATAGGTTTAAAGCTTAGAAATCTTGGTTTTGACCTGTTTTATATCTTGAAAATAAAGGGGTACAGTAGAAAACAAAAGATAGATAAGCATACATTAAAACCATCAGTGTTCATACATGATATAAATACTATAAACTCAGGTGGCAAAAAGAAGAGTGGACACATATAAGCTGTTTCTCTTAAAACAGTTTTGGAAAATTTGACTTGGAAGAAGTATACATTTCTGCCTTCTTAAAATATGTATATATATAACACTCAGGGTAGGGATAATTGGGTAGCTGGTCTATAAAGTCTGAATCTTGCTTCTTGTATTGGAAGTGTTAAGATGGCTGGAAGACCTGTTTGATAAAATTCTCTGGCACATAGACCTTACTAATTGTGGGAGTACATGCAGGGTGCTATGAAGGTGTTTTAAATTATTTCTATAAATTTAAATTTCTTTGTTGTATAGGGGACTGTGTCTGATTTCGTTCTGAGAGTATGGGTTATGAGAGGGATTAATAATAGAATAGAGGCTAATAGTAGTTCCTGCTGATACTTACAACTGAGTTCTCACAGTGAAGGCTGACCAAAGGATATTTATTTGTAGAAAGGCTCACTCTCTAGGAATTTCTGGTTGAGAATAGGGCAGTCTAAATGTCATACCGAAATACTTGAGACAAGATCATTGGGAAGAATTTAGAATGCATACAGCCCGCTTTCTAGAATGTCTTATAACACTAATACTCTCAAAGCTATCTTACTGAGTGACACTTGGCTTAGTGAGAAGCACTGATTAGATCTTGGGTCACTGAAGGCATCTTTCTCTTGTTTGGCAGATGGATGGAGTTGATGAGACTACTGCTGCTGCACTGCTCAGTCCTGTGAGGGTCAGAGATTTTTTCCAGGGCTCACAATGGTTATCAAATCCGGAGTGAAAATAGCCCTGAAAAATTAGCCATGGTGAAAACTGTATTATATCTACTCAGACTCTTGCAGAATTTTTTCCCTTTTATCTTGTATTGTTGTAATTCTTTATTATGCTAAGGGACATAGGGACAATAACGTGAAGAATAAGTGATATTGGCCAGATAGCAGTTAATCTTTTCATAAAGGGCAGAAACAAGACCAATGTGGGAAAATTATAAGAGATCTATAGGTTCAATATAACAAAGAATATTTCATCAATTTGAGCTATCTATACGTGGATAGAATTTTAAAATTGCAAGCTTAGGAATGATTGAAATAGTCATGCTGTGGCCAAATGCCTGAGAATCAGGAATGCTAGATGACAAATTTCTCTGCTACATAACATTTTGGAGTATAAAATTCTCCCAGTGTTAAGATTCTATCCTTTTTTTCCCATCAATAATGGTCAGAATATTAGTACATGTGCTTTGAGATAGGATAGGTTTTATTTACCCAGAGGAGACTTGACTTGTAATATTTCATGCATTCCTTCGTGATGAGGGTATGGATGCTGCCAGGTGACATAAAACAAAATTGCATCAGTGATAATGATCTAAGTTGGATAAGATCAGAGAACTAGAGGAGTAGGCCCCCAAATTTGTCCAAAGATAGTGGTGGCTAGTACATAAATATCATCTAAGGGTTTTCACATAAATACTGATCTTTAAGCCTCATATCTTGAAAGTTTAATTTATGGGTTGGGTGTAGAGGTCTGGGAACATGTATGTACATTCCCCAGGTTATTCCTATGGATAGCATGATAAGCACCAGTTCTCTACAGACCTTGCTGTTTCTCTACCCCTCTGAGTGTTTTCCTCTTCATTTCCTAGAAAAGACTCCATTTCAAACCTGCACGTGTATCTCAACCAAATAGAGGGAAAGGGGGTTTCTCCATGCAATGGTCCCTGTGTATACAGAGGGAAATATAACCTCACAGGAGCTCTGAACAGTGATGTCCAAAGCAACCCTACCAATTCCAGAACTTGGGTTGGGCAGGAGTTGCAAAGGATGAGCCTTAGAACCTGCTGTGGCCACCAAACGCCTCATCTCCTCACCATTTCCTGAGCAAGCTGGGACAGGCAAGGGCACTCCCCTGGTTGCAGCCAAAGGGGTATTTGAAGTCATGTCATCTAGCATCTTTTTCCAGCAAAAAATTTTTAGGAATCAATTTGAAGTGACCACAGTCAGGCAAATGAGTCTCGGGTTCACTGTCAGGGTGTCCTCAGAGGCTTCCTCAATTGTCTTTTAATCTTGGGGCTCCTGTAACATCTGGCTGTGACTGAGTGGAGAGGTGCCCAAGGCAGAATTGCAGAGGATGAGCCTCTGGAAGGCCTGGCGAGGAGAAATGATGACCAGACCTTCAGGTCCCTGCCAGAGAGCCCTTAGATGAGGGAAGACTGGCTGTCCACCCAAACCTCTTCTCAAGCGTCCTTCCTCAGGCTGCCCTCTCTGCAGGGATCGGCTGGGCTCGCTGTGTGCGCTGAGTCTCTCCATGATAGTGTCTTTTCCCTAGATGCTAATTATTTTTTAACAGATGGAGGTAACCACATAGTCATTTGTGTCTGGGGATAAGTGTACTGGCCTATTTTCAGTACATCTCTCTTCCTATAATTGTCACATTCATTAATGAGGCTGAAACACTCCATTTCTTGACCTCTGTCTCAAAGACTTTGATGTTTGGTGCCTGACGAGACAGTGTGAACCCCCGAGAAAGAAAGGTAGAGTTCTGGTGACCTTTCCTTGCCCCCATGTATTTTGTCTCTCGGCTCTTAGCGCTGCTTTTACATTTCCTTCAGAGAATTAATCTCTCCTTTGAATCGTTGCTGTAGCCTGTAGTCAATTCCAAACTTTTAGTTAACTGTCTGGGAAGATGAATCAAAGCCTTCAAATAACTCAGAAAAGTTAGAAATCTAAGGGCAGGAATCTGTTTATACGTTGAAAACCAGCTACAGAAACACCTTGTTTATGTCTGGCAGCCTAGCTACTATGGTCTCTTTCCCTGTATGTGTTTTTTTCCATGTTCACATACTTTCAGTGCTTAGATCGAAGTTGTGCACATAGAAGGGGCCTGGCTAATACTCCTTTAGCTTAGAATGGAGGATAGATGAACAAATAAGTTATCTAGAATACTCTCAAGAGCCAGACTGGAATTAAAAGAAGAAACTTTATGGTACAAATATATATGCACGGTCGTATATATAGTATAACCCTGTTATCCCATAGCAGGGCTGGTTAGTACCTTTGGTATATTCATTGATAACACCTCCATTCACTTTCAAATATGTTGGGCATTAAATACATGGTCATCATATTCATATGCAATCTTTTCAGGTCCATTATTAAGAACTATTTACTCTTGTATTTAATTCAAAAGTTTTGGCTATCCCCTTTTTAAAAACTATGTAGGATATTAGCATATTTTAAATGGCCGAAAGGGGTAGAGAGGTTTACCTGCCTACACGAAGCCTCTTTAAGGAATCACTATTTTATAGCACAAGCGAAGTCTGTTTTACAAGACAGGGAGTTGAGGGATGCATTTAAAATAATTTTAATGAAAATTATTGCAAGTTTAAAAATTGCAACAAAAGTTAGTTTTGACTTTTATCTAAACTCATTCTCCTATATATAAGATAAATGAAGTATTGCTATAATAAGTAAGATCCATTCCCAGCTACTGTGTCTGCCATATGTTGAGGGTAGATACATAGAAAATAAAGTGAAGGTCTTAACTTTTGAGGAGATTGTAAAATATAGTAAAGCCTTGATTAACCACACTTCAGCTTCCAATTAACTCCTTTTTTTCCCCTTTTATTGCCTTTCAAGGGAGAGAGATATGTCACATGAAAATCAATTGGTATGGATTTAGTTTAAAAAAGAAAAGCAAGTCCCTCTTGATTTCTTGAGATTGCCATGGGCTCAGCTCTCAATCTGTCCAGTTTCCTGTAATTTCTCTTTCTCCATCTCTAGTGTGAGGTGATGAGACTTGATGCTCAAATGAATGATAAACCTAAGGACCCGTGGCTTCTCACACCCAGAGAGGTCCAATCCCCTTGATAGCCTCTCCACTGAGATAGAAGAGTGCTCTTAGTCATCACTTGAAAGGTTTTCAGTGTCAAGCAGTGAACTTGTTAACTCTGAGTTGAACAGAAAATTCAGTTATCAGAAGCCCTCCTTCCTAAATACCAACACAGGGCCCTGATTTGAAGTGTTTTAGCCCAATGTGATTGGCTGCCATTGGGGTGGCAGATAATAGATAGCTGAGGGCCTGGCAGTACCCAGCCTTCCTGGAGCAGGGAGGGGTTCGGTGAGGGATTGTGACAGTGTACAGCTTAAAGGGGCATGTGGACACCACTTAGTAGAAGTCCGAATGGAGGGAAGACAAGGGACTTTGTTGGAGAAGATGTTTTCACTTCTGCAAATGGGAAACATTTTATTTCAACTTTTGTCCTCTGTACGGAAGTAGCCATTTTAACCTGGAAAAAGGACACCCAGGAGTAACTTGTTTAGTACACTTGCTGTGCCCTGAACGAGATAGATGTACATTTCCTCACTCGGTGCACATGCAGAATGCACCTGTCCCTCCTCTCTCCTTCTCTGAATCTTACCCTTTTTTCAAGGTTAAGCTCAAGTTCAGCGTTCCCCTATCCTCCGCCTTCCTAGCCTGCATAGAAAGCAGCGTCATCACTGTCTTCATTGTCTTTCATTCATAATTGGAGCCGTGGCTGTGCCTTTTCTTTCTCATGACAGCTTTACAAATGGTACAGAGCCTCCTCTCTCTCAAGTGGTTTAAATGGGACCTTACCCAGAGGCAGCAAACACTGAGCACTTCCCTGGCCTCCTCTGGCCTAATGAGCCCTCGATTATTGTTTGGCATTATTAACTGTCAACAGTAGGATGGCTCCCCTCTGGGAACTCAATGAGAATGGTGAGAAATATAAGATTAGAATTGAGGGAACCACGCAAAATAGCGTTTATTTATTGGCAAAGGGGAGGAAAAAGCTACTAAACATCATCCCAATGTTCCTCTTCATCATCTGTTGCCTATGTCTCCTTTTTCCTCCTTGAGGGCTGCAGTTCTGTTTTTGTGCAATGTAACGCATTAATGGGACACGTTTTATTTCAATGATGATATTAATAACGGAGTTGGGAGACACTTATTTGCCAACCATTTAAAAGGAGATTTAAGATGCATGGTTGCCTGCCCACCCTCTTCTGTAAGGAACTTCTCTGGCTTTGAGATTGGAGGTGATGAATCGAACCCTCTGGAGATTGATCTGGGGAAGGGGCTTGCATTTATTGAGTGATTCCTATGTGCCCAGCCCAGTGGTAAGCACTTGCATTCCCCATTTCACTTGGTTCTCACAGACACCAGTGAAATAGGTATCCTTGACTGCATTTCATAGATGAGAGAATGGAGATACAGGAGGTGAAGTAACTTACCCAAGGTCACAGGGCTAGGAGTAAGGGGTGGAGCTGGAATTCAAGCCCAGGGCAACTCCTAGGCTCCAAAGCCCCCAGTTTTGCAGTGGAATGAGTTGGGGGTGGAGGGGGGGGGCGGTGCAGGAAATGAGGCCAAAGGGCAGGAAGGGCAGGGAGCGTCTATCTGTATCTCTGCATTGTTTTGGGAATCTTCTCCCAATTGTCAGAGGGACCCCAGACATTTTCCTATGGTGGAGAGAGGATGGAGGCTCTCTATCTACTTGGAGATTTGAGAGAAGGACCTATACTGCCTCAGGGTATAGGAAACCTGACCTCCCACCCAGGCACAGCCTCTGACTTTACTTAAGATCTTGTTCCTTCACCTATGAAAGGAGTGCACCAGCCTGTGTCCTTCCCACCTCTCAGAGTTACCCTGACTCACATGCTGAGGTAGCCAAGGGCACTCAAGGCTTGGCAGCTGTTTGTGTGGGATGACTTGAGACAACTTCCAGCCCTGAGATTCTATATGACACAGGCTTTTCAAAGAGACTGAAAAGCACGAATCCCTTTATAAATGCGAGGGATTATTAAGAGCAGAGAGGTGTGATAACAGCAGGCATGTAGAGGCTCCAGATATAACTCCATGATTTTCTGCTTCATCTGCCTCTTGCAAAGGTTGGGGGAACCCAGGAGAGGTTTCCCCCTTTGCCTTTCTATGGAGCATGTTGTCTTTCTCTCCCAGGGTCCAGGAACTAATTGGTAGGGGGAGACTTGAGTAGTGCTTAGACATGGGACAGGGAACAATGCATCTGGATCCACCATCTCTTGGTGAAGATAAATTCCGTTTTATTTTCCTCTTTCCGTTTGGCACATAGCAGAATCATGCAGCGCTAAAAACGAATTCCCTTAACTAGTTCGTAGCTTCTTCTAGAAGTAATTTGCCACCTTTCCTAGATATTGAGATTATGTGGGCATCTACTTTTTACAAGTTGATGTTGAGTATATTGTGCTATGGTAAATACAGTAATTCCAAGATGAAAAATTTGCATAAAGTGCCTTGTATATATATTTCCTTGTATAGAAACAATGGCGTTGAATAAATCTGTTGTGATTCATAAGATAAATAATGTTCTCCCTCTCTTTTTCTTATCTTCTTCCATGTACACTGACCCATAAGCATGACCAGGAAGGAGAAAGCAACATCCTCACTTCTGGAATGCCCAGTGGACCCAATGCTATTACAGTGCCATCAATATGGACATTCAAACAGCCTTTTCTCAGCTCAAATAGATAGAGCTAAGGAATATCTGACACCCTATTTTTCTCTTCCTAACTTGTGCATTTGGTGCCCCATCCTTAGGGATGGAAGAAGCCCAATGTCTAAGTGACAGCTTTGTTACCTGGGAGAGAGCAAAGCAAAGATGGCCCCTTTGTTTCAATACCTCCCTCAAATCTGGACCTCTTTCATCCTTGCACCCGATGGCCTGTCTCAAGGTTATGATAATGGAGACAGCACCTCTGGGCTCACAGAGGCTGATTATGCACATCTCAGTAATTGGCAGATGCTGCAAATCACGGGTCCCCTATCCTCCCCCTAGAAAGCTGGTAGTTACACATTTACCAACACAGCACTGCCCTGAGCTTTATAGTACTCAGACTTCCCCTGGGTATGGAACCTGCCTTTGGAAGGTCATTCCTTTGATGTTCCCTCCAGGTGTGGTGTTTCTAGGTTGATGCTTCAACTTTTGTTCCTCTTATTACTTTGTAGAAGAAACAGGAGATTTGGAGATTCATATAGAGCTGTATTCGAAGTGCTACTCACTGTCTGCAGACGTATAAGATATTATTCACTCTTTGATGCTCTTAACAGTAAAACAGAGTAACAATTTAATAATATCTTTTGCAGGCTGTCTGAGAGGACTGCATACCCCTGTTCAACTAATAGGGAATGTTCATTCTCTTCTCCGTTCTTTAGAACAGTGATTTCCAAACCACTAGAGGAGGTAAGAAGGTAACATTAGAGTTACTTTCCATTTTTATTTATGCTTGAATAACTCATATTTAGTATATATTTATAAGGTATAACATATATATGTATTAATATATATGTATACATATAAGTATGCAAGAAAAAAATTATTGATGAGTTACATAATCAAGACAATTTGACCTATCTGCAAGATTGTTTTTCTTAAGTATGATTGACATATTCATATTAAGGTATTAATTAACAATAATATCTATATAATAAAAGCCTAAGTGACCATTATGGCAGAACAACCAGAATGACCGGTTGCTATGATGTGCACTGACCACCAGGCGCAGACGCTCAGTGCAGGAGCTGCCCCTTGGTGGTCAGTGCACTGCCACAGGGGGAGCGGCCACTCAGCCAGAAGCCAGGCTCATGGCTGAAGAGCGCAGTGGTGGTTGCAGGAGCCTCTCCCGCCTTCACAGCAGTGCTAAGGAGCAGTAAGGAGCAAGCAAGTGGGTGGTAAGGAGTGAGGGATCCTGGATTGTGAGAGGGATGTCCGACTGCCGGCTTAGGCCTGATCCCCCTAAGCCGACAGTTGGACATCCCCCATGGGACCCAGACTGTGTGAGGGTGCAGGCCTGGCTGGGCCCCCCTGCCCTCCAGTGCACAAATTTTGTGCACCAGGCCTCTAGATCACTAAACTATGTTTGATATTTTTAAGTAAAAAGATTTGACTATTTCAATGGCTTACAATAAAAATTAATCTCTATCAATGAAGAAAATTAATATTCTTGCCTGCTTAGTATATGCTTATTTTAGGCCTTGGCTATGGCCCACATGGCCTAAAATACATACTACCTGGCCCAGGAAAGTCTTGCTGCTCCCTGTCCTGTTATTATTAACTATAAGTACACCATGAGAGCAATAAACACCTTATTCAGATGGAGAAGTGGAGGAAAATTTTTACATATCAGTATAAAGACAGGATTTAATACTAGATCTGGCAGTGCTAAAGCCTTGTTCATTCTGCTAAACTGCAATTTCTTGTAGTACTCGCAATGTCTTTCACATATAGAGCAAGTACAAACAGTGGAATGGAGGGAGAGCACTAATCATGCCATTGGGGTCTGGACTTTCTAAGGGAGAGTCAGACAGTACTTTACTGTATAACCTTGGTATATCTGCTACTATTCCCTGATCCTGTATTATACCCAGGGCAGGTATTGCTAATTGATTAAAGCACTACTTTTTTTTTGCAGGGGGTGGGGGGGGCTGAGTTGTATGCACCCATAGAATTCTTATGAACACAACTCTCCAGGCATAATAAATGAAACATATTGACATTTTGTATGAACATAAATAGAGTGATGTGTAAGTATATGGGTCAATGAGAAGACTGAAGTAGAGATGAAGGGAATTATAAGAAAATGAGAGGCAACATGAAATTTTGTGTATTTTGTTAGCAAAACTTTCATTCAAGAGGTACCATATAATTTCACTCATATGTGGAACTTAATGAACAAACTGAACTACTAAGTAAAATAGAGAAAGACCCATAGGTAAAGAGCAGGCAGACAGCTCTGTGCAGGGGTTTGGAGTAGAGGGATTGTGCAAAAAAGAAAAAAAGAGAGAGAAAACTCATGGACATGGACAACAATGTGGTGATTGCAGGCGTGGAGAGTGGGTGGAGGTGGAAGAGGACAGAGAGGGGATAAATGGTGATGGAAAAAATAAAATAAAATGAGACAAAAAGAGGAACATATTCAAGAAATCCTCTTTACCCAGCATATAGCTAGGAGCCTTGGGGGATATAGGGGAGCAGAAAACTGTCCAGCTTAGTGGTTAGGATCATGGACTCTGGACTCAGAACATCTGGGTCCAAATTCCAAATCTGCTACCTAACAGTGTGTGACCTTAGGCAAACTTACTCCCTCGTTTCTCGGTTTTCTCACTTGGGAAAATAAGAGAACCCACTTTATGAGGCAATTGTGAAAATTAACTGACTTAATTTACATGAAGCGTGTAGGGTCATGCCTAGTGCAGGGTAAGTGTTAGGATAAATGTTGTACTACGATGGCCCACAATGTGCTTAAAATACAGTCGTGAACTAAAGACCAACCTACAGAGAGACTAAGAACCACACACTAGATAATAGAGTACAGACCATGCCCAAGGTTTCTATCATCCCATGTTGTGTACTTCCCAGCACTGTTTCTTCCATCCGTAAAAGTCACAGATAATGAACACTCTGCGTCACCATTTTCTGGATTTATGCACGATGGTGTTCCGTCCCAGTGAATTTTATTCATCACCTCACGGATTTGTCAATAGCTCCCAAGACAGTACAGTCTCATGGAAGATCTTGCTGATGTATCATTTGTCTTTTCCCCCTCAGCTATAGCCAAATAGACATTTTTGTCACTGCAACAATTTGGAAAATAATTCATGTCACTCTAGTAATTTTCAGTACTATTGATTTACCAGTGCAGAGTTAAGGTCTATACTAGGGAGCTACCTTTAAATATTCAAAATAATTCATTCTAAGAAATGGGAACCATTTGTGTTATAATACTCAGCCACAATACCCCAGGGATATCTGAAAAGTCACCAAGGAGATAAACTGCCTTTTTATCAATCATCTAAAGAAAAAAATCCTATGATATATAACTGTAAATATGCCTTACATATGCCCTTACAATCTACAGCTTTATATATGACATTTTTAGAAATGATGTTTTCTTAAGTAAGTTCATGGGGTGGAGGGGGGGAAGAGGGGGAGGGAGGAAATTTTAGTTCTGGCCCTCACTGAACAATCAAAATTGAAAAGAAAAATTTTTTGGTTGAAATTTCAGAATTCTCTTCCACCTTCTTCTTCTTTTTAAAAAAATCAGTTATTTTGAGATGGCGGGTAGTGTGACTCGGCTCAGGGGTCATTAGAGTTGTCCTTTTCTGTGTGAAGTGAGGGATTCTCTCCTTGATAACTAAATGTAGCCTTTCCAGCTTTCGTTCTAGTAAAGGTATAAAAGTTGTAAGTTGGAAAATGTGGAATTCAGCAGCTAAATCTTTGGGAAAGCCTCCAGGCTAGGCCACCTATGCTGCTGTTTCTGCAAGCTCAGGCCTCTGACTCCAAAGGTTTCAGCTCACCTGGAATGTATAAACCAACCAGACTCTCAGGGGGTGGGGTATTGCTCCTCAAATGTCTCCTAACCAAAATTCTACCAGAATTGTGAAATGTACCTTTCAAAATGTCAAAAGAACGAAGCAATGGTGCTTATAAGGGAGTTGTCTCCTGTTCTTTGTCATGATCTCGTTTGCCCTGTTTTCATTAGCCAGGCTACTTTTCTTCAGTTATTGATAGATGAATTGTATCATTGCTGAAATGTAGTAACATGACTTTGAAGGACAATACTGGTCATTACATTTGGCAAATTAAATGATTACAACAAATATTTGCTCCTTCAGTTGACCTCTAGGGGAGGTATATACTCACTTCATTGGTGTTGAGTTTGACATTTTGACTTGCTTTGGCCAACAGAATTTAGGTCAAAGTGACAGTTTTGAGCCAAAGCTTTAAGAGACTTTATATGTCTTTGCTCAACCCTCTGGGGGCTTCGATTTTAGCCACCAGAGTACATTCTTCAGATGGCTGCTGCTCCTCTTGCCCAGGCCTGAAAAGGCAGCATGCAGACCAGCCTACTGGAGCAGAGCCATCATGGCCAAGCTGTAGAGGCCCAAGTATAAAAAAAAAATGCTTGCTGTTTTAAGACACTGAGTTTTGGGGATGATAGTTAGGCAGCATTATTGATCATAGCAATAGGTGATTAATACAGGCCTTAACCTTAAAAGTTCCTGGTTAGAGGAGATTTCCTTAAAAAGCTTGGTTGTCTGATCTTCATATCTGAGTAGGGAGCTGGGCTATATAAGGCATGGGAAGAGAGTGGGTAGATACATCTGTCATTCTACTACTCTTTTTTTTTCTTCCTTTCTTCTCTACTACTCTTTATCAAAGTTCTCAATGCCTGATATATTTTCAAATTGAATTGTGATTTAGCTGTGACTGAGTGCTGCTATCGGATTGGAATTTTGGGTACAAAATGTAGTTTCTTACATTTCTAAGCTTGTTATGCTCTTTGGACACTTATGTCTTACATGGCCTAGCTGGCCTAGTTGGTCCCTAGCTGGCCCATTCATTGATGAGGAGACAGCAATATAGCAAAAAGTACACAGGAATAGGAAAAATCTATAAAGTGGCAATAATACTTCTTTGCAAATGTGTGTGTGTGTGTGTGTGTGTGTGTGAGAGAGAGAGAGAGAGAGAGAGAGAGATAGAGAGAGAGAGAGAGAGAGAGAGAGAGTTAGTTTTAAAAACACAGCATATAAATTATGTAAACTGTCCAGTATAAGCCTGAAATAATCTTTAATGATTGAGTGCTTGCCATCTACTATGCACCAAATGCTTTTACATGTGTTTGCTCTTGTAATTCTTATTAAAACATAAGATTTATACTATTATCAAGTTTATTTTTTGGAGGAGAAAACTGAGATAATGGAGTTTAAGTAACTTGTTCAAAGTTATTCATGCAGCTAAGGAATGGTGGAGCAGTATTTTGGACCAGTTTAGAATGTAGAAAGTTTTCAAAAGAAAGAGACTGTCACTTATTTCCTAACAAGAACAAACTGGATAAGTTAAACAATCATAATATTAAAAACCTATAGAATACCTATGGATACACATCAACTAGCTTAGAAAGGAATAGGCTAGAAGTAGGCTGGGAAAGAAGAGCTTTAAGCTGTTTTCCTCCCTAGGGACATAACAGAAAGAGGATTAACACCCTCCTTCCCCTATAGCGGTGGCTAAGGGGAAATCAGCCTGATTTTTGACACCTTTTAATGCCCGCTTGTGGACAGACATGATGAATGGAAATCCCAAGGATCCACAGTTAAAGAGCAAGTATATATCCAGTCTCTACATGTTTCCCATGAGTGCATAGGACCACACACCAAAGGGGGGCATCCCTGAAGCAAAATGAGACCCCTGAATGTAAGTCTGCAGTTTTCCAAAAACAGGGCAGAGGAATTGAGCAAGATCCCACCTCCATCCTGAGGTGCATGTGGTTTTCTGAATATAAGAAACTGCCACCTCAAAGGCTGGGAGCAAGGCAGGACAGATCCCACCTCCCTAGATGTGAGGGGCCTTACCTAATGGACAGCAATAGCCTCATTAGGATTGGGATAATGAAGAGAGAACCTAGGTACACTGAGCCGAACCTTCACTGAAAGATAGGGGTAGGGCCGTAGGGTGGAGAGATTTCCTGCAGTGCAGAAAGCCAGATGCAGGGAGGGAGAGTGAGACTCTCCATTGGTCCCAAAAGGTGGTTGCCTAGCTGTGAACCTGAGCTTTCAAAGCTACAGCTCCTGTAGCTTAGAAGGGTTGGTGATGACTGTAAAGCATAAAAAGATCTCTGGAGTCTTGGTGGTGTTCAGATCCTAAGCTCTGATAAGGGAATATTCTACTCCCACCATTAAAAATATTTGAAGCCAGTGCTAGACTGAATCTTTTTTTTTTTAATTTAAATTCTTTATTGTTTAAAGTATTACATATGTCTCCTTTCCCTCCCCTGTTGACCGAATCTTTTCAAATCTATGACAAAGCCCACACCCAGCTCAATCATAGATTAGATAGACTCAGCCTCACCAAAATGATCATCTGAGAAAGGCATAGAAAGGCATTTGTGCGATCTTATCTGGGGATTAAACATTACTTATTTAGTCTCTGCTATTGGTATTTTTATACATAATGCCTGGCTTACAAAAAAATTATTAATCAGGAAACAAGAAAGCACGAAAATATAACCTATAGTCTAGAAGCAGAATTACAAAAGTGTAAATTATTTACTATCTAGTCATTTGTACTAAAATTTACCAGCCCCACATTTAGGGAAAGAAGAATGATATGTTTAGGAGAACAATATTGAGAATGTCAGCAGATTTCCCATGAGAAGAATGGAGACTAGGAAAAGAAAGGAGCAACATCTTTAAAATGCTGAAGAAAGAACAAGTGGTCAGCCTAGCTCTGAGACTTTCAGTTCTGCATTGACACTCATTTGCATTTATCTAATTTCTTGTTGTGGAGTGCATAGAAGGCAAACCCACACATCTTGATAATTAACCCTAAGAAGGTGAAGTTAAATAGTGTCAAGTATAGGATGCATGGTTGAATTAAGCAATAAAAGAATATTGCTCACAGAGAAGTTGAGATGCGCTTTACGATAACATGTAAAAATGAGGCAGGGTTTTAATGGGCAGGACACTAATTTTGCTTTCTGTGTTACATGGTGAATACTACAGTAGTTGGAGGCAGAATCAAAATATATGTCTACCTCTGCGGTGTTTTTATGATAACTTCTCTCAGCTGTGGTTTCCTTCTATGTAAAATTGAGTTAATAACAGCCACACCTACTTTATATGGTTGATTTTCAAATCATGAGACTGGAAATGAATGTTGTGACCAATTGAAAGATAATGCCGGATGTTGGGCGACATTTAAAGCTGGTGGGTCTTGATCTGGCATCTAGAAGGGTTCTGGAATCTGGAGAAGTCTGTGCGTAGATTAAATAGGAGTCCAAAGATGAAATATAATTTTTGAAAGGCATTTGGGGGTCAGAGGAGCCTAGTTTAAAGGAAACTAAGATCTCCTTGTCTCAGGACCCCGTGCTTTTTATTAACACAAATTGTCCTGAGGAGAGGCAGAGATATATACTTCAAAGGGTCAGGGTTTGGTACAGAGACCATTGTCAGAATGGGGAGAATTAGCCTATGGCTGTTCAGGTGTTTGGCCAGTAGGAGGCAATAACATGTAGATTAAGATGCCCTGAGCTGTCTGGCAGCAAACAATCAATTTAATGTATTCTATTCAGGTTTGGGGAAATGCCATCAGCCATTGCCAGATTCAGCCCTGCTGTCATGCTGGAATTGGCTTCCGGCAGAAAGATGCTTTGAGTACTCCAAAGTTATAGGTTGAAATAGTAATGGTAAAACAACAAATCAACCAAACCTCCTACCATCAATAAAAATAAGTGCATTCTATGTTCCATGGATACAATTATAGAAAGAGAGAGGTGATGATTTCACTCAACTCTGTCCTGATAAGATCACTCCAAGAGTGTTGAGTTCTGAATATCACACATCAAGAGAGAGATAGTCCTACAAGGAGCATGTTTAGAAGACAGAGTAGAATTCTAAAAATCTTAAGTGCAGAATTGTTGAAAGAATGGAAGATTATTCCTAGATGAATAGTATGAAGTAAAGAGACTCAGGGGTTCCAATAAACAGAATGGAAAAGCATGGATTTTCGTGCAAATAGTAATCTTTGGAATGTTGGTTCAACCATCCCTTCCCCCCACCCCCCCACACCCCGCAACAGGAGCCTGGGAAAAATGGCTAAGCTACTTGAGTCTCATTTTCAATATGTGTTAAATGAACACAGTGTTGTCTAATTTATTATGCTTTTGTGAGGATTAAGTGAGATAATCTTAAGAAACATAAAAGAATATGTAGGCCATCAGTATATATTACTCTAACATAATAGATCTAGAATAATTTTAATTACTCATAAAAAATTTTAAATCCATGACTGCTGTATAGAAAGGAAATTGACTGCTTCTCTTTGGTTGAGGAATTTGAGTATAGTTTGTTGGAGGGTATTCAAATGTCATCAGTAGATGGTGTGTTTGATATGTTAGGTCCTTTACAACTTCAGATCATACTTCGACAGAATCAGAAAACAGCACAATGCATCCATTGGCCAGCTTTATTCTCATCATCGGGCAGAATTTGCATGTATCTATTACACAAGAAGAGGAGGTTTGAAGGGGTCAGGATAGATTTATGTACTAACTTGGTCAGAAGAGCAGAGCAAACTGAGAATGAGAGAGATCCAAATAGACGTTCCGACTGGATGTCAATCAAAATTATGGTTCTTTGTCTTTAAGTTTCATAGATTTTTATAATAAGAACATGAGATTTTTATAATAAGAGCAGGAAAGCCCATAGACCTTTATGGAAAGTTTTAAAATTTTTACTAAATATAAGATGAACTTTTGGAGTTTTCTAATAAACAAGAGGAGTTTTTCATTTTTTCAAGCTAAGAGACAGGAAACATTATTCTTTGTAGTAACTCTGCAGACATTTTATTTATGAAAGAAACAAAACTAACAATGGCAGACTTATCTGCAAAAATGACTAGAAATTGTCAGACCTGTGGACATGTTGTTCTTTGTCTCATGCTGTAATAATATACAGAAGTCTGGTTTAAAGAAAAGGCCTCCTGTTAGCATTGTATGAGTCACAATGACTGAACTACGAAGAAATGCATAAAAGGAAATGCTCTTAATGGAATATTTGAGAGTTATTTGAGAGACCTACCTGGAGAAGGAAAATACATTCTGGCAAAAGAGATGTTGTGATTGCCATGGGCCTGCCCGGAGATGTTTTCTTTTTCCTGAGATGTTATTGTTTTTCTCTGACTGAGAGGTCCTCGTTTTGCATATTGATTAAATTAGAATCTGCACTAAAAGAGTTTTTATCATGATTTATTTATACGCATCCTGATTTATTTATATTTCATCCCCCATTTACAGTTGTACATATGCAGGAAAACGAGCCCTAGAATGTTAGAAGGATCAGTCTCACCCCTAGAGTCAAAATTAATGTGAGGTCCTCTGTAGGCAAAGTAGCTGATTACATACATGAAGTTTTTCCTTACCCTCTCTCTATTTGACTTTCATCAGGCTCAAAAGTGTACTTTCCCCCAGCTCAGTCACCACACTTTTAATTTATTTTTGTTGTTGTTTAAAGTATTACAAATAGTACATATGTCTTTTTCCACCATCGACCTCCCCCCGCCCTGCCCCCCAGTATTCCCCCACCCCAGTGTCTGTGTCCATTGGTTGTGCTTATATGCATGCATACAAGTTCTTTGGTTGATCTCTTACCCCCATCCCCAACCCTCCCCTGCCTTCCCGCTAAAGTTTGACAGTCTGTTCGATGCTTCTTTGTCTCTGTATCTATTTTTGTTCATCAGTTTATGATGTTCTTTATATTCCATTAATTTATTTTTTAACAGCCTTATTGAGATATAATTCACAAACCATGCAACTCACTCATTTAAAGTGTGCAATTCAATGACCTTTAGTCTATTAACAGAGTTGTTCATCTGTTACCACAATCAACTTAGAACATTTTCATTACCCCCAAAGAAACCCATACCCCTTAGTCATTACTCTCAATCCCCTCAGCCTCCCAACCCTAGGCAAGCACTAATGGTTCAGCTTTTTTTCTTTTTCCTTTTTTTAATGTATCCTATTCTGGATACTTCATTTAAATGTAATCATGTAATAGGTGGTTATTTGGGTCTCTCTTCTTTCACTTAGGGCAGCGATTTTCAACCTTTTTCATCTCATGGTACACATAAACTAATTTACAAAATTCTGCAGCACAGCAAAAATGTAATTTTTGCTGATCTAATAAAAAGATATATTTTTATTGATTTACAAAAATTAATAATAATAATTACCTACCCTTTTTGCTCCAAAGGGAGTAAAAAATCAGGTGCTTATACTCGTATATAAGGTTTTCTGGTACCAAGAATTAGCCAATAAAATGCATTCTTGTTATGTCATGTGACCAATAAGATGCAACTCTATTATATGACCTATATATTTATGACTCAAGACAGGGTATTCACACTGAACAGCTATTGTGTTGACTGTTGTCAGTTTTTCATTTGACAGTCTAAGGGAAAAGAGGTCAGTGCCCCTGACTAAATATTCAGATATTGCATATTTTAAAAATTCGTGTGGCACACCAGTGTGCCTCGGCACGCTGATTGCAAATCGCTGACTTAGTGTAATATTTTAAAGGTTCATCCACATTGTAGCATGTAGCATTTGACATTTTTTAAAAACTGCCAAATAGTATTTTACTATATTGACATACCACATTTCATTAATCCATTCATCAATTGATAGACATTAGGAGTTTGTCTATCTTTTGGCTGTTATGAATAATTCTGCTATGAACATTTGTATACAAGTTTTTGTGAGGACATATGTCTTTCTCTTGGGTGTATACTTAGCGGTAGAATTACTGGGTCACATTTTCAAAGTGGAGACCCAGAGGCACTGCCATAGGAAAAGCCTCGAGCACAAGTCTATTGGCACAGTCTTCTTAACACTAAGCCAAGTACTATGATGTTGCTTCATTTGGCAAAGAAGACCAAGATATCAGCAGCATAGAAGATGACAAAATATGTCAAAGTGCTTATTAAAATGCTTATTAAGATGTCTGGATCAGTGTTTTGGGTTTCTTCAGTTATATTCCCCAAAGTGAAATCACTTTGTCATAAGGCAGTTCCATTTTTCATTTTTTGAGGTAACTCCATCATCTTTTCCACAGTGGCTGCACCAAACTGCATTCCCACTAACAGTGCACGAGGGTTTTCTTTTCTCGACGTCCTTGCCAACACTTGTTGTTTGTTGATTTATTGATGATGGCCATTCTGATGCAAGGAAACTTGACTTGGGGTGGCGAACACACAATACATTATACAGATGATGTATTAAAGAACTGTACACCTGAAATCCATATAACTTTATTAACCAGTATCACACCAATAAACTCAATAAAAAAGAAAATATATTCAAAATGAAAGTCTGTGTCCTTCTGAAAAAAAAATTTGATTTCGGCTGTGACATGTTAAGAAGTTGGAAGTTGCCAATTTCATCCTTGCAACAAGGAAAAACTGGTCCAACTAAAAACTCAATAAGTCTTCTTGGACTCATTGGAGAAGTGAGGTCTTGGGGCAAACTGTCAGCCAGAAGTCTAGAGAGGCAGGTGAATCCAGAGAATTAGGCTTGAGCCAAGGCCATGGGAGCTATAAACTGGTAGCTACACTAAGTAGTGATTTTGTTGAGTAGCTGGAGGCTAAATGTGGAGTAGCATGTGAGTGAGAAGCTCCTGTCTCCGTATCACACTCATATACTGTCATTCTCTCCAGGGGAAATAATTTTGAGTCAGATGCATGCTTTATTATAAGGCAGGACCAAATCTTTTTAAAAAATATTTGTATTGATTTCAGCGAGGAATGGAGAGGTAGAGAGATAGAAACATTATTATTAGAGAGAATCATTGATTGGCAGCCTTCTACATGCCCCCCACTGGGTTGCAGACATGTGCCCTGACCAGGAATTGAACCGGAACCTCCTGGTTCATAGGTCAATACTCAATCACTGAGCTATACCAGCAGGCCAAATCCTCTTTCCAAATTCACCCCAGGTCTTAGGAAGGGAAGTTAGAACATCCAAGTGTAGTAATTTCTAGTAATTCTCTACTGCTCTGTGTTTACTTGCCCAGTGATGAGAAGACAGACCTTTGTCTAGAGTTTAAGACTCAGGATCTGTTAACTCCAAACAGGAGAGGCAGTCAAAGGTCAAGGTTACAGTGCTAGAAGTGTATCAAAGCTTGTCCTCACACAGAGTGCCTTTCTAAAATAGGTCTCTAATAAGCCTAGCTACAAAGAAAGGCAATCACAGTCATTGCTCCTACAATTTACAATGCAAATTGGATAGAACACAATCTATTAATTAGAGAACATGGTTTGGATTTGCATTTTGCAGGTAGCAATTGGTTATAATGTGATCAAGTTCAGGTACTAGTACCTAGGGGCAAGAAAAAAAATTGGCAAGATGCATAAACACACACCTTCCCATGTCTGAGGGGCCGGCTACTCAGTTCATAAGTACTGGGGGTCTGCTGAGGTAACAGAACTGCATTGGTGGGTGGGCTCCCTATTTGCAGATCACAGAAGAGAACTAAGTGGTGGGCTCAATTATGCTCTCTTAGTCACAGTTCTCTTCTACGTGTTCAGAGTCTTGGATCTGTTATGTTGTAGAACTAGCGCAACCAAACCAATGGAGAAAGCCCCAAAAGAAGAGCCCCACTCTACCTACAAAGCCTGAGCCCTAGACCCCACGATCACGACAAGGCTGCACTCACACCAACCACCAAAATCCACCATCACAATTCATTTTATTAGCAACAGGGTTCTACTGTGCCTGCCTCAGGCAGCCAAGAGCATGGATAAGGAAGGCCACTCTATTATGAGTGATCACACACACCAGTAGGACTGATCAAACACTTAAATCTCCATTACTATGTCCTGAGGTACGATTTTGCCTTGAGTCACTTACCAAGCTTGACCATCACCAGAGAACATTAAGAATCATAAGCAGTACTGATCGCCTCACACCCTCCATGCTGTATTACAGGATCTTCATTCTGTATCTTCGCTCACAGACTTAACTGTCTCGGCATTCGGTAGCTTCTGCAGGGGCAGGCACATGAGCCATCACAGCAAGAGCATGGAAATATGGTACAGATTTCAAGGACATCAATATAAGAACCATTAAGATTTGTTTACTCTGCTTAGAAATTATGACAATTATAGAAAAGCATATGTGAGTGCAAGAGATAATCAAACGAGTGAGCTTTACCCACACCAAAGATTTCTGTGGGATCACACTTGGTGACCTTGAGCTTAGCTTCATCCAGTCTTTGGTAGTTTGCTTGCCTTTGCGGAGACATTTAAATCTTGTATGAAACTTATGATGTCCAGCTTTATAAGTGACACCACTCACAGGAATCTAACTTATACATAGCCTATCGTATTATAGATCTTAAAGTGGACAGATGCTGCAGCTATGGTATTATCAACTGATGAGTTTTCAATGGAAATAAATCTATCCACGCATTTTGCCAGGGCCGGGTCATGAAGGTCCACAACAGCCCATTTTTGCCATCTGATTTCAAGGATGTGACAAATGGCGCTGTGGGTAAACTGTCCCAGCAACTTACGCAGACCATCGAAATGTCAGCAACTAGCCCTACTGTTCACGTATGACACATTTCACAGTGTTACCCTTAGTGAGGCACCTACCTCATTAGATTTAAACGAGACATCAATGAATTTGTGTCTGATAAATATATAATTGAAGGGAACTCTGGACTTATGACTTTAACATCGCAGCATATAGAGAACAATGCAAGCAGCAGGTCAGGCACCTGGTACCACATGACCTTAAACAACTTGTCAAGGCATTGGTAGATGGTTGTCTAGACAATGTACCTATCTTATTGGCCCCACTTTGTAGAGGAAAACTCAACTCTGAGATGTGCATTACTATTCTCATCCCAAAAGTGAAAGGCAGGTACTTTAGTGCCTCTTCCAGAGAATTTGAAATAGCATTAAGCATGGAGATTAAATGGAGACTTTATATTGTATTTTATGATTAGGAGAGAAACAATATTAAAAATACAAGCAAAAATAAAATACTATATACTATCATTTCCAAAGAAGAGAATTTGCTAAGAAAAAAAATCACACAGTAGAGTTTAAATGAAAACAAAGAGGGGAGAATATAATTTTAACCAATAAGTTCTATTTTGAATATTGAATAATTTAGTTGAATGTCTGGAGGAAAACTGAACCCATTTGATAATATCTACACTTATTGGTTTGTTTATCTACAAACACTTAACTTTCAACCACTCAATATTTCAATCCTTTAACAAACTTCAACATTCTTTTACTTCCCTTTGTATAAAGAATGTCCAAAATACTAAAAAACGTACTGTGCAATGAATACAATAATTCTGAAAATGTTAGTATAAAAGTATTCTTACAATACACTTCCTATTAGTACAGAAAACTGAATTTTCACCAGTCTATTCCAACCAAAACTCTGGTCTCTGCTCTCTAGCCAGAAGCATTGGAACCGTGTTGTGGGCAATGCCTGCTCTAAACCCCTGCCACCTCCTGCTGTCATGCCATCTTATCAGCAGACTCAACAAAGTGTAGTAGCCAAGGGAGGGCACTCATACAAACATCTAATAAGAGACCACCGAGCGGGCAGTAGAGCACCCACACGCTCCCTCTCACTATATAGTAACTCCCCCTCAGCTGCTTTTCCCTAATTAAAGAAAAGCTCTTTCTGCTACTTTGCTCTGGTGAGGAGTGCGATTTCTTCAAGATAGGCAACTTGTATTCCTTTTTCCTGTAGCACATCATAGTTTGAATCATTAACATTTCAAAGTTTCCCATTTTAGACAGAGCAGCATTGAGTTATTTTCGATCCATAAGCAGCCCAGGGCAAACCGTGGTTCATCCAAATCCATTCATTCAGCTTTTATTGAGTGCTGATTTTGCACAAGGCGCCGGCAAGGATCCTTCAGGGATACAAAGGTGAATAAGACATGATTCCTATCCTCAATGAGTTTAGCATCTAGCTCTGGAGATGAATAATGTACCAAAAATGGAAGTGTTGAACAATGTAGATCAAAAGGGTAAAAAAAGAAATTCCATAAAGGAGAATAAAGAAATGCTATGTAAGGCCATTAAAGGCAACATTTAATTCTGTCACAGAGAACAGTAGAGGTTGGGAAGGACTCCTTTATAGGTGGCATTCCATGCATTTGAGTTTTTGTAAAGATACGTGGTGTGTACCAATCATGTGCCAGGCATTGTGCTTAGTGTTTAGGTTGGAACTTGAGAGAGGCTGTGAGTTTAGACCTATAGCAAATTGGATTGGGGGTTTGGGGGTATAGTAATCAGGAGTGTGCTGGACTACCAGTACAAACCAAAGCAATATCGTTGATATCAAAAGGATTCTGCTGGGGTAGCTCTTACTGGCTCATCTGAGCCAATTATTAAATGTTCAGGAATTCTGTAAGCAGTTGACTGAGCCTCGGTTGAAATCATCATGGTGGGAGTTTGCCATGAAATCAGCAAACACTACAACTCAGGGATGCAGGGTCCACTCCTCCACCTCCCAACCCCTAACCTGAATAATTTGTTAAACTTTGCTGGCATGGATATGTTCCAGGAGGGAATGCAAATGTTAATGCACTAATTATTCACATGCTTTCACCTTACTGGCCTACGGTTTTTCCCATCTGTAGGAAGTTGGATACTTAAGGTTTTCCTTACTCTAACATCCTCTTATCTGTAGAGGGGAAAGTGGAGTGAAATCCAACGATTAAAGGGTTAATAAGAATCAGGGCACTGGTCTGGCCTGCCTGCTTCACGTTGGGCAGGTGCTGAGGGAGAAGTGCTAATAAGCATCGATCTCCGGGCTGTAATGAGCAGTTGCCCAGTCAAGCCTCTCCATAGGAGTGCTGTTTCCCCTGCTATGAGGCTGTTTGAAGTGGCAGAAGAGAGCCCTGAGCTGGAGAAATTGGGGGCCCTCTTTTCTCTCCTCCTTGCTGGGTCTCCGTGGGACCCCAGAGCAAGTCATTTAACCTCTCTGTGCCTCGTGGGCTCCACCTGCAAATTAGGATGCTTCCCTTTTCCTCCTGCCCTTGCGTGGATAATGCTTGGAAGAGCCACAGACCAAGCTCAGGTTGTCTATAGGTGTCAGGAAGCAAAGTATCGTGAGGCTATAAAACACTGTTGTTTTATTTGCCCGGGTGGGAAAGAAGGCCTTGGAGATACAACCAAACTGTTTAGCGGCCTCAGGTAGCCCAGTCTTATTGGTCTCTGGATAGAGAGAGGATGGATGCTATTTTGGCCCCACTAACATTTTCAGTTAGTCCTAGCCAAGGGCCTTGACTGTCTCTTCTTGAGCATTTTTACCAAGATTTTCCTTTTTCTTTTTAAATTAAATTTATTATTTTTTCCCCTTTATTGATTAAGATATTACAAATGTGTCATTATCCCCCCAATGTCCTCTCAGCCCCCCAATCCTGCCCTCACTCTCACCCCCTGTTGTCCACATCCATCGTTTATGCTTATATGCATGCATACAAGTCCTTTGGTTGATCTCTCCCCCTCACTCCCACCCTCCCCTACCTTCCCTCTGAGTTTTGAGCATCTGATCGATGCTTCTCTGTCTCTATATCTGTTTTTGTTCATCAGTTTACATTGTTCATTATAATCCACAAATGAGTGAGAGCATGTGATATTTATCTTTCTCTGACTGACTTATTTCACTTAGCATAATGCTCTCCAGCTCCATCCATGCTGTTGCAAATGGTAGGAGTTCCTTCCTTTTTACAGCAGCATAGTATTCCATTGTGTAGATGTGCCAAAGTTTTTTAATCCATTCATCTGCTAATGGGCACTTAGGCTGATTCCAAATCTTAGCTATTGTAAATTGTGCTGCTATGAACATCATAAAAGCCTAATATGCTAAGTGTTTGGTCGGCCGGTCGGCCATTCAACCAAAGTGTAATATGCTAATGATATGCTAAGGCCACTCAACCACTTGCTATGATGTGCACTGATCACCAGGGGGGCAGACAGTTGACCAGTCACTATGATGTGCACTGACCACCAGGGGGCAGATGCTCCGACCAGTAGGTTAGCTTGCTGCTGGGGTCTGGCTGATCGGGACTGAGTGAGATGAACCAGATATGTCCTGATGCCCTCCTGTGGTCCCTCCCTGGCTGGCCAACCTCCCACGTCCCTCCCTGGCCCTGATCATGCACAGGTGGGGTCCCTCGGCCTGGCCTGCTCCCTCTGGCAATCTGGGACCCCTCGGAGGATGTCAGAGAACCTGTTTTGGCCAGATCCTGCTCAATGCAGGAGCTGCCCCCTGGTGGTCAGTGCGCTCCCACAGGGAGAACCCCTCTCAGACAGAAGCCCGGCTCATGGCTTGTGAGTGCAGCAGTGGTGGCGGGAGCCTCTCCTGCCTCTGTGGCAGTGCTAAGGATGTCCGACTGCTGGCTTAGGACATCCCCCGAGGGCTGCCGGACTGTGAGAGGGCACAGGCCGGGCTGAGGGTCACCCCTCCCACCAAGTGTACAAATTTCGTGTACCCCACCTCTAGTTGATTAATATGATTGTACAATTCTATAATGCAACATATGTATATTGCATTATGTGCCCACCACCCACAGTCAAGTCTTCTTCCATCACCAGATATTTGGCCCCCTTTACTCTTTACTACCCTCCCTCTCCCCCTTCCCTCTTGTAACCACCATGCTGTTGTCTGTGTCTATGAGTTTCTGTTTGTTTTTCTTGTTTGTTCATTTGCTGCTTTCAGTTTTATATCCCACATATGACCATATGACCTAGATTTGCCTTTATCTGCTCAGTGAGCCAAGGCAGAGTGGTATGTGAAGGGATGTGGTGAGCTGTGGAGAGGAATGTGTTTCCTTCTCTCTTCACTAACATGAACTAGGAGGTTTCAAGGGTATTTTCTTGTTCACCAAGCCATGGCTTCCATTCCTCCATGAAGTGTCCCAGGAAGACACGTGGATTTTGATTCTTTGGAATAGCCTTTGATTCCTTCACCGAAGCAACTCTGTCTGTCACAATGAGTTCTCTGAGCATACATGAAACTGGCAACTGTGACATTCGAAAAAGATCAGACTTAGAATCAGCATTGGGTCCAAATGTCAGCTCTGCCATTTTACTGAGTGATAGGAGTTGAGTCACCTCCATCTATCTATACTTAAATTTCTCATCAGTAAAGGGAGTTTGTGTCAGCCCTGGCCTGTGTTTCTTTGTCCTCAGATGCATTTCTGCCCTCCCCTACTCTGCTTTATATTGGGAGAGTTCACCCTGCCAATGGCAGATTCCCAAGTGGTCAGGTCTGCTGGCTTCTGACTGGGTTTGGCTGCAGGGAGGCACTGACAGGGGATGGGAGGGTGGGGGGGAAAGGAAAAACGGAAGGCTAACTCTGTCTCTCTCTTTCTCAGGTGCATTCTCTAGAGTGGCAGAGTCTGCTTTGTGATTCTAACTGCCCAGAGAATAGTTAGAATCTGGCCCCAGGCTCCTGTCACCCTCCCTTCCCTCTTTGTCCTTCACTGCCTTCCTGCTTTGGCCAATATTTGTGCTGCCTCTGCTTCCTGCTTCCTTGGTTATAAATATTGGGAGCCTTTTGTTTCTCTGGCAAAATCCTGACTGATAGAGAGTTGGTAATATATCATACCTGTTTCACAAGGATGTTATGAGATTGAAAGGAAATCCTATTCATTTCTTTATTAGGGTAAGTGCTCAATAAATGTCGATGGGTCCATCCAGTTAACAAATCTTCTTTTGCCCTTTGAACTTCTAAACATCCTTCAAAGCTGCATGCAGATGCTACTTACTTCCTGAAGTTGTGCCCATCAGATAGGATTCCTCTCATAGCATTTCATGCAACTCCAAGAGAATTTAACATTCTGCCAAGAAGTTAATTGTTGGTGAATTTGCCATCTTCTACTAATCTATTAAACTTGCTGCTTCTCCTATCTTTGTATTTCTCCCAAATCCCCTGAACAGAAAATGTGCTTACAAATATTTGTGGAACTGAAAGGAGTAGGAGTGCTCTTCTTGTTACTGTTCTTCAAGACTCGATTCCTATAATTTGAGGGGCTATGGCAGACACTGGAACTGACTCTAAATCAAGTGTTAGATGAATTCTTGATCCAGTTCTGAAGAATAGACACTTTTTGAGGCATGCAACTGTCTCATACCTGAGCTTATTTTCTATTTCAGAAACCCATCAGATATTTCATCAATCCTAAATTCAGTAACTATTCCATACTAAGAACACTCATATCCAAATGCATAGGGTGTAAGCAAGTGTTTGTTTTTGTAAATGAATAATAGAAAATCAGAGGTTTGATTTGTGTTATCATGTGGGATCCATGAACATATATGTAACCATATAGCTAGTGTCTAGATTTGTGCCTGTCTTCAGTATAAGTGCTCAATAAAATTTGTTGAATGCTTGAATATATATGTGTTTTGGGTAAGATATTAGGAAAAATTACATGCTTATAATTACCCCCCAGAAACTATTCCCTCATGTGAATTTCAAATTGATTTTTTCTCTTTTTTACATAGTCTCATTTATTACTTTATTTTTAATTTTAAAGAAAACTCACCCTTAGGCTCTTTTTTCCCCCTTACTCAAATGTGTTATCCATTATTTGGTCTCTGAAAAGCTTCTTTAAAATGTGACATAATTTGGATTGTTTCTGAGATGTTAGTGTAGAAAAGAGGAAAGCAGAAGACACCCAGACCATGGAATGAAGACTATGTTTTTCTTTTTCTTTATGCGCCTTGCCCATCTCTCCTTCCTACTCCTTCTCTATTTCACTCTTCTCACCCATACTCCCTATCCCACCTCCCCCAGCATCTCCACCTCCAAACTATCCTGCAGTAGTGGTTGAGGTGGAGGTAGCTGAGGGTGATTAATTGTGAAACATTAAACATGAAAGGTCTCCTAGAGTTTAGTACAAATTTCTTGATTTACAGATTAGCAAAGGAGACCAAGGGTGAAGTGAACCCCTTGAGCTCACAAAAGTAGTTATCAGAGAAGCCAAAATGTTGGGTTTCCCATCTCAGTGGGATAGCATGCAGGGACAGGAATTTAGTATTGGCCCTGGTAGGAGCCAACCTGTGCCTCTCCACTGCTGTCTTGCCCCAGCACACCAGCTAATGAACTATAAACATTCTTTGTAATAGTCTGATATAGTGGCCACTCTAGTTTTCCCACTCTGACCCTCCAGCTTTCAAAACTTGTCTTATCCTCGTAGAGAAAATTCCCTTCACAAATAAAGGGTTCTACTAACTTAGGCAGTATTTTTCTTCTCTAAGCCTTAGAGGGTTGAGCTAAATTTCCCCGGAGACAGGGGCCAGGCTTCTGTCAGCTCATTTCATCTTCCTTGGGGTCTCAGAGCCAGGGTTCCTTTCACGGACTGTTCCTTTTCATTGAGTGTCCTTGCCAAGATTTATGATACAGTAAAGCGAAAAAGAGCCACGTCAACTCTCCTGTGAAGGAAAATGAGATTCTGCTAAATTTAAGGAGACTTTAAATGAATAAAAAGATCAGCAGGTTAAATACTATGAAGTAGGATAATAGATTAATTTTAGAAAATACAGAAGTCATCTTAATTACAGGTACAATAGAGTGAAAGCTGGGTAAATCCCATATAGTCTTTTTATAGGCCATGACATAATTAAATGACTGTTCATTTTATAGATGAGTCTATATTTTTGACATAGACACTGGATACTGGAAAATCATCCACCCTGGGCTCTCAACCTGACACACACTCATTTTTACCTAAAAGGAGCAAAGAATATTCACTGATGCTAAATCTCCGAGAAAAGTTATGAGCCTGGGGAAGAGATTTCTCCATTTTAAAACAAAGCTTATGGATGCTGGGGTGTATCACTGACAGTACAGAGTAACTCACTCCCGATACCATGGTGGTGGAGTCAAGCAACAAATTGGAAAGGTTTAGCCCACCCTTGTAATATCCATCTGTTCCACCCCACGCCCTATTCTGTGAAATGGCCAGTTGATGACATTTTTCTCAGTTTGGTGAAGTATAGCTTCAGAACAATTTTCCTTATTCTCCCCTTCATTCCATGTTGCCAAGAAAATCCAGGTAACATTACACAAGTTTTTTGCCCAATCTAAGTCAGTGCACTTGAAATAAAGCATTGTTCGTTGGACATGTTATACTTCCATTTGGATATCTTCTGCTGGGACATCTTTCCCTAGATGTTCCACAGACCTCTCTTAACAGCTGCCCTCCTCTTCCTCCCTCTTCTCAGTCACTCAGCTCCTAACACTGGTGTCATCATTGATTTCTCTTTCCTTGATTTTTGTATCCAATATATTACCAAGTCCTGTGGGTTCTTCCTTGGCACCATTTTCTCATACTAGTAAGCCTTTTTCCTCCGTGTTTCCATCAGCGCCACTCAGTACTTATCCTCAGTTTCTTGATGGTACCACTGACTTTTAAAGAATGTTTTCTTCTCCTCCAGCATTTCCTTCCCATCCCATCCTACATATTTCTTCCCTTCCACACATTCAACCCACATTTATCAAAACTGTAGTAGATTTTCAGTGCTAAGTAAACAAAGATGAAAAATTAATGGACACTCACATGAAGCAACTCAGGCTAGAGTGAGACAGAGACATGGGGACAGTGAAATGTAATGGTAAAGAGTGTAGTTAAAGGGTCTTCATTCCAGTCCTGGCTCTGACCCTGCCCAGCTATGTGGCTCTGTGTAATCTTAAGTGTTTCTTGCCTGCAAAATGGGAATAATAATGGTACCGGCCTCATAACTTTGCATGAGGGTGGAATGAGATAATGCATGTGAACTCTCCCAATAGTTCTTGACACATACTAAACAATAAATAATAGTAGCCATTATTATAAAGCAATGCTTCTAAAACTTTCTGTGGTAAAGGACTATTTTGTGTGCGTTTGATTTCCAATACAGCACCAGCCTATTTGTGGCTTTACTGTGCATGACTTGTATGAAGCTTGCACAACATACAACTCAATACGTGGTTTTGACAACATGCAAATTGGTCTATAATCTGTTCAATGAGATAAATCCATTGCTTCAATGTCTAGATTTCAGGGCAGTATTGCATCTTGAACCCATAACACAGTTCGTGGTCCAGAACCAATCCTTAGGCCACAGGGACTGAGTAGTAAAGTAAAAAAGTACAGCTTTGATTATTTTCACATTCTTGTTCATAAGTGGCTCCCCATGAGTTAATCAAAATAATAAATTTGACATTTAAGAACCTTCACATTCAGGCTACATCCTTCTATTCAACCTCCATGTCTCTTTACTCCCTTTGATAAATTTGAGGCTCTAGTCCAGGGTTGTTGTTTTTTTTAACATGGCTTTGGGGCAAGGTCATGGAATAAGGTGCAAAAAATTCACTCTATTTAATCTTCTTTAAAGACTTCTGACTATTTGATATTGTTTTTGTTTTTCAATATCTCTATTTCCTCAGGAACTTAATCTGGTCTTATTGGTTACTATGTTCCTGATGCCTAAAAAAAGCACCTGGGATATAATGAGGGTTCAATGGATATCCATTGGATAAATAAGTCACAAAGATTCACTAAACACATTTAAAATTCAACCCACTAGACACATTACTCATCTGTTAATGTTGTAAAATTTGGAAACCCCTGCTTTTATCAAGAAGCAGTTCTCTTTTCACCTAGTATGACATTTTCTTCCCATCCATCTTCCTTGTCATTGCATTTTTAGTTACTATTAATCCATTAACTCAACTGAATGACTTCCTCCAACATAGACTCCACGAAGCCTTTTTCTGACTTTCCATTTTACTGGATGTTATCAGCATTTCAGTACTTTCTAACATGTTTTATTATTTATGCTGTATGCCTTGTTCTAAATTAGAAGGTCACAGGGGACAAGAGTCTGGCATAATTCATATTTTCACTTCCGAAAGGGTTTAACACAGTATCTAATAGGTAGTGGGAACCGAGGGTGAATTACATGGATTACTGCTGAATTCCTTAGACTCTAATTATGTCTCAAGAACCAGTTCAAGTTTTTCCTCCTTCATGAATATTCCCACTGGCAACAGCATATCTGTTCTGTAAATCCTTATAGCCTTTTTGATGTTTACCCTTTAATTAGCATTTAACAATTTTATTCATAACTTTATTTCTTTAACACGTGTTTACGTGTTGATAGTGTGCTTAGGGAGCTGTTATAGAGATCAGGGTAGATAATGAATAAAAAATTCCTGTTTTCAATAAATGTACAGTAGAATTTTCACTATGCACTTCTAGTGGTGTGTGTGTTGTTGTTTTCCACAACTTGAGTATATTTATACATATACACATTCTGAACTCTTGTGGATGGGGATCATTGTGAGCTATCTACACAATGTAGCTTAGCCTATAGGGCCTAGCAAATATTCAACACAAATGGGATTAGTTGGTGTTCCACACACATATACTCATATATCCACATGGCACAGATTATTTTCTCTTATTAGAAGGCAATTATATATATTTTGTAGTGAAATGTGTTAACCATGTGACACTAATCCTATGCACTACTAATGCAGGTGAGGTCTGACAATGCTGGTGTCTTCACCTGTAGAGAAAACCTGTAATAACCCATGCTCCATAGACCACTTAAATCTGCTGCCTTGAGAAATAATTAGATGCAAATAGAATGTGATAGGAAACATTTACCAGTCAGGTAGAGTAAAAACTTTCTTAATTTAAAATGCAAGGGACCAGAAAAATGAGTTCTGAATTAATTGGGTTTGGACTATCTGATATTTCTATTAAGGGCATTTAGTCATTTAGGCAATAACAGCTGCGTTTGAATTTTTCAGTGCTGTTTGAGGTTTTACTGTAAAGGCATGACTTATGACAGTAATGTAATGAATGTGTTTAACTATTAACCTTTGCAATTGGACATACATATCTAGTCATTTGACTAGATTTTCACCAGCCACCCAAGTTTCCATCTATCAGGTTTTGTTTGTTTTCATTCCGATCTTTACTGACTGACACTATCTATGACTCTTTTCAACTTATTTCTTCCCTCTCAGATAGCAGAGAAAATTGATGGGAACCTTTCAAGCAGCCAGAGGAAAAGGACATCACTTGTCTGCTGCTACACCTCAAGTCTTCTTGATATGTTTAATTGCATGGCTGATCTATCTCTCTATTTACATAATAAACGTTGAACAAATATACCCATTAGAAAGTATGGAAGAATAAGTTCTTGACCAAGGTGGAAAGTTCTTTGGGACTATTCTAAATCTTTAAAAAATATGTTTTTATTGATTTCAGAAAAGGGAAGGGAGAGAGAGAGAGAGAGAGCTACCTCCTGCATACCCCCTACTAGGGATCAAGCCTGCAACCCAGGGACATGCCCTGACCAGGAACCAAACAAATGACCTTTTGGTTGACTGGACAACGCTCCACCAACTGAACCACACTGGCCGTGCCTAAATCATTTTTGAAAGGTGATATTCATAATACAAAAGTCAAGGTTACCTATGATGTTTTCTAAGTAGACAAAACAAAACAAAACAAAACCATTAGGATATATTCATGAGTCATTCTAAATTTGAAAACTTTGCTGTGATGATTTTGTTAGGCAAAGAGAAGTGACAGCTCACTGGCAGAAACTAAGGTTTGCTTATTCTGCTTAGCTAAATCTATCAACAGCCTTCAATTTAGTAAGACAAGCTAACTATACATTAAAGAGAACAACACATAAATCAACCTAGAGTAATATACTACAAGCATCAAGTTAATGGTAGAGACAATGCTTGTCAGAATTTTGGAAGGGATCCCAATTACATGTGACGACAGATCTCACACGATTGAACCAAAGTTCAAATAATGTTGCAAGCTAACTGCATAACTGATAGGATCTCCTAATATGGCAAGGCTGATTTAATTATTGAGGGCATCTGTGCACTTTTACTTATTGACATGCATATTCTTGTCATGCTGGCAACTTTCTCCTGTTCTCTGCGGAGTCTTGTAGTCTTTCAAAGCTGGGAGGGATTCTCTGGTACAGTCCTTGTACAAATGTGCTGAGGCTAACCAGCAGATCCTGAGCAACAGATGAACAGATTACTCCTCTCTTGCTATGAAAGAGAGGGCTAAGGGACTGCCTGGCTAAAGGAACCAGACAGCCTTGATTGCCTGCCTCATTAGGCTTTTATTGTAGCAGCAGTTTGAGATAAAGTTTATCTTTTAGATATAATCAGCAGGGTAAGTAACCTCAGGAGGACACATGAATTTGTAATGTCCTTTAAGCAAGGACACCCAAAAGATTAAGCATAAGGATTCCAGTAAATACCCAGGGGTCTGCATGTGCACAGACTTGTTTGGAAAGGTCAAGGGATAATTAGGGGCTCTGCCTTCAGCTCTCCCCTAAGTTGGAATTTCAATAAACAGGGTGGGCAGCCTTCCACACACTTCCCTTTTCTCAGAATGTACTCCTTACAAACTTTCCACCCAAGTCTCATGCTTCCCCACACAAATGTAGAGATGAGTATCTGGGCTGTGTCCCAGAGCCAGGGGTGTGGTCTAGCAGATCAGATCCTGGCCCCTTCATACCCTCCTATTGATAACTTCTAGGGTCTCCTTTATCATCCTCCATCACCATTCTCACATTCAACTTTAGAGAAGAGGCTTCTCTACTTGTTCTAGATGGAGCTGAATAAAAGTATCATCCTTTCCCTTTTTAGACAATGCTTTTTGCCTTTGTCTCTCTTCTCTCTCTCTCTCTTGCCTATATTTTTTAGAGCAGTTTTAGGTTCACAGCACAATTGAGGAGGAGGTACAGAGATTTCCAATATACCCCTTGCCCCTACATATGCACAGCCTCTCTCATTATCAACACCCCCCACCAGAGTGTCGCTTTTGTCACAACTGAAGAACCTACACCGATACATCATTATCACCCAAAGCCCATACTTTAATTAGGGTTCACTCTTGGTGTGCTGTACATTCTGTGGGTTTGGAAAAATGTATAATGGCTTGTATCCAGCATCGTAGTTTCACTGCCCTAAAAATTCTCTCTGTTTCATCTACTCATTCCTCTCTTCCTTTCTCCCCCTAATCTTTCAAATTGTTTCTATAGTTTTGATTTCTCTTTATTTTCTATTTTCTTCTTTCTCACAGAAGCTCTATTTGTGGAATAGATAAACATGGACACTCAGGCTAATTTGCATTAGCCTTGTGTTAAATGAGTAATTGAATGGGTATATTTTTACTATCCTTAATATATGTACCACAGCTTTTTTTAATCCACTCATCTCTCTTAAGTACTAATGATCAAAAATACGTATTTGGCTCAAAGGAAGGCTAGATTTACAGGCTTCCATTTAAAGTGGGCTGACTTCAGACTAACGACCTTGAGATGAAGGTCTCTTTAACTTAAACCCACTGAGCCATCTAATACCTGGTCCTTTTTAAATAGGTACAGATTATATTATTTATGGGATATAAGGAGGTCATTCAACTGACCTGGCTCTATCCACTGAATAAGTTAGAATTTACTTCCTTTTTGGAAAGCTAGTTCAAGCTTTTTTTTTTTTTTTTAATCAAATGTTCGAAGGCACTGGTTAAATAAATAGTTTCAGAGGCCATAGTTTTGGGGTTGGAAGTGACTTTAGCTACCCAAGGACAAATGCAGTCTTCTGTTATCATCAATGGCTAACCCTAAGGACTTCTCTGGGTCTTGTCTCTGAACAGCTTTCCTAAAGCAGTATTTTTAAGCCCTTACTCTAATATGCTCAGAGTGCTAGGAAAGAATGTTCTCTTAACCAGGGCTCAGAATTCCAGGGAGAAAGTGCTTGAATAAGGATATTGAAGATTTCCCAGAACTGAAAATTTCAGAAAAAGGGCTTGAGTTGTAACTGACATGTGTAGTTGATGATCATGAAATGGGAAGACTAAAAAATGAGAATGAAAGTCCAGGATAAGAGAAAGGCAGGTGTCTTGTTCTGTTTGGGCTGCTACAACAAATATACTACAGACTGGTTGACTTATAAACAACAGTAATTTATTTCTCACAATTCTGGCGGCTGCGAAATCTACGATCAAGATGCCAGCAGATTCAGTGTCTGGTCAGAACCTGTTTCCTAGTTCTTAGTCACCGCTCTGTGTCTCCACATGGCAAAGGGGTAAGGGAGTTGTTTGGAGTCTCTTTTGTGAGGGAATTAAACTCATTCATGATGGCTCTACCCTCATGACCTCATCACCTCCCAAAGGGCTCTACCCTCAAGACCTCATTATGTCCCAAAGGCCCTACCTCCAAATATTGGGGAATGATTTTCAACATATGAGTTTGGGGAATGAAAACATTCAGTCTGTAGCATTAAGGTAGGGGGTCAATGTCAGGGAAAGGATTCGAATGGGCTTATTATTGACATATTGTTTGCTGTGTGCTGTCACTGTAAACTTTTTATAGATACTGACCACCTTATCTTCATCAGAACACTGTATGATAGGTTATAACATTAGCCCACTTTACAGATGAGGAAACTGAGACACAGAGTGGTTATCTAACCTGCCCAGGGTTTCCCAGAAGGAAAGTGGCAGAGCTGGGTTTGAACCCTTGTGGGTAGGCTTCAGCATTCAGGCAATATCAGCACTGCTCCTCTGCTCCCAGGGAGCCACATTACACAGCCCGGAGCCAGGTGGGAATAAAAATAATATTTGGTGACTTGATTAGAGAATACTTCAAAACTACAGAGCTGTCCCAGTCAGCAGTGGAGGGAGGGGACAGGCAGGGAAAGAGTCATAACCAGGGAATCAATGAGCTGAATAGCTGGGCAGGCATCTCAGAAGCATAAATGCAGGCACTCAAGACAGACATATTCCTGCAGAAGCCATCAGAAGACCAAGCATCCCTTTGAACAGTCCGGGCTTCACTGGGAGTCTGGAAGGCAGGCTTGAGCACCTTGCTGCAGAGATATTTTTATCCTGAGAACAAGTGCCCTCACTGTCAGGAAAGTTCCTCGCTATTCCCCGCTGATACAGAATGAACTCTCAGGACTGAGCAGCTCAGACCCCAGAGAGCAGAGGAGATAATTGGGTGCTTGATGAGTAGAAGTAGGGGACTGAAAGGTCCTGACAATTAATTTAGAAAGTCAGGACAATGACATAATTACCTCTCTGTTTTTCCAAGTGGGTATTTCAGATCTTCTTTCTCTCTCTCTTCTCTCTCTCTCTCTCTCTCTCTCTCTCTCTCTCTCTCTCTTTCTCTCTCTCTCTCACACACACACACACACACACACAATTTAGGAAAAGTCACAGTCAGAAAATTGATTTCTGGAGTCTTTTTTTCTAGAATGAAAGGTCACTAAAGTTATGATGCTGTGATTCTTAGGGTTGCCTCTTCCTCCAGAGAATATTCTGTGCCATATCTTAAGGGTTTCCATCATCTGCTCCAAATGAGCGTGACAGCGTGGCAGACTGTCCCTCCGGGATGCCAGCCCACCCAGGGATTACTTTCCTAACACTCCTGTGCCCCACACAGACATCCCATACTCTCCGACTCCGCTTCTGCCAAGCCTGTCTGCTGCGGGGAATTTGTGTGTGTCTGACCGAGCAACTCTTTTACTTCCATCCTGACCTCCCAGCTTCTCACCTGCTGTGCCTGGAGCGGTGAGCTATAGCAGTCACTGCAGAGAGAGCCTGCTCTTCTCTGATACTATCTGCACCTCTCAGTCCTGGCCTTGCCCAGCTCAGGGCAGCTGCAATCAGCAGGACCAAGCAAGCATTCTGTCCCTTGGATTCCTTTCGTCATGCTACATGGCATTTAGACACACTACATGACTCCTGGACAGAGACACTGGTGTGGATTCAGGTGCATAGCAGACAGCTACCAGCAATCAGCTCGCCAACCACCAACCAGGAGAGCACTCGTCCCCGGCCTGATTTTTTCTTGCTTTGCTTCGGTTGGACCTTATTGCTGTGTAGCGAATGTAGCTGAGCTGGTTTCATCTCCAAATGTGTGGACCTGGTAAGCAGAATTCCTGAGTGATCATGTGACACATCTGTGTGAAATACGGGATTAAACCCTTGCAGCCACTTCGTTTTCCTATCTGTAAAATCATATTAGTTCATGCTAAGCAGGAGTAGGTTGTCCTGAAACTGTGTTGCTGCGTCTCTTTGAAACTTTGCTAAAAATGAGAGAACACTTATTTCCCAGACAATTCATGCTACTACAGATCTCTTAGAGTCAAGTTCCAAAGAAATATTCACAAGGCTTGTTAGAGGCCGAATGGGGCAGAATGATACATGAAGAGGCATGCCCGAAAAGTCACTTATTTGCTTGATGCAAAAATGCAGCCTTGCTTTAGGCAATTTGTTGCAAGTCCTTTGTGCAATGCAACTGGCACTCCAGCCACGTGGCCCCATCAGAGTTCCACACCGTCCACAGCAGGAAGAAGTGGGTCTGTATCCAGGGATATGCAGCCACAACACATGCGGGGACTGTTCTTCAACTGGACAAAGTTTAACTTTTCAGAAATTTGTGGAAACAATTAAGCTTCAGTCATGTTAGCAGTGTCAGCTCAGAAAATGAGACCATTTAGTCGAAGGTACACTGAGTGGCCAGATTATTATGACCACCCCATCAGTACTTCATTGACACTTCCAAAAATACTGAATATTGAAAACTTCCTAAGCAAATACTCTCAAGGTTTTATTATTATTATTATTATTATTTGCATAACTAATTCACTTCATTGTACTGATGAGGTGGTCATAATAATCTGGCCACTCAGTGTATATTGTACACACAGGAACTTGTTCAATGCATTTGTGCTCAACATGCTGTGAATTTCCTTTTTTTTCTCTCTCATGGTGTCCCCTTTAAAAATACTACTGTAATTGCATCTAGTGCATCTGACTGGAGTGAACCCTAACTTCAAAAGCTTACTACCACTGACCCTGTCGTCAGTAACCCCACTGAACCACGTCACTAATGTTAACCCAAACTCATCAGATTCAAGTGAGCTCTTGCCCTTCAGAACAGCAGTTCTCAAAGTGAGTTCTGGAACCAACAGTGTGAGCATGGCTGGGCTCCACACACTAGATCTGCAGACTCTGAAACTCTGAGGTTAGGGTCCAGGAATCTGTTTAACCAGTGCTTCTGTCGCAGCTCAGCTCTGATAACTCTATCAGTTAGCTTTAGCGGCAGAGTGGAGTCACCTGGTAAGGTTTTGTTTTGTTTCGTGTTTTTTAGTATGTGGCGTTTTCACTCCCATCAATTTTGAAGTAATTGATCTGTAGAGCAGCCTCCATGGAGACTTTAGGTAAAGAGTTGAGAACAGGTCTGAAGTCTTGCTGCTAAAAGGGTGAGTACATGAAACTGACATGGGGATTCTGCTACAATGCAGGTGCACGTTGGCAGGGCTGGGATGGCATCCCAGACCCTGCATATTTAGTAAGCTCCCAGTGATGCTGCCCATTCTGCTGCTGAGGGACCACAGTCTGAGCCCCAGACCCAAAGGCAAACTGACCATTGGCCACTCCCCTGTAGATGCTGGATGATGGTGGAGGCCCACTTCTGGCTGCTTCTCCAATTGAGAGTCAGCCGTGTTAATTCCCAAGTAGGGCATCCCCTTTGCAATAGTTGTAGCTCCCTGTAATTTAGTTAAACATTTGAACATCAATAAAATAGCACTGTGAGAAGAAAGTTTACCCGCCCCCCCCCCCCACCCCATGTTACTCTGAAAAAGAACTTGAGAACTTTTGAAAATGTCAATAAAGGCAAACTGTCCTGGGGTGGGGTGGAGTGAGGGGTTCACTTAACTATGGGCAGGTCACACAGTGTCATTAAAATCTAGATAGATTTTGCACTCAGAATGCGTTGTCAGTGATTCTTAAATTCTTACCTTAAAGAAACTGAACTGGAAATACTGAGGGTGTGGTTTATGCAACACAGGTGGCAGAGAATTCTAACATTCAAAATAATCCCTAATCAAAAGTTTAACAAAGACTCCTTCCATCACCATGTATCCCCTCTATACCCTTCTACCTTCCCCCATCCCCCTCCCCTCTGGTAATTATCATGCTGTTGTTTATGTCTATGAGGGTTTTTTTTTAATCCCTTCACCTTTTTCACCCAGCCCTGCAACCTGCTTCCCCTCTCACAGCTGTCAGTCTATGTACACTCTATCTATGAGTCTGTTTCTATTTTGTTTGTTAATTTTGTGTATTTGATTTCCCAATAAAGTCAATAAAAAAGGGAACAATTTGCAGAGGAATCAACAATTTATCTGTTTCAGTTAAAAAATATTTAACACCTATATGTATCATTTGGACGATTTCTTGCTTTCATGGACTTTATTGATTGACTACTAGTTTTGATTGTCACAGGTAATGTGGCTGCACTGTAATTTTGTTTTATAAGAGCATTATTAACTACCTTGAATGGCCCATTAGCCACACAGCAGGCGCTCTGAAAGGGGTGAGCATTTATTTTAGCCAATCCTCACTAGCGTTCTAGGAAATAGTGTTAATATTCTCATTTTGGAACTGAGGAATGCAGTAGGGTCTTCTGTTCTCCTGTTTAGCTGGCATCCTAACATCTGCACAGACTAAGAAACATGAGATTCCTTATAGCCTAGTACATTTGTTTAAGAAAAAGTTTACAAAAATTCCAGGGAAAGTGACTAACAAATGCATAATTATTACTTGACTAGAGGTCCAATGCACGAAATTCATGCAAGGGGCTTGGCCCTCGCAGCCCTGACTTCGTCCGGAAGGTCATCCAGAAGGACATCGGAAGGTTGTTCGGCTATCTGGTCTAATTAGCATATTACACTTTTATTATTATAGGTATTAGAGTTAATCTGCTTATAGGTAATACATTGTTGTGTTCTCAACCAACAAAATGGTTGTATAGTTACAAAAGGTGAGAGCCAAAAGGTAACAACTCCTAATAATCTGGCACTAACCGAGTTTTCAAGTTTCATCACCACCTCCAACTCCAATACACACACACACACACACACAATTCACATGTACACACGTACGCACATGCATGGACACACACACACACACACACACACACACACAGAGGCACAGCGGCAGTGGACATCTTGATCTTCCCCATGTACTTTTCTCATGCCACCCCCTTTGCCTGAAATGCTCTCTGAACTCTTTTCTCATTTAGTAAATGTCAATTTATCTTTAAGATGAAGTAGTTCCTCCTCTAAGAACACTTAACCAAGTCACTCTGTCTCTGGTAACAGCGTGTGTGGACGACTAGGTAATAGAAGCTACAGGTGAGAAGGATGGATTTGGCAGAATGAGTTCATTCAACACATTCTTGCTAAGAGCCTACACCGCACTGGCCGTGACCGTGGGTGACACTGCCCTGGCTTTATGGGACTTTCATGCATTTGTTCCCATGTTCCACTCTCTTGCTACCTTGCCTGCACTTCCTGAGTTTTTCATACTTAGCTCAGGCCTTCAGTTTAGTTGCCATCTTTGTGGACTCTCAGGGTCTCTGTGTAACTCCCCAAGATAAGTATGGTCACCCATACACCAGCCTGCCCTTTAGGGAATGATTGCACTCCGCATATTGTTTGATTGTAAGAAAACACCCAAGTCTCCTGAGTTTTATTTCTTCTCAGCCCTAAATTATTCCAGAGAAGAGCAATTCCCTCCTTTGTTTCTCCTAAAACAGTTTATCATGCTTCTCTCAGACTTTTATGGTTGTTTATACAATAGCTTCTCTTTATTGTGCACTTTCAAAGCAAAAACTGTCTTATATATCTTTTTTTCATATTTTGTTTTTCTATTTTTTATTATTATAAAATATACCTAATATAAAATTTACTGTGTTGACCATTTTAAAATATACAGTTCGGTGGCACTAAGCACGTTCACCACCTCTGAATGCATCTTGAGAGCTTTTTCATCATCTCAAACTGAATTCCACCCAATCACTAGACAGTGATTCTTCACTCTCCCCTCCCCCCAGCCTCTGGTAAGCTTTATTCCACTTTCTGTCTCTGTGAACTTGACTATTCTGGGTATCTCATATGGAACCATATGACATTTGTCCTTTTGTGTCTGGCTTATTTCAAGGTTTATCCATGTGTCAGCATTTCTTTTATTTTGAAGGCTGAATAATGTTCCATTGTTCATTATATAGCGTATTTTGTTTGTTCATTGATTCATTGATGAACGTTTGGGTTGTTTCCATGTTTTGGTTATTGTGAATAATCTATACTAATAAAAGGGTGATATGCTAATTAGACTGGGAGACCTTCCAGGAGACCTTCCAGACGTTCTTCTGGACAAAGCCATGGTGGCGGGGCCGAGGTAGAGATGATTAGGGGCCAAGAGGGGAGGGCAGTTGTGGGTGACTAGGCCAGGATAGGATGGCATTTGTGGGTGATCAGGCCAGTGGGGGGGGGGCATTGTGGGTGATTAGGCCGGCAAGGGGGGCCAGTTGGGGGCGAGCAGGCCGGCAGGCAGGTGAGCAGTTAGAAGCCAGCAGTCCCGGATTGTGAGAGGGATGTCTGACTGCCGATCTCACAGGGATCAGGCCTAAACTGCAGTCGGACATCCCCTGAGGGGTCCAAGATTGGAGAGGGTGCAGGCCGGGCTGAGGGACAACGCCCCCCCACCCCCGCACGAATTTCATGCACCGGGCCACTAGTGCTGCTATAAACATTGATGTACAAATTTTTTGAGTCCCTGATTTCAGTTCCATTGGGTAGCATTTTCTTTTTAAAATAGTGCCTCACATAATTCTTTGTTAAATTGCTAAATAAACAAAGGAATAAATTATTGAGTAAGTGATAAATAAAACCTTTTACAATCTCATATTATTTTTTTTCCAAATTCCCATTACTTCTGATATTTCCTCTCTCCTTATCTCAAGCCACCAACAAAAAGAAATCAAAACATTAAAATTAACATTTATTTTTAATATCAATGTTATATTCTTCTGACCTAAAATTTTCTAGAAATTTAAAATTTCTACTGGATGAGACAGGAGATTCCTGGGACCAACTGCTCTTCTGGAAGATAATTGCCCAGAGAGACTCACAATGAGGAATCAGAGGTCAATGGAAGCTGCATCTCAACCAGAGGTTCACGTTTCCAGAAACCAAGTCAGTTGTTAGGTTCCACTTGCTTAGGCCACACCCATAAAGCCAAGAAGAGTGAGAGCCAGGCATTCGTAACATCAGGTTATTGAATGGAGACAACCATGAGGAGAGCAGGAGAGTCCAAATCGTGGGTGTTGTCTCTAGCCAAGTGCAGCTCTATGGTGTTGTAGTGAGTTCTGCTGAGGGCCATATGCTTGCTTCTCTGATCACATCCTCTCATTGTGCAATCTGACCACCTGAGACTGAAAGATAAGATGATGGGACAGGTAGGGATGTGAGATAGTGGTTCTCTTTACAAAGACCATTTCTTCCCTCCTTGACTCGAGGGGATATTTGGCAGCGTCTGAAGACCTGGAGATATTTTTGGTTGTTATAACTGGGTGGGGAGCTGCTCATAGCATCCTATGAGTGGACACCAGAGATGCTACTGAATATCCTCTAATGCACAGGGAAGAATTATCCAGCTCAAAATGTAACCGTGGAGTTGAGAAACCTGTTCTGGAAGAACTCTCTCCTTCCCCCTCCACTTTTCAGAAAGATAAAGTGCCTAATGCATGGCACCACTGCCCATCAGTCAGAGCTACAGCTGGAATATCTTGACCCAAAATCTATTACTTTTGTTACTAGTATTCCCACTGTGGGTTCTGTAGCTTAATAATTATTTCCAAAGTGCTTGCATGAACTCAAATAAAATGTGCTATTTTAAAAAAGAAAAGAAACTCTGCATATAGCATTTTCTCTGCTGAATCTATCAACTATACAACCCAATAATTGCTTTCTCTTCAACTTCCCCTGGAAGTATTCTTAGGAATAATAAGTTGATATTTGCTAAGTGCTTTGGGCTCCTTTTGAAAGAGGTGGTAAAAACTTCTCTAAATTATTTTTATCACCCCTATAAAATGTAAAAGCAAAGTATCATTCCTTGTCAAAAACAGGCTTTACCCTGATTTTCTTAAATTATAACCTCTGATGAGCTATTGAAACTCTCTTATTATGGCCAACGTTGTGTTATCCTCAGATTCATACCAGCTAAATCTATGAAATAATGGGCTGTAGTCTGATAATACTGTGAACAATTGCTGTAGTTTGGAACATAGCTTCAAACACTGTGAAAGCTTGGCCTCTTAAGCTCCCCTTGTTTCCAATATGAGGTCAATGCTATGGCCTGATATATTGATTAATACTGCCAATTTGATTTATTAACTTACTAATTACTAAGAGGGTTTTCTAAGGATTTATCATTCTTCATGAAAAACCATTATACTGGAAAAAACCTTCAGGAGTCTCCACAATTTCTATGCCTGCCTTCAGGGACAACCGCAACCTGATGAATTCCATCTACCACTACCGCCCACTCCTATGAAAAGTCAACTACCTCCCTTGGATGATCACATTTACTTTTTAAGTGACCCCCATCATAAGCATTCATTATTCTCTCTAGATGGAGGAAGTGAGGAGCAAACAGAAGAACTGACTTATTTGGGAAGTTGTATGCATGGACCACAGATGACCTATGTCCTAACCACTTGTCCAAGAGAGACTATGTAACGAATAGGGATTCACTTGAAAGACGTGTGCAGGCTCAGGCAAGTTGATCTTAGGGGTCTTGGAGGAAGATGGTCAATAAAGCCCTGTTACCTCTGTCAACTGGAAAGTGCACAGGTCATTACCAGAGAGGGATTGCTCTGCTTCCAAAAGTCGCAGGGCCTGCTTCGCTGAGGTTGCACCACAGTGTGCTCCAGTGGCCACTCGGTTTTCCAGCACAAGCAGCAATTGGGTGGGAAGGTTGGCACCCAGGGACTTTTTCTTTGGAAGTTGCATTTACACAGCAAGTGTGAGGTTTTATTGAGATTGGATGCTTGACAGGGAATGGCCCAGGAAGGCGGAGGCTGATTATGAAGGGGCTAAGCACCTCGAACTCCTCTTAGTTCAGCTCTTGTGTTTCCTACATTAGAACTTGCAGTTCAGATCTCCTAAAATGTGAGTGGGAGCAGAGAGCAGGCCGCAGGGCCAGAGGGGTGTGATTTCTTTTCTCATCTAACTTACCTGACAGTCACAAAAAATTTCCTAAAATGCCACTTTGGAGGATGTTTTTCCCCCAGTAAATTTTAAGTAATGTTTATTGTGTTCCCAACATGCTTTGTGCTTGTCATGAGTGATTGTTATGGAAAGATAAAAGAAAAAAGAGCCATTGTCTCTACCCTCATGAATTTTAGTGTAAGAAAGAGGCAGACAATGAAAAGTAAATTTATCATTACAATTTGAATTCAGTAGATGTTATGAAAAACAGAAAAAAAAACACAGTAGAATAATAAAAAATAACTAGGCCCTAGCTGGTTTTGCTCAGTGGATAGAGCATCAGCCTGTGGACTGAAGGGTCCTGGGTTCAATTCTGGTCAAGGGCATGTAACTCAATTGTAGACTCCTCCCGGGAACGAGCCCTGGCAACCAATCTGTGTATTTCTCTCACATCAGTATTTCTCTCTGTCTTTCCCTCTCTCTTCCACTCTCTCTAATAATCCATGGAAAAATATCCTCGGGTTAGGATTAAACAACATAATTAGGAAAAAAGGTGGTGATATCTAAGAAGAAACCTAAAGGTTGAGAAGTGCCCAGAAATGATTTGTGTCCATTTCTTTATATTGAATTGAGAGTCAAAACATACCTATTTCATGGGGCATTCATCATTCTTCCTAGGTGGAAACCATCTATTCATTCTTTGGACTGCCACTGAATAATAATAATAATCATATTATTAGTATTTGCATCTCCCACCAACCACTTATCTTATACTCTAGGACACAGTAATTAAGTCCATGGTCTGCATTCAATCAAACAAGGTCATGCTTTTTTGTCCCCTGAGACTGTCCAATCTACATTAGCATCTATTAATTATTTGTTAAAATAAATAAATAAGTTATCTTTAAAAAGGGTACCAAACAGAATCTTATCTAGTGACTGGCTTAGGAAAGGCCTTTTCTATATTTCTAGCAGTTTGCATGTGTCTAGCACATAAGAGGTGTTCAATAAGTGTTTGTTGAATTAAAGGTCCAAGAACACACAATGTCAGCAGCAAGGAAGATATTGCAGCTCATGTCTGCTAAGCCTTGAGTTCTCTAAGAGTTTGCCGGCCATACAACATCTTGATTCCAAAAACACCATTTCTTTTTGGCCCTGTGATTTCCATAATTTCAGCATCAACTCCATCATTGCAATTAAACAATTGGATATCACAAGTTTGTACTGACTCCCTTGTCATTTGGCAATGACTTTGTCTCCTGAATATTACAAAATATTTGGGAGAGTTTTTCTTCCTTTCCTGAAAATCACACATAGAAACTTCATTTTCAGTGCTTCAGAGTTCGGGTTCTCTCAGTGGCACCGCCAGCCCCTCTAGCTGCCACAGCTGTGTTGTTGCCTTTCTGCAAAGCCAAGGCAGACAAAAATACACCCCACAGATGCTGTTCTGGATGTGTGTTCCAGATAGTATATGGAAGGAAGATGAGAAAAGAGGCAGCATCACAACAACCTGTTATATTCTGACCTACAAGCATTTCCAGTTTTTGTTGGAGGTACTAGTAACAACTGGAGGAGGTATCGCAGTAGGGCTGACATGTGAGACCTTAAGACATGGGAAAGTTTAGCAAAGATATTTCAGCAGGTGGAGAGTGGCAGAAGGCAAAATACACTTTTCCTATGGAGGAAATACCTAATTTCCAAAGCAGAAGCAACAATGGGAGAAAATAAGGGAGGGGAGAAAGGAAGGGAAGGAGGGAGAGAGCCTTTTATTTGATTCTCATGCATAGTAACTCAAGCATGAAAGACACGCCCCAGTCAAATTAGCCAAGCTCAGAGTCCTCATTATTATGAGAAGAAATTTAGCTATTAAAATAATTATTCTAAAATGCATATGTTGATAATAAGATATGTCTTATTGCTTCTCTCTTTCAGGTTATTGAAATCTCTTAAGAACCATTATCTCATTAAGACTTGTTATATGGTTATAAGGTTGGGGATGGGAAAATTATTCTTCCTTTGCCATCCAGGAGATAAGAATAGAAGGGTTGTGTGAATTGTTATGGGTTACCCTGCAACTGTAATTAACAGCAGAAATTATACTGGATTTCAAAGCTGTCTATTCTTGAACTAATACATTTCCCCGTTGTATTCGATCTTGACTAATATTAATCTACTAGAGGCCTGGTGCACAAAAATTCGTGCACTGGGGGTTGGGGTCCCTCAGCCTGGCCTGCCCCCTCTCACAGTCCGGGAGACATTAGGGGATGTCCTACTGATGGCTTAGGCCCAGCGGGGAGTGGGCCTAAGCTTCAGTCTGGCCTCCCTCTGCAGGAGGTGACCAGGCTGATCAGTGGAAGGTTCCCCCCCCCCCCCATCATCCCACTGCTGCTGCCAGGGCCACGGCTGCCTACCCTCTGCCCTTGCAGCCACCCCAGCTGCGTCCGGAAGGACATCCAGCTGTCCAGTCTAATTAGCATATTACACTTTTATTATTATAGATAGACTGACATATCTGAATAAATCTAAAATGCCTCATTTAGAGTTCTTATAGCTCTGTTTATTTCCTAATTTCTTGGAATTTAAAAATAACAACAATAATAGCAAAAATATTTTGCCTCAAATAAACCAGAATCTGGCAAAGAAAAGCATACACCAGGTAGATATATCCTTTTCCTTGGAAAATCTTTAGTTTATATTAAGAAGAACAATTATCTTCCCCTAAGAAGAACATCTCCCTTAAATCTTGAAAGAGATTATATTCTGACTGACAAGCATTTCCAGTTTTTGTTTACCATCATACCTTTATTTTTTTCCCAGTGGGAGGAGAGATGCTGAAAGAATTTGGTAACTTGGACTATTGGCCTGTTCTATGTCTTAATTTCCTTATCATTATATTCTTATAGAAATATATCATTATGCTCTTCATGGCTTCCTATTTCTCTTTGCCTTATGAGAAAAGCTCTTTTTAGGGATGTCTGTCCCTTGAAGTGGTTGACTTAATCAATGATACTCTAGTTCTACTTTTTCAGGGTAAAAGAGATGTTGGTTTGACATCTGAAACTCTGAAAAGCCTTTGAGTTCAGATCAGAATCTTTTCTATACCAAGTAAATTTTTGTTTTTTTTTTGCCCATGATTCTCTTTGCTGTTTTCCTCTCTTGAGGCTATTAGCATAGAGCTAGTGTCTTTTATAGATAAAATCTCCCCTAGCTATCACTGCCTCTTTCCTACCTAAAATCCTAATCTTTCCTTTTTGATATCACAATCATTTTCAAAGTAACAACCTGACATATTATAACAACTTGACGTGCTTTAAAAAGATGTAAAATATTTTTAGCTGCCTAATATCATGCAGCATTTGGAAAAATAGGCTTTCTATATAGACAGTTTATTTCTACTCTCAATTGACTATAGAAGGGTCTGGAAAAGAAAATCTTTCTGCAAGAATTTTTTCTTTTATTACTAGACAATTTCAAAACTTCAAATTATAAAGTATTTATGAAACTTCACAAATTGTTTATGAAAATTCACAATATTGCTATTTGTGAATGCCAATGCTCTTCAGAAATATAAGAAGGGGTGCTAAAAAGGAACGTCGGTGAGAGTGACAATGGGAGATAAAGGATTTGAGTTTGTTGGATGAAGAAGAGACTGTGCTTTCAGAGAATCTCAGTTCCTTAGAACCCTCTTGCCCTCTTCGAAATTTAACTCTATTTGTCTGTGGTCCATGACCTGCTGATACCATTTCCACACCCATATTTCTAACCAAACTATTTTTTGTTGTTCTATTCCTTTGTGGGCTTCACTGTTTCCTCCGTTGTTGGTGGTCTTCTCAAAGTTTTGTTCAGAGTCACTGTCAGGAGACCTGTAAATTCCCTACCACTTGGAGGCAGTCCCTTTGAGACTCAATGGAGAGCCTCAGGGTGCCAGCTCTAACAGTCACCTACGTGACATGACTGGACTTCCCTGGGTTTCTCAGTCACTTGTCACAGCTCCTGCTTCTTCTCCCTGGTTAGCAGCACATCTTTTACCTAAAATGTTAGTAGAAATAGAAACATTGTGAGCCCTAAATTTATATTTATCTCAGATATTTTCTTCATCCTTAAAATAGTTCAGTAACAGGATTCTCTCTCTTTCTCTTCTTTTTTTTCCCCATTGGTGATTTAAGGGAGTACATTAAGACATCTGTGATTCACTTCACATATAACTGTCCCCATGGAGTCATGGAGAGTCACACTGGGGATATGGGCCTCTGGATCACCAGGCTACTAGTGTATCTTCAGCAAATGCTGACAATATAGCTCTTCTGAGGTCAGGTGATCCAATTGAAGACAAGAGTCCAACATGGAGCCAAGGTAACATCTACAGTTCAAGTGGTCCGTGAGTGTGGCCTGAGAAGGTACCAGATGGAGCATGGAAAACAGTACTAGATAAAATAGAACATGGAGGTGTCAATAAAGAGAGACCTTTCATTCTACTCTTACCTAATGACTTACTGATGTGCAAGTAACCTAACTTGATGTCTGTGAATTCTACCCATCTGAGGGAAACCAGCCGGGCTAACCTTGCATTTTAGATATGCAAATTTGGGATGTCCCCACACAAGCATTTGGGAATCACTCATTTCACCTCTCTGAGCTTTATCTATAAAATGTTCATAATAATATTTACTATACTATGGGGCTATAATACATGCAAAGGATGCCTGGCCAGTGTGGCTCAATGCCTGAGTATCAACCTATGATCCACGAGGTCACAGTTCAATTGTCGGTCAGGGCATATGCCTGGGTTGTGGGCTCAATCTCCTGTGGGGGGCATGCAGGAGGCAGACCCAATGATTCTCTCTCATTATTAATGCTTCTCTCTCTCTCTCTCCCTCTTCCTCTCTGAAATGAATAAATAATATATATATTGATATATATTTTTAAAAGTAAAGTGCTTCACACAATGTGTGCCATATAAAAGATGCATAGTGGTGGTTGTGATTAAAACAATTGAGGCAAAGGGGTCCTAAAATAAAGGCTGATAGACTTAATAGTCCAAGGCCTGCAACAATTCTGAGTTAGCAACTGATGATGGCTGTCTCTTGATTTTTTGCTCTATTTGGAAATAATTTAGGCAAATCATCCTGGTTTAGGCAAATAAAATAAAATCAGTGCTATAAAGTCTTCATGTTCTGTAGTTAATTCTTACCTTTATTTCCCTCAAATGCCTATACCTTTTTCTTTTTAATTTAAGATATGACAAGTATAAGTAACATCATTCCTAACCATGGCATCCAAGGAGACTTTAGGTGTTAGTATCCCCTATGTCCAAAGAAATGGAAGTTTATTGCATTCTGCTTGGACCTTCATCTTGTGCTTCCCCTGCTTATTCCATCTTTTTCTGACACTCAGTCCCACACATTTGACAAGATATGTGAATCCTGGAAGCATATCCCATCACCAAAAAATGATCTGCTGTTGACCAAGTTCTTATAAAAGTGTCCCAGCTATTTCTTATTCTGTTCTCCTGTGTGTCTATGTGTGCTATATCCAGTTCACTGTACTTTTAGCCACTTCTTAAGAGCTTCTTATGAATGAAAAGATTTTCTAGAACAGTGGTTCTCAACCTTCCTAATGCCGCAACCCTTTAATACAGTTCCTCATGTTGTGGTGACCTCCAACCATAAAATTATTTTCGTTGCTACTTCATAACTGTAATTTTGCTACTGTTATGAATCGTAATGTAAATATCTGATATGCAGGATGTATTTTCATTGTTACAAATTGAACATAATTGAAGCATAGTGATTAATCACAAAAGCAATATGTAATTATATATGTGTTTTCTGATGGTCTTAGGCGACCCCTGTGAAAGGGTCGTTCAACCCCCAAAGGGTCGTGACCCACAGGTTGGCGACCCACAGGTTGAGAACTGCTGCTCTAGAAACTTCTTGGGCCCTCCCAACACAGGGGACCATCTGGCTAGTAGAGGATAATCTTTGAGTTAGGGTGGTGTCAGTTTCCCCCTTGCTATGAGCTAGGCACTTGCTGTATATTTTGACACTGGCAATATATTTTATGTGCATTGTTCATTAGTCAGTTATTTCTTACGTGATCTCGGTTCCCTTAGATCCAATTTCAAATTAATCTTCTATAGAAAAAAGTTTAAGCAAAACCAAACCAAACAAAACCCCTCATAGACACAGACAACATGGTTATTACCAAAGGAAAGGGGGTGAGGAGAGGAAGAAGAGGGTAATGTGGGGGATAAATGATGAAAGAAAACTTGACTTGGGATGGTGAACACACAATATAATATACAGCTGATGTATTATAGAATTGTAAAAAGTCATTATTCATGGATCCTCATCCAGCATAGCTGGATGCCTGGATACAGTTTTTGAAGTTGTAAAAATAACTGTTTTGAGTTACTTGACCTATAAAATTAAAAAAAAATTATGACAGCAAAGCACTTTCCAAAGGATTGGTATCTCAGTCCCCTTATTTTCAGATGATGAAATATAAAATTTGTGGACGTACCCATTTGGTTGTACACAAATGAATTTAATCTAAAATTAGAATTGAATATGGAGGTTGAGAATTCCACAAAGTGATAACTATGGCTTACTTAGGAAGTATAACTTTTTTGGATTATTTAGAGTCATTGCAGCAGGGGAGGAATCTTAATATATGAAAACTAGAGGCCCAGTGCACGAAATACATGCACTCGGGGTGGTCCCTCAGCCCAGCCTGTGCCCTTTCATGGTCTGGTCCAGGAGCCCTCAAGGGATGTCCAGAGTGCTCGCCAGCCGTGAGCCCAGCTCAGGGCTTCTGGCTGATCAGTGCTCCCCCTGTGGAAGCTCACTGACTACCAGGGGGCAGCTCCTGTATTGAGTGTCTGCCCCCTAGTGGTCAGTGCTTGTCATAGTGACCAGTCTACTGCTGTTCAGTCAATTTGCATATTAGATTTTTATTATATTGGATTACAATAGATCATTAGGACATAGATTGCAATTGTATTATTTTTCTAGTTGGCCACTGACCATGCCCTGAACATACTATGGCCTTTCTTTCCTCTGGAACTTTGCTAGCCTATTTCTTCCCATTGTGTGGGATTCCTTCCCAAATTAGGTCAAACCCATTGTGATTTCTCCATTTTTTGGGGAAAGGTAATTATTACTTTTTTATTACCTCTCTATTACACTTGCATTTGTTACCTAGGACTGCTAGTTACATGTTGTAAGGTCTCAGAAGACAAAGACTAGTTCTTTTCATCTCTCCATCCCCAATAACAACTAATACATAATGTGATTCTCTACAAATACTTGTTTGATTACTAGACTCCTCTATTGACATAAAAGAGAAGACCTCCTGTGCTTATGTATATTAACCTCAGGTCATATTACTAGGGACCAAGTTTCCCAATATTAGACATTATGGCGTGGTTTCTAAGAGCATTTCTCTGGGCTCCTGCAGTTATTTTGCAAAGCTACATTATCTCAACAGAGAGCTGATCCAGTGGTTCAGGCTATTATTTAAGCAGTTATTAATTGAGCAGTGAAGTGTTCTGCTCACCGATGATTGTATAGGGAACTATAAATATATGTGCAGTTGTGTAATTATCTCCACCAACGCTACCCTTCAAAATGGCTAATTATCACAAACATATGAAATGTAAATGCTATCTCTACATGCTATTCAAAAGGACTCATGCAGGTCCTGTAATTCTATAAGAAATATGAACTGTGATTTCATCCCCTCAAATGTGTATTGTCTGGCATGTTACTTTCCCAGCAATTTGTATTCTGGCTTGCCCTCTGAGACTCCAAGGATTGGAGCTATAATTTCAATTACTAATTCCTGCTTTGGACACTAATTTCCAATAGTTAAGTTTCCTGAGCTGGAACCCTCATCTTCCCATGACTGAATTCCTGTACCCATTATATTCATTGCTTCAGAGTATTGGATCCAACTACTAGCTGTATGACTTAGGCAAAATTACTTAACCATTTTTATTCTTTAAAATTAAGGTAATAGCAAATTTACGTGGTTATTGTGCTAATTGAATAATGTGACATATATAATGCATGTCACATATGTTCAATATGTTTTCTTTCTACTTTCTGTTCTGATCCTGCCTATAATTTAACCTATTAGTCTTGATATGTCAGACCCCAGCTTAATTCTCCTTTGTTGTTCCTTTGCTCTTACACCAAGTAGCCGGGATGGATGAGGCCACTGAAACATGGCAAATGATATAAAATAGTATATATATGTACTAGTATATTTTGACAATGCTTATTATGTCATAGATGTTTTATTTTTGGAAAAGAAAGGGTACTATTGTGACTGTAACATAGAAATCAGGCGGAAGAAAGATGTAAGGTGAGACTGGAAGGCTAAACAAAAACTAGATCATTTGGAGCTTGGGGAGCTCTAGTAAGAAGTTGTATTCCTCAAGATTCTTTCATTGATTTCTTTTCTCTGCTGCCTCCCTCATTTGGAGAATGTATCCTTTCTTGATATGTCAAACGCTGTCTCTGTGGTATACGAGTTGACCAAAATTTGCTAGAGGATTCCAGAAATGTGCTTGTACTCGCTTTATGTACTGTCAGCTCCTTCCCCATGCTTTTCTGTTTCCCTCCAAGTCAATGAGCCCCTCCCCAGAAACTTCCTATTTTTGAGTGTGTGTAGACGTTGTGCTATAAATCCACAAAGGAAAAGATAACAGTTCTTGCCATCATATAGCTTACACTTTTTTAAAAAAAAAATAATTATAGAAAAATCACATTTTAAAGTTTTTGCCTTACAGATTTGTTTTTTAACCATTCATTCTCATCTTCTTTGCTGCTTCATCTCTCCAACCTTTAAGTTTTTGCGTTTCCTAGGAGTTGCTACTTAGATCCCTTCTCTGACTCTCAACTTTATATTATTAGCTTGGATCTTGGCTCTGAATTACAGGATAGTATGAATTACAATATGAGCCTCTCCTTGTCTTCTCTATTTGAATGTATAATGGGCATTTTGCTTATCACATATTTGGGGGCTTGAAAACTATGTCCACAGATGCTTTGACACTCCTCTCCCCTTGTTCTTGAAAGTGAACTGACCATAGTGACTCACTTCTAATGAAAATAATGCTGAGAAAGTGATGTGGCATAAGTTCGAAGATTAGTTTAGAAAACTAATAAGGTAAATAGGCAACTGCCTGGCTAGCTCTCTAAGACACACATCTGGGGAGTCCTGAGTTGACATGTAAGAAGAATGGATGACCTGAAGCTGCCATACTATAGAGACTATGATGAGACTGCACAGAGATAGCGATGCATGAGGACCTCCAATCCTTCTAGCCCCCAAAATGTTTGAGTTTTTTCAGCATCAACTGCGACACAGTGAGAAAGCAAGCCTTCAGGTGATTCTAGCCTCTTCCTTCAAGATTCTTAGCTGATGCCAAATGGAGCAAAGATGAGTTATTTCACTTGATCCCTGCCCAGACCACAGATTTGTGAGCGATATCATTGGGGTGGCTGTTATAAGCCGCTAAAATTTGAAATGCTCTTTTTTTGCAGTTATTTTAACTGAAATAGTGTCTGAAATGAAGGTCTTAATATTCTCCTTCATGCCTGTTAATTTTTCAGTCTTTCCACTTCAATTAATACCAAATCTGTCTTCCCACTTAGGCCAAACTTTGGTCAACCTCAACTTTTTTCTTTCTCTCATACCCTTCATCTGGTCAGTCGGAATATTGTATCATCTTGACCTCCACAATGATCCAGAATGTGACTATTTTTCACCACTCCCACTGCCACCAAAACATCATTATTTTTGATATGGATTATGTGTGAATAGCCCCAGTTACTTACCCCTCCCTGGACCCCTGCCTTTCACACATGGCTTTGCAGCTTCTCCCATCTAGAGGGGGAGAAGAGTTCCCTTCTCTTTGACTTTAAGTCCAGCATGCGATTTGCTTTTGTAAATGTGAGGCAAGTAGAGAAATCTTGCCTATTTCTCCTTGTTTTCTGGCTTGTCTTTGACTGGCTTAAGGATAAGCCTGGGTTGTCTTGCTGGGAAATGAAAGACATGGGCACAGAGCCAGGTCACTCAAATTGAGTCCATTCCAGGTCAGCAAAGCTCCCTCGCCGGCCAACCTGCAGCTGACCACAGACATGAATGAACTCAGCTATGACCACAAGACTTCCCAGCTGACTTACCGGTTCATGAGCAGTTACTTACCATTTAAGCCCGTGTGTTTTGTAGTTGATTTTATGTGGCATTTTTAGTGGCACATGATAGCTTATACAGAAATTGAGGCTAGGAGTGATATGTTAAAATCTAAAATATGTCATTGACTTCATCTCTGGATATGGGCCACAGGCTAGGAAAATGTCTATGAAATTGCTATGGCAAATGGAAAAAATGGGCGCTATTCCATATAACTGTGAAAGTTGGGAGAGAAGTATCCTAGAAGATGGAAAATGTGATTTTTTTTTCTTTTTTGCTTGCGACAGAGATCTCAAGGCAAAAGTGAGAGTGTCAGCTGGCTTTTATTGCCTGTGTAAGATATATTACTTTAAGGAAAAGATAAACTATACAAAGAATTGGCTAGTTTGAAAATCAAACTTAAGGGATCATATATATTGAGTGCTTGAAAGTAAGTGCTCACCTGGGCAGTGTACCTCAGTGTTTAAGTGTTGACCTATGAACCAGGAGGTCACGGTTTGATTCTAAGTCAAGGCACATGCCTAGGTTTGGGGCTTGATTCCCAAGTGGGGGAGGCATGCAGGAGGCAGCCTAACAATGATTCTCTTTTATCATTGATGTTCCTATCTCTCCCTTTCCCTTCCTCTCTGAAATCAATAAAAATATATTAAAAAAGGAAGTGCTCAATAAATATTTATAGAACTATTTATTTACAATTTCAATAAGTATTATTAACAAGAGGTATAGAGCTCCATGAGAGTCTAGCACAAAAACAATGATCTCCTTAATCCACTTCCAGAGATATTTGAATTAGAATGGATGCTTCTAGAAGGCTTAATTATCACCACGAAAACACAGAAGTCCCTGGCAGGAACTTCTGTTGTAGACTTCATAGTTACTGGGAGGATAAGACACCCTTTCTGAAGTCATTCACACAATACTTGTTAGATATCTATGTACATATTTCCTGCTCATATATTCCTTTCAGGTTGTATTTCTCAGCCATACCACTATATCTGATTTGTTAAAAATATCCTTCCAGGAATACATTAAAACCCAGAAATAAAAAGAGGCCTTAAAATGGCTCTAGGTAATAGAGAATGATTTTCTTCCATTGTCTGCGATTCACAGAACGAGTTTTCTGTCTAAATACTGACCAAGATTTGTTATCTACGCTGACCTGTAGGTTCAATTGGAAGCAGTTATTCACCTAGATTTTGGCCATTACCTTTTCCACATGTTAACTACTTCTCATATTTTCCCTCCTCCTGTTTGTTTTTCTTTTTCAACTTTCCAATTTACTAGCATAATTTTAATTCTGTTCTTGTCTCCAAAATGCCGCTTCCTTCCTCGCTGCTTGGTACAGTCTGCATCCTTGATGAGTCTGTGCAGGGAACAAGGCATCACTGGGCATTTCTGGGTCCAGGCCTGACTCCCGGCAGCATCAGCTAATATGTCCCTCAGGTTGGTCCTAATTCAACAGGAGACTTGTCCCTGGGGCCAAGCGATACCTATGAAATAATTATTTTTCCCCAGTTCTTCAAATACACATTTGTTAAGGAAAGAGCAATTTTAACAAGCATGGTCTCTAGGGAGGTAGTTTGAAAACTGCTTATTAGTGATTTTGCATTTGGCAGAAAGCTTTTTTAAGTGAACCTAAAGCTAGTGGAATCAATCCTACCTCCTGAGCAGACTCCCCAGTCTGCAGAAGAAGCCCTCTGTTTCAAAGCATACCTCCAATTTATAAACACTATTCCTGCAGCTCCCATTGCTGGGATCTACTTTGAAGCTTGCCTCCCAATATCATATTTTTCTATTAAGTAAAACTAAATATAAGTTATGCCTGTCACCCTCTCAACTTAGGAAAGGTTCCCTCGAGAACTGAAGAGTCAGAGGTCAGTAAAGAGTCCCTGCATGGAGGGTGTGAGGACACATTATCTGTCCAGCTAGCACAGGCAGAGCTTCAACGTTGTAAGCAGCGAGGCTCCTTGAACAGCCACTGTGGGAGCCTGGACTCCTGCCTCAAGGGCTGGTTTTGTTTGCAATCTTACCACTTCTGTCTCTAGCATTTTCTTTTTTAAATCTCAGCAGTAATTCTTGCACAGGGCAAAAACGTCACTGCATAATGAAATGTAAATGTCTCTCTCACCTCAGACCTTCAGGTCTTTCTCCAGAGACAAATAATGTTGAGTTTCTTACCTACCTTCCAAGAAACTTCCCAGGCATATGCAAGCACGTTGCCTTACTTTAACAAGATGATTGAGAGAAGACCATTTCCATAATGCTGCACTTTGTTTTTATCCTTTTAAAATCTTAAAAATCTTTCCATAATCAATACATAGGGATGGACTGCCTACTAATAATGCTATCAAGTATTTCATTGTCAGCAAGTAATATACTTTAACTGATGGGCAGTTAAACTGTTTTAGTCTTTTGCAACTAGAAAACATACAATAATAAAAATCACCGTATTTTCATATTTGAACACAATTGGTACTGTATATTTATGAGAAATTCCTATTAGAAATTTCCATAGTTTAAAAGTCATATATGTATTTTAACAAATTGCTAGATGCTCCTAAAAGGTTACAGCAATTATATTCTCCCCAACATGTATGAGACTACCAGGGTCCTCATACTTTCAGCAACGCTATTATTGTTTTTTATTTGTGAATACGATTAATGAAAATGGTCTTTCAGCTTCAACATGATTAATCCATTTGCATATTTACCCTTCTTTATAATAATCTTATTTTATCTGTATTCATTAGTTTCTTTATTGGTAAAATCAGATGACAGTGACACCAAGCTTAAAGTGTTTCTGTGAGGCTTAAATAAATACAAATAAAGCACTCAGGACAGGGTCTGACATAGCACTTGGAAATTAATTGCCACTTATCATTGCCATTACTCATTGTTATTATAATGGTTACCTTATATGCTTATGCACAGCTTGTTTCTTTACATGTGAATAGTCTATTCTGCGCTTTGCTCATTTTCTTGTTGGATTATTGATATATTGTTAAATTGATTTGTCCAGATCCTCTGGCCATTTTTTAATAGGATTTTTTTTTGCTATTGAGTTATATGAGTTCTTTATATTCTTTAGATATTAAACCCTTATCAAAAAATGCAGGCTTACCTCAAAGATATTGTAGGTTCGGTTCCAGACCAATGCAATAAAGCGAGCATCACAATAAAGCGAATCATAATCTTATTCCTGGTGGAGGGTCTTGCTTTCAATTTGTAAAAAAGGCAACATCCATATTCAACACTGAAGTACAATAAAGCAAAGCACAATACAGTAAGGGATACCTGTATATGATTTACAATATTTTCCCCCCATTTGATAGGCTGCCCTTCCTGTTGTTGATGGCTTCCTTTGCTGTGCAGAAGCTTTTTAGTTTAATGTAGTCCCACTTGTTTATTTTCACACTTGCTGCCTTTGCTTTTGGTGCCAAACTTAAAAAATCATTGCCAAACTTTCTGCCTATATGTTATTCTAGGAGGTTTATGGTTTTAGGTCTTACATTCAAGTTTTCAATCCATATTGAGTTATTTTGGTACATGGTGTGAGCGGTCCAGTTTCATTTTTTTGCATATGGCTGTCTGGTCTTCCCAGCAACATCTGTTAAAGAGACTGTTCTTTTCCCATAGTATTTTCTTGGCTCTTTTGTTGTATGTTAATTGACCATAAAGGTGTTGGTGTATTTTTAGGCTCTTTATTTTGTTTCATTAATCTATGTGTATTTTTTTCATGTCAGTACCATACTGTTTTGATTATTATTTTGTAATATAGTTTGAAATCAAGGAATGTGACATCTCCATCTTTGTTCTTTGTCATGATTGCTCTGGCTATTCAGAGTCATGTGTTTCTTTATAAATTTTAGAATTTTTTGTTCTATCTGTGTACATTTGTCATTGGAATTTTTTTCCTTTTTTTGCCATTAGAATTTTGATAAGAATTTCACTGAATGTATAGACTACTTTGGATACTATAAACATTTTATCAATATTAATTTTTTCAAACAATGAGTATGGGATATCTCTCCACTTATTTTTGTCTTCACTTTCCTTCATCAATGTCTTATAGTTTTTAGGGTACAGGTCTTTTACTTCCTTTGTTAATTTTTTTCTGGGTACTTAATTATTTTGATACGATTATAAATGGGAATGTTTTCTTCATTTATCTTTTAGATAGTTTGCTATTAGTGTATAGAAATCTTAAGTTCACTCAGTGGGTTTATTTTTAACAGCAATGTTAATGGTTATATTTTAGTAATACTAATAATAGTACTTTTAGTAGTAGGCTATATTATTGTAGGATGAAGCAAATTAGTACATATTCTATGTTATTATAAACCAAGATTTTCAGGGTGAAAAATGTTATAATGAAATAAATGTAGTTAAAAATCCTTTTAGTGATAAGTATAGTTAAAAATATAAATTCAAACTCATAATTTTTCAAATATGTTTTTCCTCACTTCGTCCACTGAAAAGGCTTGAAAGCAAAAGTATCCAGCAGCAATGAGTGAATCAGTACCCAAATCTTATTTCTAAAACCATTTCCAACTAAAAGAAAACAGAACTCCTTGAAAAATTGACTGATTTTAGGTTGTTCTAGTTACCTACTGCTGTGCAATAAATCACCCCAAAACTTAGTGATTTACAAAACAACAGCATCAATATTTCTCATGAATCTGCACTTTGGGCAGGACTCAGCAAGGACAACTTATCTCTGTTCCTTTCAGTGTTGGCTGGGGAAACTCACTACCTGGAAGCTAGAATCACTTGAAGGCCCACTCTCATGTTGGGCAAGGTATGCTGGGAAGACTTAGACAGTTGGGGCTGGAAGAGCTGGGGGCTAGACTAGCTGGAGCTCCTTGCGCATTTTTTTTTTTTTTTTACCTGCCTGTGGTCTCTGTAGCTTGATGGCTTCAGGATAATTAGACTTCTTATATGTTAGCTCAGGACTCCTAAGGAATATGTCTCAAAAAAGAAAAAGCCATACGTAAACTCCTTTCATGACCCAGGCTTGAAAGCATTATTTCTGTTTGATTTTATTTGTTAGAAGTGAGTCGTTAAGACTAGCTCATTCCCAAGGGGAAGGCAGCTAGAATCCACCTTTTGATGGCAGTATGTCAAAGAAGTTGTGGATATGTTGTGAAAGCACCACACCGGTCTATGGAAAAACATAATGTTTATGCTGAAAATCAAGATAGTGCTCAAAGACTAATGAAAAGATGTCAACAGGACGCAAGAGCTAGCTTAAGGATGCTCTTACTGACCAACTTTGGGACAATTTATGCTTCATGTGAATCACAAGTGTAATTAGTTATAGCATTTGAATAAATAGCAACCTCTGAGTCTATAGTGTTATTCAAAAGATAGAGGAGGGTTAGCAAAAGTTCTTTTTTATATGAATGCTGGCCAAGTCACATAGAAATAAATGATAGAATTTGAATATCACTATTTTGGAAACTCCAGTGCAAGAACTGGTTTAGGCAAGGAACAAATGTGTATGTTAAACCCATTAGGTGAATGTTTATTGGGAAACTGTATTTTCACATTGTGCCAAAGAATGAATCCGAGGTTACTTACAAATTTTAAAGGGGGGAAGTATATCTTAACATGGAAAGATTTGGTCATTGTCATTGCTGTTTTCATCAAGTGATCAAATTTGGCATCAGCAATGGTGAGACTCCTTGACCTTCTATAACCCTTTAATGCCCGTGTTTTTGTGCCATATAAGGTATCAAGCACCTTCTGTTTGAGATATTTTTGTTTCTAATGATTAACCCAGATTCAACCATGCCTCTTGTTCTGATGTTGAGTTTACAGAAATAAGAAAACAGTAGAGAAACAAATGAAAAGAAATCAAGAAAAAAGAAATCAAACATTCCAAATGTGAGATACCTCTAACAAATTTTGCCTGGATTCTTCAAAAATGTTAGTATTAGGGGAAAAAAAAGGTGAGAACCTCTAATGTAATATAAGTGATTAAAGGTCCATAAAAACAAGCGGACTGCAGTAACCTTGATAGGATCTTGGTATAGTAACAGCACAAAAGAGGGAGAGAAGGAAAGAAAGAAGGGGAAGGAGGGAAAAACATATCCATGTCAGATATTCTTGGGGACAACTAGGGACATTTGCATATGGGCTGATTATTAAATTATACATGCTGAAACCGATGTTTGAAAAGCAATATACTAGACTGGAAAAATTTATAGGCCTAATGAATTTCAATTAGACTCTAAAATCCATCCTCAAAGAGAAATTTTAAAAAATTTATGAGTAATACTTGCATTATTGAAATAAGTGCGGTAGACAACAGGGTGACTCTTTGGAATTTAACTATATATAACTATATAACTAAAAGTAGTTGTATACATATAAAATAGCTAGAGTAATTTTAAAAATAATTTCATGATATTCATAAATTACACTATCTCCTTATAGAGATTAATAGGAAAGGGGATGGAAAATGATTATTGGGAGGATGAGGGAAGGTAATGGGGCTCTGGTGATATGAGATCACCTGCCCCTCCATTTCCTGCATTTATTTCCTTATAGAAACCCTGTCCCTTATAGAATTGGATCTGTCCCAATAACAACAAAAATAAATTACAAATTATACAGGATCAAGAGTTAAAATTCAACCCAGGTGTCCATGCCAGGTCTCCGAGGACTATAGTGAGCTCAGACATAGAGTGAAACCTAACTGACAGCTTCATCAGCTCAGATTCCAGGAACTGGATCTTCTTGAGAGGAAGTCACATTTTGTTTTTAGAAGCCATCTTTCTTTTAATACACATTTATTGATAGTTTTTCTCTTGCTATCTTGCTATATTTTAAATTGCCATGTTCTATTGAATTTTTAAGTTAAACATGCATGAATTCAGAATTAGCATCACAGCAAAAGATAATGATAAACAATACCATAAAAAAGAAAAGATTGTTTTTAGTGCAAGAAGGAGAAAGCCATATTGTTCAGAATAAAAAGCTTCATTGGGCCAACACTTATGGATAGAATTCTCTTTCTGAATGGTGGAATGTATGTACTTAAAAATCTCTGAAAATGGACATGAAGAACACATTTGAAAATTAACTGGTTCAACAATTGTCCTACTTCCTACCCTTACCTAACAGTACTGTAGATTGAAAAAACATATAGCTGACACAGATCTGTTTTGATCTTTTTTCCCATGTGATCCATTTCCTCTCAGTATTATGCCATCCCTATAGACTCCCTCTACTGTTCCAAGGGACTTCTGAAGTTCTGAGAATTTCTCCAACTCCAGACTTCTTGGCAATCTGGCCGAAATTAGTCATAGTCTCTGTCTATTCTTCTGTTCTAGGAGATTAGCTATCACATATATAGTGCTGCCAGCTTATACAGTGTTTTTCTATATATCATCTTATCTAATCCTTACATTAAACTTATGGGTCATTATCTTTCCTACTCTATACATAAGAAGAGAGGCACTGTTGAAACAATATTCTCTTCTCCTCTACTTCAACAACCATAAAACATCCCATGATCTAAAGGAATTTTCTTCTTGCAAAGCATTTGGAACAGTGGCTGGCACATAGTACACTCCATAAATTATTATTGTTAATAAATCCATGCTTCTCCAATTGGAGGACACACATCCTCGAAGGGTGCCCAGGGCACCAAACTTAATGCATGTTCTTGGATCATTAATCTCACTTTATGGTAAATGATTTCGAGCATTATTTTTATTATAATAAATATCATGAAGTAAAATGAAAAGTTTGCATGAATTTAAAGATAAAATATGAAATGTGAAAAGACTTTCAGCCTTGAAGCATGCTAATCTGCTTTACATTCCAGACCCTCTGAAGTACATGATCTTGTTGATGTTATTTCATCAGGAAAATTGGAAAAATTCCTGTTGTAGGTGTTCTTCCCACTTATCCCAGGCTCTGGGGAACACTGTTAGGCAGTGACGGATGATCTGACTCAGCCAGCCTTACGAAGCACCTCTCTCTCCCACATAAATCATGGTTTGTATTTTGATAAAGTTCTTGTGATATGCTGATGGGATGATGAAAGGATTTCAGGAACTTCTCCTGTCCCCATATGCCTACTCATTAAATTTTCACTATGATTATAAAATTTCAAAGCAAATTTCCAGAGAAATGATTCCAATTGGCTAATTTTACAGATTAAGGTGCTGAGGACCTAAGAAGTAGAATAGGACACATAGCAATGTAAAAACAGAATTAGAATGGTTTTTAGTTTCCTGTCCCTGACTCAGTGCTATTTCCTCTTTCTTTTTTTGACAAAAGCCTATTCCAAGCAAGCAATTATACTACCTAAGAGGGAGATGCCAAATGCACACACTAATAGTCAAAACACAGGGGCCAGGAGCAGAGGCATAACCGAACGGGCATATTCATAAGGTTAATTTGTGGGAGTAGGACATGGGACATGGGTATATGTCTGAGAAGACGGACCTCGCCCTACCCCTGCCAACCTCCCCCAGCAGCCCGGAGGTCTGGGATTCATAGACAGTGGGTATTCCAAGAGTCTGGGTATCAGTAACTGGAGATAAAGAACAGTAATGCTGAGAGGGAGAGGGCCATTCAGAAAGGCAGAGGGAGAGAAAGCAAACTCTCTACAACTTTAATAGGCAGTGCAACCACCCACCCCTGCCTTTGTCTATGAAGCTCCCCAATGCCTCAAACCCAATTCCTCCCGGGCTTCTTTGCAGAACTAAAGCAAACACACTGAGAGCACTGTTTACCAGAAGCAGCCAACGATACCCCGAGGAGCAGTTATCCCTGAACTTGTAATTCTGTCACAGAGGAAATGCTGATGCGAAATTTAAAACCGAAATCAGGGGAGAGAGCAACTGGCCCAGAAAAAGAATGAATAGTCATAGCCGCGTTTCAATGTGGGTCCCTTTCAATGTCCCCCAGCAAGGGCAGCATGTCCCGGCCTCACCCTGAGGTCAGTAACTAGAACTGACGTCTAAGAATCACAATCTCCAAATCTCCTTAAAGTGATAAGATAGCCCCAGGTGACCATATAGTCTGATCTCTGTTTCCAACTATTTGGATTGAGTTGCTAGGTTTTCATTGAAAACCGAGTATTACTAACAATAATAGCTCTATGCAGCTCACTCTGTGCCAGGCACCATTCTTAAGCTCTTACTTTGATTTGATCCTCACCATAAACGTATGAGAATCGTACTGTTATTATGCTCATTATATAAATATTATGCTCAGAGAATATAAATAACTTGCCCAAGGCTTGTTGGCTAGTGAGTGAGTGGGACCAAGATTGCATCTCTAAGGTTTGTGTTCTTAACCTGTACCCCTCTGCAGGAGACCGGGCTCCAGGGAATTCGTGGGATCTATATAGTGTGTCATGGAAACAAGAGGCAAAGCCCCAGATCTGGGCAAGGGAGTCAGGGAAGAGTTCCTGTGCAAAGATGCCCAATCGGTCATCTGAACGAGGAGCAGGATTATCATGGCAATGGGGGGAGAAGTGGGGGGACACAGAGGGGGTGGAGCCGGTACCACAACCTGCAGAAGAAAGAACCTGGAGCATATTTTGGCAAATGAGTCTTTTTCAATGTGATTGGAACATAGAATTTGAAAGAGAGAAATGTGAGACTGAAAAGTAAGCAGGGACCAATCCTCAAGGGGCCTTGCATTGCCTTTAGTAAATGAGTTGTGGGTGGGGGTCTGGACAGGGCAGTCTCTTTCCAGTCTTCCTTTTAGAATAAATGGGCAATGTTAGATGATTTTGCTTTCTTTCATATCTAACTAACATATGGAGATGCAATTGTTGACATATTTGGTAAGCAATTTAGCAGCATACTGGCTTTCTAGACTTTTTTTCTCATTCCAGTGTAGTCTTTAGAAAAACATTCAAGAGTAAAATAGTGTCGTCTGGCCACCATCGGTTTCTCTTAAAGATTATTTCTGCACTGTCAGAAGGATCACTGTCTCCTCCAGATCCTGCCTCAAGCATAGGAGCCCACAAACTAACTCTCATAATGACAATGGATTGATTCTAAATGTGTAGACATGGTTAAAAGAATAGATTGCAGAAACCAAGTCTGTGTTCAGACCTTGACTATACCACTTCCTTGCTTGAGAAGGTTGGGCAAATACCTTAGCTGCTCTGTGTTTTAGTCTTATCATCTGTAAATGAGAGCAATGAGAGCACCTACCAGTTAGATTTATAGAGATGATTAAGTGGTTTATTGCATGTCAAGCACTTTGAAGAATGCCTTCCACATAAGTACTTAACAAACATTAGCTGTTATTGGTATTTGTCATAGATAGAGATTGTGGCATGAGCAAAGCACTATGGGAATACAGAGAAAGGAGCAATTTATTAGGGTAGAGAAGTATTCAGGAAAAATATCACATTGGTATTTTTCTGTGTTATTTTATTTTATTTTATTTATTTTTAGAAAAGACAGACATAATACCATCCTTTCCCCCACCCCTCAGCATTCCAGCAAGTAATTCTTGTCTCTGAAGGAGTGTTTATTGCAACCTACTTGAAGAGGGTCCTTGTAGACCTGCAGGTCAAGTTGTCTATGATATAGAAAGGCTCAAGACATCACTTGTCCAAATCATGTCCTAGGAAGTTGATGCGTGCACTTATTTTTAAAATATCTCGTTTATAAAATGATGTGCATCACGGTTATTTTTTTAAAAAGTAACAGACTGTCCTTGAGTATTAACTTACAAACATCTTGATTTGTGCTTTTCGGTGAACTGAAAAGACGTTAGCTGTGGAGTTTCAATTGCTCCGCGGTGGTGGCAAGTGAGCAACTGAGGAACCCTATATTAATTCTTACAACAACTGTAAGATCTGATACAGCTATTACTATCCATGTTTAACAGTTAAAGAAACCAAGAATCATAAGTTTAGTTGTCTTAGTTAACCAGTCCAGGTCATGAAAGAGCCTGAATTAAAGGCATGTGCTCCTCTCTGCAGGATGCCAGTGCCTCACACATGGGTTTAAACTTTCTCCAAAAGGAACCGTTGTTTCTCTGTTATTAAAACCTCTCCCTAGGAAAACTACAGGTCTTTGAGTCAGAAGAGGTTTGCAGGTTCTATTTGTTTTGCCAGCGCTGCCTGCTACTTTGGGTCCTCTTTGTAGCTTTGGTGGCAACACGAAACCATCAGCTCAGCCTCCGGCTTCTACCTAATTCGGCTTTCCACCTCATTTAACAAAATGCCAGCTCCATGATGGAATTCTCTGCGTCCCCAAATGTAAGATGGTGAGCGGAAATTCTACTCAATACCCCAATCCTTTGAACTCTAATTAAGCCTATTTCAAGCCTCTGTCTACATTTGGAGCTGACACTTTAACTGGCTGTTCAAGGCCAGGAGGAGAGAGAATGCTCTGCCTGCCTTGGACTGTAATCGTTTTTCACATTGGCGAGAAATAAAAATCTCCAAAGTAAACTGCTGCTGCTCTAGTGAAAATTTCCCGTGGTGCTGTTTTCCGGGGTCACTTCTGGAGATCATTTTTTAGCCACTGGTTAATACCCATCCTATTTTGTGTGGTTGATGTTGCTCCGCCCTTTGCCTTGCATCCATTCAAGAAAGCATTACCTTCCCTGCGATCCCAGAGGAAATAAATTCCCCAACATTTGTCCAGCCACATCTCTTCTTGACCAAGCTATTCTCTATCTGCCCAACTAAAATGGAGTTGCTTCCACACCGCCCAACAGATTACCCAGAGGTGGATGCTGTTTGGCAAAACTTAACTATCAGACTGTGTTTTCTTAAGGCAGCACGCTACGGGAAATCTGTGTGTATGTACACATACCTGTTACTTATTTAGCCTCACCCCAGGGGGTTACGAGGTCTACTTGAGCCCCAGCAACACAAGGTCACTAAGAAGAGAAGAGAAAACCCATAAAAAAGTAAGATTCAAAACCAGTACAAAGTGCTCAATCCTGGCAATGTGTAAACAAGGCATCTGTTGCCTCCTCTTTTGATTAGTCTTCGTAATAATGAGGTTCAAGTAGTGGGAACACTGACAAAGGTGAACAAAAACGCCTAAACCGAAAGGGACTCAGAGATGACCTAACCCACCTCCCTCCCCTTATTGGTGATTTTCTGAGCTCCAGAATGATGAATTGCCCAGGCTTATGGACGTAGTCAGAACACCAGGCCTCTGATATGTAGCCTATTGCTCTCTTCATCAGGAGCTGGGTCACTTGCTCATTTTCTGTGGCCTAGAACTGCCATCATGTAGTATGGGGTCCATCACTTTTTACAGCCCCAGAACTTGGAACATATAGTAAAGTGCAGAGCTAGTGAGAAGCTTGAGTTATGCAATTCAATAGAAAAACAAGAGGCTCTACTAAGAGACGGTATTCTGGAGGTGGATGCTTCCTTGTCTTTTTTAAACATCCAATATACTTAGATTTAGGAGCTTTTAAAATGTATGAGCATATTTTTTGTTTTAATGGATAATGGTACCTAGAAATGAAAAAACTAGCAAAGCTCCTGCTCCCTTCATCCAGTGACCTGCATGGTTCCCAGGTTCCCTGGTAGCACCAAGATTTTTTCCTTTGCTTTGTGCTTGACTCTGCTTTGCCATCCATTTGTCACACCTCATGCATAAGAAATCTATAGATCACAAGTGGCTTCTAACTTCCACGGTCTCCCTCATCCCACTCAGATCCACGTTTCTTGCAGGGAAGGGATAATAGTGGCTCAGATATTGGACAAGCAGCCACGGGACCGAGGTCCAGGCGTCAGAGTTGATTTTTGGTTCTTCCTCTGCCGGCTGCTCTGTGTGCTGAGTAGCTTGCTCCTGTCAGTGCTGGGATCTTTATATTTGTTTTGTGCTGCCCCTGGTCAATTAAAACATTGATCCAATATTCTAATTCTCCTTGGCTCTGCTTCAGCCTGTCAGAGCTTTTAACATTTGTATTTTTCTAAATTGCTCTGGGCAGGGCTGGTTTTTAACAAAACGGTAAGGTTGGAAAGGTTGTCTTTACCTGTATCTCCCCCTTCCGTGCCATTTCTTCACTCCTGGCTTCCCCCTGTGACAGTTCTGGGGAACAAGACCTCCAGTGAGGTCTGAGTTTATGGTAGTTGATAATCCAGCAACATTTTGTCATTTTAACTTGTGATCATTTTGTTATTTGTCTAACACATTTATAATTTCTGTCCCAGGCTCACAATTTTTGCCATATCACGTCACACATAACTGATCTAATATTTTTCATGGATAGTAATTGTTTACTCAAATTTATATCCAAAGTAGATTTGGGAGTTTGTGTTTCTTATCAAGAAGGCACACTAAGTACTGGCTGCTGACTGTGTCTTCCACATCAAACCTAACAGATGTTAGGGAAGGTATATCTACTTCTTGTGAGTGTATGTGCAGCTTCTAACAAGTGGTGCGAAACAGTGGAGATACCTCAGGAGGCTTACAGTCTCTGGGATTTTGTTTTTGTTTTGAAAGGAAAGGAGTGGCAACCTGTGGCAACATGGGAAGGGTTGGGTGAGGGTCTCTGTACACCATTCCTTCGCTCTCTCAGACGGCACAGGCTGCAAGTCCTGACCTGCCAGGCATCCCTTGGCAGTAGCTTAGTGTTCTTCCCATATAGCAATGCAAAATTTGACTGGCACCAAGTTTCCAGGACCCTGTAAAGAAAGGAATGAGAGTAAACAACTTCATACTGCCTAGAAGGCCTAGCCTGGATTACTAGATTTGCCCATTGTAGTGTAGTATGATTAAGAAGGCTGTAATACAATCTAAACATGAATGAGTCATAGCAAATCAGCCCAGAGCCCTGATGGGATAGGTAGATGGGATAGGTAGATGTGCTATGTTTGTCTATCCAACAGATATTTATGAAATGGCTGCTCTACATTAGCCATTGTTTTAAGTGCCGAAGGTGGTGGTAAACAATACAAAGTTCCCATCACAAGGAATTTCCAGTCTAAAAGGATAAAATAGAGAATAAACATGTAGTCATTTGTTACTTTACCATGAACATTATCCATCATATTCTGTCTCCGGCCTGGGCCAGAAAACTGCCACAAAGGGTGAATGTCTCTGGATGAAAGAGACGGCGGTGATGTGTAACTGATTTCCTGGGGGCAGCATAACTCCCAGAAAAGAGTGGAAGCAGTTAAGCCGACTACAGTTGTCCCTTGGTATCTGTGGGATATTGGTTTTAGGAACCCTCGTGGGCACCAAAATCCGAGGATGCCCTGAAATTCTCTTTTCAGTCCAAGGTTGGTTGAATCCACTGATACAGACCCTTGGATAGTGAGGGCCAACTTATGTCAATAGACAATCTACCTAGAGTATAGCTCCCTTCCCCCTGAATCACAGCTAGAGGAACAAGGGTAGGATTAGACTTCACTCTTCACAGATGTTCAGAGTGTAATTTGAAGGAACTGACCCAGTAAAAGGAATACAATAAGATAACAGAAAAAATTTTAAAATCACAGTTTTTAATGGATGTGACAACAATACAAGGCAACAAAAGCAATAAATAATATACATAGTAGAAAAAGACAACTAATGGAGCAGAAACAAACTTTGAGTACACATAATACATATCCTCAGGGAAGTAAGGACATTTATTCCAAACATAAAAAAGGGCAGATGTTTCTAAAGAAAAACCAGTTAGAGGTGTTGGATGTGAAAGAATGTAATTATTTAAATAAAGGATTCAATAGAAAATTTAAATAGCAGAATAGCTACAAAGACAATTAATGGGCTGGAAAATCATATTGAGAAGATTATCCAGATTAAGGAGATGGCATAAATAGGCAGAGAGGATTTGAAAAACTTTCAGAGACAAAGAAGATCAAATTAGAATGCAAATATTTATTTAAAAGGGATTCCAGAAAAAATAAGAAAACCATGTAGAAATGTAATCTTTGAAGAAAAAGTATTTTCCAGAACTAAAGGAAGGCACATGACCTTAGATTAAAATGCTCTCAGAGGGTGAGCAGCATACAGTAAAGAAAGAAATAAAACTACACATCCAGACACAACAAAGTGGATTTAACAAAAAGCTTCCGAAGTGAAAAACAAATCATCTATAAAGCCACAGGCATGAGATAGGATATCATAGTTCTCAAAAACAAGACAATGGGATCATGTGTTATTGGGGGTAAGAAGTAACTGATTGTTAACAGAAGTAACGATCAAGAAAGTCATTAGTTTAAATGATAGGATAAAATAAAAGTGTTTTCCCCTTAACACTTTCAGAATTCATCTAAAGATTTTTTTGAGCATTCTTTAACAAGAATATTTATTTGTTCACGAGGAAGCAATAATTATGGAAAGCAAGAATAAATAAGGGCATTAAAATGTTATTTGTTTTAATAAACAGTGATTAAAAGGAAGTATGTACCCACAACAGGTAATCTACAATTTAAAGTCTCAACAAAACCTGTGAAGTGAATTGCAATAGAGAATAAAGGGAGGTAAAAGTCAGCCAAGGGTTTTGTCATTCAAGAAAGGAAGACATCAGCATTAAAGAAATTGAGACATTGGCCATGAAAACAGAACTGTATGGTTTAATAAGAGAATTGTAACCATCAGAAAAATACAATGAAATATATATGTTTAAACAAGCAATGGGAAATAAAAGAAGAGAAGGAAGAAAGGAAAACACAAAGACCAATCTAAGCAATAAATATTGTTTTTAGAAATAAGCCAAAAAGATAACGGAAACAAATCTTAATTCTTTGGTATTATGATAAATAAAAATTGATTAAGGCACACATTTAAAAATATAGAAACAGAAAAGATAAAAAAAATCCAGTAATTCTAGATATAACACTGAAAACATTAGCCCCCAAAAGAAACCATGGATTAACAACACCAAAATTAAATATTTTTGTACTGCAAATAATATATTAAGTGAAAAACCAACCCACTGTATAGGAGAAAATATTAGCAAATTGTTTATTTGATAAGGGAATTACATCCAGAATATGTAAATAACTCATACAGCTCAATAACAAAAAAGACAACCCAATTGAAAAATGGGCCAAGGACCTAAATAAACATTTCTTTAAAGAAAATATACACGTGGCCACCATTTGTATCATTAGTCATTAGAGAAATGCAAATCAAAATCACAATGAGTTACCAGTTCACACCCACTGAAAGGCTAAAATAAAATGTTGTCTTGGATGTGGAGAAACTGAAAACCCTTGTATTGTTGGTGGAATTGTAAAATGCTACAACTGCTTTGGAAGTTCCTCAGTTTGTCAGTTCCTAAAAATTTTAACCACAGAGTTCCCATATGATCCATCTGTTCCACTCTTATGTATATACCTAAGAGAAATAAAAACACATGCCTACACAACAAACATGCCTTAATGATCATAGTGGCATTATTTGTAAGAGCTAAAATAAAGAAACAACAAGTCCGGCCAGCATGGCTCAGTGGTGGAGCATTGACCCATGAACCAGGAGGTCAGGGTTTGATTCCCAGAACCTGGGCTCGATCCCCAGTGTGGAGCATGCAGGAGGCAATCAATTGATAATTCTCTCTCATCATTGATGTTTCTCTCTCCCTGAAATCAATAAAATATATATAAAAAAAGAAATAACAACACCAATGTCTACCAACTCTTGAATGTGGCATATCCATACAATGGAATGTGGAATATTATTTGGTAGTAAAAAGAAATGAAATATTGATGGGTGCTGCAATATGTATAAATCTGGAAATAATTTTCTTAAGTGAAAAAAGCCAAAAAGAAAAGACCAAACAGAAATCACATTGTATGATCCCATTTAAATCAAACTAGAGGCCCGGTACATGAAATTTGTTCATGGAGGGGGTGGTGTCTCTCAGCCTGGCCTGCACCCTCTCATAATCTGGGACCGCTGGCTCCTAACCGCTGGCCTGCCTGCCTGCTTGATCACCCCTAACCACTCTGCCTGCCTGCCTGATTGCCCCTAACCCCTCTGCCTGCCTGATCACCCCCTAATCACTTGCCTGCCTGCCTGATTGTCCCTAACCACCTCTACCTCAGTCCCCACCACCACGGCTCTGTCGGGAAGAATGTCCGGAATGACATCCGGAAGGTCATTTGGCTGTCTGGTCTAATTAGCATATTACACTTTTATTATTATAGATTATTATTATAGATATTCAGAATAGGAAAATTCATAGATACTGAAAATAGATTAGTGGTTGTCAGAGGCTGGATGTGGAAGGGAACAAGGAGTGGCTACTAATGGGAATGGGCTTCTTTTGGAGGTAAGGAGAATGTTCTAATTTAGGGAGTGATTACATTTGTACAAATCTGTGAATAAACTAAAATCCATAGAATTCTGCACTTTAAATGAGTAGATTTTATGGAAGGAATTCTATCTCAACAAAGCTGTATTCTATATCTATCTATCTATCTATCTACCTACCTATCTACCTATCTTCTATCTATGTATTTATCTATCTGTCATTTATCTATAGATATATATCCCTCTCTATATAGATATAGTTTTTATATATTGATAACTGTTTCTATCTATTTATCTATCTATCTATCTATCTATCTATCTATCTATCATCTATCTATCTGTATCTATTAAAGAAAGCATTTAGAAAATTTCAAGACCACAAATATCACGCTTGATTGTGTAATCAGAGAACCCATTTCTTCCTTGGCACACATGAAGCATTCTTCAAAACCAATCATGCCTCAGGCCATAGAGGAATTTCAATAAATTCAAAGAATCAGCACTATATACACTATGGTCTTTGACCACCATGCCATAAAATTAGAAATGACTAACAAAACAAGTTTAATATACTTGCGTGAGTGGGAAATATAATAATCATGCCTCCAAATAACTCCTGGGCTAAAAAAGAAATCAAAAGTAGAATTGTAAACTATAATAGCCAAATAAAATGAAAGCAGTATATTTCAAAATGTGTGCTATGCTCCTAGAGAGTACCAAGAAGGAAATGTATATCCTTGACTGTAATTATCAGAAAATAAGAAAGGCTGGAGATGCATGAGATTCAATTCAATAGGCCAGAAAAGGAGAAGAAGAGCACATTTAAAGAAACAAAAATAAGTAAAATAATAAAAATGAGGCCAGAAATCGATGAAGTAGAGTACAGGAAAACAGGATAATTTTTTAAATGTCTGTTCTTTGAAAAACCAATTATAGCAGATATAATTGTAGCTAAACACATGAAGATGAAAAGAAGAAATATATAAGCAAATTCAAAGCAAAATGTGAAAATCTGTAAAATATAGCAGATTCCCTAAAGTTACAAATAAAATGAACAATTATTATATACTAACAGAATGGAAAACTTAGGTAAGGAATACATTGCTAAAAATGTGTCAAAATATGAGAAGATAGAGAAAAACATGAAAGAACAATAGCCAAAAAACTGAGATGGTCATAAAGAACAAATGCACACAGGACATATACTTCCCTTCCCCTCCATCACATTTTCTGGCTCAATTATTGGGCTGGTAGTTCTTCCCCCTCCATTCCACATGCCAGATTGCTGCTGGACTGAAATTTTAAATAGAAAATGTGATTACGACGCACCCTACTTTTGGGTCATCTAACTCTGTATTGACTTTCTACAGACTTAGGGTCAAGTTCATAATCTTTGACTTACTATTTGCCCCAATAGTTTTAAGCTATATTTCCCAAATAGGTTATGTTTCCCTACATTTTGATGCCTTTGCCCATGCTTTTCCCATTCTCTGGAATACCACTTTCAACCATTTCATTGGCTCACTATTTCTGATCCCTTAGAATTTAGCTCCAGATTAACTTTTCCTGAAATAGATAGACAGCTCACCATTAGTCTAATTCAGCTTTACTCACTTTTCATTCAATGCAATCTACATATAAGTAACATTTGCTCCCATAAATTTAAAACCAGATCACTGGGCATAAAGAGAAGGCAGGTGGAAAACTAAATAATTTTTAACAAATTTTTAAGTGGGTACTGTGGCTTGCTTTTGACTGTTTACCTGGGGTCTATTCTCAGCTTATTGAAAAGGATATTGCCATATGTTGGATAAGTAGTAAAAACAGGTACTAAAACAAGATTTTTATCTTTGCTATTACAGAAGGATTGATAGGGAGAGAATTGTAAATGGAATGATTTCCTGAATTTCACTGGATATAATTTTATGTCCCATACATAGCAGTACAGAGCTTTGCCTCAGATATTATTTCTTCCCTCAGGGAGTTCATGTAAGGTGCCTGCTTCACCTGGTATTTGCATTCACATATGGGCTCCTAAAGACAAAACACAACAGCCACCAAAACAATACGGACTGCTCAAAAATCCTGAGCAAATGTCAAGCTAGAGGGAGCTAGTTGAGGGGAAATGGTGCACTCTCACTTATACCTTGTAAAGATGTGGTTGGCTGCCTGCTCCTGCATTTGCTGGTGGCTATTGATTCATGATTGTGGAGTGTGAAGTACTCTCCAAAGGCACATGTGAGAGTGAACTTGCATTGGCAAGTTTAATCCTGAACACAGAGGAAAGCCACTGATATGCACAGGCAGGCATTCTCCTTATTTTCCTTCAGGACTCTATGCAAGTCTCTTGTAAAGTTTGATACCTGCTGAACAGGGCTACCATTTTTAATAAAGTGTGTGTGTGTGTGTGTGTGTGTGTGCGCGCCTCTCTATCTGTCTACCTATCTATTCATTGACATATAAGAATACATAAATTTAAACTTACCTGTGCTTTGATTTTTGAGTTTCTTAAATTTCTTTTGATGGTGAAATTAATTCCAAAGGCATTGTTAAAATGCACTTGGTTTTTATATCAAAAGCACCTCTGAATGTTATCATCTTTCAGATGTGATTTCTCCCATTTTAAGTTAGGGGAATTTCTTGTTACTATATGGAACATTGGTTTTATAGAAGCTCCAAACCTTAATAAAATGAAAATTTTGGCAAAATATTTACTTTCAATTAAGTATCTCTGTGATCTGTAGAGAAACTTAATTAAACCACTACTTCTAAGCCACTAAGAAACATAGTAAGTAGGCAAACATTAAATCAGTCTGCCTGTCTTGCAAATTATAAAGTCTCTAAATGAAAATAACCATGGAAGTTATCAACATGGGTGGTAGAAAGCAAAGGCAAATCACAATTGGAGAATAATTTCCATGTGCCATGCCCTTCATAAGCAGGATGAGGCCATGGGAGCCCAGAAAGAATATTTAATATCCAAGGTCAAGCCAATAAAACTGGCTGAGCAAAAAACCAGGATGCAGAGCTGTCTCCAGATATGTTTTTGCAGTGCCTTGCTGTTGATTTCACCCAGATGGTAACTCCTAGTACCAGCTGTAGTTCCTGTTCTCCCTAACAAGCTGCATGCCTTTAAAAATGTTATCCCCACTCTCTTAAAAAAACCCAACTCAGGTTTATTCAAGTATAATTTATGAGGTACATAAAATATAATTCACCTAATTTGCGTTCAATGAATTGTGACAAATATATTCCATCTTGTAACCACCACTACAAATCAGGATATATAATATTTCCATGTACTCAAAAAATTTATCCATACTACTTCATCTTTGACAAGAGGGTGCAGACCCATTTTTCCCACACCTCCCTGATAGACACAAGTATAAATCCTGTAAATGGCACAAGAAACCATCTAAAGGTGGTTAAATAAAAAGGCAAACTGGGCTGGGACGCCCTGGGAGGAATAGCACAATAATAGGACATCTTGCATTCTCCCACCCAACGGAGCAAGGACACCAGATCTGGGGTCTCCTAACCATGACCTCACCAGTGACTGAAGCCCAGGTAGGCTCATTTCTCCCAAGATTGAACAGGGACCCCTCTGACAGCAGAGGGTGAAAGGAATTCAACAAAAATTTAGTGATAACAAGCAGCCCCACATGGGAGCTATTTTGTGTTCATGGGTTTTGCACTCAATTCTCCCACCCACAGACACCATGACAAGCAGGTGAAATGGGGGAAAGGGATGAGGCCACAGCAAGCAGCCCAATCTGAGAAACCTCTTTATCTCCATCATCCAAGTCTGCCCTCCCTTGCTCAGAGACATTGGGGCATCTAGGGGCTAATGGTAGAGAGATCCCTCCATAGAACTCCCACACCTAGAGACACATGGAAGCCTTGCTAGGGAAATCCATTTTACACCTCAGGCAGTCACTAGAAGCAACCCGGGTGAGCCCTAGAATACCAGATAACCTAAATAGACCAAACAAATATTAAAAAGGCTCTGAAAATTAAACTGCCATTGGAACCACACCTACAAGGGTAAACCAAGGTTTATATGCTAAATCTCCATAGGGTGATTGCCATCCAAAATAAAATATTTAATAGAAGCCAGGGTCTTCTACTATAGCATATAATATGTTCGGAATACAATAAATAATCACCAGTCATACCAAGAACCAAGAATATGACAGCTTGTATGAGAAAAGATCATCAACTGATGCCAACACCAAGGTGAGTCATGGATTAAAATCTTAAAAGGATTTTAAAGTAGCTGTCATAAGACTACTTCAGCAATCAATTACAAATTCTCTTGAAAAATATTTTTAAAAATAGAAAATATCAGCAAGAAAAAGAAGTTATTAAAAAACAAGATGGAAATTATTGAGCTGAAAAACAAATAGAAAAAACTCAATAAGTGGATTCAATAGCAGAGTGGAGATGACAGAGGATAGAATCAATGAACTTGAGGACAGAACAGAACAATAGAATATGCTCATTATGAAGAACTGAGAGAAAGTAAACTGAAAAAGAAAAGACCCAAACAGAAACTCAGGGACCTGTTTGGCAATAATAAAAGAGCCAACATTCATATCATTGAAGTCCCAGGAGAGGAGATAGAGGGGCTGAAAACTCCTCAAATTTGGTGAGAGACACAAACCTACTGGTCAAAGAACCTGAGAAAAACCAAGCAGGATAAGTGCAAAGAAATCTATACTAAAACACACCATAATTAAACCTTTAAATATTAATGTTAAAAAAAACTTCAACAACTAAAGGCAACCAGAGAGAAACTGACACTATATGTATGGGGAGTCACCAATTTAAATAATAAAATGTTTTTTATCTGAAATCAAGGAAGAAAGAAGGAAATGGCTAGATTGTATGTATGTCATGTTTGGCCATTAAAATGTATGAGCTTTCCAGTTGCTCTGTATCCCTGTCAGCACTTTGTATTGTCAGTATTTTCTTCCTTCCTTCCTTCCTTCCTTCCTTCCTTCCTTCCTTCCTTCCTTCCTTCCTTTTTCTTTCTTTCTTCCTTTCTTTCTACAATTTATAAATTTTTTTATTGATTTCAGAGAGGAAGGGAGAGAGAGGGTGTGAGAGAGAGAGAGAGAGAGAGAGAGAGAGAGAGAGAAACATCAATGATGAGAGAGAATCATTGATTGGTTGCCTCCTACACACCCCACACTGGGGATCAAGCCTGCAACCCGGGCACGTACCCTGACCAGGAATTGAACTGTGATGTCCTGGTTCATAGGTCATCAAGCACTGAGCCACGCTGATCTGGCAGTATTTTATTTTTTTACTTTTAGCATTTCTAGTAGTTGGTTAGTGTCCATCCCACCCTGCCCCACACTTATCTAAGATATTTTAGAACAGTGGAGTGACAAATGATATATAAAAAAGGTGGCAAGATACCTAATGCTTGTTAGAGAAAACTCATAGTCCTCTACATAATATTGAAAGCATTCTATCACTTACCCTCAGATAACTTTTCTGGCTCCCTCTGTAACTACCTTACTCAGCTATAACTATACCAGGTATTCTTTCTTCTTGCCTTCTGAACATTTTCTAAACTTCTCAGGAAATTTCATGCTTTTTTACAGCAGTATTTTTTTACAGTTATGCTGTAAAAAATTAAATTTATTGGAGTGACATTGGTTAATAAAATTATATAGGTCTCAAGTGTACATTTCTATGATACATGATCTGTATATTGTTTGCCTACCACCCAAAGTCAAGTCTTCTTCCATCACCACATATTTGACTCCCTAACCCTTTACTACCGCTCACCCCCTTTCCATACTGTTTATTGTCTGTGTATATGAGTTTTCATTTGTTTATTTTTCTTGTTTGTTCAATTGTTGCTTTCAGTGTCATATTCCACCTATGGACAGGTCTCAACTTTATATTTCAAGATCCAAATCAAATCAAATTTCAATATTTCTCTGTTACTTAGCATTGGTACCAATAGGGGTATTAGTCCCTTGTTTTGTTGTGAAAGTACTTTATGTTTGATTTTACTGAGTAATTGGTAATTAGCTTGTTGTGTTACAGGCCTCTGTTTTGAGAGGAATGCTTTTCTGTTTGTCTGTGGGCAGTTTCTAAAGGAATGGAAGCTGGCTTTTATTTTTCTTTGTATTCCCTAGGACCCAGTATCAACATAATTTGCTAAATTGAATCTAATAATGCTGCTTTTGTTGTTTTGCAATATCCAGAAATGTTCTCTGAAACCTTAAAATTAGTTTCCCTGTGATTTATCAAAGTTGCAGTTTTTGTGATCTGAAAGCAGATGCTGAGGGGGCATCTTTGGTGTGTTTCTCTCTAACTGTTCTCCATGTGCTAGACTCCTCTACCTCCAAGCCAGTGTTTCTCAATGGTGTTGGTCTCAGGCCCCTAGTATGAATCTATGGTTCTTGTTTTGCTACTGCCCCACAGCCAAAATTACTTTGTTGAGTCTGACTTTATGGAGTTTGTATTACGATATCAATAGGTATTTTGAATGTGCCTTTTCAAACTACATGCATCTCCTGGTCACAACCCCCACCCCAACCTATCTTGGAAATAACTTCTCAACGTTGACAAATCACAGATCGCATAGGAAATGTTCAGCAATTCTGTGAAGGATTTGAGGATCCAATTTGAGAAACCTCACATGAAATGTCAAACACGGTGGGTCTTCACTTGGTGCCACAGGGAACAGATGTACAAGGGCAGATGCTGTGATCCTGTGGCAATGCTGTTATATGAAATGGCACCCTGAACAAGTGTGTATAGCTTGATTTAGATTGTCAAGGAAAGTAAAACACAAAATTTAAAGTATCTATAATAATAAAAGCATAATATGCTAATTAGACCAGACAGCTGAATGACCTTCTGGATGTCCTGGATGACCTTCCAGATGAAGCGGGCGTTGAGGGCTGAGCCCCTTGCACGAATTTCGTGCATCAGGCCTCTAGTTATCACAGAAAACTGGCAACTCCCTCTCCCAAGCATATGTCAGTGAAAGAAGCCAAATTTGAAAAACTCTGCCCTAAATGATTTTCTCCAACTTTTTCCTCCCTCTTTGCAAATATAAGAATTCCTTACCATGAAGTTTGTCTGTTCTAGAATTGCAAGACTAAGTAAATTTCTGCAGTCCCTAGTGTGAATGGTTAATTTATCTTTTAATAAAGAAGTGTCTTTCTATGATAAAAGAAAAGGAGTTTGGTGTGCAAGGTATGCATTAGGGATCGGTAACCTTGGGAGGGAGGGGATGTGGAACTGAGATGCAGTCTTAACTGGAGCCTTAGCTCACCAGAGAGGGTTCACTCCACAGGTGTCCCATGTCGGGCTGAAATGGCGGGGTCTTTACACCCTCATCTCAAACAGTCATTTGAATGGGCTGATTCCAGAAAGGCATGGACTTGGGTGGAATGAGCCTGTCTCTGCGGCTGAAGGAAATCCACAGCAGTCGACAACCAGAGGCTGCCTGCTATCGGGTAAGGTGACAAGCCTTTCCTTGAAGGGGGTCTGGGTAGCAAATATCCTGGTTTACACAATTAATAACAGTAGCTAATATTTACCATGTGCCAGCATATTGCAAAAACCCTTTTATGCACATCATCTCATTAATTCTCACCTTCTGACCCTGAAATAGGTATTATTATTCTCTTTTTTTTTTCAGATGAGATAACAGGCTAAGAGGGGGTAACTGGTTTGTGCAAGTCCTACAATGTGTCTAAGTAGTGGGGCTTGGATATAACCCAGGCAGTCTGACTCCAAAGCTGAAGCATTTAACCACAATGGTATCCTGTGCAATCTACACTGTACTTAACTGAAATGCCTTGGAACTAGATAACCTGCATATAACGAGTAGTTTGCCTCCCATCTATTTTATTTAGCAGAGCCTTATTTTGTTTATTTGAGCCAAGTGTGGTATGGCCCGATATGAGAATTTTATTTTTGATCTCCTGCAAATTCATAGACCAACTAGAGGCCCAGTGCATGAAATTTGTGCGTGGTAGGGTCCCTAGGCCTGGCCAGCAATCAGGGCCAGTCAGGTTTCCCACCTCGCCTCTTCCTCACCTCCTCCTTCCCTCGCTCCCTCAGCACCCTGCTGCTGCTAGTGGTCACCCGCCATGTTCTGTGCTGCCCCCTGATGGTCAGCACACGTCATAGTGAGTGATCGAACTCCCGTTCTTACAGTCGAACTCCTGAGGGGTCACTTTGCAAATTAGCCTTTTATATACATATATAGATATGTGACTGGGCCAATATTTGAGGTGAGTCATGATTTAGCCCATATTCCTGGCATGTTTGTGTTAATGGAACACACGACTGAAGTGCTCAGAAGCTGAGGGGAGCCAGAGTATGGCCATCAGCATTTCTAGGTTGTCCAATTTATAACTTTCTAGGAACTCAGATGAAAGCACAGCAGTCACATCGTTGCTCTTAGCTGAAGAGCTTTTCGAGATAATAATTCACCTCTAACTTTCCTTGCAGCTGTAGGTAACAGTGTCAATTAGCACTGACCTTCGGTGGTGGACCTCACCATCCCTCAATTATCTTTCGATTTATATTAGATAACCAAATGAACTTTGGGCAGGTGCGATTTGAAAAATGTTTCCTGGGCCTTCTTAATCATACATATTTCTTGACAAGGTAATAATAAATATGTATATTTTTTATAGTGGAGGTTTCCAATGCATTATCTTTATTTTATGGATAACGCCAACAAAACAAAGATAGACTGTCCCAGTTATGATTAGAGGTGATAATTTGCAGGCTAAGTGTGTTGCCATGGATACCCAAATCCCCCATCCCCCTCCCCTCGCCCCCGCCTCCTCATCCCCCACTCAGGCCTGAAGTCAGGGCTTAATCCTGAGGTGCTTTTTTTTCAATAGCACCAGCTGTCCAGAGCCTGAAAGGCGTGGCAAATTACAGCATTATTAGAGTGAAATGGTATGGCTAAGCTAATTATTTGTGGGCTTTAGACACAGGTGTTCATAAAAGGCTGAACGTGCACTCCTCATCAAGTCTGATTGGGCCCGAACAACAGCCCAGCATGAGACTATCAAAGAGTTGTTTATGGTGTCGTTCATTTAAATAATAAAAGAGGCCATTGTAGGCCTTCTGCTCAGTCTGGGTTTAATGTTGCTCTGAGTTTTCCTTACAGGTAATCATATGAGGTGCTTTCTTTCGGCTTAGTGCAGTCAGGAAGATCTGTTTTCTAATACTATTTTACTTGGTAGTCACCAAGCAACTTGGTGTGTTTTGGCCATTCCATGACAATTTCCAGTTACCACTGCTTTTAGTGAATATAACAACTTTACAGAACTGAAAATTACAACTTCATTACAAGCATTATATTTTGTGTTTTGTTTTTTTTTTTTACTAATTCAGAGTTGTTAATTCCCTAAGTATTTCCATTTCATTACCTATGACACTTCTCTGATAATTTTGTGCTCATAATGTAGTAGTGAGTTGATTCAAAAACATGATTTTAACTTTTTCCTCATTTAATAGTACTTGACTCATCTAATACCTATGTATTGTTGGTTGTTGAAATGCATATTTGGTGGGAAATTTTACATGCACACCTGTGTCTAACAAAGCACACCTGTGTCTAAAGCCCACAAATAATTTACATTCCATTGTCATGGAATGGCCAAAACACACCAAGTAGCTTGAAATACTGTGTGATAAATAACAAAGCACACCTAAATTTACCTACATTTCCCTATTATTCTTTAAATTAATAAAAAGAATGTGTCTCTGAGGTCTATAGGCCATAAAGAAATTTACATTGCAGTTATGAAATAGCACTTACATATCTGATATTTAGCTTCCAATTAATAATGATGTAATAGATTCGTTACCCTGACACTACTTAATAAGAAATAGGTTTGTCTATTTTAGTTTTCAATGGCTAATATAGTGGGTGCATATTTTAGAAAGTGATACAATTAGCACTGCTATATAATAATGTTGAAATACTTAGTAGATACTTTGATTTACACTTTTTTCACTCCACATACTTACAGATGCTTGTAAGTTTATAAAATGTGAAAACATATTTCTTTAGAGAAACAGTTTAGGGTATCACAATTGGATGGAGATGAATTTACCTACTCTCTGGAGGCAGAGTGAACTATTAAGAGAGACAGATGATCTCATAAATGTGTCTATGTGCAGATCAATATGATGGAACCTTCTATGAGTGTGGATATGCTCTTGGATGATTAAAAGCACCTGTTGTGTCTCTGAGTCAATTCAGTTAGGGACGTGGTCGGCAAACTGCGGCTCGAAAGCCACATGTGGCTCTTTGGCCCCTTGAGTGTGGCTCTTCCTAAGCCTTAGGAGTACCCTAATTAAGTTAATAACAATGTACCTACCTATATAGTTTAAGTTTTAAAAATTTGGCTCTCAAAAGAAATTTCAATTGTTGTACTGTTGATATTTGGCTCTGTTGACTAATGAGTTTGCTGACCACTGAGTTAGGGTATTCTTCCTCCCTGCTATTCTATGCAGGGGAAGAGAGTGGGAGTCCTTAGTTTCAGGATATAATTATGTAGCCATTAGAGAATAGTGAATAGTAGCTTTTGTAATAGGTTATCCAAAGATACAAGACTTCTATATATACAGGTATAAAGCAAATATATTATCTTCTACCCAGATCAATAAATATTGTATACAGGCAACAGTGTTCTCAGAAGTGATTAGAGGGATAACTTGGCAGTGGCCACCTTGAACTTGCAATGGTTGTATGAATTATCACTCAGCTAAAATTCAATAGTTATCTACCAAACATCTACTATGCTTAGAGCTCTTCAACAAGAGCTTAGACACAGATAACTACCAGGGACTAGTTGCTTTTCTAATATATATATATATTGCTTTCATCTTTCACAGTCCTGATATATAACTACTCAACCATTTCTGAAGGACATAACTATATCTTCACTCTTCGTGGCCCTGTAGAGTAAAAAAATGCCTACACATTTGTGTGTGTGTGTGTGAATAACATCTCTAGTAAAAGGGGTTTGAAGACCTCTGACAATGGCTCAGCTGGTATGGCTCAGTGGTTGAGCCTTGACTTATGAACCAGGAAGTCAGAGTTTGATTCCCATTCCATTCAGGGCATATGCCAGGGTTGTGGGCTCGACCTCAGTGTGGGGAATTCTCTTTCATCATTGATATTTCTATCTCTCCCTCTCCCTTCCTTTCTGAAATCAATAAAAATATATTAATGAAAAGGAGTTATCTGAGCACATATAACAATCAGGAGTGGATAGCCTGTATAATGTAGTAGCAAAGCCCCAAACTCTCAGAGGCTAAATACAAAAGTTTATTTCTGCCCATGTAATACGTTTGTGTAAGTGAGCAGGTGATTCTGCTCATTTTAGGCTTCCGGGGCCCAGAGTGATGGATGCCGCATCTTGATTCCTGCTTCTATGATCACCATTATAGAGGGAAGGTGAATCATGAATGGTCTCTTAAAGTTTATGCACTAGTGACACAAGATACTTATGCTTGCATTTTATTAGCCCAACAAATCATATGGCAAAGCTTAAATTCAAAGGGCAGTGTTCAGAAAGCAGAGAACAGAAATATTTAGTGAGCAGAAATAATGACCACTCCAGCACCCTCCAAATCACCTGTTGCAAGTGAGTTCTTTACAGACTGGACCAGCTCAGAAACTACATAATTAACTAATACTAATTAACATTGGAATTCATGGAAATAGAAGAGATTATATCAAGATAGCAGACATGCATCTACCCTTTCTTCCATTTGAAATCACCCAAAATGACAGAAATAAAGCAAACAAACAAACAAGTATTTTTACACTTCTTAATATTAAATATTTATATTACAAATAAAAAAGTTTAAAATTCAAATTAAATGAAATTAATTCAACCTTCAACTAAGGAGATAAGAAAAAAATTATAAAATAAACACAAAGAGAGAGCCTCAAAGAAAACATATTTATAATAGTAATAATGAAATTGAAAATATTAAATCAGTAAGTTTGAGCTGTTAAAAAATTGTTTTTAACACATCAGTAAAATAAAAAGCCTCTAATAAAAATGACCAAGTAAAAAAAGAAAGAATAAATAATAAACAACATTATATATGAGAATAAGTACACATGTAGATATAACTACACGGAGGAAATTTAAAACAGTTAGACTATAATATTTTCAACTCTATGCCTTAAAAATGTTAATTACTTAAATTAACTCTTGAAAAGATAGAAAAACTAAAAAGGCAACTATAGAAAAAATGAAAAGACAGTCATATCTTCATCTGAAAAAAGGCACTAAATTCAAATAACTTTGTTAAAGAGTTCTAGGAAACACTAATAAAGAGAAAAATATATATATTTTATGTCCCATTCCAGAGCATAGGAAATGACTTTAAGCTTCCTAATTTCCCTCAAGCCAGATAAGGAGAGTTCACACTCACAGAGAGAAGAGACACTCAGAACCAGATATCACTTATATACAAAACCTTGGCTATCTGGGAGAAACTAACCCACTGAGAGGGCAAGCAGTTGGGCCAAAATGGACCACGAATGATAACAGGGACTAATCTAAAGGCAACTATCAGTTTACCAAGCAAACAAATCTCTGTCCAGGTTGCAAGTAGTAATCCATTGACTGAATAAACCACTGTGTTTGGAATTCTTGTAGCTAGAAATATTTTTAAATATATTTTTATTGATTTCAGAGAGGGAGGGAGAGGGAGAGAGAGATAGAAACATCAGTGATGAGAGAGAATCATTGATTGGCTGCCTCCTGCACGTCCCCTGCTAGGGATTGAGCCCTTGACCCAGGCATGTGTTTTGACTGGAAATCGAAAGTTTCATAGGTCAATGCTCAACCACTGAGCCAAACCAGCTGAGTTGGAAATATTTTTATTTGACCCATATTCCAGTGGTAAACCAACACTGCATGTCATACTTAAGAGTGAAATATTCAATAGATTCCTATAATATTCTAAGATAATTCAAGAATGACCACTGCCACTTCAAATACTAATAATACAAATAACTAATATTTATTAATTCTTATTTATTAATTATTTACTATCTGTCAATAACTGTACTTGTCATTTCACATATTTAATCACTTAATCTTCACATTGGATCTTTGAGGAAGATACTTATATCCCCATTAGAGGCCTGGTGCACAAAATTCATGCACTTGGGGGAAGGAGGGGGGTTCCCTCAACCCGGCCTATACCCTCTCACAGTCCAGGAGTCCTCGGGGGATGTCCGACTGACAGCTTAGGCCCCCTCCCTAAGCTGGCAGTAGGACATCCTTAGCACTGCTGTGCAGGCGGGAAAGGCTTCTGCCACTGCCATTGCGCTTGCCAGCTGTGAGCCTGGCTCAGGGCTTCAGGCTGAGTGATGCTCCTCCTGTAGGAGCGCACTGACCACCAGGGGGCAGTTCCTGCTTGAGTGTCTGCCCCCTGGTGGTCAGTGTGTGTCATAGCGACGGGTAGGTCTGCTGTTTGGTTGATTTGCATTTTAGCCTTTTATTATATAGGATTTTAAAGATGGAGAAAGGGAGGCAGAAAGAGATTACGGTCATTCACTCTAGTTAGCAGTGAGCCAAGACTTGTACCAGAACCTGGCTCCAAAGTGTTTTTCTCAGGCGCACAAGCCCATTTATTTGGTTTCGGCACACTCAGGCCTGCATTACCCGGTGCCTCCCGGCTGCAGCGCTGTGATGCCTGAGCGTGAGCTTGTCCCGCCATGTCTTTCCAAATCAGCTTCTTCCACTCACTCAAAGGCGACCCAGGCCGCAGAGGCCCACAGCTCAGCACACCACGTGGCACTGCCCAGGTCCCAGGCTCAGGTGGTGCTTGCTGCCCTGATGCGCCCCATGTGCTGCACTGGGCACAGTGGGCGGGGCAGGCGGGACTGTGCAGTGGCTGCCCAGGCTCAGGCAGGCTGGGGCGCACCTGCTTGCCCTGCTCCGTGGGCTGGGGCTCAGTGACAGGACATGGGAGCTGGGCTCTGCTTTGTTCCCGCCCTTGGTCCTTGCTGGCAGGTCAGGCATCACCTGGGCCGGGGCCGCAGCAGACATGGGCCTGGAGGGTTGCGGGGGGGGGGCCCCTGGGGCCACCTCCTCCTCCAGGATGCCCAGCACCTTGTCCTGCACCGCAGCCGCTGCCACTCTTTCTGCTCCTCACACCAGGCGCCTCGCCTCGCTGCTGCTTGCAGAAAGGACTCCTTTTTATTTTATTTTTATTTGGTGCAAAATGTACTCCAGGGTGGCCTCAGGCCCAAACAGAAAGCCATCTGGGGTGACCATGGGCTTGTGGCCCGGCTGCCCAGAGAGGCAGCAGCAGCTGAAGCCCTTGACAGCATCCTGGCCCAGGGGAATGTTCTGGGTTCTGTAGCCGTAGCCAGAAGCCACCGCGACCCCCTCCTTCTCATGGTAAGTGCGGCTGCAGCCCTCGCTAGCCTGGTTCCTTCGTGGCTTCTTCAGCTGTGCCCAGTCCGCCAGGGAAACCAAGAGAGCGCTCCTTGATGGCGTTTTCATGCTACACCTCCCCCCATCCTTTTACTATTGAATTTATTACTTATATTGAAAGTTGGTAATTTGTATGACAAGTAATTTCTTGCCTTTTATCCTGTTTGACCATCACTCTCCTTTACTTGCAGCATTTAGATACTTTACATTTAATCTTTTATTTCTATAGTTGGATTTAAAGCTACCATCTCAGTGGTAGTTTTCTATGTGTTCTGCTTGTGCGTGGATCCTTTCCCCCTCTGTTCCTGCCTTCTTTGGGGTTAATACAGGCTTGTTTTGTGTGTTTTTTCCCAATGACATTGTTCTGATGAGCTCACCATAAGTCCTATAAAAGAGTAATTTTCCCCAATGTGCAAACTATTTGCCTGGATAAAGCAAATTGCCATAATTTCTACAAGATCATAGTGAAGTTATTTATTAGGTCACAGTCTTGTCTTCCTGCATGTGACTCTGCTGGAGCAAACAGCTATGTTATGTTGACTGAGGTCAGCTCAGCTCTCAGCCCAAGCACTAAGTTTAATTTACCCACAGAGTAGGAGAATGGATCAGGTATGGCATTGTTACATACTTGAATATTGTACAGCAGTGAAAATTAATGTAGCAATATGAATTAAAATACAAAGGACGAATTTCAGCCCAGCCAGTGTGGCTCAGTTGGTTGAGTATCAACCCATGCACCAAGAGGTCACCGGTTCGATTCCAGGTCAGGGCACATGTCCTGGTTGCAGCTGATCCCCAGTGGGGGGTGTGTAGGAGGCAGCCGATCAATGACTCTCTCCCTCTCCCTTCCTCTTTCTATAAAATCAACAAAGACATGTTTTTTAAACGATGAATTTCAAAAACAGTGGGAAAAAGGAAGTTGACAATAAATACATAGAGTATGAAATCATGTAAAGTCCAGAAAGCATAAGAAGTAAAACTCTAAATGAAGATAGGAATGATGAAAACAATTCAGAATCATTCCTTGCCCCTTCTTCCACAAGATGAAAGAAGAGAAGGGCATGAAGAGGGAGTGTCACAGTCAGTTTCTTTCAGTGGCAATGCCCTTTCTTACGGCGAGTGAACTTCTTCGTGGTTCTTCAACTTATAGTTGTTTAAATTCTGTACCCGTTATATGTTTTTTATTTTTAAATATTGATTTAGAAAGGCAAAATGCCAATCTTGTATAGTACTGACTCCATACTCTCACCCTAGTCCCTTTTCCAATCAAGTAGCACCTGGCATTCAATCTCCCGTAAATCCGGGCGTTTTCAAATGGCAGCCCCACCCCAGCCCTCCGTTCTCTCTCTGCAGGACAAGGAGAAACTGTTTCTGTGGCCACGGAAGTTCCTCGCAGAAATAAGATACATTGGTTTTATAACTATATTTGAAAATGCCAAATGCAGATTTCTTAGTTTCGATTGATTACGTTTTAATTACTCATTTGTGAGTCTAAGGCTTTAATTAGGTAGAATCTTAAACAGATTCAATAGATTTTTTCAGGTTGGTGGTAGGCATAGAGATCAAGAAACACCCCTTCTTTTTACTGGGTGAGTAGAAATATAAGCATGCTAACCTTTTCCTCCCCATAAAAAGCTTTCCCTGGATTTCAAGATTTTTCATGTGTATAATTTTTATGTTTTTTATGGATGAGTTGCTTTCATAAAGACTACAGCTTTCAAGATCCTGGAAACTGGATTAAGTCTCCTTTCTCCTTCAATGCAGGAATGAATTCGTCTTTGATTTCTCTCTATATAGTTAGCATTAATATCTGATACAGGAAAGATTTTCACAAATATCTTTTTAGCAAACTATGTTTTTCTGTGATTTTCCACAAGCCAGCATTTCCCATCATGGAGCTGCTGTTACACCCACCCATCAAGGCCAGCATGTGTGATACATGAAATCACGTGCAGAGCCGTGGGGACCTGGGGATACTTGTTAATAAACTTCAGTCGCCCCGCTAGGGCACCAGCCTCTGACAGCCTGCCCTGCCTCACCCCCTTGCGTCCCCCTTCACCTAAAACCCCACTGGACACGCCTCAGTCTTCCCCTATGTTTCCTGCCCTCAGAATGCTCAGACCACAGTTCCCAGGGCCAGAAGGTTCATTTCCTAAAGATTCCGATTTCCTGGCAAGAAAACGTAGAGGCAGGGCTATGGCCATCTGACTCTAGCAGTAAGTCCCCTGAGACTCCAGGGCCGCTGAAACCCTCTTCAGATGCTAATGTTCACACAGAGTGCCTCTGGCCCCAGCTGGCCTTCACCTGCAGCCCTGACAGGCAGGGGCCTCCAGAGTGAGGTCCTGGTTTCCATAAAAATAGGAGGCCACACATGGTACAGAGCAGCGATCTAGCGCAAGCTGTAAAATTATTTAAAGTCAGCTTCCAGTCACGAAAACTAATTGCTGTGAACACAAAGCCCAAGCAGGGGCCCTCTGTCTCCTTTTTTTTTTTTTTTTTTGTAATTCACTGGAGACAGGGTAGCTCGAATCCCCTGCTAAAAGTAAATGATGCCACTGAATTTAAGATGCAGCCATTGTTAATATTCAGGTATATTTTGAGCATAGGAGAAATGTGGCACCTGGCAGTGTGAAAATATAAATGAGTCATTTAAAATTGCCCCAGGATTTCCTTAGTTTTCTTGGGGTTCCTTGTTTAAACGTAGCTGCTATTATTGCTAGTCTTACGGCTGATTTTCTGTGATGTTTGGGTATGGTTTGCAGCCCGTTCATTCTGTTTGTAAAACGGATGTGTAAAGGAAACGTTACTAAACTCACCAGCATATTCCAGGAAGTCAGCTTACACTACATACAAGCCAGGGAGACTTCCTTTATGCCCTTCTTGGGAACTGGTTTAGAGGAGGGCTACACAGAAATCCGTTTCCTGTCCATCCCTTCCTTTCATCTGTCTAAAATGTAGGGTGTCCGTGAGGAGAGCAGGGTGCTCCCCTTCCCAGATCTCACAATTCTGTTCTTTCCAAATTTGTAGCTAATTCATGCGATTCTTTGCTTAAAGCAAATCATGATTAAAAGCAGCAGTTCTCTTGCCCTTTAATGTATAGAGACCCTTTTTGACATTAAAGAAGGAAGCTTTCATTCAAGATTTCAGATGCCTTTTAGTTTCTATTGCTTTAGAATATACATGAATAATATGAATTCAGTAACTTATTAAAATTAACTTATATTTAGGTAATTGTAAAGACATCTTTTTTAAGAATGGTTGCATATATATCCAAGACATTTATTAGGTCTATAGACAGTGATTATATATATAAATACATAGAGTATAAAATCATGTAAAGTCAAGAAATCATAAGCAGTAAAACTATAAATGAAAACAGGGATGATGAAAACAATTCAGAATAATAAATACCTGCTTCCCTATTTATAATGGTCTGGCCCTCTAGCAACTTCAGCAGGAATTATAGCTAATTTGCCTACAAACGTCAGGTGGTCATAATAATCTGGCCACTCAGTATATATATATGGTTCCAGGATGCCTTTCAAATCCCACAGCCTTTTCAGGAGTCCTCTATCTCTTCTCTCCATTAAAGAGCTGAGAATCTAGATCAACTTTTGTCATTTTGTCTATATTCAGTCATTTGTACTGCTTTTGGCATCTTAACCTCTCCATGTTTGTTTCCTCATTGTAAATTAAAGGTGGCTTACACCTGCCATATCATACCTCATAAGTTATAGTAAAAGTGACATCCAGTAATAATGGCTAAAAATATGGTTTGCAAAGTATAAGCCCACTATTCTGGGTGCTATTACTTACTTAATTAAGGCTGCATATTTCATACTTTGACAGAGGAAAGGATATATATATATATATATATATATATATATGGACACAGGTAAGAAAAGCTTTGGGATTCTTTTTAAAAAAAGTATAATGCTAAAATAAAGAATTGGATGAAATATCAAAATGCCTTAAAATGACATTGTTTTTCCCCCAAAACTCATAAGACCTAAAAAAAAAAAGAAAAAAGATAATTCAGAGAGAAGGAGCCAAAACTACCCGCCCCCATTTTGTCCATAATCAGAAAACATATTTTGAGCTCACGGTTTCTGCCAGGATAGTGCTTGGTTCTCAGGACTCAGATAGAAACAGTTGCCACTAAATCTGTGCCCTAGATCACTAATTCCTGCACCAAATGTTTCCCTTTATGCTCCCTCTCTTTCCCTCCCTTCCTTTTTTGCCTCCACTTTTTCCAGTTTTTGGTTTATTTTCTACTCAGGGAACAACTTAACATTTATGAAATTATAAGTATTAAATTTGACTCCGTATTGTTTATAGATCCAGGTTTTATAAATTCCATGGATAATAATGCTCTTATTAATGTAGTTTAGGCTTGACTTATTTATTCTTAGGAGTTTGATGTCATCATCCACTAGAAGAAAGAGTATGTTAAAATGAAGTTGTTTCCTTAACATCAACTTTGCTAATAGAGAAATAAATAAATGGGGGAAATCCCATATCTTCCAGCAGATTCAGCTCAAGTGACTCTTTCTTAAATAGCACCTAAAAAAACGTTGGCATTAATTAATATCTAAAACCCTAGCTGTTCCTCTTTTATATTTCCTTCCTGCTGTTTGTTTAACCTGTTAGTCTTCAATCCTGTGTGCTTTTGTTAATGAGACCTCACCTTATGAAAAAGTGAGAGATTCTGTAAAGTTGTAGGTACATTATCTTGTTGGTTGATTGGCAAATTGAATGTTATTTTCCCCTTGAAATTCTAAAGTTATTTTACTTCATTTAAGATTGAGCTTTATCAGCTTCTTGTTCCCCAAGTACTTGTAGTTCTGGAGTGGGCAGGCTGTAGGAGGCAAGACCCTCGGGCTCTCTGTAAGAGATATGTTGCCAGTGGTTTGGGGGAGAAATGGAAAGATATCAGAGGGGTAAGTAGGTGGTGACATAGCACTGAACCAAGGAGTGAGTTATACCATAAACAAGTGTAAACAATTGGTAAATATGGACCAGAATATCATTTCCTCAGAGGGAGGAAGCAGCAGGGCTCTGCCAAGAGGCTCTGTGGCATCCTTGTGCCGAGGGGAAACCTTCTTGAGCACGTCTATGGTTAAATTATAAAGACCACTTCTGTTTCCAGGAAGATGGCGTAGATGTTCTTTTTATTTCTTTCTATCTTCATGTGAAATATAACCAAAAACCCTGGACATGATTGTGATATAAATCCAAACTTAAGAATCAGTATAACCTGCCTTTACACCTGACCACCCCCCCCCCCCAACTCCCAGGGCCTCCCAAGACCTCCCCAGGAGCTCCCCTGCGCTCACCAGCAGCCCAGACTCCCCACCCAGCTCATTCTCTGTCAAATGACCAGCTGCTTTCCACCTGGTCCTCAACCTAATGGATTTCATTTCCCTGCCAGCCTGCATAATTATTCAAAAAAGCCAAGCCCATCGTCCCATGGGAACCAGGGGTCACCCCACTGTCTGACTATTACAAAGCCTTCCTCCTGTAGCCTCTACTGGTTCATTCTCTTCCCCAGGCAGCTCCCCTGTCATTCTGTGTGGCCTGTGTCTAGGGACTTTGAGAGCCAGGGAATGGCATGGTGGTGAGTTCACTGGGTCTTCTTTCTGATGTATGTATCTCAGACTGGGGGCTGGAGGAGATAGCAACTTGGACACACGATGGGTACAGAAAAAAACAAAAACCCAACCAAACCTGTTCTCCATAGTCAAAAGGGTCTAAAAAGGGGGTGGACTAGTTAGAGAAAAATTGAAAGCATAGTAAGATATCAATATCCACTTATCAGAATGACTGTGCTAAAAAGTAGTGACAACACCAATGCTAACAAAGATGTAGAGAAACTGTATCACTCATACGTCTTCTGGAGGGAATGTCAAATGGTATAGCCACTCCAGAGAACATTTGAAAATGTTTCTTTAAAAATTGAACATGCAATTAATATATAGCAGTTGCACTTCTGTATTTTTATTCCAGAGAAATGAAAAACTATGTTAGCACAAAATAACTAATTAAAGTATTCATAAATTTTTTGTAATAGCCAGAAACTGGAAACAACTCCATTGTCCTTTGATGGGTAAATGGTTATACAAACTGTGGTGCATCCATACATGAAAATAAAAAGCAACACAGTGTTGATGTACACAGCCACTTGGATGAATCTGAAAAGAATTATGCTTGAGCAAAAAATCAATCCCACAGGGATGATTCCCTCCATAGAACTTTCTTAAAATGAAAAAATTATTGAAATGGAGGTTAGATCTGTGGTTGCCCGGGATTAAGGACAGAGTGGGGGGCAGTAGAAGGTGGAGGGGAATGTGAGGGAAGTCGTTGTGGCTATAAAAGGGTGAGATGTGGATCATTTTTGTGATGGACATGTTCTGTATCTCATCTGCATTAATGTCGAGATCCTGGTTGTGACCGTGTGCTGTGGGTTTGGGAGATGTTTTCATTGGGAACACCAGGGTAGACAGAACATGGGATCTCTCTATAAAGTTTCTTTCTAAGTGCATAAGAATATGAAGTTATCTCAAAATTAAAAAGATACATAATTATAAATATCAGATTATATCCTCCTATAATTTTACGTAAGCTACTCTATGATTCCACAAAGATGCTTGTGAAACTGCAGAATGGTCTTCACTATGGCATTAGTCTCCAGGCCTAGAACTTCATGACCTCCATTTGTAGTAGTCTTGGGTAAATTTTTAAAAAAATATTTTTTATTGATTTCAGAGAGAAAGGGAGAGGGAGAGAGAGAGATAGAAACATTAATGATGATAGAGTATCATTTATCAGCTGTCTCCTATATGGCCTCTACTGGGGATATATATATTTGATTTCAGAGAGGGAGAGAGGAGAGAGAGAGAGAGAGAGAGAGAGAGAAAGAGAGAGAGAGAGAGACATTGATGAGAGAGAATACACTGATTGGCTGCCTTTTGCAAGTCCCCCACCCAGGATTGAGCCTACAACCTGGCATGTGCCCTGACTGGGACTTTAACCTTGACCTCCTGGTTCATAGGTTGATGCTCAACCACTGAGCCACACCAGCCTGGCTAGGTGTCTTCTCTTTAGCATCTTACCTTGTCTTACTTACATCAGAGCATTTTACCATTTTGTATGGGAATGATCTTCACTAGGCTAAGCATTTTCAAAAGAGCAGCTCTGGTTTATCCATCTCCCCATGCTTCTCCATCCCCTCTAGTACTTTACACAATGTGCTCAATACATGTTGATGGAATCAGGGCCATGGTGAAACTTCTGTATATAATAAAATATAGTCAGAAAAGTGGGAACAGATCACACAAGAAAGGTAAATGAGTTTATCAGATTTTTAGTAAAGAGAATCGGTTTGGATTTAGTGGATAGTGACAGATGTGGTTTCCTGGGTGCTTTCCATGCCTGAGTCTTTGTAAATGAAGAGAGTGCCTTCTGTGTTTTCACTCTTACTACAAGATTGCAAGTGTCATGAGGACAGGAACTCTGTTGTTCCTGTTTCCAGGATTGGCCTTCAAATAATGTGTCTTTGATCCCACCTTTCATTATTCCCCTAAAATAGATTACTGCAAGTAGCATTAATGAGTCAAAGAGAATGCACATTGAATTTTTTTAAGATATACATAATTTAAATATCTTCTAAAATGACTTTAAAAATTGTACCTCCATTATATTTCATTCTTTCATAAATTCTGGCATTGTAACTAAAAATATTGGTGGAAATTATAATACAATTAACATTCATATTTAAGTAATACGGTTTAGAGGTTAGTACATATCTTGGAATCAGACACCTGGATTTGTAGTCCGATTCCATGATTGTAAACTGTGTGAACTCAGGAAATTTAATATCGCTAAGCCTCATCTCTAAAGTAAGATAATAAATGGTACTCATTTGTAGGGAATGGGGAAACATTCTGATAATGTATATACATTGTAAGGACAATGCTAGAAATGATGTAATTGTTCAATAAGTATTAGATTTCATTTTTATAAATAGTAGTCTTTCATTACCAGTGAGGCTGAGCATCCCACTGTCTATTAAAATTGTATCTCTGCTTTTGAATATCCCTCTTCCCATGTTCTTCATTTATTCATATGTTGGAGGTAACATTCTCTTCTTACTGAGTTCTAAGTTTATCACACATAAGAGATAGTAAATCTCTGAGACACATATATTTTGAGTATTTTAACCTAATTTGCCCTCTGTCATTTAATGTTACTTATAATATTTTGCTTTTCTACTCCTCTCCCCCAATTTTTAGCTCTCTGCACTTTTCTGCCCTTTTTGAAGTTGAACATGGTTATATGACTTGCTTTGGCCAATAACATGTGAGTGGTAGCAATTATGTCACTTCTGGGCAAGAGCTTCAACAACAAGTGCATCATTTCCTCTTCTGTGCTGATCTTGGCAGCATATGCAGAGGCGGGGACTGTGTCAGTGCGTGCTCCCACGTGCTAAACATGAGTGGCAGCCCCCATCTACGAAATGTAATACAATAAACCTTTGTTCTGTTGAAGAACAAAGATTTGAGGGATGTTTAATATTGCAGCATAATCTAGCCTATCCTTACCAATACAATAGAGGGATATCTTTGGTTTATTATCATTATTATTTAAATTTATCTTTATTGTTGAAAGTATTATAAATGTCCCCTTTTCCTCCCACTGACCTACCTCCTCCCATTCCCGTTCCCTCCCCAGGCCTTCACCCCACTATTGTCTGTGTCCATGGGTTCTGCATATATGCATATAAGTTCTTTGGTTAATCTCTTCCCTCCTCTTTCCTCTGAGAATCCTCAGAGTATTGCATGCTTCCATGTCTCTGGATCTATTTTGTTTGTCAGTTTATTTCGTTCATTAGATTCCACATATAAGTGATGTAATGTGATACTTGTTTTTCTCTGACTGGCTTATTTCACTTAGCACAATGCTATTATTAGTATTTTTTCAAGGTAGTCACATTTAGCCATTTTTTTTCCTTAGAAGTACTGCTTTTGACATTATGCTGATAAAGTCCAGAAAGACTGTTCTAACTATTGGAGGGCCCAAATGTGGACTGAATGGCTTTCTGAGGAAGTAGGTTTCCTGTGCATGAATGGATTTAAGCAGAAGTTAGAGCTGTGTGTCTGGAGCGTTGTGTCAGGAGTGCTGTGTAGTTATTGTATGTCATGTAAGTACCGGAGTGGCTGACCTTTGTTTCCTTCCAGCTGTTTAGATATTAAATGTGACACAGTTAATACTCTCAAAGGTCTTGCAGGGGACTCTCAAAGGTCTTGCAGGGGACATCTGTATATGTAAGGACAAATAGAATCTTGGGAAAAGATTATTCCCTCTTCTTCCAAGTAACCGATGATAAACATGCTGATAAAATAATCCCCAATTTGTAGAAGATATGTAAATTTCCATGACGGCTCTTCAACACCTCCTCAGTGAGTCAATTTGACCCAAACAGTACAAAATAAAAATAGCACCTTTGTATATAACTTGAACAGATTTCTGATTGAGAATATATTTTAAGCTTAATGCTAATCAAAGATAATTTGAAGAATTGTATAAAATATTCTTACATACTATGTATTTTAGTTCTTTGAAGAGAAGTACCAGAGGATGAGCTATTAAGAAAACCTCGTTAAACTTAAATTGGGAAATTTTGCTTCTGTCAGTCTCATGCATACTTTTTAAATTGAATTTTTTCCTTTCATCATAGTAACTTCCTTATTTCCACCTCTCTTAGCTTTACTACCTTTGTTTTTGTTTGTTTGTTTGTTTTTGCTTTACTACCTTTGACTTTGAAGTGTTTGTGTGAGTATCTGGTGCACAGAGAATGCTGTAGTTAGCAGAAGAGAACAGCAATTGAATCTTTTGCTACCATTGAAGTTACAAATATCGGAATTTGTAGTTTTTATAAAATACCCTTAACATCTACCTTTTAACAGTGACATTGGGTGGCAAATTTTATGAACCAGTTTAAAAAAACTGAGGAGGAAACATTCTGAAATGGATAACTATTTCTTCAAAATCCCCCTGGATTCCTATTCTAAATGCAGTTTTTGAAATTGAGGTGTGCATAAAATTGCTTAGTCTTTCCCTCTCTCTTTTCTCCCATTTTCATTAAAGTCTAATAACTGGGTCTACTATGCCCCTGTTCAGAGTCTCTCTGTCTATCTTCAGAAAGTAAACATCCTGTGTCCTGTTGGTTTTGAGAGATATGATTCCCCAGTGATGAAGGGATCGAGTGATGTAACTTCTCTGTAAGCATCCTTTGACACCATGGTAACTTTTAGAGATAGCTGACACCACCATTTCTGCACAGAGTAAATCAGGTTGGTTATTGATTGGCTCTTTCCATTGCTGGCCTACAAGTAGCTTTCTAGGGTTTATGCCTCAAATATGTATCTCTTTGCTATAGTTTTAGTAGTGTTTTAGGAGGAAGAAAGAGGACATGTGGATTCAAGCAGCCTCCTCCTCACAGAAGATCTCTGGATTCTGTTTTAACTACAGTGGTATATGGTTATATAATCTTTAATGTTGAGACTCTACTGGCTTGCTTTTCTATTTATTGTAGGAAATATGTTTACGTATTGTATGAGTGTATGGGAAATCAAATTTGCATTTACATCCAACTTGTAATATTTAATTAGTGATTGTAACTTTAGATTTTTATTAACTCAACCAATATAAAAGCAATCAAAATCTCTTGAAGTGAGGAAATACCACCTGTTCTTCTTTCTTCAAATTCAGTGAAAGTTGCTCTCTGTTGACATTAACATTTTAAAACACCATGAAAAATCTTGACTTCATCATCAATGTAGTAATTTTTAAACTAACCTCTAATATAGTTTCTTCTTTGTTGGAAGATGAAAAGGAAGGAGAATATCTAATTTTAATTTTTGTTAAGTTTGTATTCTGATTCAAAAGATGAGAATAATTATGGAATTATGTATGTGATTGAAGATAAATTGGATAATGCAGAAAATAAGAATAAGAGCTTTTCATTTATCTGCAATATCCCTAGAACTAAGATTGCGTATACTTAACTTGCTTGTATTTTTTATGCTCATGTTCCCATGGTTTAATTACTTACATTTTTAAAATATAAGCCGTGTTTTAAAATTACTTTCTTCACATTATACATCTCTCTAAGATAGGGATAGTATCTTTTGTGTTTTTAAGCCTTATCCTACACTTTTTTTTTTTTATTGCTTAAAGCATTATAAAGGGTATTACATATGTGTCCTTTTCCCCCCCCCCCACCCTTGACAGGCCCCTGCCCTCCCTTACCCCCCAGTGCTTATCCTACACTTGTTTTAGCATGGTGCAAACAGTAGTACCAGCTCCTGCACGTTAATAAAGTTATGACTAAATTTTTATTCCATTGGACCTACATAGAGACCAGGTAAAACACTTACTTATGCAAAGAAAGAAACCACATTCAAGAGAAATAGACAAAAATCAATAGAACAACTTTTTGTTTAAGCATTTTCTTTAAAAAGCAAAACCACCTGCTTTTACTTGGTTAGGAAGAAAACTTTCAAGTTCATGTGAATCCGTTCGAAAGTAAGGTATGCGTAACTATTCTGTCTTACAGGATCTGAGATACTATCTAATTACTAGTATATTTACTTAATATAAAATGAACTTATAATTTATTTTCCAAGTGGGCCCACTTTTGCTAACTGTATGTGATGCATGGACCACAGCCACAAATTAGGACAGCCCCAAGCAAACTGAATCCCATGATCACCCTACTTGTGCCCCTCGCTCGCTCAGTGGAGGGACCCTCATGTTTTTAAGTTGGTCCTGGCTATGGTGATTGTGTGACCAGGGCGGGCTACACCATGTCAGGTTGTGCAAAATACAGGAGAGAAAAATGAACTTTAGCCTTTACTCTCGGGGTTTGGCTCAATGTCTGCACTTCAGTGCAAGTATCTGTGACACCCTCATGGCATGGACTTTGCCTTCTTAGAGCTTTCATGTCTTCCTTCACTCTTTTTGCATTAATGAACTTCTATGGACCCACACTCCGGCCTGCTTGAACCGACACCGTCCACTTGATCTTATAGGTTATGTCAACAACTACGGAATCTCACCTACACACGCTTTGGCATAGGGAACTTGTCAGACTCTTCCTGAAGAGATAGAAAGCTGTCTTTTCTATTGTCTTAGCTACTTTTCTTAGCTAGATCTGCCTCTTTACCACCTACCAAAATGATGATTTTTAAAAAAATATAGTGTCATTATGGCGTGAAAGTTGAAAAGTGTCCTTAATGGAGTGAGCACATTTTCCTGTGGATGGTGAATGGGGCTTCGAAAGTGGGTTACTAATGGTTTTTGAGCAGAAAAATGACAAGATGGAAGTAAAATGGATCTGCTGGGATTTGTAGGGTAGATCACAATGGGAGACTGAGGACGGCAAACCAGTCAGGCTGACACATCATTGTCCACAAATAAAGTAACAGATGGTCATTCTAAGGTGGCAGCAGTGTGAATCCAAGAAAAAGAGGCAGAAGAAATATTACAGAAGGAGACTCTTTAAAACACAAAGACTTTCCAAACTTAGCATGCGGCGTGAAGTTCTGTGGGTGCAGTGAATCGGTGAATGCTATCATTGATTTATTTAGTGTTAGATTAGATGAACGAAAAAGTGCTAGTGTTTCCTCTTTGTCCTCATGTTAGAACACATCTCTTTTCATGTCTGTCAACCACATTTAGCTCAGGGTCATCTCCTCCGGAGCCTCTGGGCCACTCAGCTTATCATCTTCCAGACAAAGCTCCGGGCTGGAATGGCTGGAACTGGCTGGCACAGGATTGTCAGCTTAGCTGAGAGGGAACTAATTGTGTTTCCATGAAATTTCTCCTATGTATGGTTCCTGGTTAGAAATAGGATACATTTACATGAAATTTGGAAGGTAGTACTGAAGCAGCAGCCATTTTTTATGCTCTGAGAGTTGGTGCATGAACTGTGGCAGCCGGCCCTAATCGGCTAGTTCATCTGGGTTAGCACCTGGGACTCTGTTCCTATCACAACCGAATTGAATTGCCAAGGTCACAGAGTCTCTTCTGTTGAAGGTAGGACATTCGTTTGAAAGGAGTGTTCTCCCCAAAACTGGCTTGATATGTGCATATTCCAGTGAATCTGGGGATGTTGGACCCCTAAATTTTACTAAGCCTCTTTTGCCAGCAGCCTTTCTGTCTTTTATTCCCATCTGCAAAGGGTAGTCTCTTCTTGTCTGAAGATCCTGAAATGGGCCCCCAAAGGTATTTTCCTTTCAGCGTACCACTTTTCCTCCTCAGGACCGATACATAAACCTTCCATTGCTTCTAGATTTATCACCAACTCAAGTCCAGGCAATGCCTGAGAAAATAACATACAAAGTATGACCTGTAACGAGGTGCAATATCGAAGAATTGCAAGATTTGCCAGTTTTTCTAACAGTAACCTGGGGGAAAATATAGGAATGGATTCTAAGTGTGTTGGAAGAGTAGAAGGCATAAAATGTTGGGTTTGCATGATTTGTTGATAAGGCTTACTAAACAGTAATTCTGGATTAAATATGTACCTTGAGCCAACTGTGAGTCTCTCTAAAAGTCCGCTGGGTTGTGTGCCTGAAATCTATACCCCAAAGTCTCCTATGAAGTTGACATGTCAAACTGAAAACGAAGTGATATAGAAATGTCAAAAAGTGCTTGGTATATCGTAGCGGAAGCTATCTAAAAGCTGTGGGTCACGACCCTTTCACAGGGGTCACCTAAGACCATCAGAAAACTCATATATAATTACATATTGTTTTTGTGATTAATCACTATGCTTTAATTATGTTCAATTTGTAACAATGAAATTGGGGGTCACCACAACATGAGGAACTATATTAAAGGGTCACGGCATTAGGAAGGTTGAGAACCACTGGCTGAGGAATATATGAATGCTAGAATATATTCCTCAAGTAAAATCTGCTTATCTGCCCCCTATGTTCCTCAAGAGGGTCCAGAAGAAAATTTCTTTTTAAAAAATATATTTTTATTGATTTCAGAGAGGAAGGTAGAGGGAGAGAGAGAGATAGAAACATCAGTGATAAGAGAGAATCATTGATTGGCTGCCTTCTGCCTGTGCCCTACTAGGGATTGAGCCTGCAACCCAGGAATGTACCCTTGACTGGAATCAAACCTGGGACCCTTCAGTCCACAGGCTGACACTATCCACTGAGCCAAACCAGCTAGGGCCAGAAGACAATTTCTTCACCAAAGCTGTGATAAAACATTTTTGAGGAGAGTGTCTTTAAGAGGTCTATAATATAATATGGTATGCCAACTATACTTAAATATATTTTAAAAGAAATAGAAAACATGAAGTAAGCATTTTTAAAAAGTTTTCTTGCCTTGGCGAGTGTGGCTCAGTTGGTTGAAGAAATGTCCTGTGCACCAAAAGGTGGTGAGTACAATTTCTGGTTAGGGCATATGCCCAGGTTGCAGGTTCGATCTCCATCAGGGCTTCTATGGAGGCAACTGGTTAATGTTTCACATGGATGTTTCTCTTCCTTTCTCTGAAATCAGTTTAAAAAAGAGTTCTTTAATGGCTGTTCTCTGAGTTCCTGCCAGTAACAGGAATCAGCTTGGAAGAGGACCTTGAACTCAAAATGAGAATGCAGCTGGTTAGCGCCTTCATTTCAGCCAGAGCAGAGAAGCCAGCCACCTCGTGCCAGATTTTTGATCTGCAGAATTGCGCACTAATAGATGGGTGTGGTTTGAAGCCAATAAGTTTGTGGTAATTTGTTATGCAGCAATATAAAACTAATATAGGTAGTTAAGGCCAAGCAGGGGCCACTAAAATTTCCCCTTCCTAAGAAAATAATTTCATGCTGTCACATTCCTAAGGAAATTTCAAATTATCAACACCATCAACGACTTGAAAGATGCGGGTGTGGTAGCTCCTGACACAACTCCCTTCCATCTAACCTTTAGGGTCTGTAGGAAAGCAGATGGTTCTTGAGCAATGACAGTAGATTATTGTAAATTTAATTAGATGGTAACTCCAATTGCGCCTGTTGGTGCAGATGTGGTTTCATTGCTCTGGCAAATTGACACATCTCATGTCATCTGGTGTGCAGCTATTTATCTGGCAGGTGCTTTTCGTCCTGTAACTGTTAGTAAAGATCACCAGAAGTAATTTTCGTTCAGCTAGAAGGGGTCCTTTACTGTTAGATCACCTCTCTAATCTTATGTCATCTAGTCCACAGGGACTTCCCTCACCTCTCTAGTCCACAGGGTACCATGTTCTTCCCTTGCATTGATTATATTATGACAAGTGGATCTGATGGACAGGGAGTACGGAATCTCTAGTTGTATCATTCAGACACAGGATAGAAAATAAATCCCCCCAAATTCAATTGTCACATACTATTGGTTTCCCATTGCTGCTGCGCTAAATTACCACAAACGTAGGACTCAAAACAAACATATTATCTACTGAGGCAGTTAAATATTCTTTTTAAAGGGAAAGGCAAGTTGTTGCATTTGGTTCTTCCTGCCACTAAGAAATATGCATACTAACTGATGTGTATCTTTGTATTTTGGAAGAAACATGTGTTTCATCTGGGCATGCTACTATCACTATTTACTGAAAAACCTCCCAGTTTTAAATTGGGTTCAGGCAAGAAAGACAGCATTGTGGTCCAGCCTTGCCTCCTGAACTCTATGATCCAGCAATATATATTTTTAAATATATTTTTGTTGATTTTAGAGAGGAAGAGAGAGAAATAGAGAGACAGAAACATCAATGATGAGAGAGAATCACCGACCAGCTGCCTCCTGCACACCCCCCACTGGGGATCGAGCCCGCAACCCAGGCACGTGCCCTTGGTCAGAATCGAACCCGGGACCCCTCAGTCCGCAGGCCGACACTCTATCTACTGAGCAAAACCAGCCAGGGTGATCCAGCAATATTTGAAGTAACAAACCGGGTTGCCTTTGGAAGGCTGTCAGAGGCACATTGCAGACCCTTAGGATTTGGAATATCACTGTGCTCATGTCTGTAGATAAAGATGATCCCTTTGAGAAACTGCTTCTGGCTTGCCACTGGGCCTTAGGATAAACAAGCACCTGACCATGGACCACCTAATTTCCATGCAACCCAAATGCCTGGGTATCGTCTGTGACACCATGCCTGAAATTGAGTATGGCCAAGATACCTCTGGCCCATAGTTATGACACTCTATTTCCTCCTTCCTCTCCACATGCACTTACAGTCTCCAGGGGACTTCACAATGATCAATTATTTGAGGAAGAGAAAAGAAAAATTATTTCAGTGGCCATAACTTCAAGCAGTGCGCCTAGATTTTTGCTTGGGAGGAGACATTTTCTGAGGTATGGATCTATATTGATTCATATAAAATAATAAATGATCAGAAGTATAGGAGAAACATGGAAATTGGTGATAAGGAAGTCTGGATAAAATTTATGGTGATACATATTCAAATTATCAGAGTTTTTGAAGATATTTGTGTCTTGCATAAATACTCACGAACGAACAACTTCAGCAGAGGAGGATGTTAATAATTGAGTAGACATCAGTAGGCCTCTCTCCCTAGCTATCTCTGTCCTTACCTAATGGTCTCATGAACGAAGTGCCAGGATGGAAGGGATGGAGATCATGCATGAACTCAGTAACATGGACTTTCTTACATCAAAGTTGATCTAGCTGCTGCCTTTGCTGAATGATCAAGCTGCCAACAGCAGAGGCTGATACTCATAAGACTGTGATATTACTGGTAGGTCATGATAAGGTACCCTTTTCTCATATCCTCTTACAAAAGTCAATGAAAAATTAAAACACCACAATATGGGCAAGACTGCTAATAGCCCAAATCCGTCAGGAATTAAGCTTTGGATCGCCCTTCCAAGCAAGGAACCACAAGTGACTGAGGGGGTTGCTGGCAGAAAATGGGAATATGAAATGAGTAGAGGAAATAGGAGATTCTAAAAACCATATTTATCTCCATGAGCAGTTATAGAAATGAGGACTAAAATAGCTATGAGTATATCTTTCTTATTTTGATATGATTCTTATTTTCTGTATTAACTAGTTCAGTTATTTCCCCCTTTCTCATTTCTCTACTATCTAACATCATATATGTTAATAGTATTTAATCTTATATCTCACTCTTTGATTATAGCATATTAAAAGTGAGTAGGGGGTGTGCCACAAGTGAATGAGGAATAAACATTTTCAAAGATAAGTAAAGGACCATGTATACTCTTTTGAGGAAATAGCACATTTTCAGTTTTATGAGGAATAATTACAAAAAGTTAGGTAAAGCCCTAGCTGGTTTGGCTCAGTGGATAGAGCATGGCCTGTGGACCAAAGGGTCATGGGTTCGATTCCGGGCAAGGGCATGTACCTTGGTTGCATGCTCCTCCCTGGTTCAAGCCCTGACCTGTGCAGGAGGCAATCAATCTTTACGTTTCTCTAACATTGATGTTTCTCTCTGTCTTTCCCTCTCTTCCTCTCTCTCTAAAAATCAACGGAAAAATATCATTGGGTGAGGATTAACAACAACAACAACAAAGGTTAGGTAAAGCATGATTTTATTTTATTCTGTTAGGAACTTTCAAATATGCGATACGGTATTAACTATAGTTTCTGTGTTATATATTATATCCTCATGACTTATTTTATTTGGTGTGATCACGCTATTGTAGTCATGTTTAAAAAGGGGGAAAAAAGAACCTTAATCTTTTAGAGATATATACTGAAAAATAAAATGAAAATGGAAAGTTTGATTTCCAACCCTAGCTGATTTGGCTCAGTGGATAGAGCATCGGCCTGCAGACCGAAGGGTCCCAGGTTCGATTCTGGTCAAGGGCACATGTCTGTGTTGCAAGCTCGCTTCCCAGTAGGGGCCGTGCAGAAAGCAGCTGATCAATGATCAATGATTCTCTCTCATCATTGATGTTCCTATCTCTCTCTTTCCCTCTCCATTCCTCTCTGAAATTAATAAAAATATTTTTAAAATAGTTTTATTTCCACATTTAAGCTGTATACATTGTAGCTGTATTTTGCAGGTCCAGAATATCATGGGGAGTGAGTGCCAGGTGGCATTGATCTTTAAGAAATTTCACTATGAAGTTCCTTCTCTGGGCCTTAAAGGAAGACTTCGCAGGGTTCCTCTATTTATCTGCAATCACTCTATCACACCAGTAGGTGAAACGCAGCTCTCACTGTGCTGGCTCAATTTTGATGTGAACTGTTATCTCTGTCTCGAGGCAGTATTCCCACATGTTAATGGAAAGATCTACAGTTATTTCAGAAAAGTGTTTTTTAAAATAATACACACCTATCACCCCAAAGAGAGACATAGATCAAATACACAGTAGAGAAAATAAACTTATGATTTAGAATCACCTTATTTCCTCTCCAAAGCATTTTTATAATTTGGGTAATTACATAAATTGCACAATTATTTCTTTGAATTTGTCTCAGATAGGATGCAAAAATTTTAGAGGACATTTATTCCCTAGAAAGTTGAAAGATATTTTAATGTGTTGGTTGATGCATGATTGGAACTGCATAACTGTGAGTGAATTTATATCAAAGAAGTGATTTTATGATCATTGATAATGGTTGTAGCTATGCAGGCCAAGACAATGATATGGGTAATTGAATCTCATGCTTCGGAGCACAGAGTGATTGCCAGGAAGTCAGGGGACAATGTCTTGCCCGTATGTAGAGCATTACTCATTTGAATCCTTAGGCAGAGGGGGATGAAGAAAGATCACCTTTTTATGAGGCATGAGAGAATTTGTGCTGAGGAACATCTCATTGGATAAAACAACAATGGCATTGGTTCTGCATTAAAATGCATCATACTTTTTAGTTTTTTGATCCCACTTCTAGGAATATATCCCAAGAAACTAGAAAAACCAATTAGAAAGGATATGTGCACCCCTATGTTCATAGCAGCACAATTCACCATAGCTAAGATTTGGAAACAGCCTAATGCCCATCAGTAGATGAGTGGATTAAAAAACTGTGGTACATCTATACAATGGAATACTACGCTGCGGTAAAAAAGAGGGAGTTCTTACCATTTGCAACAGCATGAATGGAACTGGAGAGCATTATGTTAAGTGAAATACGCCAGACAGAGAAAGATAAATATCACATGATCGCACTCATTTGTGGAATATAATAAACAACATAAACCTATGAACAAAAATAGATCCAGAGACAGAGAAGCATCGATCAGACCGTCAAACCTCAGAGGGAAGGTAGGGGAGGGTGGAGGTAAGGGGGAGAGATCAACCAAAGGACTTATATGCAAGCATATAGGCCTAACTAATGGACACAGACAACAGGGGGATGAGGGCACGAGTGAGGGGTGGGGGGTAATGTGGGGATAAGGACACATATGTAATAACTTAATCAATGAAGAAATTTAAAAAATGCATCATACTTTCAACTTCCACATTACGTTAGACTTATGAGTCGGGTCACGCCAAATCTGTGGTTGTGTGAGTGACAGCTCTGGTCTGGCATGTTGTGTAGGCAAAGAAATCAATGCCCTGAAAGATACACAGAAAGAGACAAAGGGAGGAGAGAGGGAGACAAACAGGATGGGAGACCACCCTTAAAGATATAGCACCAAAGATAAGTGAGAAATAGATTCTGAATCCGAAACTGTGGGCACTGCCCAGTAGAAGCAAGAATAAGACACCTGGTCCTTTAAAAAGGGGCCATGGATAGCTAGAAGTTCAGTTTTTTTCTTTGACTTGCGGCAGCTTCTATGGAACATCTGTCTTTAATTCCTCACAGCAAGGGTTCTGCATCTCTGAAATGATGGAGTTGGAACTGGAGATTACTTAGGGCTTGTTTAAGATGTAGAAAAGTAAGGGTGTAATTCTAAGATGCCTTTCTTAATGTATTCAGTTCACATGTCTCCCTTCTGTAAAGTCCTAAATCAGTTACTATTCTGCACCACACAATTTCTCAGTTGATTATACATATTGTTTGGTAGTGTTCACTAATTGTTTCTTATGGAAAAATCTTGTTTCGGTAAATAGATTGTGTATATCACCTCCATTTAGGAAACATGTCTTCTGCTTCCTCATATTTCCCACACATAAGCCTTTTCTTTCTCTCTCTTTCTCTGACCCAGGTAACTTCCTAGTCCCTTGGTCCTCTCTTTAAATTCTAACATAGACACATGTAGACCTATTCATGGCTTATAGTGTTTTAGTATATTAGGTCAATAGGTCCTCATCTACATCCTGTGAATTAGGTGTTAAAATTGTCATCATTTTATAGATAAGGAAGCTGAGTCTCAAAAGTTAAGAGATTGTCCTCTCAATGTCTGTTCTCCTAGTTAAGTGGTGAAACTGGAAGTGGACTCTTTCCTTTAAAAGTCATGTTTTAACCATTTAGCTTGCCTTATGATAAAAGAAAATAGAAAAAAAGACAAGAAAGAGGGAGAAAAATAAGGTAGAGGGTAGCAAGGAACTTTTACTGTATATTAAATTGTTGTGACCAAGTGGAAGTTGTGCTGTAACATATTTGCAGATAACTGTTTTTATTGAACTCTTAAAAGTTGCATAGGGATGTCTGAAGCACTTATGAGTATTTAGTGAAATTTAGAAAGTATTCCTACCTTTGAGGTCACATCACTAGTACAGGACAATAGCATTTCAATCTATAGCCAACACATGTGGTTGTGGTGTTTCCTTTATCTCATGACCTCGGCCATCAAGAGAACAGATGAGCACCATACAAGAAGCAAAAAGATTTCCGAGAGGCAAGACGAATGTATAAAATTACATGCCCTAAAGAATCTATAATTTTTTTATAAAGTGTCTTTCAAGTCTTATAGCCCATCACTTGCACTTGACTTTACTAACTTTATCACAGTCTTTGATGCCCTGAGGTTTCCCTTCTCACAGCAGAATAGAAATAAACAGGATAGTGAGAGTGAGTGTAGAAAGCACTGGTAGAAATGAGCACAGTGGTCAGTGGCAAGAATTGATTACATGACAGTAAAAGATGAGAAAAAGCAGCACAAAGATAATTCATAACAGTAGTCAGGACCATTGACAAATGGCATCACTGTTAGAGCTCCATGAGCCTTCTACCGAAGCTAGTTATTCACCCACTCATCCTTTTACCTACTCATCCATCTATCCATCCATCCATCCATCCACCCATCCATCCATCCATCCATCCATCCATCCATCCATCCATCCATCCATCCATCCTTCTCCTAATTCAGCAAGCATTTATAAGCTAGGCACTGTTGCAAGTTTGTTCATATGACATTGGGTAACCTGTGGTCCCTAATGCTATGGTACTCAAATAATGTTTGAGGGAAGAAATAAGTAAAACAATAATTACAATGAAGTTAGGGAAAATGTTAAAAGAAGAAGAGTGTAGTATGATAAGTTCACCGGGTGCTTTGGGAGCACAGAGTACAGACATCTAATTCAGCTGGTGGAGAAGAAGAAAGAGAAGGAACTTGGGAAATTGATAGAAGTGTGTGTTTTTAGGTGAGGAAACAGATCATGCACCACATTGGGACCAGAATGCAAAGAGGACACTGAAACCAAGCCATAGGAGCAACGGCTTCTGATTGTTATAAATAGCTAAATAGGAACAAGAGCTTCTAGTACAGCGGTTCTCAACCTGTGGGTCACAAGCCTTTGGGGATCGAACGACCCTTTCACAGGGGTTACCTAAGACTATCGGAAAACACATATATAATTACATATTGTTTTTGTGATTAATCACTATGCTTTAATTATGTTCAATTTATAACAATGAAAATACATCCTGCGTGTCAGATATTTACATTATGATTCATAACAGTAGCAAAATTACAGGTATGAAGTAGCAACAAAAGTAATTTTATGGTTGGGGGTCACCACAACATGGGAACTGTATTAAAGGGTTGCGGCATTAGGAAGGTTGAGAACCACTGTTCTAGTATAATGTAGGAGATACAAGTCTTCTTGGTGTGTATCGGAATAATGTCTTCTAGAATTTGTCTTTGTGAGTATTTCAGACACAAGGATGTAGGTGTCTATGCTAATAAAGATTTGAACCTTCTTTAGGGCTCTTTTTGAATAGGATTGGCCACCTGTGTGGAATGATTTGAATATGTCTCTAACAGTAGTTCCGCCTCCATATCTGAAATCCCAATGGTAATGATTCCTTAAACTGTAGAAATCCTTTGTTCAGGTTCCTTGTTTTCTAGTGGGTTTAACACATTAATATAGGAGTGGTAGTTAACACAACCACTAATTTAATTTATCAGAACCCTGAGGTGATGAAATACCTAGCAGGCATGTTTTAGTATGAATGTGTGTATGTACATGTTAGTCCAGTGCAGGGGGTGGGGGAAGAGTTTACTCTGGACAAAAAAGGTAGTGAGTCTTTATCAGGGACGCTGCTAGCTTCTGGTAGGGTTTCTGAACAAATATAAAGACTTGGGGGTGACTGGTAGGGATTACTACAATAAAAAGAAAGACCCAGAAAGGAGGGACAAGAGGAAATGTCAATATGAGCCAGGATGCCACGCATATATTAGGTGTATGCCTGTCCTTCCCAGGCAGGAGTCCAGATTAAGTCAGTGAACTAGAACTGAGACCACAGCTCACACCTCTCCTGCCTTTTACCATCACCATCAAGAATGAAGAGGGAGCTACACCAGCTCATCTTGGTGGCCCCCTTCATAAATGCACTCTGTCTTGTTTTATATCAATTATCACAAGAAACCAGGCCTCCAGGTCATCCCTTATCTCAAAACTCGAATTCCCATAAGGCTCTGCATGTGGCCCATTCTGTTTCCTATTCCAGTCTTCCCCAACCCAAACTTCTCTCACCATGCCTTCAGGAATTCACAATCCAGGACTGGCAAAAGCCTTCTGTCTCCTAACCCATTCTCTGAACTTCTTTACCTTATTTTTCTAATGAAGGGTTTCTTAGCATCAACACTATTGACATTTGGGGTCACATAATTCTTTGTTGTAAGAGGCTGTCCTGTGCATTGCAGGACATTTCACAGTGTTTCTGGCCTTTATCCACTAGATGCAGGTAGTGCCTCTGACCCAGGGTGAATGGTGTGAAATTTTTCCCTATTGAGAAATCCTCACAAGGGAACTGGTTCACTTCAAGACACTGCTTCCCTTGAAAGCCTCACAATGTATGGCAGCTGTTCCTGGGTTGTTGTCCCCCCTTTATCCCTTCTATAATTGGGACTGTGGTAGAGTAGGTAACCTCTTTGTTACCAATTGTCCCATCAGGCCATTCTCCTTCATTGCCCCCCTCCCACCCCCCAAACATGTTGGCTTGGAATAGCATGTCATTAAATTACATCACCCTCTACCCTTCATTGTGCTTTCATTGACTGGTCTGATATCATTCTTTCCTCATTTTCTGATTACTTTAGCTGTTGGCTCTCTGTATTAATTATTTGCAACTTCAGAACATGTAAACAAGAATTGTACAATACCTTGGCCCTCCTCAATTTCTTAGATTATTTTTCCAACAATGATCTTGTCCTTCACCCTACCTCAGTCTCTCTCTCTCTCCATGGACACACCCTAGACATTATAATTACTAATACTTGCCAACTCCTTCATGAACTCAATTATATGCATCTTGTTCTCATCAATCACCACCTTCTTTCTGATCCATTCACTCTAATGTCCTGAGTTACTTCTGGTTCTCTGAGAAGCTTATAGCAAGATGGGATTAGAATTGCAGGAGTTTTTTGGGGGGAAATAATAATGAATGGAAAAAAAGAGGAATCTGGAGGATATTGAGAGAAACTTTCAATTGAAATTCAGGCCCCTATGGCAGAGAGAGGAAAGGAAGTTTGGCTAGGACAGATCTTAGATTATAATGCCATTCTAAGAAAGTTTTGGCAGGGCTGAATGGGAATCTTTGAGCCAAGGTTGCTTGTCAGAATAGCCCAGATCTTCCAGGAATTGGGACTTCTTTGGTATTCCTGCTCTCCTCAGTCATTGATGGCCACTAATCTCGAGAAGCTTAGCCTCAGTTCATTGGGTAGCTGTACTTCCTGAACTTGGAGATCTGGCAGGTGCTTTCTCAGGGCCACCAGAGATCCCTGTTACAACTATCCTCCCTTTCCTTATCCTTCTCCCCATCCCCAGCCTGGAATGCATCTCTCTCAATCAATACAACCCTGTCCTTCAAAAAAACCCTGAGCCATCCTTTATTCTCCCTTTCCTCTTACTCACTATACCCACTCTGTCAGGAAACAATGTTTGCTCTCACATCAAAACACACAGTTCAACCAATTCTCACCACCTTCTTTGAGACCATTCTGGTTTCAACGCGTCCCTGTCTCATCTGGATTATTGCTATAACTACCTGAATTATCTACCTGTTTCTATACTTGCTTATAGTCTATTATCAACATGGAAGTGTGATCTTTCTAAACAGATTTAAATTATATTATCCTCTGTGTGCAAACCATTGCACTGACTTTTTATTTCAGTGGGGGAAAAAGCCTTTACAGTGGCTCATAAGCCCTATGTGATCTGCCTACTTCAGTTCCCCAACCCCATTACCTCCCTAATCTCACATCTCTCCCTTTTATTCTGCTGCATCCACTTAGCCTCTTTGCTATTCCTTGAACATGACAAGAGCAATTTCATCCTTGACTTGTGCAGTGACTGTTCCCACTGCCTGGATCTCTCACATATCCACTTCCTTGAAGTCATTGCTCAGATATTGCCTTTCAATTTAGCCTATCAGACCACTCCTTCTAAAATTGCAATTGCCCATCCAGCTACCTGATTCTTCCTCATCTTGATCTATATTTTCTTTTTTCCCTAGCAAACATCACTAGTCAATATTCTATATTCTATATAACTTTTTTATGTTTATCATTTGTTATCCATCTACTCATTGCTAACACATAAGCTCCATGCTAGCAGATATTATTCACTGTTTTATTCACTGAGGTATCCCCAGGATCTTGAGCATTATCAGGCAAATAGGAGGACTCAATAGATTTTGTTGATTTAATGATGAGTGAGAAATTAAATGTGGTGTATTTATGAACACTGTTTCATACATCCCTGTGATGGTGGTGGCTGTAACTTAGGTGTCTTTTATAGTTTTCCTTAAGACTTTGTGCAGGCTTCATTCATTCACATGTTTATTGAATACCAATGAAATTTTTTGATGAATGTAAATAATTGTGAAAATAGGAGTTTTGCTAAGAATAAGCAAAATGAGCACAAAAGAGAAGAAAGTGCACTTTTGTCCAAAGGTAATTTGGGGAATGGCTTTGCTACCTTGGGCCCCTAAAGGAAAATGCTGTTATGCATCCTCTGGTAATGATGTGGGTAGACCACAGCAGGTCCAAACATTGTGAATTATTTTAAAGTATGATGTTTTAAATGTGGTATTTCTACACGTGGTTATAAAAGTCAAGTGTTTTGAGGCCAATTGTTTATTAATTACATGTTCTTTTTAGATGTTATAAGGACTACACCTTACGCCTCATCCCACATGACAGAGGATTACTTTGCCCCAAAGGAATGGGCCACAGCAGATCTGTCAACACAGGTTAACAATCCTAATTGATCTCTTAAGAAACAAACCTGCTGTCCTTGGTGCTGAGCCAACTGGACATCAAGCCTGACTGCATACTTAACTGCTGCCAACGAGCATTTCCTACCAGGGGCTGTTTTCGGTTTTTGAATCTCAAACTGATGTGAGAACAAACAAGCATTGGCCTGAGTGCATTCCTGCATCACAAGCAGTGATTTTCTGTGGTTAGTTTCTGGGCTGAGGGCTAAGGGGAGCCACACAAGATCTGCCAACAGTCTAAGCCCTGGCTTCCCAAGCAACTTCTCAAAAGGCTACGCACTGGTTAAGTGCAGCAACCAATATTGTGTGATGTATGTTGGGTGCTACTGTTTGTTTCTTGCTTTGGAAAATGTTACAATTTTTTCTAAGGCTCTAATCCTGAAAATGGGTGTTGTGAATGCATGCTAAGCTAAGGATGATGATTGGAGATTTCCTCATGGATATGCAGTGAGAGGTCAAGGGGTAATTACCAACCTCTGAAGTTGCCAAGTCATTTCCCATAATTAGGGTTAGTCTACTCCTCAAGAAGTAGGGATGTGAAGGAGGTAGTCAAGTCGTTCTCCCACTGCATTTATTTTACAACCTGCTGTCACTAACTACAACTTGGATGTGGAAGAGAAAGTGGAAATGAAAGAGTTGGACTTGGTTCTGGCATTGCAGCGCTCATCCTTGCTGCACTCGGAAACATTAGCTTCACTGACTCTGTGGTGGGTGGTCAGATAAAGGCCCAGTTGTTGTAGTGACAGAACCAGGATGATATGGACAGAGCAAGGACTTTAAGGTTGGACTGACCTAGGTTCAGACCTGTGGTTTTGACCAAGTTCTTCTTTGAGTCTCAATTCCTAGGTATAACATAGGTAATAATACATCTATCCTATAAATATTTGGGAGAATTACCTTTTCCAAAAGCATTAAAAACGTGGAGAACAATAATGAGCCCTTGGTCAAGCTTCCCATGACAGTAGTTTTTATTATTTTTAGCACAGAGGCAGTGATACAGCCATGGCCAGTTTTTCTCAGTGGTTAGAGTGTTGGACCTTGGAACAAAGAGTCGTGGGTTCGATTCCCAGTCAAGGGCACTTACCTTGGTTGCAGGTTTGATCCTCTGCTCCGTCTGGGTCATGTACAGGAGGCAACCAGTCTGGGTCATGTGCGGGAGGCAACCAGTCGATGTGTCTCTTTCATATTGATGAGTTTTTTTTCTCTCTCTCTCTCTCCCTCTCCTCCCTCCCTTCCACTCTCTCCCTAAAGATCAATGGAAATAATATCCTTGGGTGAAGATTAAAAAAAAAAGAGGCAGTGAAACAAAAAATTTACAGTAAATATTGTAAAATTATTTGTATTGTTTTTATTTACCTTCTTAATTCGGATTTGGACGTTTCTGGATAGGCTAATGATATTTTAAGAATGTTCAGGGCACCTTTCTTCACCTATCCTTGTGATATTCCCAAACAGTATATTGTTAAACTTGTTCTCTAGAAAAAACAAAAGGAGCCCTGACTTGTTTAATTTGTCAGCTTCTATGGTGTAAAAACTTCCACTATCACTAACTTCAGACTACCATATTTTTAGCAACCATCTCATGAAAGTTCTGAATATTGACAGCAGGCTCTTGTGAGCCTGTACAAGTCAACACGCCCTTGAGATATCCTAGCTACAGAGATAAGTTACCTGAGATTGGCATGTTTATTTTCTTGCCTCTGAACATGCAATTCCTGAGAAGCAGAAAGAGTAGGAATTCAAATCTGCTCACCTAGTTCTCTCACTCTTATTCTATTCTCTGTGCCTAAAATTGTCTGGGATCATAAAAGTGCATTGATAAATAGAAAGCAAGGGAATTATTTCCGTATGTGTTAGTAGTTTTATATTTAAGAGTGTAAAATTCTTCATTTCCCCACATACTAGCAATTGACAGTATCAGATTTAAATTTTGTTGTTTGTTAATATTCAGAAATAAAATCATACCTTATTGCTACAGTTTACATAACTTCAATAACTAATGTGAAATCAAAATTATATATCCTTTTTTGCCAGCATTAAGTGACATAAAAAAATATGTGTCTGTGTAAGCAGGGAATCAGTTTTAATCAAAAGTGAAATCTGAAGTAAGTCATTTAAACCTAAAAATACTTTGTTTGTAAAGGATCTGTGTTGTAAACTGTTTCTCTTTGTTGATAAGGAAAGCTAGGTTGCAGAATATTTATAACTCAGAGAGCTAAACAAAGAACATGCCTGATAAATAACCACATTGAGACAAAGACTGAGAACTTGGCTCTCCATAATTACTGTTGTCAGATTACTAGTACATGTGTGAGGGTTTTTCCTTTCAAACAGTTAAAGAGATAAAGACATTTTACTATTCAGTTATTTCACTTATCATGGATGCAGTAAAACTTTATGTTTGTCTGAATCATGAAATATGCTTAAAATTATGAAACATCATAAAGCATAACTGGTGTAAAACATAGTCATATTTCATGAATGCAACTTAAATAATTATAGCTGAAATTCAAAACCTCAACTATACTCCAAAGCTTTGAAATATTAAAACAGCTCCTGCATTTTGAGATGACTTCCTTAATAAGTTCTCTTTCTTTTACAAAATTTATAACAAAATGCTTTCATTAATATCAAAATTTAATTTTATAGTACTTGCTTAACTTTGAAACTAATGAGATTGAGCATCTTTTCAAATGTTTATTGAATTTCCTCCATGTGAAATTTCTGCTTGTTGCTTAATCAAGATGTTGGCATTTCCATTCGAATTGCAAGAATTCTTCATATATTCCAGATATCAATTCTATTTTGATTGTTTACATTTTAAATATCTTATTCCTTTGTGCCTTTAATTATTTTTATGAGAACTTTCCTTAAAATTATCCAAAAAGGAGCACTTATGAAATTTCATAGCTTAATTAATACATTTAATAGTAAAAGATAATGCTGTTCCCTTATGGTTGGGAATAAGGCAAGGCTAACTACTCTCCCCACTTCTATTAAACATCATATTTGAAGTACTAGTAAATGTAGCAAAGCAAGAAAAATAGATAAAAGCACACCATTAGAAATAAAATAAGTAAAACTGTGTTTATTCATACGCAACGTGATTGCCTATATAGGAAATACTGCAGAATTCACAAAAATGCTATGGAATAAGCAACAAGATTTTTAACAATTTAGGATACAAGATCAACATACAAACATCAAGTGTATTTGTATACTTTAGCAATAAGAAACAACACAAATTTAAACAACTGTACCATTGTAATAGCTTTTAAAAAGTGAAATATTTAGTATTAATTTAACAAAATATGTGTAGGACTTACATACAGACAACAGCTAAATGCTGATTTAAAAAATCAAAGATGATCTACATAAAGAGAGAGAGATTTTGTTTTTATGCCCTGGTAGTTTTAATAGAGTAAATATGTCCATTTATCCCAATTTGATCTATAATTATAACATGAGTGTACATAAAATTCCAGGATAGTCTCTTAGACATGGAAAGCTGATTCTAACATGTATATGGCCAAATAGATTGGTCTACTTTAAATGAGAAAAGGTTAGATTGTACTTGGTCCCTTGCAAGGAGAAGTCATTAAACCATTAATAGAATTAATATAATTAATAGATTTCATTTTCTTCAAGGGAGGAGGAAAAATACTGTTTCCCTTAAGGTTTGCTTTCTCCTTCAGATAGTGTTTCTAATAAAAAAGATTTACTGTCATCAAATTGATTTAATCAGTGGATTTAAATGGTGCTTGACATTCAACCTAGTGATTATGACTTTGCTATATTTATGTGTTTAGCTCATTTGCACTTGGTACGCTTATTAAACACAGCAAATACTTTGCAGCGAGGTCTGCTGAGCCCTTGCAAGCTGGTGAAAGTCTAGGACATGTTTTCCTTCTGCCCTCTTGAGCACCTCGCATTCTTTCTAAGGCGTAGAGTATACAGGTTTACACGTTTGTGAGTTGGAGATGAGCTTGCTTCCATTACTTCAAGAAAAACTTCCTATTTTGTTGTTTTTCCATCAAGAGTACTTCAGTTTGGGGAATTTTAATATATTCTGCAAGGGAGAGAAGAGAGATGCAAATTTATTTGTTGTTTCAGAAATGAACATAGCTCCGAGCTCACTAAGGCTTCCATTAGATAAGAAAGCACAATAGTGAGGCAGACAAGTGGCCAGAACATGAGGTGCTGATTTTAACCAGTCCCTCTTAAGTCCCACTCTCACACAAAGCCTTTCCTGATGGCACCAGCTTATACTGGAATTGCACAGTACCCTGCAATTTAAAACTGTCTTATATGGATTTAGAGAAGCTATTTTTAAATTGTTTTTAATAACTTAAACTTGTCTTTCTTGGGACTGGCGGTATGTTACTCACTTTGTGTGTGTGTGTGTCTCCCACAGACCATGTTGTAGCGAAAGCACTCGGTGGGTACCCGGTAGATACTTCCATTGCTTCTTTCCTGAAGAAGAAAGCTTGTCTGTTACCCACCATTGGCAGAAATATTAACAGTAGTGGATCCTCAAAATGTTAATTTGTTGACATTTAGGAAAGAAATATACTTGGTCTAGCTTGACCAAAGGTGCTGTCCTTTTGACCTACAGCATCCTCACAGTTGTGTTAAGAGAGCATAGCTGTCACTTTTGACTCCATGAAATACTACACTTTCACTGGCCTTATTGACTTTGCCTTGTTTTAATGGGAATATAAACAACTCTGAAAGATCCAATAATTTTGGCTCTTCCACAGAATCAATATATCCGACTGCTACTTTCCTCAGCTCACCAGCACTCAATTCCCCCAGCACAATAAGGAGAATAGAGAAGATATGTCTGAGAGCCTCGCTAACAAGAAAACATCTGCAGAGGCCATCAACAGACCCCTGAAAAGCACAGTGCTTTCTGTACAGCCTATCTCTTCCTCTCGCTCTACCTCCTTGTCCAGAACCCATGCAATTGTGGCTTCTGCCAGTCCCATTCTAATAATCCATTTTCAGTGTTGTTTTCTCTGGAAGTGTCATTGTCCTTCCTGAACTCTAGTCTCATAAGGCTGTGCAGCCCTGTAATCAGCCTGCATCTCTGTCTTACATCAGGGCTGCCTCTCCCTTTCCTGATGAGTGCTTCTGTCGAGTTCCCTGAAGTCTTACATTGTTACATAGGGGGTAACAAAAAGGGTTTAGTCCTGGTTGGGAATTCTAATGATGGCAGGAGGCCTGCTGTGGGCTGTGCTCTGAACTGAACATTTGTGTCTTTTCAAAATTCTAATGTTGAAGCTCCAGTCCCCAAAGTGATGGCACTGTGTGATCCCGATTGGAGCCAGCCTAGTGGCAAAGCTGACACACACAGTGTGACAGTCTGAGTGATGCTCTAAAGGATGAGAGTTCTTGATGACAGCCCTGTGTAGCAGGCGGCCAGCCCTGGAGCTTAGCCTACCTTTGAACTAACTGCTTGCTGTGCGGGAAAGTAATTCCTATATTGTTTACACTGTTTTGAATTGGGGTTTTCTATGACTCGAAGCTGAAACCATCACGGATACAGTTGGTTGAGCAAAGATGGGTTATTAGAGCTTCTGCTTTACCTACCTCCAAAGGTTCTAGTGAGAATGTGATGAAAGACATTCTTATACCAAAAATTGATTGGTCACCTGTGTGCTAAGAACAGTTCTAGGCAGTGGAGATATAATGGAGATAAGTTTCCCTGCCCTCATGAAGCTTATCTCAGGGAAGAGACAATATGAAAAAAAATTATGCATATAATTATTATTTTTCAATAAGTGCTTTGACAGGCAAGTCAAAGGAGCAATAAAACAGTATAAGTAGTCATAACTAATTTAGTGTATTTGCCCGGGCAGATTTCCCTGAAGGTCCAATTGTTCATCTGAGATCTGCAAAAGAGGGGAACGCTGGCTCTGAAAGCTTTAGGGTGTTCCAGGTGGAGACCCAGTGGCTGCGTGGAACCTCTAAAGATGGAAGGAGGAAGAACGCTGGCCTGGCTGGCAGGCGGTGAGTGAGGGGCGGTGTGCATCACCCACTTATGCAAATGGCCTGTTAAATAATTGGCACTTAGTGTGGGTTCAGTGACAGTAGCGCAGATGATTAAAACAAGATGATAGGAATTGTGGGTTTGCTTTACTAAGAATTACAGGAGAAAGCTGAAAATTGCTTCTAAGAGATTTAGATGATTAATATAGAACATCCATTGTAGGTTATTATAAAAGAGGAGACTGTGTTAGGGGAGCATTGCTAGTCTTTGAAACACATGTCATCCTAAACTGGACATGCTCAGGGCCACTGCCACAGCCATGGTCCTGGGCCTGATGGGCAAGGGGTCTGACAGAGATCTATGGTCCCACCGCCACCTCTTCATCCTGGATTTCTGGCCTTTTCTGCAGCATCGGCTCTAGCCTCACATCCGGGTTTTTTAGGATGTGATGGCATGTCACACAGAGCAGCCCCATCGCGTTGTAAACGTGCAGTGTAGACTATTTATGATGATGACATTCATACTTTTCTGCCTCAAAAGGATACCCTGATTTCTAAGAGCTTGTGAGTCCCACACGTGATCTAAAAAATGATGTGTTGGGAAGCGGAGAGCAGCTGGAGACTCAGGGGGAGGGAGCAAAAGGGAGGCTTGAAGGTGGGGGAGCGGGAGGGTCGTGTTTATTTTTAAGACACATATTCAGAGCATATTTCTTTTAAGTTGTGTGCCAAAATCCATCACTCTGTGTTTTTAGGTGCTGGCAGTTACAAAAACTGTAAAGTGATGGAGTGTTAATTTTTAATAAAGCCTCAGGAATAAATGCAATAGCTCATCCATGAAGGATGACTGTGTTTCTTTCACTTATGAAGAGACCTTGATAATATATTAATGAGCAGCATAATGCTCACCCTTCAAGGGTGACATGCTCCATATATATGCAAAAGCCACACCACCCCGTGCTGAACTTTGGATACTGTCCAAATGTCCTCCCTCTCTCCTGGTTGGGAGCCTGTCATATCTGTTTGCGAGGTGCTTGCTCTGGCACGGCTTAGACATAAATAATAGTGTCTGGAGGTTAAAGCACCCAGGCATATTCTCCTGATTGATCAATTAATCAATTTCAATTGATTACCAGACTGTCCTATTAATTCCATTACGATGTCTATAAAGGGAAGCCATAGCAATTAAACAAAAAGACATTTGATAGTGTTTGGGATAATTGAATTTGTAAATTTATTAGCTTTCAGTTATTTACTTCCAATATACATAATTTATATTTCATGTTAGTCTTTTAAATGGGAAAATGCCTATGGGATCATTTTAATTAAGGAGTAGATTTTGGTCTGCAATGGAGCCCTGAAAGCCCTAAGTTTGTAACTGGGTAATTTCTGTTTTCAAAGATGATGCATTCTGATTTTATTTGTATTGCTCAGAAGTCTCATTCGCAGGCACAGACCACATAGGGATGTTGGTTGAGGAAGAATGTACTGTGGGGTGAAGAAATGATGCCAACTGTAGCAATATACGTACATGAAATATGCACAGTGGTGGGAAGACAGAGCTTCCCTAAGATAAAGACAGAAAAGTTAAGACCCATCCTGGTGCTTGGCAGAGAAGGAGGAAGGGGATGTTGGAGAGGTATCAGGGCAGGGGTGGCAGGGGGCCCTGTGCTGGAAGTCTTGGAAGGCTCAGTTTGTATAGTGAACAGAGGCTCCGGTGACCCAACAGCACGGAGAAGGCTAGGTCTGGAGTTTAGAGGTCTTCTAAGTGGACCTGGAAGACAAACTTTCACCCTGCTGTAATTCATGAGTGCTGGGGACCCCTAGGAATACCCTCCATCATGACTAGTCCCTGATATATTATTTACATACTGGAGGCCTGGTGCACGGATTCGTACACAGGTGGAGTCCCTCAGCCTGGCCTGTGGGGATCAGTGGACCTCTGAGCCACCACAGCCCAGCCTTACCTGCCAGCTTGTGGGGGTAAGTTGGGGTGCATAGGGGGAGTATCTGTGAGAAAGGCTCATGCTGCTGCCCATGGGTCAGCTGAGCGGTGCTCCCACTGTGGGAGCACACTGACCACCAGGGGGCAGCTCCTGTGTTGAGCGTCTGCCCCCTGGTGGTCAGTGCACATCATAGCGACTGGACGAATGGCTGGTTGCTTAGGGTTTTATATATATAGATAGTCAAAGTGTTAGTGGATGCAGGCTTTTATGATGGAAGTTTACAAACTTTCATATTATAAATATATCTCTCTCTTCATGCCTGTGTTCACCTTGATTAGAAAATCTCCTTGTGACATGTTCAACTTTCTGAAGGAATTAAGTTGCTAATTAGTGAGAGTTGTAGTTTTTGAAACCCGTGGTGGCCATCTTTCCATGCCTGAAGCCTGTCTCTGGCTCTTACTGTTACAGTACCATGTCTATTTGGCTTTCCTGTAGCTTCCTCCAACTGTGTGACAGTATGATTCCCACCAGCTCCTGGGATCCCATGGGGTTAGACATGCTTGAAATGCAGAGCTTACCTACCCCCCTCTGAGTGTGTTTTTTCCTTCAAGTAGAATATGTTTTATTTGCCACTAATTCTTCTGAGTCCAGTGACTTCTGAATTTATATGGATTTCATTGGGTTAAATGTCCCAAGTTCATTTGTTTATTACTCATACTTTTTTCATTGCTACAGACACTCTGAAGTTATCATATTGATTCCTTGATTCTCTTCTCTGTTATTTCTGTTTATGGGTTACTTGGCATCTCCTCCATTGTTTCTTTCTTTTTCTACTTCATGCCAGTAAATTGGAAGAGCAGCATTTTATAGTGCAAGCTGGTCATTGTCCCTTGTTTTCTCAAATTTCATTTGAAATCTCTCTTTCTTATGTTGTCATCTCCTAGAAAACATATTCTACTCGGGCCCCATGAGGTAAACTCTGTTCCTTGCCAGGAGCTTTTCATTTTGGTGTCATAAGTCATGATCTGACTTCCCCTCTCCCAATACGCACACGCGCGCGCGCGCTCACACACATACACACACACAAACACAAACCAAAAAACAAAAACCATATGTTCTTTGACACTATCTCTGTAGCCCTTTGTTTATTATTACCTCATGACCTCAAGTTGGTTTTGAAGTCATGACCTTTAATCAGAAAAAAAAAGATGAAAAACTCACCTCTTGCCTTCAGCCTTTTTGTTTCTTGGGGAAAAGATAGACACCTTTCCCATTTTTAGTAGAATAATTTGTTTTTATATCATTCATATATGGACTTATCTGTGATAATGATAATTCAGTCAAAAAAATTTAACATGATTGTATTTAAAGAAATTTACATAATTAATGAATAGGAGATATAGGTTCCAGATGGGTAAGAATTGAGGCTAGAATATCCTCAATACATGGAGTTAGTCATATCTAATCCCTGTTGAATCTATTCTATCTGACTAATTTGTAAAGTCCTAGAAATCTCATTGAAAGATAACTTAAACCTTATTGATAATTGTACTTAGATGTTAACAAATACATTTGGTGGACATGGGGGTGTAGGGATGATGAAAGCTAGAGTGTGGGTGGATGAAATGGACAAATTAACCTCAGTGGAACAAAAATCCACCCGAACCCAGGAAGTTACTGGTTGGATTAAGCAACTAGGCTTGGATATGGGCAGAGAGCAGTGGGTTGTCATAATGCACTAGGTAGAACAGAAATTGTTATTAGCTCAGTTCTCTTTGAGGAACTAATGTACTCAGGGAAGAATGGGACTCCAGGATAATGCTAAAATAACCCCATCATTATGGGGCATAGAAATTCTGTGGGAGTTTATGTAAGGGAATTTGTTTGCCTCTTAGATGGATTTGTCAGCACCAGAAATCCAGGCATAGCAGTGATGGAAAGAGCTATAATTAGGAACATGAAAAAATATACACCAGTGCCATCGTATGAACAGATAGTTCCTCTGACATTAAAGCTATAAGCCAAGCAATGATGGACAATGTCAGAGACGGATGGAAAAGAGAGCTCCCAGAGCAGAGGGAGAGCAGGGGCTGCAGTGTTTTAAAATGTACCCAGGATATGTTTTAATCAGATGGCAGAAACAAAGACAACTACCTTTCTAAGAAGAGTTTATTACAATTCCTAAGAGGAGGCAGGACCCCATGACCCACAGGGCCACCAGGGGAAGCGCCTGGGTTAATTAAGAGGTAGAAGAAGCAAGTGAAAAGCATAGGTGTGGTTAGGTGCTGACATCCCTATTAAGCAGGAAGTGAACCACAGATGCTGGTGTTTGTGCAGGCTTGTAATATGATCTTCACTTTTGTATCTGCAAAAACCCATGGTGTAAAAAAAAGAGGTAAACCACTTGGTCCATTAATGTGACCCTGTGACACCAGATGCCAAATCATCAATGACAGAACCTCAAGAATGACTATTATATGCAATAACATGCGAATTAAGTGTCTGACAAACTTATGTGTCTTTGCAGATAAACCAGGAAAGGAAGGGCTTCTATATAAATCTGAGAGGATTTCTATAAAAGTGGCCCTGAAAAAAACTAAGACCCTCCCCGTGTTGAGAAAGGGAGAATATTTTAGTTATGATTGCAAACATGTGAATTAACAATGTTGACAAGATCTCTTAGTCTCTTATTTAATAAAGACTTTTTTTTTTTTTTAACCAACTGTGCCTCCTCTTGGATCAGTACATACTTTTTAAAAGTAGAGCCATCCTGGCACTAACTTAGTAATATCAAAATTAAGGCATTTCTCCCCTGAATACAAAGACAGAAAAAAGAAATTAAAAACACACACATCTTCTATATATATAAAAGGCTAAGTGTCCCTCCTACTGTCCGACTGGTCACTATGACGTGCACTGACCACCAGGGGGTAGATGCTCAATGCAGGAGCTGCCATGACATGCACTGGCTGGCACCACGGACCTGGCATCCACAAACCAACACTCGGCTTCCCCCAAGTGGGACACAGACCCCACCACCACCTCGGAGCAACAGCCCACCAAATCCCAGCCAATGCTGCCAAGACCCCATGGCCCAAAATGTGGCCCACAGCCCAGCCCAGAAACGGTTGCTGTGGGCACTGGGTAATGACTTCACGTAGCAACGCCTGGCTTCCATTCCCTAGTGACTAGCCTCCTTGGAGTTTCTTCAGTCCAAGAACACAGGTGAAAACATTTTACACTTTAACCAAATGTCTGTGAAGTGTTTTCCCATGCCTCATCTCATTTGATCCTCATAGAAGTCCTGGAGTAGGTAGATAGGAGACTCAGTGGAATCCTATTTTATTTTCATTAGCTGGAAAATGGAGATTTAGAAAGCTTAGAAACTTGACCCGACTGAAGAGAAGTAAGAAATGGTGGACTTTGCCCAGCCAGCATGGCTCAGTGGTTGAGCATCGACCTATGAACCAGGAGATCATGGTTTGATTCCTGGTCAGGGCATATGCCCAGGTTGCCAGTTGGATCCCCAGTGTGGGGTGTGCTAGAGGCAGCCAATCATTGATTTTCTCTCATCATTGATGTTTCTATCTCTCTAGCCCTCTCCCTTCCTCTCTGAAATCAATAAAAAATATATTTAAAAAGAAAAGAAATGGTGGACCTTGAAAATGACTTCAGGTTTTCTCACTGTGCAGAATATAGTCAAACACTGCTGCAGTTAAATACTTTACCCTTTGTTCTCCCTGCATGATCTACAATAATAATCTGCTTCATGTTGATATTTACTGCTGTGATGCTGACAATTACCTGAAAGAGAAGTTGGGGTGCTTCACTGGACTGGAAAAAGTTTAGCTACATCAGAAAGCAGTTCTAATTAAGCAAGTTTATTCTATATATATAAAAGGCTAAGTTGACTCGCACATGCATGATACATATAAAGCTCTTGCTGGCACCAATCACACACATGTGTTTCAATCTATCATTGTCTATCGAGAATTTGGTTGACACTTCTATTATAGAGAAGGGGAAAATAGCGATATTAAAATATTTTTTTTAATTAATTTCCTTTAAATGTGCACAGACTCGTGCACCAGGACACTAGTTTTTCTATAACTTGGTAAGCCTATCAGAACAGAATATGCCACCAAAAAAGATTATGCTTTTTTTTTTTTTTTTAAATAACAGGGTTAGTCATTCTTGTAGGTAGTGGTATTATCTAAACCATCTTAGATAGTTTTAAGTAATTATAAATTGGTAAACATGATGAATAAAATATGAATGAAAATTTTAGATTATAGGAATAAATCATGATAATATCTGTTATCTCTAAGGTAATGGAAAATTTTAACACAATCCCATTGAAAATGCTGGCTTTTCCTGGATACAAACAAATTACTTATAATGCTATAATTGAATAATAAATATCCAAGAATAGTTATAGAAACTCTGGTAAAGAAAACCAATATGGGGATGCTATAGATTGAATGTATCTCCCCAAAATTCATGTGTTGAAATTCTAACCCCCATTGTGATGGTATTAGAAGGTAGGGCCTTTGGGATGTGATTGGGTCATGAGGGTGGAGCCCTCATGAATGGGATTAGTGCCCTCAGACTCCAGAGAGCTCCCTTATCTTTCTGTCTTGTGAGGACAGCCATTTATGGACAAGAAAGTGGGTTTTCACATGACAGTGAATCTTATAGCACTTTGATCTAGGATTACCCAGCCTCCGGAACTGTGAGAAACAAATTTATGCTGTTTATAAACAACCCAATGTATAACAAAATATAGCAGCCTGAATGGACTAGACAGAGTGATAGTCACATCAAATATCAAAATATACTATGAAACCTATATAATTAAAATGGCATAGTTTTGGTTCCTGAACAGACAAAAAAAATCTAGGATACATAATCAAAATTCCAGAAATAGAAAAAAAATGCATTTGGAAGTTTTATATATAATAATGTAGCACATCAAATCAATTGCGAAAATAATAATTTTTAAAATACGTGTTGGGACAATTAGATTATTCTTTTTCTCACATCACATATTCAGCTAAGTTCCAAATAACATGGTTATTTAAATGTATACCAGTCTGATAACAGAAAGAAGACACCCCATCCACAGCAACACGTTTACATATTTCTTTTACAACAAAAGCAAGTTGACTTTTTATATACCCAAATGTAGTATCTTAGTGACTTTTTGATAAGGGACAGTTTTTGTGAATTTCAATTTCTTTCTGTTTTTAGAAATATAGAAAAATATGAAACCATTTGTGTTACCAAAAGGAAACATAAGCAAATTCCTTTATAATTTGGGAGTGGGGCGACCTGGAAAAGCCCTTCTACTATGATGGGCAGAGCTGATCCTTTCTGGGGGACCTAGAAAGGACTCTGTTCCTTATGTTTTCCAGCTTCTGGAGCTGCCTGCATTCCTTGGCTTGTGGCTGTGTCACTTTGACCTCCACTTCCATCTTCACATCTTCTCCTCTGACTTTGACTTTCCTGCCTCCCTCTTGTAAGAAGCCTTGGAACTTAAATTTGGCCCACCTGGATTACCTTCCCATCTCAAGATCCTTAAATTAATGATATCTGCAAATATTTTTTTCTTGCCATATAAAGTAACATATTCACAGCTTCTGAGAATTAGGACAAAGACATCTTTGGGAGGCCATCATTCTGCCTACCAGTATTCCCTCTGGTTCTTAAAGGTTCACCACTCTTCCATATGCCAAATACATTCACCGCATCCTCAGGTCACAGAAAATCTCAACTCGTTGTCACACCAACTCAAACTCCATACCTTCTTCAGAATCTTATGACCTGAAAATCCCCAATCTTATAAAAACCATCTGGATAAGTAAAGAACGATATTCTAGTTATGGTCCATAGTGTGTATTGGCGGGGGGGGTTGGGATTCTATTTATGAACTTATAAAACTGGAAAACAAGTTATCTACTTTCAAAATACAGTGATGGGGCAGTTTTAGACTTTTTATTTTAAAAAGGGAGAAAATGGAAAGAAAAGGGAGTCATCAATTTCAAACAATTTTGAAATTCATCTGGGCAAACTCCACTAGGTTTGAAGTCCTAGGAATAATCCTCTGTATTTTAAGTCTCTAGCCTCTGGCCTCAACGCCTCATCCTTAGAGTAATTCTTCCTGTTACATGAAGGGTAGCACATTTTTTCAGCTGACTAGTTTTAGCAGTCTGTGTCCTGCATTTAGGAATTGAACAGGAGATAGAACAGCCTTCTTTTATTTTGTCCTCTCTCCCTTTTGATCCAAGCTGGTAATGTTCCTGTTGGGATAAAATTCTCCAGAACCTTGTAGGTCTCCTATCTATGTCATGGAGATTCACTTCAGAAGATGAACATCTGCTGGAGAGTGTATCTCGGACAATATCATCTCTCTCCTGGCTTCTGCTGGGGTAATGACTGAGGGAATCTGAGTGACACATCGTAAGCACATATACATTCAGGAACATGGGTGGATCTCAAATGCATTGTGGTAAGTGAAAGAAGCCAGATAACATTCTGAAAAACAATAGGGATGGAGAACAGATCAGTGGTTGGCAAAGACTGCTGGGCAGGAGAAGGTTTGACTGAAAAATGTTACAAAGGAATTGGGGGGAGATTCCTCTGCATCTTGATTGGCTTAGTGCTTATACAACTCTATGTGTTAGTCAACATCAGAGAACTGATACCACAAGAGAGAAATTGACTGTATTTAAATGAAAAATAATAACAGAAAAATAAATGGGAGAAGTAGAAGAAGGGGATGTTTGAGTTCATATTAGATGACTTCACTTTCTTATAAAAAGATCTAAACAGTCCTAGCGGGTTTGGTTCAGTGGATAGAGCATTGTCCGGCAGACTAAGGGGTCCTGGGTTCGATTCTGGTCAAGAACACATACGTCTGTTGCAGGCTCGATCCCCGGCCCTGGTCCGGGCGTGTGTGGGAGGCAGTCAATCGATGTGTCTCACTTACATAGGTATTTCTCTTTGTCTCTCCCCTTCTCTTCCACTTTCTCTAAAAATCAATGGAAAAATACCCTTGGGTGAGGATTTACAACAACAAAAAGTTCCAAACTCAGAGAAAGTGAATATGAGGCGGAGAAAGAAGCATTTTTGTCTCAGGAAAACATAACTTGTAGTGATATCTTCTCTCTCTGCCTGGTTCATGTTTTTGGAGGAGGGCATATACCGTAGAGAAAATTCAGCACTGTTGTTTGATGTTTCCTTCAAGAAGCTCAGCTTCAAAGCTGGACCTTCATATCTGCAGCTTTAAAATAGAATTCAACAAAGCTAGGGTTAAACTCCCTATTCAAAATGCAGGGCATTTGCTGACTTTTAATGAATGAATGAATGAATGAATGAATGAATAACTTGGATATTACCTACAAGCTACTTGAGGATAAGGCCTGGGTCTGCCGCACTTTGATTTTCTCCAAGTTCCTATCACAGTCACCTGCTAATACTGCAGACCCTTGATATACCTACACTGACTGAATATATCTGTTAACATTCTCTCTTAGAAATGCAAATAACCTGCAGGCTTTGAGAATTTTTGTTTATTTCTTCATACTGTCTTATATTTTGTATATTTTTCTACAATAAGCATGCTTACTTTTTTAATTAGAAAAAAGAATAAGATTTATTTTGCAAAGGCAAGTACATTTGGGACAGTTGTTTCAACCTTATTGCTTTTCCTGAAACAATTGAGTTCAGTTGCATGAAGGGAGTTTTGATTTGGAGACAGTCCAACAAATTTGAGAACGAGGGTTTCTTTTGAGATGGGGCTTCTTGCAGTTAGAGAACGCTGGAGGTTTGATGAGAGGTAGGGCAAGATATAGATTTAGTGAGTTAGGTCAGTGGACCTAAGTGCAGACTATTGAACAACTTTGCCATGTTGGAAGTTCAGCATGGATTCAGAGCCCTCCACATGGATGACCTTATGCTAAAACGGCCATTGACCTTTAGGAAAATTATTCCCTGCATTTATAACATACTACTTTAAGAGCTGGCTATAAAATTTACATTTTAGAATGTATTTTCAAAACTCTACTTTTGCTTTTGCTTGAGTTTGAGGGAAGAAACAGATAACACCAAGACAAATGCCAGCATTGGGAGGCCAAATCACATTATATATCACCCAAAGAGAAAGCTCTCTTCTCTTTTCCCTTTTCAGCTGAAATCGGTGCAGATCTGGTTCTGTAGCATTCCATTTGGTGTGTATAATTCTGCCATAAACCATTTGTCTGCTCTCCATTTTCCTTTACTTGGGAGTAGGGTCTGTCAATGACAGAACAGCTAACTGGGATCCCCAGACAATGTGTAATCAAGATGGTTTCATGAACTTCCAAAATTTTTGATGATCTGTAAAGACATGTAGTTTCTCTGATGAGTCAGCATTGGATCTACTAATTGAAGCCCAAGGGAAGCATGTAAGTAATGCCTCACCAGACCACAGAGTCAGACATGGACAGAGAGTGATATTGCACAGTATAAATATCCCATGATGCACCAGAGAAATGAGAAAAGGACCAATTGCCATCTAAAAATATGTCTTCAGAACTCCCCAAACACTACGATGATTCGAGTGTGTTTCTTTTCAAAGACTGCAGAGAATCTGTGATGGGAAATGAACATTGTTAGAAGTTCCTAACCTTCTGTGTAGACAAAGGTTGCCAAGTTCCTATATAATAGCTTGATCATTTCCAGTCTCTTTTTATTTATCTTCAAATGCATTTCCTTATCTATGGAAAGTCTTCTGCCCTTGTCTCTTAGTAATTTTTGGTTGCCATGAGATTGAGGTTTCCATGACTGTTATCTGATCCTGGTAGATCCTTTACCCTAGTGTGAGAGAAACTTTTAATCAGCAACTTTCTAGGTTGACTCAATCTTTTACTACCCTGAGAATCCATCATAGTGGACACGAGACAAGGGAATGTCATAATTATCAGGCTTGTCCAGGGAAAGGAAGCAGGAAGGACCATACAAATACAAAGGAGGGAGCAGAATTGTGATGGCAGAATGCTGAGAAAAGCTTCATAAAATAAGAAGGCAAACGTGAAAAGGAATGGAGGCTTTCAAGTCTTTCTGAAAGCTTGCTGAAAGTGTACCTTTTGAAAATATTGTATTTTTTTAATAAAGGGGATCCGAGAATGAGGCTGTTATCAGAGGGGGCAATTAGGGTACCTTTTAAAAAATTTTATTGATTTTTAGAGAGAGAGGATGGGGGAGGGAAAGAGGGAGGAAGGGAGAGAGAGAGCATTAATGTGAGAATGAAACATCCATTGGCTGCCTCCTGTAGGCCCCTATGAAGGATGGAGCTATAAACCTGGAATGTGCCCTGATTGGGAATCAAATGGCAACCTTGTGGTGCATGCGATGACACCTAACCAACTGAGCCACACAGGCCAGGGCTGAAGAAATTCTTAATCAGCAATAGTTGGGGAGAGGGGAAGACTGGTGGAAAATGAGAATAGAGTAAGCACAAGTTCTCTTTACAAGTAATTATATAGCAGTTGGAATGATGAGAGCAGGAAAGGATCTGAAATCATGATCACCTGTGTGGCTTGATCAGCCTCACCCCTCTAGTTCCCAGTTTCTTCCTCTGTAAAGTGAGTGCAGCAGGTGATGTCGAGGGAATTAACACTCTGACATTTCTATTATCTATAGTTCTATTACAGCGATTTCCAATTTTTTAAATTAAATTTATTGGGGTGACATTGGTTCACAAAACCATACAGGTTTCAAGTGTATCATCTACACATTGCATTGTGTTCCTATCCCCCCCAAGAAAAGTATCTTTCCATCCCCAGTCCCCATATCCCCCCCTTGCCCACTTCCACTTAGCACCCACCCCACTTCCCTATGACTATCATCACACTCCTGTCTGTGCCTATGTGTTATGTATGTATGTATATGTGTGTGTGTGTGTGTGTGTGTGTGTGTGTATGGGCTAATCAATCTCTTCACCTTTTTTCACTGAGTCCCCTCCCCCTCTCCTTTGACAGCTGTCAGTCTGTTCCATGTATCCATGTCAATGTTTCTTTTTTTGGTGGGGGGAGGAGTTGGGGGAGGAAGGAAAAAGGGAAAGGCAGAGGCGTGTTCCCTGGAGGGAGCGCACCAATGCCAATGTTTCTATTTTGTTCTCATGACAGCAATTTTCAACCAGGGTGTCACGGCACACCAATGTGCTGCAAGAATTTTTAAAACATGACTATTTAGTCAGGGGCATTAATCTCTTTTCCCTTAGGTTGTCAAATTTTAAAAAAGGACATTGGTCAATACAACTGTAGCCATCCAGTGTGAATAAGTCAAAATTATACCTATTTTTTGTCAGATCAGCAAAAATATATTTTTGGTGTGCCACAGAATTTTAATAATTTATGTGTGCCATGAGATGAAAAGGGTTGATAATCGATGTTCTATGAGCATGCTAGATTTGCATATATGAATTTTCTTCCTTTTTCCTGCTTCATTGGTTAAAGAAAATGGAAGTTAACCTCCAGGGAAGACTGGTTGGCTGTTGTAGATCCTAAAGGACCATATGTTCAACTTGATTCAAAGAAATAAGCACTTATTGAATGTCTAATACCCACTGAACGAGTAATATGTTAAAGACTCTAATAGGATTCACAAGAAAAATATGGCCCAACCTTATTTTTTTGATAAAGAACTAATAATCTAATTTTTCTTTTGTGAGAAAAAAAAAGTTAATGAGGAGTCTTGAGCTCTAATAAGATTCAGAACAAAATATAGCCAAACTGTAAATTAGATCACCCACTAGAATTTTTAGGAGAGATGTATTGGGCATCCCTCAGGTTTGTAGTAAACATGATTCTTACCTCGGTTTAGTGAGTCAGGGCCCCCAGAATTTGGAGTCCAAGGGGACAGAAAGTCAGGAGAGCAAGAGTGGGTTTACCACTGTGCCTTGAAGTGCTTGTGAATATAACAGCTGAGTTTATCTCATTGGTAAAACCCACTTTAACTTTCTCCATTGATTCATCCTCAATTCTGTGTCTGCCTCCCCCACCTCAGCTCCCAGTGTGGACATCTGTTAGAAATTCTGCGTTGAAGACATACAGTAGTGCCTTGGTAACATAAGTTCTGTCATTTGGCCTCAGATACGTTCATCCAATTAAGGGCTCAACTATCTCATACTATTGCTTACATCTTATTTATAGGACTGACATTCTTTGCCATACACAGAGAAGATAGAATGAGGTTTAATATTTAGAATTGCTATTAAATTAGTTCTTTAATTTCAGATATACATATGCATTTCCATGTTGGGGAAAAAGTGGGAATTTCTTTCAAAATGTAATTGGGAAAATCCTCAAGTCAGATGCTTAGATGAAAGCCTGGCTCTTTGAAAGTGAACCAAAGAGAGCATGAAATTCTCTTTCTTCCTAAGTCACAGAGAAGGTACCAGGTATGCAGTAGTGCGTGGTGGGGAGGTAGAGGTTACTGCTCATTATGACCTACTTCTGGTACTGTCCTGCAAAATAAAATTGTCCTGTGTCTGCACTAAAAATACAACAGGGTGTTCAGAGCACTCAAGAATTAAGAAAGGTTTTGGATGCTAGTTATTCTTCTATCCCTTGAGAAGTACACTATTCTGTGTTGAACTACAAGGAGTCATAGAGAAGGATTTTATAGATGAGTATTGTAGATAAAAAAAGAAGTGACTTAATAAAGAGCAAAGTAAAAGATATTGATATGGTTAAAATAAAATAAAGTGGTGACCAGGGTTCAAAATCAGTCAAGCAGACAACACCATTAAAGCCACATAAAACTAAAGCTAGCTTACTTTATGAACATAAGTGAAATTTAACTTAGGCTATTTCTGGTAAATGCCTCTGATAATCATGATAGAAAGTTAAGTCATCTTCCTAAATTGGGATAAGAGTCACTGTAACCAACCAACCCCCCCCACCCCCGCCCCCGTCTGGAAACCCCCATTGTAATAACCAATTATCATAAAGATTAAACAACTTCTTTATTTTCACTTTTTAAGCCACCCTATAATATCATGGTTCTGAGCTTCATGTCACTTTTGGTTGTGAAGACTCCCAGTTTATGAACTGTTATTTTTTTTAACAATAAGCTTTTACTAAATACTATTTTACTAATATGGTTTTAATTTTTAGTACTTCTGGATTTTTACAACATTCACTTATATCCTCTTTGAATTTAGCTGCCCCTACTTGTCACCCTTTGGCAGGGCATCCCTATATGAATTTATTTTCCACAGGAAATCATTTCAATATATATATATATATATATTCTTTAAATTTTGAACTGAGACAAAGGTGGTCAGTAATTCATTGAACTGAAAGAATAATTACAGTCAAGGCTTCAATGAGCACCAATTCATGTGAGAACCTAAATTGTAAGGAAGCAGGAAATGGAAGTTGATGACTTGTGGCTGCAGAGAGGAGAGCCTAGCAGATATTGAGGGTGGCAAGAGCTGGTAAACAGATGCTTCCATTCAGCTTGAAGGCACTTGAAAAAAAGTTGATTCTCTTAAATATTCAAACTCCTTTTGCAATCAATTCTTATACCAAGCCTTTATAGCTTTTAGTCATGCCCCTGTCTAAAATAGAATGATAATTGTTCTTTCTATTCTTTCTTGGATGAGAATTCTTGAGGTCTCCATAGTATTTCTGCTCATCTTTGCACTCCATGATATTCATCACGATTTCTTACTTGAAATAAAATTAATTCAGAATTGATGTGTGTCAAAATCTGTGAACAATTTGAGATTTTGCCCTACTTACAAGCTAATAACTTAACATGCTACAGTTTCAGGGATACTGGCAGAAGACACAAGATTTTTAGGTGAAAGACAAAGGACAAGTTACTACAGCAGTAGCCGTCACCTCATTATCATCCATTTGCTTTGGTTTCCTGAGCCCCAGTTCCCATAAGGCAACACCATGAGGGCCAGGTGACTTTTGCATATACAGTATGCTATATTGTAGAAGAGGAATCCCAACTTAAGAAAACCCAAATCTTCTATAATGGACAATAATTCTGCCTGAACTTTGCACCAGAGAGACACATTATATTTATTACTAGAGGCCCGGTGCATGGATTTGTGCACCAGGGGGGTTCCTCAGCCTGGACTGCAAGGATCTGGCCGAAACTGGCTCTCTGACATCCCCCAGGGGTCCTGGATTGCAAGAGGGCAGTTCTTGGATGATGCACCCTGGAATCGGGCCCACTAGAGAACCGCAGCTGCCAAGTCACTGCAGCTTGGCAGCTCCTGCATTGAGCATCTGCCCCCTGGTGATCATGGCACATCATAGCTACTGGTTCGATGGTCAAACGGTTGGATGGTCACTTAGAAGACCCATGGAAAATTGTCTTCTACCAGGATGAATCACTTAGGCTCAACATTTTTTTTCAGTAACAAACTAGTAAAAAAAACAAGACCTGATCATTAGAACCTCATTGGAACTGGAGTGTTTCATATGGATGACATTTTCATATACCTGAAGCTTATACTTACAAGTAACAAAATTTGAAATGATAAATCTTTGTGATGGAAACATTCCAAAAATCTATGACACCTTCTTGTGTTGTATTAAACCCATTACCTACACCAAGTAAAAACCACTAATTTCACCAATGAAGACCCACTGCTACCATTTGGAAGAGCATTCTTGGTTAAGGAAAAAGACTTCCCTTAGTGCATAGAGTGAAAGTCACCAGCCGAGATGTGCACACTCATTGTGCACTGGCATACAGTATAGGTTACCGGCCTCAGGATAAGGGCTTCCTAGTAATTCTGGTTTTATAGCTGAGGAAACAGAGGCACAGAGAAGTTACAGAACGTACTCAGGGCCACATAGGTAGGAAATGGCAGACCTAGTTCAGTCAACATCTACTTCTGTTCTCTGCTATAATTCACTGCTGGGTTCTACTGCACATGTAATACCCCCCCACACCCCCAGATTCTTTCTCTACCAAGTAGTTGATTTCCATTACGTACTTCTTTTATGGGTCTCCTTTTCCTGCTTCTACGAGTAAGCAAATTGAAATTCTCTAGGAGCTGAAAATCCAGATATATGAGTTCTTTGAGCTTTGTGCTTTTAAATAGTAGTCAGTGGGGCTGAATGAAAGAGTGGGGCCTGGTGGTTCTGGGACCTTTTAAAAGCTGCCTCCAGCATTCTTATGGGCTGTGGAAATCTGTCCTCTCCATCAGTGGTTTGTGACTGTGTTTAATTTTAGGGTTAACAAAGGGGAGAATGGAAGCAGGTGATGGCTGGGTTGCGCTTGATGGCTCTGGCTCCATTCGGGAGCACGTTTCTGTGGTGACTGGCCGGTATTGTGTAGGGATGATTATTAATTCCAACTATCAGCAGGGCCTGAGTCAGATTAATCTCCATATGGCAGGGCGACGCAAGAGATCCCAGCGTAACCATCGATACACAGAGGTCCCAACCTTATCTACATGTTGGCATGGAGCGTGTCGGTTTCTAATTCTTCTCTGGGAACATATCATTTGATTCATGTGTGAAAGATCAGCGAGGGAGGAGTATAAATCCCACTTTTGTTCAGCTTTCTGGGCAGTTTGAGCCTGCTAATTTCTGCAGTATGCATGATGGATAACAGAATGGCAACCTCTCAGATTTACAGTCTCTCCTTGGAGTAAAAAATTAGGCAGGCCACCGTTTATTAACATTTCAAAGACATAGACCCATGTTCTGGTTAGCACTACAGGTTAAGAGAATTTTGATGAGTGAAAAGCCCTTCTAATTTTTTTTTAAACCAAAGCCATTCATTTAGGAACATACATAAGCATATGTGAGTGGTGGAAAGTGTGTTTTTAATCGATTCCCCTTGAATCCACATGGATTACTCTTTCACATCATTCAAGTCCATGGTCAAATGGTTCTTTCATTTCACAGGTCTTCCCCAACCACATTATATAAAACAGGACTCCTCCTCATCCCATGACACTCTCTCTTACCAGTACTTCCTCCTACCTTCTTCATGTACCTTCATAGACGTTATCACCACCTCACACACAATTATGTGGTGGATGTGTGACTCCCTCACACAGAATTTAAGCTCCATGAGAGCAAGGACTTTTTCTCAGTCTAGGTTACATCCTTAAAGCCTAGAACAATGGCTGGCGCACAGTAGGGATTCAATAAAGATTTGATAGGAAAATGAAATGTTTCCAAAGTTTCTTCTTCTCTTTTCAGTGGCAGTAGGGAAATTGTAGTTAATTCCATTCAACATTCAAAGGGAAGGACTTTAATTTGTACAGTTTTGTTGGCAAAGAATATTTCATTTCCCTGCTATTAGACCTTGTCCTGGAATGACTCCATGCTGCTGAATTGCAAATGGTCCTGCTTTCACTTGGAAGAAGCAGCAAAATTGTGTGGTAGCAACTAAATTTTTCCTTTTAACATATAATTTGCTATCTATTGAATAAGTAGATTATCCTTAATAGGAAGACACAAATAATAGGCATTTTGATTAAGACAAGTTGGAGAAAGGCCAAAAGATAATAAAAGCAAGGAAAAAAATAGCGTGTCCTCCTTAAATTAAATAAATTGAGTATATAATGAGAACGTTTAAATTAGTTACCAATGGCCCCCTGAATGAAGCATTAGTAATGTTTGTTATTGGAAGTCTGCAGCACCTAAAATAAATTATTCTATTTTTTTTTTTTTTAGAGCTTGATTTAACCAGTAGCCATCATGATAACAGAAAACCTTTCAGGAAGAAGGTTATTATGAGCAAAGTATACAGTATTTGCCCAACAATTCTTAGATATTGCTAATGTCAAACACTCATTTTCCACAATATACTATTTTTCCAGAGCCACCGGCCTTTAATTCCTTTTAAGTCTCTGGTAGAAATTGAAAAATTTTCACTTTGGCTGAATTCTAAAATTCAGCAAGGAAAGGACTTTCAGCAGGTTCCAGTGTCTTCATATTTCGCTTCCATGTGTGGTGGAGTCCAAAGTGGGGCAAGTATTTAGTGCCTGCTTGCCATTCAGAGTAAGGGTCACCCACATTTCAGGAGGTCATTGTCAAAGGCTATTTCTGCATAAGAGTCTGTTGGTCATATCTACCCAAATCCCTTGCCTTTCCTCTTACTTGTAAAGCTCTTCTCTTTTTCCTCACTTAATCCTCAACCCACTGACTATCCCCACCCCATCCCTTAAAAAAATCAAACAAAATAAACCACAACTCAGTTCTGCTTCCCTTGGGAGAACCTGACTGTTTACTGTAGTTCATGAGTCTGAACACTCACTGTCATATAAAACTATAATAAAGGTGATGGTGATGATAATGATGATCAATATTTGGGGACTTTTATAATGTGCTAGGAGTAAGCTTTATTTGTTATCTCATTTAATCCTTTCAATACCCTGTGAGGTAGACACTACCAGTATCCAGGATTTGGTAGGTGAGGATTAGAAGGATTAGTTAATGCCTGAGGCTATTTGCTCTATAGAAGTTAAGGTCTTCAAACCTAGGGAGTTCCCACTACACAGAATTTATGTCCATGCTGCCTTATAATTGTCGTTGTCTCATGTCTCATTTTTGCCTGCCTTCTAGAATATTTAAGCTCAAGGAAAATGAGATGAGTTGCCCAAAGAAGGGCCTGTGTTTCCTAACAATTGCTCCCTGGCTTTTCTCTCTATACCATTATTGAGCAACTGCAAAAGACATGGAAGATACTGGTAAGGGCTTGTCCCCTGACCCCTGGATCTAGAGTCCAGTGCAAATGAAATGTCAACAAAGCAAGGTAAAATAGTTAGCAATATTTTAAGAGTTCACAGAAGGCAGCGGAGTTCAGGACAAGCTTCTCAGAACAAGATAAACTCAGTTGGGAATTAAGGGTTGGGAAAGATTTTGACAAGAGGAAAAGATGGAAAAGGGTTTCTAGACTCCAGCAGGATAGAAGTGGCAAAACCAAAGCCATGCTTGGGATCCGTGTGAATATGTGGCTGGAGGGAAGACCTCTTGGAATAGTGGGAAGAAAATCCCCTCTGCCGGAGATCCATGCACAGAGGGAACAAGCCTAAGAAATCTGGCAAATGCAAGTTACGAAGGTTTGAGGGCCCGAAGATGATGTGATAGAGGTGATTCATGAACATTTGTCTGAGTGTGGTTGAGAAGTTGAACTTGGGCAGAAGCTGGAAGCGGGCCAACCCATTTAGAGAGTACTTGAGTCTGATTACCTCAGCGTTCCCACATGTTGATAATGAAATCAGGATCCTATGATTCAGAGAAATAAGATTTAATTTTTTATTCAAACCGTTTCCTGGTAAATGGAAAGAGGGCATTTGTGAGGGGTGATGTATTAGACATGGAGATGTTCTGCTTAGATTCCCCTTCAGGGAGAGACTTGGTCATCAGGCAGCTTCCAGCTCTCAACATGGTCAAGATCTGTGTCAGTGGATGGGAGATACTCAGAACATGCCTTCTGGTGACTAAGCAAAGCAGGGTAGATGGTCTGGCAATATCTATCTGATGCTGGTCAATCTGATGAACAATACTTGCCCTTGGCCTCCCAGTTGGGTAGGTTTCAACTTTGTGGAATCTGCATTAGAATTCAACTTTTCCTTCTCCTCAATTCTGTTTTCACCCTTCCCTTTTATGTGTTGATCCCTAACAAATACCTTGCTACAAGGTTCCCTCATGACATCAATTTCCAGAGAACCCAACCTGTGACAAGGAGGCAGCAAGGACACAGATCAGGAGAAGGCAATCCATAGCTGTGTGTATGATACTGGAGCAGGTGACACTCACCTGCTTTTTACATGGGAGGCATGTAGAATTAAATATCTGATTGAAAAGAGGGTCAGGGAATTGTTTAAATCGCTTTTGCATAGGCCTTTTATAGAATTCATAGAATAACTTCCACATCAGAGATATGGTAGCAGGTGAAAGGTTGTGCTTATGACTCTATGGAAGTGTGGGAGTTGGTCCTGAAGCCTTTCCCAACCCCCACGCTACCTCTTGCTCCTGCCAAGAGCTTCTTTTCCATTCCTTTAAAGGAAGGCAGCTACTCTTGTTATTACTCCTTGTCAAATAAGGATGGACTGAGTTATTATGCTCCATATCAAACAACTCCCAAACCTTAGTAACAGAAAAATGGAGATTTCATTCTCTCTTAGAACCCATGTTCCTAGCAGGTGCCTGGGGACTCTGCTCTTACTCTGTCCAGGTTCTGTAATCCAGGACCTTGTTGGGCAAATTCACAGTACTATAGACCTCTTCACTCAACTATTCTCTTTGCTATACACCAGGCTGGTAGCCATGGCAGAGGGAATGAAGGGGTTCTGGAAGGTCTCACATTCAAATTAAATGCTTTCACCTGGAAATGGCACACATGATTTCCACTCACAGCCAGAAGTAGTCACCTGGACTCACACAGTGCAGTCCTATCATGAGCCCAGAAGAGGAGGGACCTAGTAATATTTGGTGGGAACCACAAATAGCTAAAACATTTTCATTTTCTCTTTCCTTTTCTTTAATATTCTACTTCTATTATTCTCCACTTAGCTGCCTATACGTTAAACTTGCCATCACACCCAGAGACTGCTGAGGGTTTTTAATTATTTGCAGTGATTGAGAATCATTGAGATGAGACTTCCCTCTCTGCCTAAAATAGGGTCTTGTGTGTGCATGTGACATTTCTTTACAATACAAAGTGGGGTTTAAAAAGACTATTTCTTTGTAGAATTAAGTTATGCATTTGTATAGCAACACAAAAGGAGGGAGGGAGAGAGTTGGGTAGAGAGGAAAGATATAATGGAAATCCCATTTTGGTGTTCATTATAATGTCACTCCTACAGCAGAATTACCTTGTATCCCTGACAAAGATTAAAGGTTTTACTTCTCCTGGTTATCAGCAACAACTTCTCTCATTAACCACTCATCTCACCACTTACAGAACCATTTATCCAAATGTATACATAAAATTAAAAATAAATAAATGAACTAATTTATAATTGCACACTGGCATAGACAGGTAAGCTGATAGTATGGGAGAAATGCTAGGAAAAATGAAAAATAATATTAAACCCATATTTCACAAGGCACAGGAGATTTCTCATTAGCTCATCCATCTCATTATCTTTCCAGAAGACATTTCAATATTCACTTTTACAAAGACAGCTTTTATAGGTTTTTCTTTTTCTTGTTTATATGTAATCCAAGTTTCTAGAGAGAAAATATACATGTTTTCTAGAAATGTTCACCATACCTTTACCTATAATGTTGACTCGAAGTAGGGATTAGGAAAGTGTGTTCTGGAAAGACCAGCAATCTAATTCCTTCAAAATCACTAACGATAGGACAAAAGAGAAAATGCTTGAATTGTCATTAGAACGATTCAGGTTAGCGTATCAAAGGCATTTTTTGACTGATAAAGATTAATGTGCATTGGAGTAATTTAATGATAACAATAAGCAATACCATATATTGTGAACCTGTGCTTACTCTATTTCTGACAGTGTGTTGAATACACACACACACACACACACACACACACACACATTATTTCTAATCTTACTGATTCCATGCTGTGGGCATACATTAATATCCCAGTGTCCAATAAACAAAGGATGAGAAAGTTTGAATAACTTGCGCAAGGCTACAAAGACAAAATGAAGTAGCAGAAACAAGATGCAAATCTAAGTCTAAGAAAATCTCAACTAAGTGGGTACAATTTATCTTTTAATTTTGATGAGGATGGTAGCAATAATGATGCCAGTAGATAAGTTATTGAGCGCCTACTAGATGCCAGCCTCTTCCATAAGCACTATAGAAGCATTAAGTCATTTAATCCTCAAAAACTTTTCTGTGAAGTGAGTGCTAATACACCATTTTGTAGATGAAGAAACTGATGCAAAACTAAGAGAAGTTAAGGTAGTAGAGGTCGCTGTTAGGTAACCTGGGCTGACTTCAAATAATCTCACCCAGAGAGGACAGAGCATGGGGCAAACTTACAGAACTGTAGTTCTCTCTGCCCACGTGTCCTCTTTGCCATTCACAGCCAATACCATGGACCACAGAATATGGTGAAAGATGCTGGTTAAGCATGTCAACTCTGGATTCAGACTGAGTTCTAATCATAGTTGGATGGTTTTGGCGGCAAGTTCTTGCATTATTTTCCTTGTGCTGCCATTACCACCAACTGGCTTAAAAGAGCAGAAATATATTGTGTCCTAGTTCAGGAGGCCAGATGTCCAGAAGCAGGGTGTAGGTGGGACAGTGCTTCTTCTGAAGGTGCTGGGGCAAGAGCTGTGTCAGGCCCCTCTCCTAGCTTCTGGTGGTTGCCCCAAATCCTTGACATTCCTTGGCCTGTTGACATATCTCTCCAAACTCCACCTCTGTCTTCACATGGAGTTCTGTGTGCCTCTGTTTTTCCATATTTTTTCTTCTAATTAGGAAACCAGTCACTTTGGATTTGGAGCTCACCCTAATTAAGTATGACCTCATCTTAACTTGATTACATCTTTAAAGATTCTTTTTCCAAGTAAGGTCACATTCACAGGTACAGGGTGGATATGAATTTTTCAGGGAACACTCTTCAACCCAGTACAGTCCCTAAAATGTTCAGTTATTTTCATGAGTAAAATGGGGATTGAAATTGCACTTATGCAACAGGCTTGTTGTGAGATTTAATATACAAAAATAAAATTAAGAATAGAGCTTAGCACAGAGCAAGTGTTATTCAAGTGATAACTATTTTAATTACAAGTCTAACTTTTACTGGAAACTTGATAGAATCAAGAGTTATGTTAGGCCTAGTCTTGTTAAAAATTGCATCTCCCCTAGCCCTTGTATTTTTCTGTAAATTAATAGAGCTCGTGGCTAAAACTGGTACTTATAGAACTTGGTTTCATTTCAGCAAGGCAGGCTTTGATCCTGATCAATGCAACAACAGAGTAAGATCAATATACAAGTCATTCTTTATATAGTGACAGAAAATGCTGCCTTTTGGAGGGAGAGTATTCTCCTTGCCTTTTCTTTTAGTTTATTATCTTTCCCATTTTCTCTGTCAGGATTTTGCATCTAGTGAGATATGTGCAGGATATCAAAGGGAACTTTTACTGTGGCCTGGGCATAAGAAATTATCAGACTGAGACAACAAATAAGTGAATTCAGACAACAATTGCAGCTGCTGCTATGAGTGAAATGAGATTTCACTTTGGGACTCGCTAGCCACCCGGCCCTGAAACAAATTAAAATAAGATTACTTGACAGTCTAGAGCAGTGGTTCTCAACCTTGGCTGCACTTTTTGTTTCTTTGTTATGAGGTGGGGCCACATCATTAGTAACAAAGAAACAGAATTTCCGGAGGACGAGGCCCAGAAATCAGGATTTTAAAAAGATTCCCAGGTGATTCTAATGTGCAGCCAAGGTTGAGAACCGCTGGTCTAGAGGTTTATATGTTTTTAAAATAAATCCTATAGTCTGCTGCTGACTCTGCTTAGTATTTCTTAATAAGCCCATTGGATGCTATCACTTGATTGAGTCAATGTTTATTTTCAATCATAGTTCTTGGCACTAGAGGGTGACTTAGAGTTTCCAGGATCACCTTCTCATTTTGTTGTTGAGGAATATTTATCTACTTGTGGTATTAACTTGGATTTGTAATGGGCTGTGACATATAAAATTCTTCCTTTATCCCTTGGCCAACCCTCCCATACTTTGGTTTTTGTGGTTATTGTTTTTTAATTTTTATTGAATTTATTGGGGTGACAGTGGTTAATAAAATTATATCAGTTTCAAGTGTACAATTTTATAATACATCATATGTATATTGTATTGTGTATTCAGCATCCCAAGTCAAGTCTCCTTCAGTCACCATTTATCCTCCCTTTAACCTCTTCTACCCCCCCAATCCTCCTATTCCTCTGGTAACCACACTGTTGTCTGTGTCTATGAGTCTTATTTTTAGTTTTTTGTTTGTTTAATCCCTTCCCTTTTTTCACTCACCCCCATAATCTCCTTCCTTATGACAGCTGTCAGTATGTCCTTTGTATCTGTGATTCTATTTCTATTTTGTTTATTAGCTTATTTTATTCATTAGATTCCACATATAAGTGAAATCATATGTTATTTGTCTTCTCTGACTGGGTTATTTCACTTAGTGTAATACTACCCATTCATGTTGTTGCAAAATGTAAGATTTCATTCTTTTTTTTTTCAGCTGAAGAGTATTCCCTTGTGTAAATGCACAACAGCTTTTTTATCCATTCATCTATTGATGGGTACCTGGGCTGCTTACAAATCTTGGCTATTGTAAATAATGCTGCAATGAACATTGTTAGTGTTTTGATTTCTTTGATTCTCAGAAATGGAATGGTTGGGCCACAAGGCAGTACCATTTTTTAATTTTTGAGGAATCTTCATATCATTTTCCATGGGCTGTACCAATCTGCATCCCCAACAGTATGCCATGGTCCCCTTTTCTCCACATCCTGGCCAGCACTTATTGTTTGTTGATTTATTGATAATAGCCATTTTGACAGGTGATAGGTGTTATCTCATTGCACATTTCCTTGATGACTAGTGTCATTGAGCATCTTTTCATATGTCCACTGGCCGTCAGTATTAAAGTTCCCAGTTATTAGGGAGTTGAAGAACTGTGCTGCGGGTCTGTATGTTGATGGTCACCGCCCAGAATACTTGAGACACTCTGAGTCTGCTTTAACCTGAATATGCAGAATGATCCCTGAAAACAAAAGTCTGGCTCAACAGAAAAAGGAAGAGTCACAGAAAATGAAAACAAATTTAAAAACTGCTGCCCATTAATTACTGTCTGTGGGGTCTGGAGAGAGTTAAAGGAATTCAAGCTCAGTGCAGTTTTCGAGTGTTTAAGTTTTAGCTAAACCTTGCTGAGCTACAGTTCTTTTGGGTTCACATCAATTAAAATTTTCAAGTTTATAAAATTGGTTGTGCAAGCTCTCATTTTGTTCGAGGTGACTTTATTTTCAGTATTAGTTTTGCATAAAGAGATAAAATTATTCTGCAAATAACTTTAAAGATTCATTTTTCTTTGGTGAATTTGAATTTTTGGTGACTGCATATTTTGTTAGGACTCCCCTTAGCACTGGGTATGCTTGGTGAAGGCTTTGACTTTCTCAGAAAGTTCTCAGTAAGTATTTTCATTTTCACTAGTCATTCCCAGGGTAAGGGAATGAGGCGCTCCACTTAGGCTCTGTCTGAAGGGAGTTTATGATGTGGCTATGACAAGTCAGACTGACAGTAATAAAAAAATAATAGAGGATAATAAGAAAGAAACCAAATGAAATGCTCTATCTTGTTTCCCTCCTGAGAGCCTACGCTGTTTGCTCTGAGATTACAAAACTGTGCTGGGTTGTGGGAGGAACACTAGCTTTGATTTGGTTGCCATTTGAGTTGATCGCTGAGGTTAGTACTAGTTTTTTCTTTGGTTGTCCTGGGCTCCTTGGGCCATCATTACCTCACCTGTACAATGAGGTGCCTGGACCCAGAGAACTTTAAGTTTTTTCTTCCTCTGAAATTCAGAGTCTTCATAGTTCTGTGATGTAGGTGGCCATTACCCAAAGAGCTTGAGGCATTTTGTAAGTCCGCCCTCTTTAACTCATCTAAAAACACTTCGAACAAAAGAAAACAAATCACAAACAAGCAAGTCCACTTTCAGCCGTTCTCAACCTGTGGGTCGCGAACAATGAAAATACATCCTGCATATCAGATATTTACATTACGATTCATAACAGTAGCAAAATTACAGTTATGGAGTAGCAATGAAAATAATTTTATGGTTGGGAGTCACCGCAGCATGAGGAACTGTATGAAAGGGTCGCGGCATTAGGAAGGTTGAGAACCACTGATAGATGAAGTGGCTCAGGCTGGTGAGCCAGGTGCTGTATATCTCCCATTAGGGTGTATTGTAAGCGTTTATACTGAACTTGGTGTCAAGGGATCTGGATTGAATGCCTCACTTTGCTGTTTCCTGGGAAGAGTCTGGTATTCTCTTTAGTTTTTACTGTCCTTACCTATAAGATGAAAATAGCCATACCTTCTCTACTTGCCCAGGAGATTTGTACTTGAAAGTCATTTGCAAGCTGTAGCATTCTAAGCTATATACCAGCTCTAGAGATTTCTAGATCATGATGAACATGTGTCTTTTTCAGAGAGAACATCAAATTTCTCTTTGCTCCTTCGCACAAATCCTAGATGCCTTAGCACTCTACACAGCATTGCATACCCTACAAAGCATCTTAGAAAACATTTTAAAGAATAAAAATATCAAGCACCTACATATTTGAAGTACTTATGTTGTTGTTTTTTTCTGGTCAACAATTCATGAGTACTGCTCTCAATGCCAGACAGTCCCTAGAAAGAAAGTCTGGATCTTTCTCTTCCTGGTCTTGGCTGAAAGGTTTCTGGCACTTCCCTCTTCAAATGTCCTTAGCTAGGAGTTCTCCTCGGGCTTAGGAACTCTCTCTTAGCTCATCACATATCTTTAAGGGCATCTCAAAGTTATTCCATTTTAATCCTTCATTTAATAAGAATATTATTAAGTATGACTATGTACTTGGTACTCCTAATTCTGATACTAAGGCTTTGAATTTGACAAAGCCTGGGTCCCCATGAAGCTCATAAATGCTAAACGGCATCATCTGAACTATCTCAGCTTTAGAGGACCTCATGGTCAATTCCTAGAGCACAGAAGGGAAGCCCCTTCTTTCCCATCTCTTAAACACACTCCTGCCATCTTCCTTTCTCCTGAGGAAATGGGGGAAATTTTCTGCACAGGGATTATTTCTCCTTGTCTTTATTGTGTTCTCTGGAAGGAACTGTCTTATAAAAACTCATGAAATAGCCATTTTTTAGAATTGTGCAGTTGGCATTGTAGAGACCCACTTTCCATTTATTTTCTTTAGAAATTATAAATTCTGATGGCCCTAGAAGTGGTTGTAAAAATCAGAGGGGAAGCTCAGAAGCAGATTTTCACCCATGTACCAGATCACATCTCATAGCCCCTGATTTGAAACATTTACCTTTTTTCAATTTATGAGCATTGATTCCCTCTCTGTAGACTGATCTTATTCAGGAATCGTTTCTGGTGACCTTGTCCTGTCATTGATGTTCAGGTGGCATTGACAGATCTTCTCTGAGAGTCAAGAGTGATACCTATGGTCCCTAGACCCTCTGGCTCAGTGGATAGAGGGTCCCAGGTTCGATTCCGGGGGATCTGCCCAGGTGCAGGCTTGATCCCCCATAGGGAGCATGCAAGAGGCAGTTGATCAATGATTCTCTCTCTCATCATTGATGTTTCTATCTCTCTCCATCTCCCTTCCTCTCGGAAATCAATAAAAATATATTTTAAAAAATATTTAAAGAATGATACCTATGATTGTCCCCCACCTCACAGCTGCAAATGTAATGAGAGCTACTGCAGCTTTGAAGATAAAAGTTAGGAGCCTAAATGCAATATAATTGCTAATTATCATCAATGTTGATTAGTCATTTGAAGGAGAGAGAATGAGTCAGCCTCTGTCACCCATTGCTTTCCAGCAGGTGAGAGGACTGTGTGGATCTCACGTATCTGGAGGGAGTGGAAGTGACTCAGAGCTCGAATTAAGAAAATATTATAGTTTGAGTCAGCACCAGGATACTACTCAGTGTCAACATCTGATGAATCTTTCTTTTGCTCTCTTGCTCTCTCTCACTCTTATTCTCTCACACTCTCATTAGCTTTATTGAAATACAATTTCCCTGCCATAAAATTTTAAGTGTGCAATTCAATGATTCTTAGTAAATTTATGGACTTGAGCAAGCATCAACTCACACTAGTTTAGAATATTTCCATTTTCCCAAAAATATTCCTCGTGTTTGTTCACAGTCAATAACCATTTTCACCCCTATTCTTTAATAACCACTAATGTACTCTCTGTCTCTGTGAGTTTGCCTTTTCTGTACATTTCATATAAATGGAACCATACATTCTTTATTTTTGTGTGTATTTGGCTTCTTTCACTTAGTATAATTGTTTTTCAGGTTCACCCATGATGTAGCATGTATTAGTAGTGTGTTCCTTTTTATAAAATGAGTAGGATTCCATTGTATGAATATATCACATTCTGTGTATTCATTCACCCACTGATAGACATTTAAATTGTTTCTACATTTTGGCTATTAAGCATAATGTTGCCATGAATATTTGAACACATTTCTGGCCTCCCACCACCAATTAAAGTCTTCCATAGTTGAGATTACTTATGTACCAGGCATCTTTAGCTTTTTATGTTTAGAAGTTTGCAAATATGTGTGTATATAGGTGTTATATATACATACATGAACCTACATAGATACTTATATACTGCAGATATTATTGTGTTTCTCTGTTCTCTGGACTCATGAGACACCATTCCAGGGTGCTTCTCACTTCCCTAGTGAAGAAACAGAAAAATAAGTGGTCAAACATCCTAGTGATATTGAACCACTGAGGACAAATAAGTGGGGGAGAGCCCCAGGTGAGCAGTATTCTGGGTTATTCTACCTGCTCATTCTAAGGTGACAAATTGTATATGGAGGTGACTAAGGGTACACTAGTGGTGAGGAGAGGGAAACAGGAGAGGGGTCAGTCACTTCCCCTAAGGTTATGTAAAAGGAAGGAACAGGAGAAAGTATGTAATATAGATTATATGTATAGCTTATATGTACACTAATTGTAGTTGCTTTACATTCCTCATTGCATTTAATCTTCATAGCTGCACTGGAGATACCTAGAATTACACCTACTTAATATGTGAGGAAATTAGGGCAATATGAGATTACAAACATGTTCAAGGATATACTACTCATAATAAAGACCAAATTCAAGCCTAAATATTTGTGATTATAAATGGCAGGCCTTGGATAGAAGCCTGTATTTGTCTGTCCATACTACAAGTTAAGGAAACACAACAGGTCATCAAGTTCTCAGCCATTCTACTCTTAGATATAGTTTTAGAATACTGGGTAATAAACTCCTTGGTTGCCTTTCCCCTCTGGAACCAAGGAGAACACAAAATTCACCTTCATACTGGTACTTAACTTTTCATATTCTTAGAGAAGCCAAGGATATTATGATAAACAAGATGTGGTATCTGGCCCTGAAATGGTGTGTGTGTATATGTGTGTGTTTATATGGTCTCTCTGTGTGTATACATGTATGTATATATACAAAATTAAATCTATCAAGTCAGAAGAAGAGTAGGGAATATAAACCACAGACTAGTTTGCTGAAGGTATTAGCATTTTGTCTTTGGGTGGCTGTAACAATTATAATAATGACTACAATTAATACAATGCTGTATGCCAGTTTGTGTGTTAGATCTTTTATGTTTATGTCAGGTTCCATTTTCCCAGCAAACCTATGAGGTGGATGTTGATAGCAACGAAAAAGAGCCCCATACCCTCAGAGACTTAAACAATAAAAAGTTTTTTTTATCATGTTAGACGACCAGAGTAGAGAGGCAGGAGTGTTTGCAAATCACTGTCTCTCAGGAATCCAGGCTGACAGAGACTCCTTTGACACATGCTGGCAAGAAAAGGTGAATGCAGTGAATGGGGTGCCTGCTCTCAGAGTTTCTGCCTTGACACATTTGCTTCATGTCACATCCATTTATATGTTATTGGCCAAATAAAGTTATATTGTTCATACCTAGTGTAGCTTAACGTATGGGTCATGGAAATGCAATTCAGTCATTTGACCAGAAGTGGAGAAAGAAGTAGAAATATTTGATAAATAACTTTAATGACTGTCATAGCCCATCTTTATCGTCACCAAATATTTCTCACTCGCCTTTCTCCATGGAAAATATTCTACTTTCTGTATGGAAAAGCTCACAATGAAGGAGACAGCTTAGAAGTCTCACCCAGTTATGCCATCAAGTGTGGAGTCTCGGACTTCTGGACAATGTGCAGGGGTCTCTTCACTGAGAATCATGGATGCGCAGTAGTCTTTCCATTGGGTTCCAATATGGCTCAGTTTGAAGGATAGATTATCTTCCCTTGTATGTAAGTGGCGTGCTGGAAGGTGGACAAAATAAAACAATGATCACTTCTGTCTGGGAAAAGGGCAGAAAGGAATACACACAACCATCAGTTGTCTATAGCAAGTTTAAACCTTACTGGACAGGTACCAGAGAGTCCTACTGTCCTGGCACTGCAGAATATTTTTTATCAGCTACTGGCTGTGCCCTCTACGGGCTGTCAGTGCTTTGTTCTCCCATGGCTCAAGTCTGCAGGAAGTTCTTTTGCATCATCCACCTTGGACACAACTCAATTGGACATTAAAGAATGTGCCTATTTTGGGCTCAGCTTACTTATTGCCTTTAAAAGGTTGGGAACAAAGAGTAATTTTCTGTCTTGTATAGCCACAGTGATTTGGGGGGCATACCTGCTCTCTTAAAACTCATGACAGAAGAAAGACTAGACTGTGGTGGCAGCACAAAGTTTGAAAATTTCCCTAAATCCACTCACAGGAAACAGGAGAACAATTAAGTTAACAAAGCGCAGTAACCCTCCCCTCCCACACACACCTCAAATTTTTTGAAGCAAATAGAACAAGATGTCAATATTTTTAAAAAGTAGCTATTCTATACACAAACTGTTTGTTTATAATGTTAAAATACTTAAGAATATTTATAATAGAACATACCTCATTCCTCATACCACAGAATGATTCTCATTTCTTTTTTTCAAAATTAAACTTTGAAACAAATTTCTCATTTATTCAAAAACTCAGAAAACCTCACGAAATAACTTGGATCACCCAGATCTGTGACCCAAGAGAAAGTTAGTGAGAGGGATATGTCCCTGCAGAGCCAGGAACAATTTTGCAGGTGGTGTCCTGAGCACAGTGAGATTATTATTAAACATTCTAGGCATGGAAGTAACCAGGAGGTTTACTGAAAAGAACAATGGCATTATAAATCTATTTTACTCTTTGAAATTTAATTTATAAATTTAGGAATTTTATGTTTGCAGTACCCACCACAAAGGTAGATTCTGGCTTACTTTTAGAGATATCAACCATCTTTAGAAAATTATTCAGAGCAAAAGATGACTCACTCTGTGAAGTTCCTGCATGGGCTGAGCAGACTTTAGACCATCCACCATCATTGTTAACTAATAGAGGCCATGCTGTTCCCACCTTCATGCCATCAGGTCTTAAGCAGCATGTGTTCTGCCATCAGTCAAGGTGAGACGTAGACGGAGGGAGATGAACATCATCTCTCCTCCTGGTTGTGGCCATCCATCACTGCCTGGGGGAATTCCGTAGAGCGCACAGAGGAATTGTAAGTAGTGTAGAAATGAACCCAGGGGAAGAACTTAGGTGAAGTGTGTGCTGGCCCCAACTGTGCTATAAAAATAATAGAATGTTAGTCTTAAAGGGACCTCATCGATCATCTCCCCCATTGTCTTCATTTTAAAGATAAGATTCAGTGTGAGGAAGTGAGTTGGCCACTGCCATATACAACCCATCATAAATTATTTATTGAAAAACAGGTGAACCGAAGTGAGAGGTGTACTCACATACAAATACTGGACTCAAATCTCAGATACATTTCAGAGTGGTGTGATTGTGGCTTGGGCTGATTAATAACCTCTTATAGTCTTCTTAACTTTCAACACATTAAGTGGGGATACTATGAGCCCCTGGCAGGACCTTGGATTTACTATGAGAATTAGAACAAAACGGAGGTATTTTCTCACATTGATCTCCTTTGCTTTTGGTCACACTTTCTGTCACTTTGTCTTTTGTCCTGATGTTCTATTCCAACTCATAAGTAACTGTTGTCATGAATATCTCCTTAGTAGATGATAAGAGGCATTAAATCCAAATGTAGATATCACCTAGAACCCAGAAATTGATGTGTTATGCAAACACAAAAGGTAATTAGAGATCTTTTCCCCATTGTTTGATAGTCTGCTGCTTCCCCTCCTCAGCCATTGTATCAGAAGAGTGTGTGTGTGTGTGTGTGTGTGTGTGTGTGTGTGTGTGTGTGTGTTGAGGGAGGAAAAAGCAGAGGCAGGTAGGGCAGGGGAAGACGCAGGGAGCCCCCAGGGAGAGGCAATAGGCTGTTTGGGAAATAGCCTACAAGGGCTCAATGGGGGAGGCTGGAGTTGGAAAACAGACTTCCAGTTTCATAACTCAGCAAAAGCTAATTCTGACCAAATTTCTCTTATAGGAATTTTAACAAAGCAGTACATAGATCATGTTCTGCAAGGCTACCTTTTTTAATCAAATCCAACTCCATTTAATGTCTTCATATGTGATCCATAAACAACTCACAGGCATTCTTCCTGTGTCATAATGGAATGTTGTGGTTCTTGAAAACATGGCTGATGCAAGCCTTGAAGGATGCTAAAGACCTGTGTCACTCATCACTAACAGAAGAACTGAGCTCCAAATCAGCCTCTTCCACCTGACCCAGTTACCTGCCCTTCTCAAAATGCTGGAATTTAACTGGAGCCATTAAGCTGCAGAATGGGTATTTGTGGAATGTTCATTTTAATTGGCAATTGGGGAAGGAAGATCATTTAAAATGGACATATCCTAGTATGTAAAGCAAAACCTGCATGCTTTTAGGAAAAACAGTGATGAAAAGGAATGTCCTATAAGCCTGTGCTTCAGGTGACCACATAGACCCTTGGGATTTGCCTTTGGTCCCCGTGCAGTAGGGAGAAGTGTCCTAATCCCCTCACCTTACCATGTGCCAGGCATCGGAGGAGAGCTGTCTTCTGAGAGAAGCTGTGACCCTGGGTGAAAGAGAGATAGTTTTCTAGGCTGATGTCAAATGCTGCCATAGAGAAACCCAACTGAGAGCTGTCAGCCATCAGCTACCTAGAGCTAGAGTGATGAGTGACCAGTCCTGAATGAGGATCTGGGTGGATACCGTGGGACCCACTACACCTAAATTGCTTGCTGCTCCCCATACAGGTACTTACCCTTCCCCATCTCACGCCAAACTACTGATGAGAATTACAGGACTCGCCATGTCCGTTATGCAAACACATGCAGCCTGAGGGAGAGGGCCGTTTCCAGAGAGAACCATCTATGGTCTTCAGGGCTGATGAGTAAATTACATTCACTAGCAAGTACAGACAAGAAAAGCCTTTTCGCCGAGACCGGTTTGGCTCAGTGAATAGAGCGTCGGCCTGCGGACTGAAGGGTCCCGGGTTCGATTCCGGTCAAGGGCATGTACCTGGGTTGCGGGCACATCCCCAGTGGGAGATGTGCAGGAGGCAGCTGGTCGATGTTTCTCTCTCATCGATGTTTCTAACTCTCTATCTCTCTCCCTTCCTCTCTGTAAAAAATCAATAAAATATATTTAAAAAAAAAAAAAGAAAAAGAAAAGCCTTTTCACAGACCACCAAATAAGCTCATTTTCCAAAATTACCATTCTCTTGGACTTCCTTCCTGTCCCCCTCAAACAAATTATTTCCATTTCAGAGTACCAAGATTTGCACTTAGTGACAGAGATATTTGGGTGAGAAAAGCCTTTTCTCTCTTTATATGTATTCACCTATGTAATATAATGGTCATAAAATTGATCCCGGTAGTTAGAATTCATAATAATATCCTTTAGGGATAAAAATTTTCCAACCAAATAGTCTTATTTCCTTGTTGTTGTTGCATTTTTAAGAAAGGCTCGCTCTTCCATTGGTTTCTTTCAGGAAAAAGAAAGAAGAAAAATGTACTTTAAGATGCCTAAACATGTTTTCTTTATATAAAAGTCTAGTGTTTCAAAGTTAAAAGAATTTGAGGACATGTCTTTATTTTTTAAGTTTGGAAACTTCAAAAATTTAACATTAAAAAACCATAAAAGATGGCTTAGGTGTGTGCTCAGGTATAACTCAAACACGAGATGCTAAATGCTAATGTAAATGCTCTCTTCAGACAACCCTTTTCACTTGTACCCAGGCTCATTCTCACTGTGAGATTAATCCTTTCTCTTTTCTTTACTCATCTTAGAGAAATAGGATACAGTAAGGAAGGAAAAGCTTGTAGATATGTGACAAAGCAAACCCAAATATTAAGAAAAATAATGAGGGATTGAGATAAAAAAAAAGATAATATACCATGAATAAGGCGCAGTGATAATTAACTTACACCTGAAGTCCAGAGGAGAAATGAGATGAGGGAGAGAAAAAAGAATGAATCTTATAATAAAACACAAGGAAACAAAAATTACTGTGTTTATTTGCACTTGGTGTTATTTACGGTTTTAAGCAGATACCGAGTGGCAATAGGAAGGAACAAATTTTGAGGAAACACGCATAAAAAAAAAGTTATTGAAAGTAAGCTATCGCATGGGTCTTGATTTACTTTTATCTAACTTCTTAATTTTCAGTTTTATAATTACTAGTTCTTTATGGTATATTTGAATATTAAAGTCATCTTTATGAACTAAAAACCATTAAATTTATTCAATAACCTCAGCTCTTGGTTTCTGACTTCCAGAGATAATTAAAATTACAGCTGGACTCTCCTTATTTATTGTTCTTTGAGGCCCAAGCAGAGATTGACCTTTTAAGATCTTGCATCCGTTAGCAAGTGTAGGAAAACGAAACAAAACTTGAGCTGTGTGATGGTGGATTTATAATAGTGTGTGACTTCAGGGAAGCTGGAACTGTTTCCCAGATTTTCCTTCCTTGAATAGTTCTAGTTGGTGTGGCTCATGAGAGACATTTTGCGAAATTCTTTAAAACATTAGAAGTTTTGCAAATTTTAGTGGAGCTTGATTTTTCTCAGATAGGATTGTTCATGCATCTGTGATCAGCTTGCAATTTGGCGTGGACACTAGGCTCTGCTCCATGTGGTCATCCATCCTTCAGCAAAGGGGAAAGGGAAGGGCCATATTATGATGTCAGCCAGCCCAGAAAGAGCAGATAGGGACTACCAGCTTCATGACAAAAGGTGTGGATACAAGGAAGCCCTTCATTGTGGCTATTAATGCATATTGTCTTCCCATATAACTTATGAAGTATACTAGGGATAAAGGTGTTATTCTGCAGAAAGTCTGAAAAAACAATTAAAGCTGTAACATCTGACCCTATAATCCACCTACTTATAACTGGCTTCGTTTTTCTCACTTCATTACTAAGAATTCAAATTTTTTCACTCTCACCTTTGCATCTTTAGTTTTAATACTTTATAGTATCTGATCTTTGGCTGCATTTTCCTGTTTACCCTCTCAAAGCTACCTTATACATATATCATCTAAATAAAGTTGTGCAGATTACATGCAAATGTAGCTTCAAAGATGAATCCCCTTTTCTCATTTACCTAATTTGAGCCATATGAACTTTCTAACTTTCAATCCTATTTAACCTCAAAAATGGAAAATTCAGATAAAGTAATCGATTACTGAAAATTTTTGATTTTCCCGTTTTGGTTCAGTGTCCTCGAGATGTCTCCTGGCATTTAACACCACCTGTACCTTCCATCTTTACATACTCCTTTCAGATACAGCTCTCTGTATACCTGGACCACTTAGAGGGTCATCTCAGACACTTGAGAGATTAAAACATGTCCATTAACTGCAGGATCAAAACGCATTAAGAGGAAGCTAGCAAATAAAGAAAGCACTAAAGTATCTTTCTCCTGTGAAAATGTCAGTGTCCCCTGGAAGTATACATTCATTCTATCCTTTCATTGTGTTTTAGCTCTTCTAGGGTAATAAGAGTCTGATATTTAGGGCAGTTTAAGATGAAAATATTCCTGTTGAGTTGTTTCCATATGTTTTTAAAATTTCAGTTATAATTTGCCTAGCATTTGGGAAGTGAAATAGGTGAATGGAGATATGTGTGGAGGTAAATCTCAGGAATGAGGTTGGAAATAATAGAAATAAGCTGGGACTAATAGGAATAGAGTGCGGGTATAATAGGAATGGGGAAATTTGTATTATATTTTTTTTGCCTCTCATTAAAAAATTACTTATGTTTTTCAGATAAGATCTGGGATGTTACATTTCTGTTAATATATACAAACTAATAGTTTATAATACAAACTAACAGTTTATAACTTATCATTATAAAAATTGACATTGAATCATAATGTGTTTGAGTTGGGGAAGAATCTTGAGAGTGCACCAGGTTGACTACTCAAGTCTACCGAAGTCTCCTTCCAACATCTTTTCCAAGGGTACAATCATTTAGCTGATACTTGATCCCTTTCAGGTGAACCCACAGTGTGAAGCAGTCTATTCTATTTGAGGCATTTCTAACAATTAATAGTTTTCCTAAATGAGCCAAAATATGCTTCCCTGCAATTTTCATCCATTGATCCTATTTTTCCCCATTAGAATGCTATTTTAAAAAATCAATTTTAGTTGCATAGCACAGAGTTAGAATTGTGGTTTTGTGGGAGTGCTGTAAATTGGAAAGGACTATATACAAACTAGAGGCCTGGTGCACGAAATTCGTGCACGGGAGAGGGGGAGGTTCCCTCAGCCCGGCCTGCGCCCTCTTGAAATACGGAACCTATCGGGGGATGTCGCACCTAAAGTGGCAGTTGGACATCCCTCTCGCAATCCAGGATGTTGCATGCACCAGTGACCATACTTTTCATACAGGTGAAAGGCATCTTGCTGTTTTATGGGCAGCTACATTTTTTTGCCCTGATTATAAAAAGTAGTACATAACATGATCCTTCTAAGACAGTAGTACCATTTCCCCCATCTTATGGGTGGAAAAACTGAAGCAGAGAGAACTAAAGTAATTGGTTTTTTCACACCGTTATAAGTGTCAGAATCAGGGCTGACCACAAAATGTGCAAGCCAGCGTCCATGCATATCATTGCTGCATCACCCTGTTTTTTTAGTGTTAGAGTAGCCTTGCCAGGTTTTAATTTTTAAATCTAAGAGACTATTCCCAATGTACAGGGTAGGGTCCCTAGGCCTGGCTGGCGGATCAGGGCCATCTGCAGGGTGACTGGCGGGCAGGGCGATCAGACCTTCCCAACCCCCCTCCTCCCTCTGGCACCCATCTTGGCTGGCAGCCTGGCCCAGCCAGCTGGCCCTGCCCCCCATCACCACCACTGGGGGCAGCTCCTGCATTGAGCGTTTGCCTCCTGGTGGTCTGTGCGCATCATAGCAATTAGTCATTCCTCTGGTCTTTCAGCTGTTTGGTCGATTTGCATATTAGATATATGCAAATCTGTATAAGATATATAAGATATGTGCTATATAAGATATGTGCTCTTATTATTGTTTCATATGAAAAAATCAAGTCTTTGAAATAAATTATTTAGTCAATGAATTCAATGATTTATTTAAAAATGACCTAAGCCCAGCCGGTGTGCTCAGTGGTTGGGCATCGACCTATGAACCAGAAAGTCACAGTTCAATCCCCAGTGGGTAACATGCAGGAGGTGGCCAGTCAGTGATTCGCTCTCATCATTGATGTTTCTATCTCTCTCTTCCTCTCTGAAATCAGTAAAATAAATATATTTTTTAAAATGACCTAAGCTTTTTCCCATCATTAAATTCCTAAATTAGAAAAATGTTATCCAAACGCTAATAATTCATACTTAATTAAAAGTAGTATTTTAGAAGCTTTTTCTAGAAGTGTAAGTTGTATTTTACTTTTTCAAAGATTACATCAAGGCATTAATGTGTTTTACAAGTAGACCTCTATGTCCAGTTGACTTTTAATTAACTTTTGTATATTTTTTGTGATTTAATTTACAAAATATGATTTTTCATATAACTATTTAGAAATATTTTTCTTTGTAAAACTGGGTATATCTAACTAATTCCTTCTTTAAACACTTTGTTTCCTCAAAGCCCTTGAATGCAAAGTATTGCACTGAATAACTGACTCATAAGTGAAAGTAAATGTTTCCTCTTCTGTTCTTTGCAAGTAAGACTCACTCCTCTGTTTGGACCATGAAGGCTGTGTAGAGCTTGGCATAATTGTGAAGTGGGCTGGTCTGTTCACAGAATACTTGGAGGTTCCAAGTGGCTTTGGTTGCTTCTAGCTGCTCATTGTCCCCACCCCAATCCTACCCACCACTGCCTTGCATCAGAAGTTTATTTCTCTCTCCACACTCCTCTTGAGAAAAATGCCTTGTGTGAATTAAGTCCTTCTGGTTCTTTTGCTCAGGTTTCTATTAGTTCTCACCCAATCTGCTGCAGTAATTTCCCAGAGGACACCCTGCCTGCCCCATCCTATCCATGCTCCAGAATGCCACCAGAGTCAGTTTTAACATAATTTAATCAGGTTATTTCCTCCACTTACCGCTCCTTTTCCTATCCCAAGGAATTAGCTGTCAGTAATGTATGATAGTAAATGTATTTAGTGCCATAAGGTGTTAATAGTATGGTTCTAGTCTGCCTTCTCAGAACCATCTTCTCTATAAAAGTCCTCCAGTGTATCCTTACACCATGCATATTAAACCTGCCCAACCTCCTGCATTGGTTATTGTAGTAGTCTCCCTGTGCTGCTGTAACAGATTGCTACAGATGAGGTGACTTAAAACAATATCTGATCCCAAATGGCTTTGCTACAAAGAAGTATGTGCAAATAACATTTGGAATCTTATAGCATTTTATTTATACCTTTGTATATTACCTACGTCTGTTCATACATTTGAATGTGCTATTAAGCTGGGGGTTCTTGAGGTCAGGGTCTCTTTTCTCCTCCTTTGATGTTCTTAATGCTTTCCTGGCTCAACGTTCAGCATAGAGTAAAGCACTCAATAAGTATTGTTTTGATTATTACTTATTTTCACAATTGAATAATTCGGTGCTTAGCTGATTGAAATGTGATCATTGAACTTCATTATTCATAGTTTTCTTCAAGGAATTTCAGTCTATTGTGATATAGCCATGTTCTTTCAACTTTATTGTACAAATACATTCCTTGGGAATTCTGTTAAAATGCAAATTCTTATTCTTCAAGCCTGGGATGGAATTGGAGACTCTGAATTTCTAACGTGTTCCAAGCTGATGCCCATGCTGCTTGTTCAAGGCTCACATTATGAACAGTAAAACACAGAGAAGCGGCGGAGAGAAAAATGTAAGAGAAGTTATAGTGAGGGATATTTGAGTTAAAAATAAGGAAATAGTTATAATACCAGTATAACTATAAGATGAATGTGTGTGGGGTGTGATGTATATGAAATAATGAGTTCATTTTCCCTAGAGTCAATCAGATATTGACTTGAAATCCAATTGCTGAGAACAGTATAGACTCAGGTAACAACTAGAATAAGTTGGGATTTTCTCAAAGTAGTCCATAAGGTGCTACGTTTCTAGTTAGGTCCTTAAGGACATCGATGCAAGGGAAACCTGCTAAAACATCTCTAATTTTATACATTTAACCTATGGGCATTCTGCATAAGATTTAATTTTTTAAAAGTAAATTCAGCTTCTTAGCACACACACTTACACACTGAACACACTCACGGCATCAGAAGAGTTTCTCTGATTCTCTGAGTCATGATCAAGGAACCATGGTCAACCGTTAAAGGAAAGATTCCCCAATGCATAGCTTTTCACTTTGATATATAGAGTTTATTCTTCAATCTCCACATCCTAGATTAAGCTGCAGTGGAAACTCATGGCCTGCCAACAGTGTCCAGTTGCAGAATAGCTGAAAACCCCACAGAGTAAGCAAACTGAATCACAAAATCCTAGGAGACCCCTCAGGCCTGACTTCATTTTCAGGCCTTTTTGTTCTTATTTGAAAGACACCATTAAGAGACAATATGACATAATGGGAGGAACCCTAAGGTGAGAGTCCAGGGATACGGTTCAGCTCTGCCAGGAATAGCTCCCGTAGTTTTGCTCATGTTCCTTGCCCTCTGTGGGCCTCAGTGTCCTCATGGGAGTGTTGCTCTACATCAAAGTTGGGCAAACTTTTTCAGTAAAGTGGCAGATAGTAAATATTTTAGTTTCCTCTGGGCCATACAACCTCTACCTATATACCAACTCTCCAACTCTGGCATGGATCATATGTAAAAAAAAAAAAAGGAGTGTAGCTGTGTCCCAATCAAACATTCTTTACAAGAACAGGTGCTGTGCTAGATTGGGTCCATGAGCCATGCTAAGGGTTCCCTATGTCCCTGCCCAACTCAAAATGTGTGATTTAAAATCATATAGGGACTGGTGAATTTTCACTAAGAAATTAGATTATACTGGCTTGAAGTGCATTTGCATTTGAGCAGGGAATGGCTTCTTATCGGAAGGGGATGCAACTCTACAGAAGATTTTAGGCATTGGGACAGGCAGCAGGCAGTAGCAGAGATATTTTTAATCCAAGGTTCTTTGAAGGGCCCTGAAATTATGCCATATTGGAAGCTGCTTGCCTGGTCTATATGTGAGGTCAGTGTGGATGCTCAGAGGGAGTCATTAGCATTTGAAGGTCCCCTCTGATGCCTTTCTGGGACTGCTTACTTGCCAGGATGGCTGAGAATCCACAAGGGGAACAATGAGCCCTGTTGTTGGAACTGTACATAATGAACTGGCTGCCTTAGCTCTGCTCCATAGGGCCCCATACTGACTGCTATTCAATTGTAAATATCTGCTTTCTGCTGATGTACTGGAGGGCAGAGAGTCATTGCTATATATTATGCTAAATATTCCCTTGGATCCAACGGCAGGAAGAGAGGACAATGTAGGCAGCAAAACCAAGCCATTAGCTAGCTGCACATCTGCTTCTGTCTCTCCATAACTCCAGGTGCGAAGACAGCCCACTCCCTCCCTTGGAGACACATGGATGTTTTTTAGAGTTATGGAATGCACATATGTGTATATGAATGAATGTATTGCTGTTTGATTCCTTCAGTGGCACCTTCCTTGGGATGAAAGCGATGGACTTGTGCCATTTACTTCTCCCTGCGGTGTTTTTCTTCTTTCACTTGGTTTTGTTCTGCACTGGCTGATGCAGAGCCTTTACCTTAAAAAGCCATTAAATAGCTGGGGTGATATTTCAGAGATTCTTAAATTAATATTCATTCACTCTTTTTCTGGAGGGCACCTTTCATTTGCCAGTTCTGTAGATTGATTCCTGACTCACTCCTAATTTTTTGAACTTGGAGATTCTTAACTCTGAACTGTGGTTCAGCCCCCTGGACCCTGTTTGTTTCTGTCTCATTCTCTGAACTTGATCTTCAGGCTCTTTTGATTCCCAAGTTTGGGGAATGTTTCCTTGCTGGCCATTTATAGAGCAGGACAGTTGTTCAAAACAAAACTCATGGAGTTTCAAAGCTTAAAAGGACACTGGAAATCATTAATGGTAAGGCTTCTACTGGAATATGAAGGCCTGAAGGCCATGAGGCCCAGGGATGTTGCCTAATTGTTTAATGTATCTAGACTTCATCCAGGTGTCAGCCTCCCTCCTGCTCCCATCATCTTCCTCTCTGGGCAGGTACTGTGTTTCTAGCATAGCTGGGGAGAAGGTGTGTTTCTTCACAGCCGCTCATGCCTTGGAGGATTTGGATCCACCTTCGGTTATGAAGTGAGTGGCTCTCAGAAATGCTGTGGCCTTCTGGGGCTTCGGTAACATCCGCCCACCACTCTTCAGGGTGCCATCAGTTTAAGGATGTGTTTGTAGCACACCTCTCCCAAACTGCCAGAAAAGACACAGGGGCAATTTGTCAGCACAGCGCGATATCACTTACTGGTAAACGTGGAGCACAGCGTGGACATCCATGCTTTTAAAAAGCCTTTCGTCCTTGAAGACGTTTCCACTGTCTTCCAGCCTGCAGACATGTTGCTCAGGTGACTTCTAGTTTTACTGCCAAGAGCCCCTTCAGAACACCCCTTCTTCTGCTTCTTCCAAATTCCCTTAATTCTCATGCAGAGCAGTTTAGCTCTCAGTAATGTTTTAAATCAATTGCTCATTGACCAAAGTCCAGATTTCACCCAGATGTCAGCCTCTCTCCTGCCCCACCATCCTCATCTCTGGGCAGTTCACTTCCTTTCTAGTACATTTGGGGAAAGGGTTTATGTTTCCTCACATCCTGAATTTTTGTGCTGGAAGTAGGCTTATCAAACCATTCTGATAAACTTAGACCATTTCCTCAGTAAATGAGAGAACTCCTGAGTTTAATTAGGGTTGTTCCCTTTCTCACTCTCATACCTAGAAAAAAGGCAGAGAATTTAGGCTAGACAAAAATTTCAAACTCCCTCCATTTTTAACAATGTTTTGAACATTTTAAATACATACAGGTATTGGCTTTGGGGGATAAGAAGGAAAATAATTTTTATCTTAGTTCCCCATGGTGACAGTATAGATTATGTTATATGATGTGTTTTTATGTTTTCTTCTCCTTAAGTGCTTCTCCAACTTTTTCTGACCAAAAACCAAGATAGGCAGAGGGCTCATGAATCAGCTTAACCCATTTGCACTTGCAGTTGCAGAACAGTGCCCTTTCCCGAGGAGCTGTTTGTGGAGAGAGAGTGTAGTTGGGAGTCTCTATTCTTGGCTCCCAACCCTTGCTCTGAAATAACTTAGCTGCATGCCTTTAGTTAAATCATTTAACCTGTTTGGAATTCAATTTCCTGATGGAATAATTCGGCTACAAGAAACAGAAAAATGGAGCAACAGTAGTTTTATCAGATAGAAGGATATTCTCTCATATAACAAGGTATCTGACCATTGGCAGCCCAATAGAGTTAGGGCCATTCTTCAGGCCTCACCTTATTGCTTCAATATGCAAGTTGCATATTGAAAGGTCAATATGCATTAGGCCTGCATTTATGGCAGGAAGAAGGGGAGGGAAGCAGCCCTCTGTGTCTGTCCTCATCAGCAAAAGGAAAGCGATCTCAGAAGTTCTGAGCAGACTTACACTCATTTGACAGAATCACATGAAGACCCCCGCTGCAAGGGAGGCTGGGAAGTTAAGTACTGAACTGCGCCAGTCTCTGGCAGAGGCAGGCAGGAGAAAGGGACTATGATCATATGTTGAGTTAGCCAACCTACAATGTCTGCCACACCTTCCATGTATATAAAAGTCAGAAGTTGAGCTGTAACTGATCTCTAAGACGTGCCATAGCTCCACCCATTTGTAAATTTCTGAATAGGGAAAAAGGATTCAGTGTGTAGCATCACTTTTGTGTGTATAGCGACTCTTCGTTTCTATGGAAGTCCTCCTCCAGAAGGTATCTTCTAATATTCTGTGTACAGGTTGGGAGAGGAGTTAGAGAAAAAGTTTGGATGAAAAATTGACACTGTTCCTCTCTGAGTTTCTCTGTGCAGTAACTCCTTTCTTATATGTAGCACAGTGTTACCCCCAAAAGGAAAGAGAGGAGGCCAATATCCACAGATAATGTGAATTTCATTTATTTATTAAGTTAGTTAGTTTTGATTTAAGTATAGTTAGTATGCAATCTTATATTGGTCATATTAGGGTTAGGCATACCTTATAATCTGTCACCATGTACACATGTCCAACATTATTGACTATATTACCCTACCCGTTTCCACTCATCTCCCCACCCCCTTCCCTTCTGGTAACCAACCCTTTCATCTGTTTCTATGAGTCTGTTTTTGTTTTGTTTGTTTATTTTGTTTTTAGATTCCATATATAAGTGAAACCTTACTGCATTTGTCTTTCTTTGCCTAACATTTCATTTAACATAACACCCTCGAGATCCATCCATGTTGTCACAAATGGCAAGATTTTATTCTTTGTTATTGCTGTGTAATATTGCTATGTGTGTGAGTGTATGTATGTCACATCTTTTTTTATCCATTCATCTGTCGATTGACACCTAGATATTCAATATCACAGAAAAATGCAAATCAAAACCACAATGAGATAGTACCTCACACCAGTCAGAATAGTGATTATCAAAAAGTCAACAAATAACCCATGTTACTAAGGATATGGAGAAAAGGAAATCTTCATGCAGTGCTGGTGCAGCTTCCAACAAGCAAAGCCCCTATAGAAAACAATATGGAGATTCCTCAAAAAAGTAAAAAGATATACGATATGACCCAGAATTTCCACTTCTGGGTATATATCTTAAGAAAATGAGAAGACTAACTTGAAAAGATATATGTACCCCTATGTTCATTGCAGCATTATTTACAATAACCAAGATATGGTAGATAATACTAGGAAAGGAAAAAAAACAAAACATCTTTTTGGATGGAAATATTCCTGAGAGGTAACATACATATTGGTATTACATAATGATTTTTTTCATTTATATTTGTATCAATGATTGTAGATTTTAAAAAATTTAGAAAACCAAGAGAAAACCATTTTCATTTAAAAATTTTCATTTTATTCTTCACTCAGTTGTCTAATTTTGCATGGTTAATAGTTTTACAAACATACCATCATGTGCCCTGACTTTTCTACTCACAATGACCAGATTATTATTATTTTACAGAAAATGAGGTAAGAGGAAATAGATGGAATGGAGATGGCTGAAGGATATTGTCATAGAAGGGTAGAGTGAGAGAGACAGGAAAATTCTGGAGTACTGATGAGAAATTTGGCTTTTTTTCCCAATGTGTTTGAATTCTTTGTGTGGTTACAAAAATGGGGACTTAAAAAGGCAAAGTGGGCTGTGGTTACTTGGACAATGGGATTCTCTTCAGGAATCCAAAATAAGTACTTAAGGTCCAACTACCTCCTGGCTTTTCTTAACCACTTGAAGTAGGACATAACTTTGACCCACTGAGCTTACTTCACTTCGGAGTCAATAGTTGCTTTTATGAAGAAAGCGGCTTCATAGCATGTCTTTAGAAGGTCATGTTTGCTTATTGCATGCTTTGAGGACATCCCAAGAGGAAAAGCCCACTCTAATAAGCAATGGATCCTCTCATACCATTCACACACACACACACACACACACATACACACACACACACGCCAAAGGGAGTCACAAATCATATGTGTGATTTCCTCAGTGAATGGTAACAGAATGGTAGACCAGCATCAACTGGAGAGTACCTTGACCTTCCCCTCAAATCTTTATTTGTTGGATATTGTATAAATTCCTGGGTATTCGGGGTTCTCTTCTGGTACAGACAGGTTGGGATCTTCAATTTGGAGTGTATGGGTTGCTCAAAAACCACTGTGGTGTGTCCTATTTGATATATATTCCATTGACAACTCTGGTCTTTTTTCTGCATCTGGACATGGAATTGTGGGACATGGAGAAATGGCAAGTTAAGTATTTTAGGAAACATTAATGCAGTTTGCCAACAACATTCAGTTTTATACACCTTTGAACACATAGTTGAATTGCATTTCTTGGTTTCTTTATGGTTTCAACTTTTTTTTCCAAGTGAATTATAAGCCCGAGTGATGAGTTTACTTCCATGCTAAAGCATTTTGTTATATATTGCATATCTGAGACTTTTAATTTTCATTTCCTCTGGCACAAACAACTAACAAGATTCAAGGCTGTTGTTTCTTCCTTCATCTGTTTATGAGTAACTACAAAGAACAGAACCCTTGGGGAAATTCTGATTGATTATAGGCATGAGAAATACACCTTTGTTATTAAGCCATTCAGGATTTGAGGATATTTACTGCCATTCCAAAACTTGGTCTATTCTGACTGCAAAACCTTTTTCTGACATGGAAAGAATTTGAGATCTTTTACCTAAGCCCATAAAGAAAAAGTGAGCCCTAGCTGGTTTGGCTCTGTGGTTAGAGTGTTGGCCCAAGGACTGAAGGGTTTTGGGTTCAAATCTGGTCAAGGGCATGTACCTTGGTTGTAGGCTTGATTTCCGGTCCTGGTCCTGGTTGCCTGAGGGAGGCAACCAATCGATGTGACAATTTGTAGAGAAGTTTGAATAGAATGAGGATGATGTATTCAGATGGGCTATTCCAGTGGTTCTCAACCTTGGCTGCACATTAGAATAACCTGGGAATCTTTTTAAAATCCTGATTTCTGGGCCTCATCCTCCGGAAATTCTGTTTCTTTGTTATGGGGTGGGGCCACAACATTAGTAACAAAGAAACAGAATTTCCAGAGGATGAGGCCCAGAAATCAGGATTTTAAAAAGATTCCCAGGTTATTCTAATGTGCAGCCAAGGTTGAGAACCACTGGGCTATACCAATGCAGAAAGACCTCAGGACCGACTCACACACACCTGTCGTCCCTTGCTTCCCATTCCTAGAAATTCTGAACTGAACCCACAGGCTCCCAGGAACCATGTAAATTAACTAAAGACCTTCTATATTTTTATATTTAACTAGCAATGCCATGATTTCAATAATACAGGGTCCAATAACATAAAACACCCACTGAGAAGAGTCTGCAATTACTGCCTTCCACTTCACAGGACTGTATCATTCTTATTTTATATCACACACAAAAGTTCTTTAAAGGAGCTAATTGAGATTGACAGTGCCTGGGCTGCAGCTCTTTCCTCTGAAGCAAACAAGCCAACACCCACTTCTTTATACCTAGGCAGTATGACACACACCCAAATCCTGTGCTAAAAGCCCAAAGCTCTAAATTATCATGGCCTGGTTGCAGCCCTCCCTCCCCTACGAACAGGAAGGGAAGTGTTCCCTAATGGCCTGAGGAAGGGCAACTGGCACTAGCAAACTCTCCAAGTGATGCAGAAGTATCAACTTTAGGCAGAGCCTTCCTGTGTTCCATAGTTTTCTTCGATCTTCGAGTGCTGGTGAAATTTGCATGTGAACAGACTCTTTGCCTCTTCTGGGCCCATCTGTCCCTGCTGTTAATTTTTCACCTGGAGCCCTAATTATAATTGGCTCCAAGCAGAAATGCCTGTGACGTCAGTGTCAGGAGATCAGGGCTTCAGGTGGGAAATAAGATGCTGGAGCAGATGGACATCATCATCTGAGCAAAGATCTTGATGTTCTGTAAATATCCGCTGCATAAGAACGAGAGTGAAAGGAAATATTGCGAATGGAAGCAAGGAAAATAACTCCTAACTATTGATTCTTATTTTTCTAATTTACCACATGGCAGCAGTAATATAGTGAAATGATTTGCAGGTATTAGACTTATGCTTTTAGTAAGCCTGGCTTCCCAGGGGTCCAGCATAATTAAGTAGATACCCACTTGGCTTATAAGTTAATAGGAGACACTGGATCCCATGACATCGGCATCCCAAGATTAGCCAAGGCAACATTTGGGAGACCACTCTTAGGATAAAGCCATCAAAAAGTTCATATAGCCCCAATCTCTCTATATATTATAAGCAGATTCATAATTTTTCTAGATTCAGCCCTATGTCTGTCTCATAACTTAAAGGGACCATTGTTAGAGGAGGCGGGAGGGGAAGATTTTCTCTTTCTCTCATGGTCTAGGTCTGTGGTCGGCAAACTGCGGCTCACGAGCCACATGCAGCTCTTTGGCCCCTTGAGTGTGGCTCTTCCACAAAATAACACTTGTGGGCGCACATGTACAGTGCAATTGAAACTTCGTGGCCCATGCGCAGAAGTCGGTATTTTGTGGAAGGGCCGGTATTTTGTGGAAGAGCCACACTCAAGGGGCCAAAGAGCTGCATGTGGCTTGCGGGCCACAGTTTGCCGGCCACTGGTCTAGATGATAGGGAGCATCAGCTGTCTAGGAAATTACCTGAACTATGTAATCCTGACATATGTGTACTAAGAATATACAAAGTTCTTCACCAAAGAGGAAACACATATCTACCAAATGTAGAGAAAATGTAAAGGGTATAGGATGAAACAAAATTATCATACAGGATGGAGATATAATCAGTAGAGAGAGTAAGAATTCTAAGCTATTCTCCAATCATAAAGTACCCAACTCCTAGTTAAATTACTTCCCTCCCCCCCTTTTTAAAAATATATTTTATTGATTTTTTACAGAGAGGAAGGGAGAGGGATAGAGACTTAGCAATATTGATGAGAGAGAAACATTGATCAGCTGCCTCCTGCACACTCCCTGCTAGGGATGTGCCCATAACCCAGGTACATGCCCTTGACCAGAATCGAACTTGGAACCCTTCAGTCTGCAGGCCGATGCTCTATACACTGAGCCAAACCAGTTAGGGCTCCCTTCCCCTTTAAAAAAACTGTTTCTCCAACAAAATCTTCCTTGTCTGACTGTTCCATTGGCTCCATCAGCTCATAAGCCTTTACTTGTAGAGTAGGTCAGTTTAGTCCAGAAAAAGCTGCCATAGACATTGATTAATTGAAGGGGCCTGGTTTTAGTCTGATTAAGGATCACATTTTCATTTTCCAAGGATATGTTTATAAGCAGGTTTTGGTGTTTTGTTTTGTTTATCTGTTTGGACCTCCACAGGCAATGTACTTGTGCTGTAGGCTGCTCTTTAGTTAGTTCCGGCTGCTGTTTCTCCTCCAGCTGTATCTGTCAGGCTGTTACAGAACACCAGTCTGTCCTCACATGGCACAAAAGCGTCAATAGTCCCAATCAGTTGCCTGGAACAAATGGACAAGATGCAGCTCGTGAGCAAGCATTCACTGATCATGGTATGGTTGCTGGGAGTCAGTTGGATTGAGAGGGAACCAGAGTAGAAGGAAAAGATAGCGCTTCACAAAACAGGTGGAGGAGACTAGAGTGAGAAAAAATATTAAAAGCAAACATGGGTACCATATTGTGCACAGAACTGTTCTAAGCTCCTTATACACACACACACACACAGTTTATTCTCGTGCTAACCCTTTTAATGATGTAGGTACACACATGGTACTCAGCGGCCTCACTGCCCGGAAAATATTGTTCCAACAGTTTCCAGGGTCTCCTTTGTTATTTGCCGCTATCAGCTGTACTTGCAGCGTGTTGCTCTGAACTAACTAACCCCATAACTCAACCTTTGATAAAACACTGTGTCTTTTGATATATTATCTGTTTCCTTAGCAGAGGAGAGTCAAGGCTGGGTATCTTTGATTTTGAGAGATTATCATTTCATTCATCGTAGAACTATGAACATGGGTTGTCTTTCATCCCATCTCCAGGTCAATTTATTACCTCACCTGTCACCTGTTACCACAATCTTTTCATTAACTGTGTGGCTACCCTGTCGCGGTATGAAGCTGCCCATGCTTGCTTCTGATTGCTCTTCCCACATCTCGGAATTTCCCTTGCATGAATCTATATCATATGTTTTTGTGTCTGTCCTCACATCTCAGCCTCCTCAACTCCCACCCATGGGAAATAGTATAGAAACATGTCTGACACGTGGAGCGGATTTGGCACTTCCAGGCTTCTTGCTTTCCTAGAGCACTTCATGTCCACCCAGCACAGCTCTGTGTGGGCTGCTGTGTGGAGTGTTAGTGTTTCCAGGAGTGTCCCCCCCTACAGTTGTTAAATCATCAGTGTGCTTGCGAGTTCCTCCTCCTCCTCCTCCTCCTTCCTGTCCTAACAGTTGCCTGGAACAATTGGACAAGATGCAGCTCGTGAACAAGCATTCACTGATCATGGTATGGTTGCTGGGAGTCAGTTGGATTGAGAGGGAACCAGAGTAGAAGGAAAAGATAGCGCTTCACAAAACAGGGGGAGCAGACTAGAGTGAGAAAAAATATTAAAAGCAAACATGGGTACCATATTGTGCACAGAACTGTTCTAAGCTCCTTATACACACACACACAGTTAATTCTTGCGCTAAGCTAACCCTTTTAATGACGTAGGTACACACGTAAGAATACTGTAGCATATTTATAAGGAGTGTGGACTTTGGAGGCTGATTGTTGGGGTCCCAGTCCTAGCTCCTCTATTATCTTCTCTGGGCCTTCAATTCCTCATTTACAAAAATGAAGTTAATAATGCCTCCTTCGTACACGTTTCCTAAGAATTAATGTGTTGGTACATATAAACTATGCAAAACAGATCCCAGTACATAATAAGCATTCATTAAGAATTACTATGACTATAATTATTTATGCATTAAGAATTGTATCCTTCCCTGCAGAGCCTGGCCATGGCTGTAGTATATTTCCACCAGGGACAGTGCAGCCTGACTGTGGACAGTCATGGACCTTGTTCTGTCAGAGACACCTAAAGGTCACTGGCAGCTGCCCTCCGAGTGACTTTAGGGGAGCAGGCACTATCCCTTGCACTCCCCTTGTGAGTCAGCAATGCCAGCAGCTTCTCACACTGTTCAGTGGCAGATTTGGGCTTATGTTTCAAGAGCATTTCAACCTTTTGCATATTATTACCATAAACCGTTAAATCCCTTCTGTTACTAGAAGCAAATTGGGAGCTAATTAAACATAATCTTTCTGGGGAAAAAGTCTATTTGGGCTTTTCAGAGTGGGACAGGCTCTACTTTATAATACCTTCCTGGGAATCTCCTGCTCTCCACTTGGAACTCTTTATTTATTAGCTCAAGAAACATACCCATGAGAGATCCTATGGGCGGAAGAACATACAGTGAAATAAAGTACATTTATTTATTAGAAGCCATATCCATTCTGATGCCCACTAGACTAAAGGATTCAGCCCATCTCTGAGTTCCTGTGGCTCCTTGAATTGTTAACAGATTTTTCAGCTATTACTTGATATCTGTGTCTTCATGGGTGAAGATACTTAATTCTTAACTGTAAGCTCTTTGAAGTTACAGGCCATGCCATATATAGTCTCTCTTATCATATATGAGTATTATTGGACTCATCCTTTCCCTCATCCAGGCCTTCCTACCTTATTTCCACTGACACCGCTCAATTTCCTGGTAAGGGAGTCAGTTTCCAACAGTGTCTCTGACGTTGCCATTTTATGCCCTCAGGTCACAGAGTCTTGTGAGGGGGGAAAAAATAGAGCCTTGGAGTTCAACTCTTTTTGTATGTCCTTCATTGCTTTTCCTCACCTCAGCACTTGAGACATAGAGGCGACCTTCTCACTTCCTTGTACCCATGGGAAAAGGGACACAGCCTACCAGTAAATGGCTCATCATCTAGAGTTGTGATTCCCAAGATTTGATGTGTTCCAGATTCCCATGTGTCCTTGAGAGGCACAAGGACCTTGAATCCATAGGCTCAGCAAGGGTGGTGAGGGTATGAATGAAGATATGTATCAGCACAACTGTTCTGCAGAGGTATGATTATGTTGTCATTGATATAATTCAAAGCTATTTTAAAATGCTTGTGAATGAAGAGTGAGTCTTATATGTATTTTTTTCTCTGTGTGAATGGAAACAGTAAATCTCCAGCTTTGCAATTTGAGAGAAACAGATGTATCTTGATCTGTGTAACCTTAGCAAAAATTACTGAACCTCCCTGAACACTCACTTTCTTAGTTTGTAAAATGGGGATTAAAACACTTTCATCACAAGACTGTTTAACCCTACCAGACCGCTGTACCGATTTTTCGGTAATTTCCGAATCTGCCGCTATACCGCTGTACCTAATTTTCAGTACTTTGCCTAGTCCTATTTTCTACAATGTCTCCAAGTTCCATCTTATTCTAACCAGTTGTTTGTATGTAACTAACATTTTTCTATATCATGTTGGTTGTTGGTTTTTTCTCTTTAATGCTCAGGAGCCCAGGTATAGGGGACAGTTAGGTTCAGGGCCTCAGGTCTGGTAAGGTTAAAGGAGAAAATGTATATAAAGTGCTTCTTATAGTGCTTGGTACACAGTAAGGATACAGCAAACGATTATTCCTGTAGAAGTCAAACTCCTGCCAGGTGAGCATCCAAATCTTTTCAACATTTGAAATTCACACACCAAGAGGAGGTGTATTGATCTCTGGGATGTTTCAGGCCACGCCATCCATCCTATGTACCCTTTGTCCAATGCCTGCAGGGTGAGGCTAATGCCTTTACCTCATCTGTGCTAATGATTTAATTTGTTTCCTTTCCCAAGCAACCTTTGCATTGTGGCAGGGAGATGTTCAGTGCTTAATGAAAATAAAGGACTGATGTGAAAATTGCAGGCACCTGGCAGGGTCCGAGAAAGCGATGCCTCTGGGCAGTCCCCTTAACACTGTTTGTGGAACTGCGTGTGTCTGTGCATTTTCCTTGGCTAAGTCAAATTTTCAGATTTTCCAAGGGTATATTTTATTTATAAAATGTTTCTTTTTAAATCTCTGAATTAGATGATAACTGAGGGTTGTTTCAATGGACATATCTAGAAATCTTTTCATAACACTGTATTTTTAATTTTATAGTCCAGTGTTTTATCAGCAGAGTATCAGTCACTGTCAATTAGCAATGCTAACTGACATAAAATGCCTTAGTTTTTCTCTGTCCGGTTTGGGTCAGTGGATAGAGCATCGGTCTGTGAACTGAAGGGTCCCAGGTTCCATTGTGGTCAAGAGCACATGCCTGGGTTGCGGGCTCGATCCCAGTCGGGGGAGTGTAGGAGGCAGCCAGTCAATGATTCTCTTTCATCATTGATGTTCCTATTTCTCTCTCCCTCTCCCTCCCTCTATGAAATCAAATATTTAAAATGCCTTAGTTTTTACTATGGACTGGTGAGCTTAATTGGAGTTATTGTGCTCTTTGTCCTAGACTAAGAAAAAGAAAAAGGTGAAAATGTGCAAGATAATGATAAAATGAAAGATAATGAAAGGTAATCAAGTTGAATAAACTGCCTGCTCATCTCTTCCCCAGACATTTTTGGCCTCTTGATATGAGCTTCTCAGGTCTCACTTCCTCTTCAATCTCTGCATCCAACGAGTAGTTATACTGAATGTCCATTATGTGTCTGCATCCTAACGACAGGGAGTAAAACTCGAAGACAACAGGAAATGGTATGAATTTTGCAGGAGCTTATTCTTGTGTAGACAAGGCCAGCCTTACCCAGAGGCAGGCTGAATGGCATCTCACATTTCAAACTTTGTTTCTCCTCCATTATCTGTGTGCATCTGATGTTGGGACCTGTAAGTCACCATAAGTCTGGCCCTGCCCCTTGGTGTTCTGAAGCCAGCTGAATTGGTACCATAGAGGTTAGGACTCCTCCTGGAAGCCATTTCCAGACTGTGACAGCAAATGTTTAATTCTATATAGAAGGGACTGTGAGTCATCTTTATACATCCAATAAACTTGAATGAAATATATCCCCAATCCTCCTTGTCCTAGAGATTTCAAAACATGGATCCTCTCTCCCCAGGAAAGCCCAATGCAAGGGAGAGAGGTTGCAGTGGAAACAGTGGTCTTAATGGAAATGTGATCAAAACATCTTTTGCAAGTTTTAGAGAAACGTGGATCTATATGAACTGATCACTGGGCTTTGGGAGGGCTCTGGAGCTCAAGCCTCTTCAGTTTCATGAGTCAGCAGGATTTCTAAATACCTGATCTTTCAGTTTCCCTGTCCCTGGGCTCAGACCTTAATCCTTTTTTTTTCTTTCTTTATTCTGTTTACTGTTTATTTCTTCCCGCGATAATCTCAATAGGCTTCCAGGCTTTAAATACAGTCTATATTCAGATAATGACAAATTTCTTTTCTCCCCTTCCTGGAGCTTCAGAGTCATGTATCTGTCTTCTCAGTATCTCTACTCAGATGTCCAAGGGACCATTCAAACTTCGCATCACTACCACTGAACCTTTAGGGTCTTGCTCACTAAACCTTCTCCACCCATAGGCTTTTTGGTTAATAACTTTATCCTCTTAATTTGTCACAGCAAACATATGAGAGTCATCTGGACTATTAGGAAATCCCGTGCTTTCAAAATAAATACAGAACCTGGTTCCTTCCTACACACTCCGGAGCTACTAACTTGGACATAGTCCTCACCATCCTTCACCTGGATGAAGCACCTCTGGAAAGTCCTCTCTGCTTCTTCTTTCACTCCTGAGGTGGTTTAAAATGCAGCAGCCTCCAAAATGCAAACCTGATCTTGTCATTCCTCTGTCCAAACCCATTTCACACCAAGAAGCCAAAGGCCATGCCTGGCCCAGGCATCTAGCACACTGCCCCTAGTGATCTGGCCTCGCATGGTCAAACCTCTCACACCCTGTCCCTTTCCCGGCGCTGCAGCCACACTGGCTTCTGCAGGCTGGTTGAATCAGGTCAGGGCCTCAGGGCCTTCATCCCAGGTGTTCACTTGGATAACTGTCTTCCCTCCGTCAACTATTTCCTCACATCTTTCCTCCTCAATGAGGCTGCCCTGGCCACCTTACTCATTAATGCTACATTTGCCATCCTTCCTACCCAACATTCTCCATCCCTTCTACCCTGCTCTGCTTCTTTTGCATTATCACAATTTACTAACAACACTAAGTTTACAAATTAATTATATTGATTGTTTATTGTCTTACCTCCCTACTAGAATGTATGTTTCAATGGTGTGGCCTGTGAACCCACATAGAAATTCATCTAATTACCCCCAAAACAAGTGAGCTAGCAAACCTATGAGAGAGATGCTACCATTTTTATAGATTAAACAACAACAACAGCAACACAAAACACTGAAATAGACTTTAAGTAGCTGCCATGATCACAAAAATAGTAGAAATGGAATTCAAACTCAGCCTCCAAATGCTGCACCCTTAACCAGTATGCAATATCACCTCCTGGTGTATGGAGGGAAAAGGCCAACAGTGGAGTGGGGAACTGATAGTGGGTGCCCAGGAGACAGACTGTTGCTGGCTGCTTCTGCATGCTCAGTTGGCTGTCACATAACTAAAAGTTTCAGGATAAAAACTAATTAAAAAAAATAAGCCACTTACTCATATGGAGTATAGTTAAACTTAATAATCCCCCTTTGTTGAGTCATTGTATATTCTATGTGGCCCCATTGTGTGGCTCAATTACCTTCACCAGAAGAAGAAACATGTGTAATACCCTAGGCTATCATTCTGTACTAATGAGAGACATAAAAACAACAATATTCCTGAGCACATTATTCTAACAACACATTGTTTTGGAGGTCAAAGTGATTTGCATAATGTAAGAATCACCTGAACTCAGGTGGGAAATCCACTGGTGAGGAAGGGCAGTACTAGTAGAGAGCTGGTTTATACAGTCTGAGCATTAGAAGCTATTTGTGGTTGTCATGTTTATTTGGGAAGTAAATTAAAACATATACAGAGTATAATGCTTCTTTGTCATGCCTTCACCATTTCTGAATATAGATCAATGGGGAAGAATTTTACAGGTGTGCAGTGAGGCTGAGATGAGCCATTTTGAATTTATCTTTCTGGTAACCCACATGCCATTACACATGAATACACACACACATGTACACACACATGTACACACACAGACACAAACATGGGTATGTTTCTAGACTCTTGCAAAAGCCTTATATCTGGCCTCCCAGCTGTCCTTCACCCAGGCATCTAGCACACTGCCCCTAAAATTACCTTTTAAGAACCTAGACATGTCACTCTTCCCTTTAAAATGCTGCTATACACCCCTGACCTACTATAGGAAGCGCACACTTTTCTGTGTGGCATCCAGTCATTCGGTCTGGGCACACTCACTGTTGACTTCTGTGCCCCTCTCTTCTCCCTCCAGCACTCCAGGCCTTGCCCCATCTGTGCTCTTGGCCCTTGCTATTACAGGCGTGCAGTCTCCTCTGGCTCTGTCTAGTCCAATTACACCCAACTTTTGAGAACCACCTCAAACATTACCATTTCTGGGAAGCCTTCTTGGCCAAATCTCAACCCCCTACCAACTGCTGCAAACAGAAAACTAGGATACTGCGGAAATAAGTTTTGTTCTGGACTTCCTTCACACTTCACGGGCAGTGGTGCTGCTGGTATTTTTGTAATTCCGTGTGTTCTAGCATGAGGTGGACTGTCTCCAAAAGTCTCTAAGAGCTGAAAATCCCCTTCGGTGCTTGTGGAGGTAAGTTAGCAGTTAAGCCATCTGGTATCCGTGTGTCTAAACTGTTCATGATGCAACAGTTCTCAGAGAGTTGACTTGGAGGAGCCAAGACCTGATGATAGGAAGTGTGAGTGGAACATTTTCTAGAGTCATCTATCTGCTCACTTCCTTATCACGTCGTTCAAGAAGGATTTATGGAGCCCAGTTTCTGCCAGGCACTGTGCTGGGCGCTGGAGCCAGCACGGTGAGCACAACGCTGGCCCTGCCTCCGGGAGCTGGGTGCACAGGGAACGGTTTTGCTGCAGGGAAGTATATGCTAATAATCACAAAGGTGCTGGGGCTCCGTGGCCATTTCTTTAGCTACAAGAAGAAGGTTTATTTTACTCCCTTCTGTATCTCCTATTGACTTTAGTCAATGTCACCAGCATCGCAAACTCTTCGCTGCACAGGGAGGTGAACAGTAAGTGGGGAAGGAGGGAGGGAGAGAGGGAAGTGTCTTGTTTACTAACCTAAGGTACAGTTTCTGACCCAACCATAGAAGTAAATCACAACGTTCTTAACGTCTTCTCCTCAAACAGACATTACTGCAAACTCTGGGAACAAAGGCACCAACACCAGAAGTAAGAAAAAATAAGTAAAAACATTACAAAATAAACTAAAATCCCTGGCCAGCAGCCTGGGTATGATTAGACCATTGATGAGGAGTGTTCCCTGGTGACACAAACCCTCAACCTGTCTCCTTTTACTTAAGTGACTTCCAAATCACATGCTTTTGCAGGCTCTGGGAATTAGATGGAGAGAAGCAGAATGCATTTACAGGACCATAATGATCTCTCTTTTCATTTTTTAATATTTTTATTCCCATGAGGCTCTAGACATGTCTTTGCCCTTATTTAATGCAACAGTGCATGTGGGGTAAACTTGGACTGGCATTGTGACAGTCCCTCAGCAGTTTGCAGCATTAAGGGGTGGAGCATAGAAAGGGAGACTAAAAGAAGCTGGCAGTATTGATTGAGATATCAACTGGGATAGCAAAACCCGAGTCTCTCCCCACAAGCAGAGGGGCCAGCAGCGGGGACTGGTTCAGAGGATGAGATGGGCACCATGTAGGAAGCTGGGTGCTTGCTCTCCTTACAAACTGAATCACCAGGCTTTCCTTGGGGGAGCTGAGCCCTCAGGCGCCTGCATCCACTGCAGAGAATGCACTGGCAAAATCCTTAACTTTGTGTTCCTTTACTGTCAGCTAAGAGCCAGGGAAAGGGGAAGATGATAGAAGATTGTGCCGTTCTGTCTCCATCATCTCAATATTCAAAAGGTAGATTCAGAGGAAAGCTAGCATAAAGAAAAGAACAGCCAAGCTGCTGAGGGCTGTTGAATTTTTAATCCCCAAACACTTATCTCCCTTTCTCTAGTTATTATCTATTTTCAAATCCCTGGAGTAAAGGGATTGTCTAAGTCCCATTTATTGTCGGCCATTCAAAAGCTTCCTCATGTAGCATGACTAGGAGAAAGCCAGGAGTGAGTTCTTAGAAAAATTTCCCAGGAGCCATTGACATCTCAGAAACTAGATGTTTTGCATTGAGGTGGGAAGTACAAGCAATAGAAATGATGGCTCAGTGATTACAGCAGAACAGCTCTCTGTCCACAGACCCTGAGGCTCTTTATCCCCTTGACCCTGTTTTCACCCCCAAGGCAGGAGATCCCTAAAGACCTGGGTGCAGAACATACATATCCCTGCACTGCCGCAGGGGAGCCCTGTTTATCTGCCCCCCCCCCCCCCACACACACACACAAACACACACAACGCAGTGAACCTTCACCTGTGCCCTGAGGTAACTGCATTTGCTTCCCTTCCTCCAGCGGCTTCAAGTTTTCCTTCTGTGAGGGAAGGGCCTAGGAGGGGCTGTGACTGCTCCTCTTGTCCGTCCACCCCACCAGGGAGCCTTCTTCCATATGCAATGCTCTAGTCTTCCTCTCAAACACCCTACGGTAGGTGGAGAAGCCATCTGCGAGCAGATCCACATTATCCTGGGTTCTGCTGACACCAGGGTTTTATATTCTCAGCCTAGCCCACATTTGGGCCCTTAGCAATTTGTTTGAACCCTTAGCTGATTTCTAACCAGTGCATCGTGTCCCACAGAACATGTTCCAGGGAAGCATGTGTTCCAAGTAAGCAGGTGTTGGCATCCCTTCTCAGTGTTTCTCAACCTGTGGGTCGTGACCCCTTTGGGGGTCGAATGACTCTTTCACAGGGGTCGCCTAAGACCATCAGAAAACACATATATAATTACATATTGTTTTTGTGATTAATCATTATGTTTTAATTATTTTCAATTTGTAACAATGAAATTGGGGGTCACCACAACATAAGGAACTATATTAAAGGGTCGCGGCATTAGGAAGGTTGAGAACCACTGCTTTAGACGCTCTTGTCTTCCCTTACATTTTGGGTTCATTGTTGCCTCTGCATCTTTAGCTCTCTGGTAGAATCAAGATGGTTGTCAATTTGCAGAGTGTCTGTGTGTGTGTTTTATTGTTTTCGGTGGATAGGGCTGTTGCTTTTTTCAGCTTTCACCATTCTAAGTGGAAGACAGAAATCAACTGAAAAGTTTATTGAACTCAGTTTCGAGGGTTATATTTTAAAGGGATGCTTTTAAATTGCAATTCTTCCAGAGGAGAGTGATTAGGGTGTTCCTTGGCATGGAAGCCACCGTAAAGGAACTAGAAATATCTAAACTGAAGATAAAAGGCCTAAAGAGAGAACTCTTTAAATGCTCTCAGGATAGCAATCTGGGAGCAAGATTAGACTTAGTTGTTACTCTAGAGGCCAGAAGTAATGGATGGAGATTACAGGGAAGCAGATTTCTGCTCAATACCAGGGGGGAAACATCCTATTAAAGAGAGTTATTAAAGCTGGGTAGAGTGCTTTTTGAGGTCACGGTCTCCTCTTCTATCTATTTATTTAAAATATATTATTATTGATTTAAGAGAGGAAGGGAGAGGGACCAAGAGATAGAAACATCAATGATGAGAGAGAATCATTGATTGGCTGCCTCCTGAATGCCCCCTACTGGGGATAGAGCCCGCAGCCAGGGCATGTACCCTTGACCGAAATTGAACCTGGGACCCTTCAGTCCACAGGCTGAAGCTCTATCCACTGAGCAAAACTGGCTAGGGCTGGTCTCCCTTTCTGACAGAGTAAATGGAAGAGTTGGGCTTGCATGAAAATTTGTCAAGATATTTTTAAAGGTAGTTTTAGAATTCTAGAATTCCGTTAGGAGTTTGGAGTAGGCAAACTCTGATATATATTCAATTCTTATAATTACAATAAATAGACTCCTTTTATTCATTCTCTTTTTTAAATTCACTCTCAACTCTGGGGTAAGAATCCACTGACTTTCAGGTCCTTACTTATGTGGTGACATTAAGACAGGGAACATCCACCATAGTTTTGAGCACTGAGCTATTAAACAGGGTTCTTTTTGACTTGATTCAAAATGAATGTCACAAATTATAGATAGTTAACGTTAGTGGTGTTTTCTGCTTGAACTGTAGTCTTCACCAAAATGCTCTGAAGTGAATATTAAAGCTGAAGACAAAATAATGATGATTTACCCCAGCAAAAGCAATGTAATTTTAGTGATATTTTTAGGGTTCAAATGAAGAGATCCCCAAACATCAAAATCATTTGGTTTTGAGGAGAGAGAATCAACTGTATTAGCTAGAGTCGTCCACATGTGAATGCATACATAATGTGAAGTGAAATACAGGTGCGACATGTAGTTATTTAAAAAAGAAGGGAAGCATACTTTATTCCACAATGCCACCGTAAACCAGTGGCTCCAGTGAAACTAATCAGAACCTGGAAAACCCAGTTGGGGAAAAGGGGCTCATTGGAGACAGACCCCCAGGGAGCAGAGCTCCAGGTGGTGACAGAGCGGAGGGGAGAGGCACACCTTTGATTGAAGTGCAGTGTTATGTCTGACTGATGATTTCTTTGCAAAGACTCAAGCTAACTTGCTGATATCTCTGGTCTTTTATATGGAAATGGTAGTGCCAGAAGCATAAGTATTTTCTGTGATGTCTAGTCTTTGCCTCTTTTCTATATTGAAAGATGAAATAATAAATTGCCTTTCTTTAACATGTCATAGAGAAGACACTTTGAACCAGGTCAGTATATGCAGAAAGGAATCCCTGGCACTATTGTGAAGTAACACTTAGGTCCAGCCTCCTCTCATTTTCCATTTCGGAAACAGAGTGCTCTCTCCATCCCTTGCTTGTGTCTCCACCATGATCCACCTCTTCTTCAGAAAGGGCCAACCCCAAATTCTCCTGTGGCTCTTGGCTGACCGTTGTTTACTATTTGAGAGTAATGTTGGGCTTACAAAGACTGATTTGGCAGATATATTAGACGTGAGAGAGGGGGTGAGTGATAGATACTTTTAGTGCAGAAGATTGTTCCTCTTCTAAGCATAAGATTGAGTCTCGTTAAAACAATTTCTTAATCATGGCCTCAGTTCCGAAAACCAACAAAATAGAACCATGGTCCTGTCCCATTATTCCATGAATGCCTCCAGCCATCCCTCTTAATCATGTAAAACAACTTCTTGTGTTATTTTTTTCAACGCATAAATGCCAGCCATGTGGTCAGCTAGTGTGTACACTGTTCAGGCCCTTTTTGTCTTCACCTACTCATTTCCTACATTTTGAGTATTCCTCTAGTTTTCATACTTCCTCAGGAAGGATCCCCAGAGAGTCCCCAAAATGAAGCGGAAGAAAGAAAACCAAGATTGATCTAGATTTCTAATTTTAGATCTCCTGTTTAGAGTGTTGATAGGGAAAGAATTTGAAACTGCCAACCACAACTAGGTTGCTGAAGTATAAATAACTTGTCAGTAGGTTTTGGTTTTCATTTCTAGAACTTTCTTGAAAATTGAAGTTGATCCTTATGCCTATCTTTTAATAAAGAATAATATTTTAAAATTATTTTAACTTGCCCTGGCCAGTTTGCTTCAGTGGTTACAGCATCAGCCCCTGGACTGAAGGGTAACAGGTTCTATTCCTGGTCTACCTCAGTTGCAGTTTCAACCCCCCTCCCCGGTCAAGGTGTGAGCAGGAGGCAACCAATCTATGTGTCTCTCTCATGTCGATGTTTCTCTCTCTCTCTCTCTCTCTCTCTCTCTCTCTCTCCCTCTCTCCTCTCCCTCTATCTCTATCTCTATCTCTTTATTTTCCCATCTCTCCCCTCCCTTCCACTCTCTCTAAAAAAATCTATGGAAAAAGTATCCTCACTCCTCAGGTAAGGATTAAAATATATATATTTCAACCAATCTAGCTTTGGATTTTAATTGTGTATTTCATCATTAATTCATTTAAGAAACATTTTGTTGATTTCCTCCTGTATGCTAGATTCTGTGACACATAGAAAAAGAATAAATTCAGTCTGTATTCTCGTTGGTCTTCTCTGTGTTAAGCACTGTGGCCATATAGAGATGACTTAAGATATGGTTCCTGCTTTCAAGAGGATGTGTAGACTAGAAGAAGAAAGAGAATATATTCATAAGGGAATATAAGGAAGCATTGGACAACTGCTGGTAATTATATAACATATCAGGAGTCCAGGAGATTAAGAAGGAGACTGAGTTAAATAGTGTAGGGTAAAAGAATGTAGACAGGAAGAGAAGAGGGAGTGAAGGTTATTCATGTACAGTTAATGGGGCAGTGAATATGGTAGCATATTTCTATTAAATGCTGAGAACACACACAAATGGAGGAAAATAAGCTGGTATTAGTGCCTATTACGTAATCAGCAAAAACCTAAAAAGGTAGGGCATACATAAGTGAGATAAGGTATAGTCATTTTCATAATGAGGTTACAACTTTGTTGGGGTGCCAAGAATAATGTACATGAGACAATTAGAAAACAATTACATAATAGCAAGTGATTAGCTGCTAAATGGTGTGGCTAATGCTAATGTGTTGTATGCGTTACTAAGAGAGGAGACCAAGAAGGCTGGAGAAATCATGGGTGGCTTCATAGAAGTGGTAGAACCTTATTAGACATAGAAGCTTTGGATGGGGATAGTGAAAGTGTGGATAAAATGACTTTTTTTTTTTTTTTTGTAAAGTCAGAGCATCAAAGATTTGCCATTGAAAAGCAGTGTATAATGATGCTGGGCCATTGGGCTGGATAGCTTTGTAAGCCTGAAAGAGATCTGATGATACTGTAAACAGAATTTTTGAGAAGTATTTATGAATGTGATTAATAGGAAGTAAGTGGAAATTCTAGAATAATTCACTTATATAAGTAGGGGCCTCATATTCTGAATTATTATATATGAATGTGAAAGTTGGACAGTGAAGAAGACTCATAGGAAAAAAAATTGAAATACGGTGTTGGAAGACAGCTCTTTGGATACCATGAAACACTAAAAAGATGAACAAGTAGGTCTTGGAGCAAATTAAGCCTGAAACATCACTGGAGGCAAAAATAACAAAACGGAAGGCTGTCCTATTATGGGCACACCATGAGAAGGCAGGGTTCTTTGAAAAGAACAATAGTACTAGGAAAAAGAGAAGGCAGCAGGGAAAGAGGAAGACCAACTATGAGAGGGATTGAGTTAATTAAAAAGTTAAAAAGCCATTGACATGAGTCTCCAGGAGTTTAGCAAGGCTGTTGATGACAGGCCATTGTGGACATCAGTCATTCACAGAGTCATCAGGAGTTGGAGCCAACTCAGCCACATGTAATACACACAAGTAGGACCACAGGAGAGCCAGACTCATGGAGTTCATTTATCCAGGTCCTGGAGTCGGAGCTACAGGAATTACAGGGTAGAATTACAGGCAGAAGAGAAATATCTGTGGTCTAAAAGGAGAATAGGAATTCTGGGGTACCATGATTGCAGTGTTATTCAGAGCTATTTATGTCACTAGCCCTGTGACTCCATCGTTGCCTGATTGCACTAATATCAAGTCTCCCCCCTTTCTCACTGACTCCATTTAACCGCGGCCCTTGCTGCATAGCTTCAAACTAGGTTCAGCCAATGCCAAGCATGAGAATTGAACATGCAGGGATGGATGGGGGAGCAGCCAGGGTGTGTCTCCCTCCAAGCTCTTCCTTACAGGAATGAGATTGGACTTTTCACCCCTTTCACTCTTTCCTTCAGGCTCCCAGCTCCTACGGGGAAGCCACACCATGGTTCTACATTCTTCCAGAAGACTGGCTTCTGGGTTCCAGAAACACCATTTCTTCCCCTGTCTCTCTAGCCTTTGGGCCATAGCAGCCTTTAGTTTTAGCTAATCTCTGGGTTGATTAATCATCCCCTATTTGGCTTCTCAGTTTTTTTAATCATAAGTGCAATCAAATCTATATCTGAAAGTCTTGTTTAAAATGCATAGAAATATTCCTAGTTTCTGGATGAACCCTGACTATGTAATCATGGACCTTTCTGGCTCTGGTTTTCATATCTTTAAACCTGAAAGTATGAACTAGTTACTTGTAATGCTTGTAAAAATGACTGATAATCTCAGATAATCAGATATGTAACTCGTATTCCAGGAGTTTATCATTGTGTAATTCTTCCATGTGTATAAAAACTTCCCATGTGATAGATATGTGAGACATTTGCTTAAATGGAAGTTTTGAAAAAAAAATTATTTAATGATTGTAGAACTTTAAAATGGTGGGAATTGACCCAACATAGGTCAGCCTTTTAAAGAATCAAGACTGATAATCTGCATGGAGATGCATGGAGAATAGAGGAGAACATGGAAGGAATATTTCTTGTGAGACAATCCAGAAAGGATGGCAAGAATTGTTAGTGCATTTAGCCCCAGAGACTGAGCATTTGGAGCCAAAGGGTCAACAAGCACAGAAAAGAGAGGCGTCCTTTTTCTTAGCATTTGCTCACACCCACAGGGTCATCTCCTTCATCTGAATTTCCATCTCTTTAGTGGCCAAGACCACCCGGTTGCCTTATGAGTGTCTACTTCAATCACATGACAGGCAATTTAGAATTTTTGTAATTATCTAAGGATTAGCAGTGGAGCAGGCTTTGTTCGCTCCCAATTGAATGCTCAATTTTACAGCCATAATTGGAAAGATTTCCAGTAATTTGTGGTCGTTGAATTTAGTAAAAGGAACGGGGTGATTTTTGTTACTTTAAAATCCATTGTGAGGTCTTTATAATCCGTATTTGGCAGAGGTGTGAGGTAATCTCTGGCAATGTGGGTCTTGGACAAGATTTTTCTTTGTGACACAACTGCAGAGAAGGTTGAATGCATCCTATCCTGCTTCTCATTTATTCTCTCTGGGTATCATCAGTCATCATTCCTCTTCACACTATAAGGCAGGGCCATTTTTGTGCCAATGAGGAGTCCCTGAGAGTGAGTTTTGCCCAGAATTAGCCAGTATTATTTTTTAGTCTGTGATTGAATTATTAATAGTTGATGATTGATCCAGTGCTACATCATCGAAAATAATGTGTATTCGATGATTAATGATGCCAGTACTGTGGTGTGCCTTATACAGACACTTGCAAAGGCATAGATTTTGCTTTCCTGGGTTAACTATCAGAGCCAGACACCCTGACTCCCACATACAAAGCAAATAGGAATAGAATTTCAAACTCTTTGGGATGGTACTAACAAAGCATTGTTACTAAAACAAACGAGTAGATAGGTATCTATTTGCATAGATGTATGTATGATACAAATGGCCATGGATAGTCTATGTTAATCCAGTGAAAAAATTCATTTAGTTTGACACATTTATAGATCAACTCTGATGGGACCAATATTCTAGCATCTTTGGGAGCTATAATGAAAAGAAGAAGTGATAACATATTTCTCAGGTTTCCACTACATTTGCAGACCAGTTGTAGATAAAATAATAACAAAAGTAAAACTGTTTGTTTAAACTCTATAGGCGTTTTAGTAGTAAATCATTGAATTTTGAACTGAATTAAAAAAAGGCAACATTTCCCTATAGAACACTGACTTTGTAAATCAATGGCACTAGACCAATGAGGGCTAACATTTAGTCTTGGTTCTGCTATTATATAATGCTAGCCTGCCTTCTGTTGCACATCTATAAAGTGGTGAGTCTCCCAGTTTATCAAATAAAGTCCTCCAAAGCCGTGCTGCTCAATTTTGATGAAAATGTGCATTTTACTTTTATCCAAATTATGGAAATTTGAGTTTGACAGAGCTTTTGCCATAGCACAAAGTGGAGAATGATTTACTGTGAATGAAAGACATGGCCCAGTGTGAAGCCATAGTCCAAAGTAGAATTTGGGTTTACTGGAATGTGTGATTACTTTGCCTCTTCAATATTTAAAATTAAATGCTTAGGTGGTAAACTGTTTGATAGTAATAGCCAATCAGTGCTAAAGAGTGACCAATAAATAGCATAACGACCGTCAACAATTTATTTCATCTTATTACTGTTTTCTAAGCTTGGTTTTTGAAATTCCTGTTTATTTCCTAATCCTTTAGAGCCGTTTTCACAAATTCTAACATTCCACCAACAAAAAATGCCTGACAACCACTGTCATAGAGGATTTTTAAGGTCCCATTAAAGCTCTTAAATTTTATGATACTACATGTATCTAATACAGATGAAAAGTTCCACTTCTGTTCAAGTTATCATTCAACATTGTAAGTAAAAATAAAGACTCGGATAATTAAAATCTAATGCCAGAATACCTGCATTAAGAATATTTAAAAGGAAGTCCTTCAGGGAGAAAGAGTATAATACCAGATAGATATATGAATTCACACAGAGAAATAAAGAGCCCCCAAAAGAATAAAGATATACATACATATATATAATATTTATATATCTATATTATACTTAGTCTTTAAAAAAGTTAATTGAGTGTTTAATGAAAAACTGTAACGGTGTTTGTTGTGTGATTTATAATAGACATCAAAGTACAATGTAGGTATTCAGTGGCAGAAAATATATAAGTATATTATTATAATATTTTAATACATCTGAAGTGATATAGTATTAATAAAAGATAGACTTTTATAACTTAAAAATGAATTTTATAAACCCTACAACAAGCACTAAAATATTAATAGTTCCAATAATAAAATTATTAAAAAAATCTCAAAACAAACTAAGTCAGGATAAAGGAATGAGGAGGAAGATAAGACAAAGAGAAACGACTAGCAAGATAAAAAGTTGAAATTCAAACATATCAGTAATTATATTAACTGTAACTAGCCAAAATTCCAAATAAAAGGCAAAGACTGTTAGATAGAAAAGCTAGACTATAATATCAACACTCCCCACTTCAAATTAAACATATAGTAAGATAAAAGCAAAAGGGGACAAAAAAATAATACCTTGTAAATATTAAAGCAAGGGAAAGTGTCTATTAATATACAAAATAGACTTCAGAATATGGAACATTGTTAGATATAGAGAGGAACAATAGATAATGATAAAGTACTGATGCATCAAAAAGACTTAACTGTTCTAAGTATATGTGCATATAAGAAATGCTTTAGATTGGTTCAAAATATATAAGAAACAAACTAAAAGAATAAACAAATCTCTCTCTCTCTCTCTCTCTCTCTCTCTCTCTCTCTCTCTCTATATATATATATATATATATATATATATATATATATAGTTGGAGAAACTGTAACACTACTTTCTCATTAGATGATGGAACAAATAGAAAATCATCCTATATAATAAAAGACTAATATACAATCGATCAAACAGCGGAACGACCGATCAATATGATGCACACTGACCACTAGGGGGAAGATGCTCAATGCAGGAGCTGCCCTCTAGTGGTCAATGCGCACCCACAGGGGGAGTGCTGCTCAGCCAGAAGCCAGGCTCACAACTGGTGAGCACAGCTGTGGTGGCAGAAGCCTCTCCCGCCTCTGCCACAGTGCTAAGGATGTCTGACTGATGGTCAGCGGACATCCCCTAAGGGCTCCCAGACTGAGTGGGTGCCGGCCAGGCTGAGGGACAACCCCCCAAGTGCATGAATTTTGTGCACCGCGCCTCTAGTCAAATATAAAAGACCTGAACAATACTGTCAGACAGCTTTGATGAATGAACTTTATATGACACTCCCCAAAATAACAGCAGAATATATCTGATTTTAAAATGTACAGTGAATGTTCACCAAGATAGACCATATTCTGGGCTATAGCAAAAATCTCACTAATGAAAATAATTAAAATTATAAAAATATGTTTTATGCTTACAACAGCATTAAAATCAGTAACAGGATTCTTGGAAAATTTCCAAGTATTTGAAATTAAACATTACATTTCTGCCTAGCCCATGGGTCAGAATAAAAATAACAATATTTTGAATTGAATGCAAATGAAATACAGCATAACAAATTTTGTGGACTATGGCTAAAACAATGCTTGCAGGAAGATTTTTATGCTTATTAAAAATCTAAGAAACTCTAAAATCAATAATCTTTAGTAAGCTGCAGAAGCTTCTAGCCTTTCAACTTTATAAAGTTGCACACTAAGAATTTATTTTCCAGACTTTTACCAACATTACTCCCAAATTACAAAGAATTCCTATGTTGGTTTGGTATTTATTACAGTTTTTAAAAAGGGTTTGAAATACAACTGTTCATTAAGCATAAAATACCAAGCTAGGCCATCATTGACAGAGAGAAAAATTTTACTGAATGGCCACTTTTCTACCTAAAAGATATCTCAATCTGAATTTATTTGGCTACACAAAAGAATGTCATATATTTAGTTTTTCATTTGCACAACGTGTTTGTGCTATAGATGATATTTTAAGTTGAAAATTTGGTTTTAAATTATTTTTACAGTGAAGATTGTTTTTAGTTCTTTTTATATCCTACAGTCTTTTATGTAATGTACTAGTGTATGTTTTGTAGACTGTTTAATGACTGGATGTCTTCCTCCAACTTTTGAAATACAAAACCAGTGCTTTACACTTGTGCGCTGTTTTAAAGTCTATTAAAATTGTCATTGACCTTTAAAAATAAAATCAATACGATAATTAAAGTACTTAAGAGACTAGAAAGTGTAGAGTAAATTAAATTCAAAGAGAGCAGAAAGAAGGAAATTGTTATATTTATATTGAGAAATCAATGAAATTTTAAACCCAATAACAATTATGAAATCAACAAAAGCTGATTCTGAAAACACTGATGAAACTGATGAAACTCCAGCCAGGCCAAAGAAAAGACACAATTTATAACTATCTGTAATAGAAGGGGGGATAGTACAAATCCTGCAGATAGTAAATATATATTAAGGAGATATTATGAATAATGTTATGTAAGCAAAAATAATAACATAGATGAAATGGTCAAAACTACTCGAAAGACAAGAATTACCAAAGCTCACTAAAAAATATATCACTCTATATCTATTATAGAAATGTAGTTAAAATTTTTTTTACAAATAAAACTCCAGACCCAGATGGCTTTGGCTTCACTGGTGAATTAAACCAAACATTTTAAGGAGAAATAATACTAATAATGACTGGATGTCTTCCTCCAACTTTTGAAATACAAAACCAGTGCTTTACACTTGTGCACTGTTTTGAAGTCTATTAAAATTGCCATTGACCTTTATCCAACCTCTTCCAGAAAATAGAAGACAAGGAATATTTTAAAACTCTAAACCAACCAAACACAATTCAAGAAAAAATGTACATCCCAGTATCTCCCATGAACCTAGATGCCAACATCCTTTGCATAATATTATAAAATAAAACCCAGCAATATCTTAAGAGGAATATATTACTATATATGCAATATATTAATGCACCACAATCACATGGTATTTATACCAGGAATACAAAGTTGGTTCAATCTTTGAAAATCAATCATTTAATTAGACTTATAACAACAAAATAAACACACACAAATGTGGTCATCTCAACAGATACATACAAAATTGAGTACCAATTTATGATGAGAACTCTTATCAATATCCAAATGCAAGAGAACTTTGTCATTCTTTCAAATGGCATTGTAAAAATCACCTATGGCTGACATCCTACTATACAGTGCAAGACTGAATGTTTTTCCGTTTAAGACTGAGAACAAAGTGAGGGTTTATGCTCTCTTCACTTCTATGAAGGTGGAAATAAAAACAGTAGGATTGGTGGAAATTCTGTATAAGAAGTAGTAGTTCTTATCTCACACAGATGGGAAAATTGTTTATTCTAATGTAGCTGAAGATTGGGCATTTATTCCTGAGATAAGGTAGAGGACTGCTGAATATTAGAATTACATGCTGAAAATAGTATGTACATAGCTCCCAGAATACAAACAGTTAAGGTCATGCCTATTTGGCTCAGTAGCATCAGCAGTATTGGGTTTAGTTTGACACTTACACTCCCGAAATGCAATAGACTGCACATGACATTAAGAAAACATGCAGAAAAAGGCAGCAGTATAGCACAAAAATTTACCAGCCACTGCATACTTTGGAAATGCATGGTCCCCAAAAGACAACCTTGTGTGAGGTCACACCATCTTAGCCCAGGAAAACCATCAACTCTTGGATGTCTTTAGCTATTCTGTCTTGTTGAGGGGTAGCTCCTTATTGCTATATGACTTGCACCCAGTTTCTAGTGCAGCTGCATCTTGCTGTTACCAGTTACTCAGGGCAGTTCCAGTAATGAGGTACTTCTGTTTGGTTTCGTACATATATTTAACCTCAGCTAAATTCTAGCTTATCATGCATACAGTATATTGATAAATCCCTCGAGTTAGCGTTGCAGGGGGGTTTGCATTTAAGGTGAAATCCTCAAGCAATCCTGAGCCTAGAGAAAAGGTCACAAACCAATTCTGGAAGACAATTCTCCAAGGGTCTCATTCTTCTGTATGTCTTGTCAGCAGAGGTACTGACTGCCCTATGGTCCAGACTATTCTTTCAAGGCTGTTTAATGATCAGCCTTTGAAGATATAGTGTCTCTCTGTTAAGCAAAGGGAGACATGCTTATTGTTCAATGTAACAAAGGTCATGTTTGCTTCCGGATAAAAAGTTAGGCAATGCTTAGTGCCCGTTTATAAAAGATTCCGGAATCCCTAAGCTCAGGGTCTCTCTCCTATAACTCCAGCCACAATATATGCAGGTGTTTATCTGATGTGACCACAGCAATACTCAGAACCTTATCTTGTTTAGTCCTGGAACCTCAGAAACCATGCATCATAGTCCTTTTGTCCTGTCTGTTGGTGATAGTACAAGATCATTAATTCAAATATTAGCTCTGTCACTGTTCTGAAATTTTTCTCCTCTGATTTTTCCTGTCACGGCAGGAAGGCAGGCTTCATAGAAACAACGTTCAATTTTGAACATATTTCTTCACTCTCTTCAAACTCCTTGTCTTAACCTACTTGAATCTTTCCCAAAGACCATCCTTCTTCCTTCTCAGTATTCTGCTAAGGAAACACTTGTATTCTCACATCATGCATACATTGAAATCTGGTGATGATCTTGAATTTTTTCAGCTATTTCCAGATCATAAATTTTCTATAATCATGAAATAATTTGCCCTATGCAATGTGTGCCACCCAGCTATATCATTGATTATTTGACATTCTCCTGGTCATTTGAAAATCCCCTAGATATGGTGTTGAGAACTTTGGTTTGGGTTCAGGCTTTCTTTCCATCACCATTTTTGCCAGTATCTATGGCAACCTTAATACTCATATCACTCATGTAAACTTATCCAATAGCCTGATCTTACCCGTTTGAAGATCTCCACCTGTGCTGTAGGTCCATGGCCTCATCCTGGACTTTTTTTTTTATACCAGGAGAAATGTAACACACCTGGGAAAATCCAAAAATGTAATACACAATGTCTGCTTTCAGGATTCTCCAGGATGTTTTCTATTTTTATGTATTTATTTTTTAAATCCTCACTCAAGGATATTTTTCCATTGATTTTTAGCAAGAGTGGAATAGAGAAGGAAAGACAACATCAATGTGAGAGAAACTCATCGATTGGTTGCCTCCTGCACGATCCCCAACCAGGGTCCTGGGCTGGGGAGGAGCCTACAACCGAGGTACTTGCCCTTTGAACCCGGGGCCCTTTGGTCTGCAGGCTGATGCTCTAGCCACTGAGCAAACCGACTAGGGCCCTATTTTATTTATATTTCAACAAAATTGGTTCACAGATCTTGTTGAGACCTCTCTTCCTATCTTCTATTTTCTTATAGCTCATTATTGTACTTTACTTTCTTTCTCTTCCACTATAGCCTCATGATGCCTCTTGGAACATTGTTTAGATAGTATATTCAAAGTCCTCTGGCTATTATACCGAAGAGACTTCTCTCTTCTTTTGCATTATGACATGTTACTATTGTGATCATGGTTGCATGTAATAGTTTTATGTGTTTCACTTGACTCTTTTATACGCATATAAACACTACCAGGTCTATAGCTTTGTCTAATTTTTTTAAATGTATTTCCAGCACCTAGAAGAGTCCAGGGCCCATATTCATGGCTGAGGAAATACTTAGTAAATAGACTAATGAAACAGATTGTAGAATGAAAGACCTTGGTTTATTCCAACAGTTACTAGTATGTAGGTTGAGGTGCCAGAATGAAGCCAATATGACTTGACTTGAAGGTCTTTTCCTTAGGGAAGTTACAGGAAAGTGATCAGCTCTGAATTTGACACATCAATCACAAGTTTGTGATTGTGTCTCCTTGGCTTACTCCTTGAGAAAACTGAAGCATTTAACTGAAAGTAGGTGACATGATGAATGTCACCCATTCCACCAACTATACAGTACAAATAGAAACCCGAGTCTAGTTGCAAATTTGTTGCCTTGAGCCTCTAGTTAAACCATTGCCCCTGAAAATGTTTTCTCTTCCCAATAACATATTCCAAGTCTGGAAAAAAAATAGACAAGTAAAACCCAATTCTAAAAATCAAATATAAATCCTTCTACAATTTTTGTAACCCCAAACAAATACATTTTTTTTTTACCAACAGATCAAGAATTAGAGAAGTGGAAGTAAGTAAGAGAACCAGATTTTGTCAGAGGTTATATTTCTTTTACTTTTAAGTAAAATATAAGTATTTAAAGTATTACTTTGGGAAAATCTCTATTCTTGCACCTTCAGTTGCCGAACGTGTAAAGAATAGCATGGCTTTAATATGCATTCTAAAGATCAAAAGGACAGCATGAGGAGAGAAATTGGTACACTAAAAATGAGTTATACAAATATGAATTATATTTCTACATTTACCATTCACTTAGCATTTCATAAGGGTGAAAAACAATATATCATATCACTGTAGCACACTTGAATTACTTTGACATTACAGAAGACTAAGAAATATTGTCCTTTTATGTCACAGTTGCTCTCTGTATATATATGTGTGCTAAAATTCAGATGCGCTTCCAAGATATAGTTAAGAAAACAATTTTATTTTTACCTGAAATTTCTCAATTTTCTTCTAAATTTTTGCAAAAGCTTCTGTTATTTCATGCTTGTGTTGGACATGTCTGTTTATTTCCTTTTTTGTGCCAATTAATGACTAAGTATTTAAAAATATGAACACTATGACAAAAGTAAAAATATATTAACACCTTCTTACTGTCCTTATATGTACATGACTCAAACTGTAAAAACTTAAGATTTAAATGTTTTAAGTCTACAATTGACAAAATAGGATAGATTCTAGAGACAATATTCAGAAGAAGGAATTTGGATTTGAGGATGATGTGCCAGCAAATGCTGAGTTGTGCTGCATCTAGAGCGATGGGCAGGAACCAGTTGGGATGTGAGCCACTGCGTGTCACATCTGGGACTCGGGTTTGTTGTGAAAATTGGGCCATATAACTGATGACTCTGTTCAGCTTCAGAAAAATATGTGGATGTATTATCTGGGAGAAAAGAGAGAATAAGAAAGGACATTTCTGTGAGTTAAAGGTTATAAGAAAAAAATTCAGAGATGGGGAGGGAGGGTTTTACTTTATATAATGGGTCATATCTGGATATAATAACATGTTCTATGCAGGGATGGTACTATGTGTTTTGACTACTGAATATCTATTCTCCCTTCTTTTGCTCATGATGGCCATGTGCCAATTAAAAGATTCTTCGCCCCAGACTCCTTTAAAGCCAGAGGTGGTCAAATATCCTGTGGCTAATGAAATATAAATAGAAGTTGCTAGGTTAGGCTTCCCAGAAAATTATTTAGGAAAACAGACTGAGCAAGAATGTGCTTTCATCATTTTCCCCTGTGACACTTTTCTCTTCTCCATTTTCACAGAAAAAATGAATCAGTGCCTGAAGTGTAACATATAGACAAACACGTCAGTGATGTTTCACAACAGAACACATGCATACAATCAGCACCCAGCACAATAAACAATATTGCCAGCAGCCCAGGACCCCCTCTCCTCCCTCCCAGTTACTACCACTCAAAGGGTAACCACTATCCTGAATTTTAAGAGCATAGAATAGTTTTGTCTGTTTTTAGAGATTATATGAATAGAATCAAACCTTGTGTATTCTGTTGTATCTGGCTTCTTTTGCTCAATATTATGTTTTGAGATTTTAGTTGTGTGTACTGTATCTGTACATGGTTTTTTCTCATGCTGTGTAACATTCCATTGCATGAATAAACCACATATTATCTATCTGCAAAAACAAACGAACATTTTGATTTTGTGACACCAGAAGCCAACGACCAGAAGGTTCCAGGATCAGAGGTAACATGATTAACTGTCTTATCAGCCCAAACTGCCAAGTTCTATAGAAGAAAAATAAACGCCTATATATTAAACCACTGTAGAAGGGTTGTCTGTTGGTTGCACATCCAAGTTTGATTTTTCCATCACTTTAACAAGTGATTCCATATCACAAACTGAGGATAAACAAGTTATCAGCTCACATGTACACACACACAAATGAAAATAATAAATTAAGAAATAAATTCATATAAGTTGTTTGGGACTTTAGGGATCTGCTTCACAGAGCTACAGTGTACCAATCCCCGTTGAGAGTCACGGGTGTGGAACGCATAATCCAGCCCTAGCACCAGCATGGAGGTAGGAAAGAGGAGACGAGGGGCACAAGAACACCTTTGCTTTTTCATATGTGTTCCTTCAGCACAGTCTCCATAGCACATCCAAGTTTGACTTTTCCATAAACAGTAAATATCTCGTAAACATGGAGGAAATTAATTGTGATGGATGCATGGATGAGTCTCCTAGGAGTGGAAATTAAAGTTTGTGTGAGTAGTAGAGCTAGACAGGTATATAAGTAGAGTGATTATATATATCCATAGTCCTGATATAATTATTAATAGCTATTCCTTTTACTCTCAAAAAGCCATACTTTGGACAATAAGGACTGTGATCACTTGTAAACATACACAACAATAAGATAATTTGGATCTCCTTTTTCAAAGTTATGTGTGGCAGATGGGGTGGCACAGTTCACATTTCCTTTTGAAAGAGGGCACAGTGTCCTGCTGTGAGGAGTGTCCCTGCTAACCTCTGCCTGTGAGACATCTTTAGATCCACCTCCTGTTTTGAGAAGCCCTCAGCCAATGAGCAAGGTGGTGGTAGCTGAAGTCACTCTGTTTACAGGGTGGTCTCCTTGGTAACTCAGCAAGATGATGTCACAAGGGCTGTGACATTTCCCCTAGCACAGCACTCCTCTGCCCCAAAATTCTTTGCCCTAAGAGTTCCCTTGCGGTCTTTGTCCGGTTGCATCACGATGTAATGAACATCCTCCTCCTCGTCCTGTCCTTTTCCATCCAAAAAATTCTATTGTGTACCTGTGTCAGGGAATGTTGCCAGACAACCGAACCCCATAATCTGTAACACTTTCTTTTGTATTCACTTATGGGTTGGCAAATGAGCAGCATCGAACTGTTTTAAAAAATCCCAGTTCAAATCAGATGTCAAGTGATTAAATGTGGTGCTTTCTGGTGTTCAGGGTCCATGGGCATGAAGCCATAGACCAGCATGAAGGCCCATGGTAAAAGGAGTACTTTCTCAAAGAAAAATGGCCAATGAGAACTTGAAAACTCTTTGCTGAGGGAAAACTACCCTTGAAATCCAGGTTGCTCATGGTCAGACATGGATGTTATCTTTTTTCTCCTTTCCACTCCGCTTTTCTGCAAGAGAAAGGAAGCTGAGGCTTGAGCAGGGAATTTATAAGGGCAAATATAACCTTTGGTGTGATGCACAGTAAGCTGAAAGTTCAAGGTGTATCATGCTAGATAAATGTCAAAAGCCAAATAAAAGCCTTAATAATAAGTTGTCCAGAGGCTAAAGTCCATGACCCTGAAGCATGGGAAAAGGATTAATCTTTAAAAGCAAATTTTAGCCCAAACTGATACTGGTTTAAATCTTGTCATAACCTTGGGGTTGGGGTGTGATGACTGTAAAGAAAAGAGAGGGAAGAGGAGACTAATCCAAGAGGTACCTAAGTTGTACTAAGAGGTTTGTTTTGATGTAGATCTTGCTCTGAAAAATTGTAGAGTGGAGTCAAATGCAATAAGTATTGTTGCCGCCCTCCATTCATATGTTGAAGTACTAACCCCTAGTCCTCTAATGTAACAGTGTTTGGAGATAGTGTCTTTAAAGAGGTGATTATGTTAAAATGAGGTCATTCTGGTGGGTCTTAATCCAATACCACTGGTGTCCTTGTAAGAGGAGATTAGGACACAGACACAGAGGGAAGTTCATGTTGGGTACAGGGAGAAGACAGACATCTCCAAGCTACATGGGCTCAAGGGAATAGGGAGGCATCTACAGGGGAAAGTCTGGAGGCGAAAAGCCCAATAGAGATGATTTATTTCCAGCAAGAATATGTTCTCTGTAATAGTGGTGAAACAGGAGCACAGGAAGTGGAGGAGCATTCATATGACCATGCCTCAAGCTAAAAGTGGGACTCTGTGCTGTCTTCCATCCTCAGTGTGTTTCCCCAGTCACCTTTCCCTGCACCTGGCTTAGAAGGTGCTTATATGGTCTGAATGCTCATGCTTAAAGTCTATAGGAAACATTGAACTATGATGTAACTATTTACCACATAGGATAATTTTCTCCAAATTCTTATTTTGATTCCTGTAGGATATAGTCTTCAGCTTATCCTTTTCTTTGTTAGAATTAAGTCTTTACAAAGTAAAAAACAAACAAAAAAACATTTTTCCCGTTTAGAAATGCTGGTGAGGGGCTTGCCCATCAACCTAAGAAAAATAATCTGCTTATAATTCCAGACTCACAGAATCTTTTAAGAAGAGAGGCTCCGTGGGTTTGTGTTTATCTCAAAGTAAAAAAAAATGTGTGAAATGTGTGCTGAGTTGACTCATGGAGACTGTGGATTACTAATCCTCCCTGGAGGGAATTTGAGTAGGTGAACTTCCGAGGGCCAGGACTCATGGAGAGATGACTAGAGTTTAATAGTTCAGATTTTGCCAAATTAATCTTCTCTGAGTGAGCACACTTGTTTTCATCCTATCAGGTCTGCTGGAGATGAGGCTTCATGCAGCCCATTATTCAGACTTGGAGACCAATCAACTTTTGTCTTTCCTCCTGCTGTCACCCACTGACTTTATGGGCAGCTCCAAAGCTAAGATGATTAAATCACCAAAGATGGCGCCTTCCTGTCTCTCAATTTGGCCCAAAGGTACTATGCTGGCAGATTATTGTAGCCGCAAAGGCTTGGCCCAAAGTCCTGTAAATCATCCCTAATGCTTTTCAAGGGCTTAGCAGAGGACGAAAAAGAACATGGGTTAGGATGCTTTGGCCCACTTCCATGTGCTTTGCTGGGCTTAGAGCATAACTTTTCTTTTGCTTATGGCAAAAATGAATGAATGAATGAATGAATGAATATAAAAAATTAAAAAAAATAGGTCAGAATTCAAAAGTACTTTTGCCTCTATCGATGACAGGGACCTATAGTAAAAAATAATCAGTTTCACCCTGGCCAGTTTGGCTTGGTGGATAGAGCATCGGCCTGTGGACTGAAGGGTCCCGGGTTCGATTCCAGTTAAGGGCACATGCCCAGATTGCCAGCTCGGTCCCCAGTGGGGGGTGTGCGGGAGGCAGCTGATCAGTGATTCTTTCTCATCATTGATTTTTCTGTCTCTCCGTCTTCCTTCCTCTCTGAAATCAATAAAAATACATATAAAAAATAATCAGTTTCATATGTCATAGAGCAAAAAGCCTGAGCAGCCCCCCCCCCCCAGAAAATGGGTTGGACCCTTTATTGTTTTGGAGACCTAAAAAAATGAGGGTTTCCTTTTGCAGTTGAAGCATTCTTCCATTGTTTTCTTTACTACCACCATAGTGAGTTTGGGCAACTCCCCCCTTTTTGGTGAGCTGCTTCTTAGTCATCATTTTCTCTACTTTTTGGGTATGAGGCCTTGAAAAATAACTGACCTACATTACTATAGCCAAGTCAAGTTAACTATATTCAAAGCATGTTGCATACCTGTTTTAATATATGTGCTGTGCAATAGCACATTGAATAAAAACAGAGGCTAACTTCTTGCCCCAATATTTTATACCCTAGCTTGATGGTTTTGGACACTGGCTATGCATTAGCATTATTTGAGGAGCTTTTAAAAATATTTTATTGATTTCAGAGAGGAAGGGAGAGGGAGAGGGAGATGTAAACATCAATGATGAGAGAGAATCATTGATTGGCTGCCTCCTGTACACCCCCTACTGGGATTAAGCCCACAATCTGGGCATGTGCCCTGACCAGGAATCTAACTGTGAACTCCTGATTCATAGGATGATGCTCAACTACTGAGCCACACTGGCCAGGCATGGGGAGCTTTTCATACATACCATGCACAGGTCACTCTCTCAGAAAGCCTGAATAAATAAGTAGTCTATAGTGGGGTTCAAGTATTGATATTTTCAGTTTTTTCTCTGGATTATTCTTATGTGCAACCAGAATTAGGAATGGCAGGTAGTTGGAACAATCAAGTATGAGCATAGGTGTGTGTGTGTGTGTGTGTGTGTGTGTGTGTGTTTTAAAAAAGTGTCATACTAGATAATAATGGAACTTGCATAAATTTAACACATATATGTAGTATGCTGACTAAAATAAAAGAGTTTATGCATAGAATTAGGTCATTCGGTCTTCCAGAAAATGGAAACTTAGATACACCTTTGCCGCATTGTGGGTCCCTTGCTTTTTGTTATCCTCAATTAGAGTTATTCTTCCAAGCAGGATCTAGATTATTTAAAAAGCATGGATCCTGTCTTGAAGCTTCTCAGAGTTAGACTCCCCCATATAATGTCTAAATATTTCAGAAGGTTTCTCCTGAAGGCAATTTCAAGCTGTGTTTTTAAATAAATGTTGAAACATAGATGAAATTGGCTGGTTTGGGGAAGTATATGTGAATGGAATATTGGAAAATATGAGAAGTAATAAAAGAGGAGATTGGAGAAAAGAACAGGGCAAACATGGCCCACAGCCCTGTGGACGAGCCTCCGCCCATGGCCAGGTACACTCCTGACCTCACAGTCCCTTTACCTTCAGAATGGGTTTCAGATCATCTCCTTTAGAGCAGTCCGTTTTCCATCATTTTCGATCCTCCTTTGATTCTACCTTACTTGATGTATGAGTCATTTATTATGAGTTTTATTGTAATTAAACCATAAGTTCACAAAAATTACTTCATTGAAAGAATTCTGAGATTACTGGTGTTTCTTTAAATAAAACTATTAAAAAGATAATTGTGTTCACTGTAATAAATTAGGAGAGCATATTAAGAAATTTAGTCACCTGAAATTCTGCCCCTCAGAACTAATCAACATTGATATTTGGCCATTTTTATGAAAGGCAAAAACTCAGATATACTTTTCCGTGTACCACAGTTCTGATGGCACAGTGAGGCACTGGCTGAGGCTTTCTGTGTATGCCTTGAATAAGGGCAGTTGTATTGACCTCAATATTGTCGGATCGCTGACATACATTTGGTGACTTTCATCTCCATTTAGCTTTTGGCTTCTTGTTGTCTAAGCTTTGTATGTCTTTCATTAGTAGGTTGGTCCATGAGGCTTTGCTTACTTTCTTCGATCAAAGAGGAGAAAAAAAGAGTTGCTCATGCTCAGTTTTTCTCAAATTACAAAAATAGCAAGGGCTCTTAAATCAGATAAAAGAAAAGATTCGAAATCCACTGCACCCATCACAATTTGAATCTCTAGAGCAGCCACCTGTGTGGTGTGTGTGTGTGTATGTGTGTGTGTGTGTTGATGGAAAGAAAGCTCACCTCTTTCCTGGCACTAGCTGATTTGGCTCAGTGGATAGAGCCTTAACCTGCAGACTGAAGGGTCCCAGGTTCAATTCCAGTCAAGGGCACATACCTCGATTGTGAGTTTGATCCCTGGCCCTGGTCGAGGCACTTGCAGGAGGCAGACAACTGAACAATGTGTCCCTCTTAGATTGATGTCTCTCTCTCTCTCTCTCTCTCTCTCTCTCTCTCTCCCTCTCTCTCCCTCTCTCTCCCTCTCCCTCCCTCTCCCTTCAACTCTCTCTAAAAAATTAATGAAGCCCAGCCGGTGTGGCTCAGTGGTTGAGCATTGACTTATGAACCAGGAGGTCACAGTTCAATTCCCAGTCAGGGCACATGCCTGGGTTGCTGGCTCCATCCTCAGTGTGTGGCGTGCAGGAGGCAGACAATCAATGATTCTCTCTCATTGATGCTTATATACTTCTCTCTCTCCCTCTCCCTTCCTCTCTGAAATCAATAAAAATATATTTAAAAAATAATTTTTAAAAATCAATGAAAAAATACCCTAAGGTGAAAATCTACTTTTATGAGAAACTATAACTTTTCAAAGCAGCTATTATTAGCTTGATATAATTAATTTTCTTCAGCTTAACAATTTAGAATTTCTGGATTTACTTGTGAATTGAACCTTATAATGCAATTATTATAAATGTATTTATTGATGATTTGCCTCTGTTGCCTTGATAATTGGTTGAGAAACAAGCAACCATTACATAGATCTGGGTGTCTTCTATTACCTCCAGTGACCATAGGTAAAGTTTTCAACTCCCCCTGTTTCCTTCTCTGATTTATCTTAACAAATCTGTAACACTTCATGCTGCCTATTAGCTTGCAAGGGCTCCCAGCACCCAACATCCAGGGAAGACATTCATACTCCTTAGTTTCTATCTTTTGACCCTAATGTTTTATTTTGGCTTAGGCACTATTTCTCAATTTTAACACTATTGAAATTTTGAGTGGATAATTCTCTGCTGTGTAGGGTAAACCTTTATATTTACGACATTTTGCAGCGTCACTGGCCTCTATTCGCTTGATCCAATAGCATCCCCCAGGTTGTGGCAACCAAAAATGCATCTAGAAATTGCCAGATGTCCCCGAGGGGACCACAATTGCTCCTAGTTAAAAACAACTAGCGTGGTATTATTGGAACACATGGGCTTTCTGCACTAACCACCCTCTGTGATACATTTGCATTTGAACTGTTGATTTGAATTCAAGTCCTTAAGACGAGGCTGATGGTTCTCATGAGTACACACTGGAACCAGGAACCATCTGAAAATTATTAAGGTCAGGACTCATCTCTAGGAATTGGGTCTGGAATTGGGCCCAAGCCATTTCCCCCCTGAGGTCATTTTATTGTGCAGAGACGGTTGAGTGTTCTCCTTGAGTGTATGCCTGTGGGCCAAGAGTTGTGGTGACGCCGCTCCCACTCACATCACTTCATGAAGAAAGCAGTCTATTCGGAAAGCATCCTTAAGCAGGTTCACAGATCTGGCAAGGCCTTCCCTGGTGCTTTCATAAAGGGACTATAATGGTATTTAGGGGTCAGCCTTGAGGTCTATGTTTATTTATTTTCTGGTTACTAACAAATGTCATCAGGAATATGATTGGCTCAGGTTTTATAAAAATAGGTAATGTGTTCTTCTAGGCAATTATATTCCTACTTGACAAGGAAAACACTTTAAGACTTAAAAATAAAAGTTTAAAATAATTAAAATTAGCTCTCAATTACTGCCTTAAGTGGAAGGGAGAAACATAGCTTAAATTAAATAAAATTAAAATTACACTGGTGTGTTTGTTGTGTCTGCATGTGTGCTTTTCACGTATGTCATAGATCATAGACATCAGTGATCAGCAAATTTGTATATTAAGCTAGAGATGATAATTTCACTATGTAGAGCTCATAAAAGAGGATTAGAATTTGGGAAAGTCTACACATGACCAATTTCTATTCTATTTATCTCAATAAATATTTTTGTATACCAGGGCACCTAATTAATGTAGGATTGTTGTCTGTGCAGCATATTTTTCTTTCTTCCTCCCAGAAATGGCATTTGCTTTCCTTTTCAACACATACCCTCTCTCCCACGTCACTGTGGATTATCAAACACAGTATCCTATCCTCACCTCCAGTCATAGGCATGGGTTTGTAATACAAGCTGGACTAGTCATAATATGGAATTACTTCCAACAAGATGTGTATACAAATTGTGCTAATTATAATACTCCCCTGCAGTTTTCAGCATTGGAGGTTGAAATATAGCACTCAATTCCTCTTGCAGCTTCACACACACACACACACACACACACACGCACACACATATCAGCAACCATCTTTGATGGTACATGGAAATGCCTATGTGCATTAGAGAAAGTGAGACCAGCAGACATAGGATGCAGGAGTTAGTAATGGCATCTTTTTAGACATTAGATAACGAATAATGTTCTTCAAGAAGGGAAATTGCTTGACTCTAACATTGCAGATTTCATGTATACAGCTAGTGTATCTGAATGTCAATCATATGAACTGCAAATGAAGAATTGTTTTTGCTTTCTTTTTTGTTGTTACTGTCTGTATGAAAGAAAAGTAATTCAGACCAACCTCCTGGAATAAAATGAAAGTTTATTTTCATTGTGAGCAGGAAGGTAGGTGATAGCAGTCTGTTTTTTGCTATGATTTTGAATATACCTTTATGGTGTGTCTATTTGAATGGAAATGGAATCAGAGATGTTTTAGATGTCAACACTAACAACAACAAAAATGAGTAGGGACATGCTTTGTGTCACACCAGATTTTAAATAATTAGAATCACAATGGCATAGGACAGTGCTACTTGAAGGGACCTTAGAGGTCATCTGGTACTTTTTTAAAAAATATATTTTATTGATTTTCTACAGAACGAAAGGGAGAGGGACAGAGAGCCAGAAACATCGATGAGAGAGAAACATCGACAAGCCGCCTCCTGCACACCCCCTACTGGGGATGTGCCTGCAACCAAGGTACATGCCCTTGACCGGGATCGAACCTGGGACCCTTGAGTCCACAGGCTGACGCTCTATCCACTGAGCCAAACCGGTTAGGGCAGTACTTTGAATCTCAACCTTATGGGTGGTTGAGGAGGAGGCACACACCTGTGTAGAGAAAAGCTAAGGTGAATGACATATGACATATAATTTACTTGTGTAATAGTTTAAATACTGAAGTTTTCAATGATTGGATTAATTTCTTAAAGATCAGAATAGATTCAATTCAATTCAACTTTCAAATGTTGACTTGAAAGTTCAATATTTCCATTACTGGTTGCCCGTTGGTCCCATATTCCTCACAGCTGGAGCATTTATCTGTGTACAAAACAAACAGAAGTGTTTATCCCATCACAAGTACCCAGAAGAAACATAAGATTTTCTTGTAAACAGGGGATCGTAGATAGCTACATCCCAGACCTGAGTCTTCATAACACACACTTTCAGAGCATAAGACAGCCCAGATCCTACTCCTCCCTTCTAACACAGCTTTAGCCCACTTTGAGTTCCTTTTGAGGTCTTCAGCTTCAGGTGATATTTCTCCCAGAGCAACCATCTCCCTGACCAGTGAAATATATCTAAAGAGAAAGTTGCAGCTTTCTGTATAACCCACTAGCTTCTTTCCAATCTCTTGTGCAATCTCCTCATTAGAAAAATCACATCTTCTTTTGTATATGCCATGTAACTGTGACTCAGAGTTTCCAAATAGGAAGTACTAATTATTCTGCTCATTAATTAGAGGAACTTTATGTCCTAACAATGCTAACAATTATAAAGAAAAAGATCACGGAGAAGAAGAATTTTTAAATGTAACCAAACTCAGATAAGCAGTAAGGCAGAGTGAAGAGTCTCAGTGTTGTTGCTTAAAATCTTTTTTTAAAATATATTTTTTATTGATTTACCCAGCCTTAAATAGAGCTATCTTAATTCATTTTTTAATATATTTTATTGATTTTTACAGAGAGGAAGGGAGAGGGATAGAGAGTTAGAAACATCGATGAGAGAGAAACATCGATCAGCCACCTCCTGCGCACCCCCCACTGGGGATGTGCCCGCAACCAAGGTACATGCCCTTGACCGGAATTGAACCTGAGACCTTTCAGTCCACAGGTCGATGCTCTATCCACTGAGCCAAACCAGCTATGGCAACTTAAAATCTTTTGAATCTCAACAATTATGTGTGCTGGAATGAAATGAAAGTCTTATATTAGGAAGGACAATGTTTACAGTGGGTATTTAGCTTGTTAAAACTCTTGGAAATGTGGTAAAACCAGTAAACTTTGGCTTTTAGGTGTAAAATTTTGCATTAATAGCTGTTTCAAATGTCACCAAAACAAATGATTTATGTAAGTATGATAACACTTTTAAAAATGGGCACCTCATTAAAATTAGCCCAGCGCTTCCTCAGCCAGTTTACCGCCTATTTTATAGGTTTGTTCAAATGATTTTCACTGGAAATTGTTATGCATCAGAAAAAGAACATGCCTGAGAATACTTAAATGAATCATTAGCAATAGCATTCTTGGTTCAAAGTATCAGACCCATTCTCTGTAAATAAAATACATTCATTGACAATTTGTATGTGTAAATATATGTAATTTTAATTAGATTTAAGTTAAAATAAAGCAATCATACTTGACTTATTTTGCTTTATATAGAAGTGCTCTTGAATCAGTGTTGTTTTAAACAGAATTAAATAACTTTCCAAGGTTCAAAGACATCATGTTATCCAAATAGGATAATCCTTTTTCTTCCAAACAAAATGGTCTATACTCTATATACTAGAAATTTCATTCTTATTAGGATCCTGTTTGTCTCCTTTTCCATATTGTAAGTAAATGTCAACCAGACACTTGGTAGATTTCCATGTAGGGAGAAAGTGGAAATTCACTACCACCCCCCCCTTCCAAACACACAGGTGCTGTCCTGGTGCAGAGACATGATTTGAAGAAAGAGCAGTCACAAGCTTGAACAGGTGAGGATGCAGAAGAAATTGGAGGGGAATCAGCCTTTCTCTTGCACAGCTGTGCTGCTCCTTAGGCGCTTAGTGAAATTGAGACCAAGACATATTTTTCTTCACTCTATGCCTGGCTGAATGCATCAGGGCCACTCCAATGTCTGAAGAGAGGACAGACCAATCGCTGCAAGCCACACCTGGCTTTCAGATCTCAGTACACAGATCTCCCCCGGTCATCTGTGTTGGAGACCATGATCTCTGATGGTTCATATTTTTAATTGAAAATATCTGAATTTACTAAAATGCTAGAACAGTTTATGGATGCAATCTCAAATTATTTAATCACATATAATATATTTATTTTTGCTTATATTGTCTTTTTTTAAACACACACACACACACACACATGCACACACACACAAAGCTAGAGGTTTAAAGAGGAGGGAATGCCAGTTTCACATTGTATGTGCTGACACTCTTGGCAGAATCCGTGGCTTTGACTTTCAGATTCTAGGATATGAGCTCAGAGCCACCCTGCCTGGTCCACAGTGTGGCCCTGCCATGCCCTGGCCTGGGAGCTTACCTCTCCTAGTTTCAGTTTCCTCCTCTGTAAAATGAGGATGGTATTGGTAACAATCTCAGGACTGAGACAAACATTAAAGAAGGTGACGTAGGTTAAGAAGGTGACGTGGTGACGTAGGCAAAGTGCTAAGAACTGTTCCTGGTAGATACTGAGCACTCAAAAAAAGTCATTACTGTACGTGGCTAGTGCAGTGCTACTTCCTGGCAGCTGTGTGTAAATACCTCTGTCCACCTCAAGACCCATGATTGGCAGTCTGTTCATTATTTGTAAGAAAAAGTAAAGGACAGCAGCCTTGAAAAACAGTATTAATTGCTTGAAAACATGATGGTTAGTCCACTAACGAAGGAATTCTTGAAGATTTCCCACTTTTCTGTAACTATAATAACTGTAGTTATGACTCAGTAATAGCTCCTGTGTGAAATTACTCATTCTATACCATTTGGGCTTGTAATTTAAGCTGTTTGTGTCAGCAACATGCCTGACATAGTGTGACAACTTGGACATCCCAGTGTTGGTTTTCTTCCCTAAATCTATTAGGTTGGAAGTGTGGCAGAAACCCCTACACTACCACCAATAATGCAGAGCTGGCTCTCTAGAAATTCCCCAGACTCCTTCACTTCTAAATCAAGCAAAGTAACAAGTTCCTACAAATGGAGTGCCAGTGCATGAATGTGTCAGTTCCAGGATGAGCTGAGGACACTTGCTACTTCTCCCGTCTCTTCCCCGGCAACAGGTACAGGGGACTCAGGCTCAGAGGACGCAGTGCTGCCAGTACAAGATAAAAGAGGTTGTGTCCCTGAATCATTGCCTGGAGAGCTACCCACTGATAAGGAATGCCTGCGCTGGCGGGTTGTGTAGCAATTAATAACCTTCTATTGTTTTGAACCACTGAGATTTTGCAGTTTTGTAATATTGGTTCATGCTCCAGTAACTGATATAAAAAGCAACAGAGTTATCCCTATGATTCGCTGTTGCTTCAAATATTTGCAAACTCTCTTTGGAGATTGCTAATAGGGCCTCTCACTACTGGCAAATTTTTATTGTTTTAACTTAGAGTTAAGTTTTTAGACATCCCCAAAAGCCATCCAAAGTCTTGGTATAAAAAGTTTAGGTATAGAAATTCTCAATGTATTATTAGAAATCAGTTTCAGTCATTCCAGAAAATGAACCTCTTAATAAAATAACTTTTTAATATAACATGAAGGACTTCATATCATGTTCTAAAGTCTTAGCATGTTGAACCACACTATTGGTCAGCAGCCCTGATTTCTGACTCCCGCTCTGCTACTTAACTTTAAACCACAGTCTAAATTTTAACTTCAAAAAGCAAGAAGATGACAAATTATGGGCCTCGTATTGAAACATTTTTATAAAAAACTTAAACATTTAAAAAATAAATGCCAGGCTTAGCTTTGAATGGTAAATAAAATATCCATATGGCTGTGTAATCAAACATTCCTACTTGCTGCAATGAATGATAGTATTATTTCCTAGATATATTCAAATTGTTCTTTGTAAAAATAGTTCTATTTAAAATTCTAATGTCACCTTTCAGTGAGCTACATCACATAATCAGATGAATAATATTGGAATATAGAATTGTGTAATATTTATATTAGCCTGCGGGTTATCAGCAAGCCCCAAAGAGCTGGAAAGCAAAAGTTTAAAGGATTTTTGATGTGAACAAATTGGTCTGTGGAGAAGGCCCTGTTGGCAGGAAGAGTTTACAGCTATCTGGCTCCTCCCTTCTAATTTCTGCTTTGCCACTACCTTCCTCATGACTCTCCTCAGTTTCAGGGTCTATAGTTGGGCCTTGAGAATGTGGGGACCCCATGCAGATATCTCTTAAAGACCCCTATCTAAATATATATTGCAATCATATATATATATATATATATATATATATATATATATATACACACACACACATATATATACACACACACACACACACACACACATACACATATTTAACTTAGAACATTTGTAGTGCTATAAAGTAAGGAAATGCTCAAAAAATAGTGATGGGAGCCTAACTGGTTTGGCTCAGTGGATAGAGCGTTGGCCTGCAGACTCAAGGGTCCCAGGTTTGATTCTGGTCAAGGGCATGTACCTTGGTTGCGGGCACATCCCCACTGGGGGGTGTGCAGGAGGCAGCTGATTGATGTTTCTCTCTCATCGATGTTTCTAACTCTCTATCCCTCTCCCTTCTTCTCTGTAAAAAAATCAATAAAATATATTAAAAAAATAGTGATGGGAATTATATCAAAGCGACACATGTGACAACTGAAAGAGTTCCCATTTCCAATGGCCAAAAATGGAACATCTTGAGAAACAAAATGAAGTAATATTGGATTATAACCACAAAATACATATATATTTACGTATAAAATAAATATTCATGAATCCATGATGAAATAAGTGATTAAAGAATAAATAAATGGAGACTATGCCAACCTCACATCCAGAAGAGATGCAAAGAATTTACACAGAGAGTCCACCCTCAAGAAAGTGGAGCACAGTCTCCCACTTTTTAATGATGGGCTGGTTATAGTGACTTCCTTCCACAGAGTACAGAATGGCAATGGGGAAAAAAGAGTAAGTTTATAGTGCAGAATCCTGATAAACACCACTTCAGCCAGCTGATTAAGGTCAACATCAAGTCAACATCAACAGTGCTAAGTAATATTAACATGATCTGATGAGAATAGCACTTTACCTTTGTGGTCTTCTTTCCCAAGATCCATAACCATGACACATATGTGAGACAAGTCCAAATTGAGGGAAATTCTACAAAATCACTGGCTAATACTCCTCACAACTGTCAAGGTCATGAAAACAAAGGAAGTCTGAGAAACTTATAGCCAAGAGAAGAGTAAAGGAATGTGATGACTGAATATAATATGGTATCTGGGGTGGATCCTACAACATAAAAAATGGATTTTAGATAAAATTTTAAAAATCTGAATAAAGTATGGCATTAGTTAATTATGAATCATTCAATAACAGTTCATTAATTTTAATAAATGTATCATACAAATGTAAGATGTTAATAGGGAAAGTGGGTGTGGAGTATGTGGGAACTCACTGTATTATCTCCATAATTTTTCTGCAAATCTAAAACTGTTCTAATAGAAAACACTTACTTAAAAAAATTATTACAAATTTCAAGAGCCCATGTAAGGAAGTGTGATTTACTGACAATTTAAAACTGAGCTTGGCAAACTTTTTTAATAAAGGGTTGGATAGTAAATGATTTAGGCTTTGTGAGCTACCTATGGTCTCTGTCACTTATTATTCTTTGTTTATTACCCTTTAGGAAAACATAAATCACTCTTGTAAAAACAAGCAGAACAAAGTATCAAATATCATAGTTGCAGAATCCCTGAGTTAAAATAATGTATAGAAAAGAGGAACTTACACATTTGTTTGTCCCATCAGCACACATGCAAGTTTTTCTTAGTTTATAGGTACCATTTCTTCTTCAGGTCCAAGAACTATCTCTTCTTTTTCATCAGTATCCAATACACCATTCCCTTCCTGGTTAATTTCACCTTTTCCTGTGAGATAAAGTTAGAAATGATGTTATTACCCACACGGCCATGGCCCTTTAATCCTGTTTTATTGAAACAATATAGATCTTCTTGCCTTTGTGGTTCCCTACTATCATTTACTCAGGACACTGCATCATCTATCCAGCCACCAATGAATACTGCCTTCTAATGATTCTCTTAGAGGTTGTTAATATGCATCGTTGATGACAACCTCAAATAAGTCTTACTCAGAGTCACATGCTAATATTACTATTCATAATTTTATAGTATAAAGGTTGAACAAAACACCTTCTAATCGTGCTTGACCTTGGACTAAGCTATCATCACTGCATCCCTAGAACAATTTCTTTCACTGTTGACTGCACGGTGGCCTTCCACACACTGCACCAGTGAGGAGGAGAGGCCCTGGCTCCTTGCAGAGAGCAGGGAACGCATTCCCATCTGCACAAGGAATGTCCTCTCTCCAGCCAGCATGGTTTCAGACCAGTTTAGGAAAGCACAATGTCACCATATTGGTTAGAGGTGAAAGAGGATGTGGGGTTAAAAGGGCCAGTTAGTGTTGGGAACTCATAATCTCAGAGCCTTTGAAGGAGATAAGTGTGGACATTCCTAGGAGTCTTCCTAAATCATGGCACAAAGTCTATCCTTATTGCCCTCAGATGCTAAAGAGGCAGCCTGTAGTTGGAATATGGATGATCAAAAGCAGTACTAAGGATCTGTGGTAAGTGATCAGTATCCCAGAGTCCTTGTCCAGGATCCAAAGTGAGTAACAGTCATTCCAAATTAGTGTGTCAGCACCATTCTGGAAACTCAATCTTGTACAGTCCCCCAAAGAAATTTCATATCAGCCAACTAGAATGACCTGCTTACCCTCCTATAACTGGCATTCAACCTCAGGGCTCTGATATGACCACATAAGCATAAATCAATCTTGGGGCATTTTGTTGACCCAATGCATAACGAAATTGGAGATAGAGGATCAGAGAGATTTCTGAATGAGAAAAATAGGGACTTAGGAGCCTGGCATGGCCAGCTCTAGCTGGATCCAAGTCATCAGAAGGAGAAAGACAATTTCAACAAAGACTCTCCAAAATGCAGGGGCCTCTGAGATGGGGGACCCAGTGCAGGGACCTTTGCTTGCCTGGTTTAAAAGGGCACTTCCTCTCTTCAGTTCATCAGACAGGCAGTGCCCTACGCTGACTCCAGACCTCCAACCTCCATCTAAAACTCTCTGGAGAATCATGCAGAAGCATATTGCAGATCTGCATTCAAACTCAGTTTTTGCCACTGTTGTAGGCCTTGGGGATAGAGATGAAAAACCTTTCTGGCATTTTTTTTTAAAGTGTATGTATCCTGGCAAATCTATCTTCAGGCCCCTGCTGGCTAATGACTAATTTGCAGAGCTAACTCAGACTAAGATGTTAATCCTGATAATATTTTAATTCCAGATAATGCACTTTCATTTCACAAGATCTCTTTAATGCCCAACATAAAGTTGTAACCTCTGACTCTGCTTGTTGAAACATGTAGATTCACAATTAACTGGCCACAGAGCATTACGGAGCTCCAGCTACTTATCAGGGATTATCATTTTAAATTTACCCTGCTGAATACATTTAAAAAAAAACAACCTCAAGTATGAGAGGCAATATTTATTTCAGAGTTGGGGTATAGATACATAACTGTCTCTATTCTTCTGGATACTCCAACACTTAGCCCTGAATTAGGCCAGATAATTAAGAAGAGCCATGCTTGGATTCAATATTGTTTCTGCACCAGGCCCTTCCCAGTGTCCAAAATGCTGTGCTAAGAGTTGCTTCCATTGGCTTGTGTTTCCATGTGGCCCCATTGATCTAACTTTAGGGGAAAAGGGCCTCGACATCATGTTTCCTGAAAGGTGCTGGTTGGGGATGTTGATCATTAACGTACACACTTGCATGAGAACTCGGAGCAGGAAAAAACATTCATCTGATTTTTCTGGTTGCTTTTTATAAACAACACTAGAGGCCCGATGCACAAAAATTGTGCAAGAGTAGGCCTTCCTTCCCTCGACTGCCAGCACTGGCTTCCCTCTGGCACCTGGGACCCAGGCTTCCCTCACAGCCCCAGCTTCGTTTGGAAGGTCGCCCTGAAGGCGTCCTGTCTAATTAGCATATTATGATTTTATTATTATAGACTAGAGGCCCAGTGCACAAAATTTGTGCACTCAGGCGTGGGGGGGTCCCTCAGCCCGGCCTGTGCCCTCTCGCAGTCTGGGACCCATTGGGGGATGACCACCTGTTGGCTTAGGCCTGCTCCCCGGGGGATTGGGCCTAAGATGGCAGTCAGACATCCCTCTGGCAGCCCGGCAGCCCTCGGGGGATGTCCACTTGCCAGCGGGGAGCAGGCCTAAGGTGCAGTTGGACATCCTTAGCACTGCTGAGGAGGCAGGAGAGGCTCCCACCACCACCGCTGTACTGGCAGCCATCAGCCTGGCTTGTGGCTGAGCAGAGCTCCCCCATGTGGGAGTGCACTGACCACCAGAGGGCAGCTCCTGCATTGAGCGTCTGCCCCCTGGTGGTCAGTGTGTGTCATAGTGACCAGTCATTCCCAGTCTTTCTGCTGTTAGGGTCAGTTTGCATATTACCCTTTTACTATATAGGATAGAGGCCTGGTGCATGGGTGGGGGTCAGCTTGTTTGCCCTGAAAGGTGTCCTGGATCAGGGTGGGGGTCCCGCTTGGGTGCCTGAACAGCCTGGGTGAGGGGCTGATGGCTGTTTGCAGCTGGTCACACCCCCTTCAGGGTGGAGGTCCCCACTGGGGTGCCTGGCCAGTCTAGGTGAGGGGCTGAGGGCCGTTTTCAGGCTGGCCAGTGACTGAAGCTCCCAGCCTCTCTGTTTTTTTCTTTTTTTATTTATTCTGAAATTTATTTACCTTCTATAATTGAAACATTGTTGCCGTCACTGGAGCTCCCAGCTCTGAGGCCATGGCTGGCTGAAAGCAGGTATCTGGGGTTTGTTTAGCTTCTATAATTGAAACTTAGTTGCTTTCAGAGCTCAGAGCCAGTCTGTAACAGGCAGGGAACCTTGGCTTCCTCCATCACTGGAGCAAGCAAGCCTCATGTTCGCTTCAGCTGCGTGGCTGCCGGCTGCCATCTTTGTTGGCAGTTAATTTGCATATTGCCCTGATTAGCCAATGGGAAGCGTAGCAGAGGTATGGTTAATTACCCTTTTTGTCTTTTATTAGATTAGATGTGGTGGCCTGCATGTGTTTACTGCTGGAAAACTCACAGCCACGTTTGAGGCTCAAATCAAAGAGCATCACTGGCACTGTGGTGTGCCCTAGGCCGACTTCAGGCTCTAACTTATTTCCTGTCCTTATTTCCCTATCTCATTTTCTTTTTTTTCATGTAAACGTTCATTCTCCTGTGTTGGTGGCATATCTGTAAGTTAACCTTCTATTCTTTTTGGTACAAGGCTGGTTATAAATAATTCAGAAGTCCTGACCCAAGTGCTCTGAGACTTTATGTTGTTGCACTTTAAAGAGTGTGGGCTTTGGAATGACACAGGTTTGGCTCAACTATTAGATTTGCTTATGAACTCTGTGACTTTTGGCCAGTTTCTTTACTTGATATGGCATGTTCCAGAAGCGCTGTAACTGCTGGTTAATCCTGTTCTCTTTGTTCTCAATGCCATCTTCCCTTCAGCATTTCTATGCATGCGATGTTTTCCAACCTGTATCACTTTATAAAGCAGGCAAGTGAGCTAAGGCAGTCCTAAGTAATTATCCCTTGGAGATGAATACCAACGTGAGGAAAGATCTGGAGACCCAGATAAGAGCTCTATTCTCTACAAAAATTAGGAATGGGTATAAGATCCCTTATTTATATTATGGTAAAGTACACATCTGTACACCTTTAATTTTCTTTTCCACCCCTGAATTCATGCTCTGCCCAGCTACTGAATTTGTACTACTGATTTTAGCCCTTAATTTTCTGGCTGTCATCAATATTTCCCCCCATTAATACAAACAGGACTACATCTCAGCAATATAGCCATACCTCAAAGAGATAGTGTCAATCCTTGCCACAAGCAACCAAAACAGTATGTCCCATCTTAACAAGTCTCTTCTATCTAATGAATGAATTTACAGTTTCAAAGCATAGTAAACCCGTCAGGAGGAATTAAATGATATGTTGCACCGGGAATAACTTCTGTGTCTGGCATTTGGGTTAGGTTGTTAAGTAAGAGGAACATGGAGCGCGTGGGCCCTGATAATAAACCTGTCTTGGATATTGTTGTTAAGCCCGCCTTTTCCGGAGATTAACGTGGCAGGTAGTAAAACGTATCATACACACATAAAGGTGATATTTTTGCTCTATTTGAAGTTTCTCATGGAAAATGGTTTTGTGATTGGCCTTTGGGCAGCACTTTATTTATAATCCTATTTGCAACTTGGAGAGATCTCACCTAAGAAGGCAAGTGAGCATCCTGCTCCGCGTTTTGTGATTCTGAAAATGTCACTGCTGTCATTTGTCAAGTATGCCTGAAATATGCCTTTTCAATAAATGACATCTCCCACTCCTTTTGGGTGAAACCTTTCACTCCTTTTTCCTTTCAGAAAGAGATCTAAACAGAGAGAGAGAGAGAGAGAGAGAGAGAGAGAGAGAGAGAGAGATTTGGGTTCTGTTTTAGAACAGGAATGAAATTGATTTCTTATATATCAGAACTACTCATTTTTGGTGCCACACAATTAGACAGTCTTGGTTTTCTTTTATTTTTTACCTTGGGATGGAATACCATTTTATTGTGTTCATAAAATGGATTATATATATTTTTTTTACTTGGAAAAAAATCTATGGAGCAAGAGTTGCCTTCCCAATTCAAGCAGACTTTTACCTGCTCCTCCATGGTTAATTTCTTGCTTTTCCTTCTGTAAGCCTCGGGACATGCTTCCCTTTTCCTCGGGCTTACCTGCTGAAGTCACATAATTGCACTTCCTTCCCTGGGGCTCAGGGCCCGGCATCCCAGCAGTGATGTCTTCTGACTGACCTGTCTGTCCTCTGGCCACTGGCTCACTTCTCTGCTTCTAGGTTACATCATCTGTGGGATGTGGGCTGTGCCTCCTCACATTCTGGGTGATGCTGGGAGGATTAATTAGTGTTTGCGGTACACATTGAGGCTCGGGCCTGCAAGATGTTTTATGAATTCAGAATACCTCTCTGTTCACAGCAGGCTCAGTTATGAGGAAGCTGCTAAACACAACCTTCACCCTCGTTGAAGCTCGGTGACCTTTCTACCTATCCCACTAATTCCATGGTGTCTCCCAGAGGAGTATTCTGTGCCTCTCCAACCTGGATTCTTCTTTAACAATAAGTGCGACATACCTGGGAAGCATGTACTGAAAACAAAGAAGGGACTTACTTATTTGAGTCATGCTTGTTCACATGGAACATAATAGCAGCTGGATTTCTGCTGAATCAAAAATCTATTTGTTCCAGCAGATCACCCAATGTTGTGTATCAATTTTCATTCCCACTAATGGAATTAGGCTCCCAAACCATTTCTAATCAGTTTTTTCCCCTTCATTTTGGATTTCAAGTGAAGGGACACATTTAGCGCTGTCATACTTATCAGAGGAATGGTGGCTTCTCCTGGGAGACATAGAGTGGGTGATATATTTTGTCTATTTTTCTCTTCATGCATTTAAGACAGAGGTGTCATTTAGAGCCCCAGTGTGTATGGAAAGGAGAGATGAAATGGAGCCCAAAAGTCTGGGGTATAAATTTAATTCCTGCCACTGAGTATGATCTTGGGAACATCATTTTCCTCTGTTAAATGGAAGTAATTCAATTTGTCTTTTGGGGTTGGTGTGAGATGTAAGGAGATAAGGTAGTTTCTGATGATACTCAATGATGTCTACTCAACCAATATTAGTTTTGTTCTCCTTTTCCCCTCCTATCTTCTCTACCATTTTTCCAAGTGTCCTTTTCCAGCTGAGAATCCTACTGACCATGAATAACAGATCTGGCTTACCTGAATCTAGTGCATTTCTTTAATCACTGATTCATCAGTAATCTGTGTAGTATTTGGTCTCATGGAAAATGGGTTAGTGTGGTAGAAACTTCTAGTGGGACAATGGGTTTGAGCAGAAGTGAATTTTTTTGGAGGTACAGCTAATAGGAATAGCTGTTGGGACTTGATTGATATATTGACATAGAAGGAGGAGAACCAAGGACTAAGCACATTTTTTTGGGACTGAATTACTAAGTGGGTATTTCCCACTTGGTAAGATGGGAAAACAGAAGGAATAAGAGTATTGGGAGGGAACCAAACCAAGTGTTATATCTTACACATACCAATTGTGAGAAGCCCATTATAGAATCAAGTCAAGATGCCTTTAGGTAGTAGGATATATGCATCTTAGGTTCAAGAGGAGAGATTAGGAGTAGACATGTAAATTTGGCCATTGTAGACAGAGAGACTATATACAAAGTCATGAGGCTGAATAAGGTCATACTGCAGAGAGCATCTCAATAGAGAAAAAAATAGCCTACTACCAAATTTTCGTTGTTCCCACATTTGGCATCCAAGTAACAGAAAAAAGGAATTAGGATAGAAGATTGGTAAGTCCAGCCCAGAGAGGCAGGAAGGTGGGGGATGGGGAAGTGGATATCAGGAAGTCACAAAAATAAAGGTATGCAGTATCTAGTTAGCCTGCAGTATCATCATCTGTCTGATAACTTTGAGAAAAGTTGTAAATTTGCCATTTTCCAGTGAGTTTTATTGTAAAAATAGGAGTGATGTTCTTGTCCAGATTTTTATACAGTAAGCAGAAGTCAGAAGTCTCACCATCATTCTTGAAAGATAGTTTTGTTGTACATAGACTTCTAGGATGACAGTTCATTTATCTTAGTTCTTTGGAGATACAATTCTATTGCTTATAGTTTCTAAGATTATTGCTGAGAAATTAGCTGTCAGTATAATTGTTGTTTAAGGTGATATTTCTTTCCCCATTGGTTCTTTAAGATTACCTCATTGCCTTTTACATTCTGCAATTACATTTTTATATGTCTGATTATAAATTTTATTTTATTTATTTGCTTACACGATACGTTGGGATTCCAGACTGGTGTGTTTTGCATAAACTCTGAAAAATTCCCATGTAATACCTTTATCTCTGATTATTGAATCTTTTGCAATATTGAATATTATCAAAGACAATATTAAAATAATGCCTATTGTCTTTGCCTTATAACTTTTCTTTCATAATTGCTTTTCACAAATTTTGAGGGATTTTGTCATGCATTTATTTAGTTGTTTAATTTATTCAACTAACTAGATAGACTTCTAGATATAGATGCATACATATATTGATGGGTTGAAATTTCATTGCTCCAGATTGAGTTTGCATATGGGTCAGTCAGTCACCTGGGAGTCTATTTACCCAGAAATATTTCAAACTAAATATTCAGCTTATAGTTTTGGAGGCTATATAGGAAGTGTAAATTTCAGCTCCCAGCCTGCTTGAAGGTTTGTTAATTGAGAATTCTCATTATAGTCTTTCCCCCTTTCTTCTACTATACTTAAAATAAAATCCAAAACACAAATACACCAATGTTCTCTATGGCACACCTTCCCCCCCGCCGCCCTCTTGTTTATATGCTGAGTTTGTTGTCCTTTAGGAAACACTTTATCATATTTTTGTTGTGTTTTTTGTTGTTGTTATTAATTCTTACCCAAGGATAGAACCTACAACTCAGGTTCTTGCTCTTGACTGAGAATTGAACACACAACCCTTCAGTGTGTGGGCAGATGCTCTAACCACTTAGTTACACCAGCAAGGGTGGATTTTTTTAAAGTTTCTTTTAATGTCAAATTTGTATTTTATAAGGCTTCCAAACTTGTGAACTCTCCATGCTCCATTATTCAAGCCCTCCTTAGACCTCATGATTCCAGAACATCATTGATCAGTAGATAATATCTACTTCAACTTCACTCTTTTCATGGATTTATTCTTGTCTTTTTTTCTTTGCTATCATGGTATTCCCTTATTTTATCCCTAGTGCAGCCAGATGTCAAAAATATATTTTTAAAATAATTTTTGATGCTGAACTGAGTGTGGTTTCTCTAAACCTCTAATATCCATAGTACCAGAAAAGGACGCCTCCTTCTCTTTGCTTACTGAAAATTCTCGTCATTATTTTAAGGCCCAGTTCAAATACCACTTTTATGAATTTCATTCTGCTGCCCCTAGTTTGCGTTACTTTTTCTCTATCTTATAACTGGTATATTTTTCTCAAATGTGTCATTTGCAGTGTTCCACCTTCAGTAAAATTTGTCACTTATATGTGATTACCCCCTTCCATGTAGACTGACTCTTGAAGGCAGGAAGATATGTTTTAAGTCATCTTTCTCTTGGCCAAGAGAATGGCACACATATCTACTTAATATATGTTGAACAAGTAAATGGATTGATGAATGAACGAATAAAAACATTTTTATAGGTTGGGAATTAACAAGAGTTACATTAGGTACCTAATATATGTCATGCATGTTGCTAAAAGCAAAGTAAATTGAAATAAATTAAACAGATCCTTAAAGACAGGGATTGCCCTTTAATTCTCCAAAATGAAGTTTCTGGGGGAGGGAAGAATTTCTTGGATGATTTCCTTGGATGGGAAGCTAGTATATAAAAATATGGCCATAATCAGTGATGCATTCGTAATGAATTATAGGAGAAACAAGGATTCTGGAGGGCCGACTCTTCATGGTTGAGATTTATATCATGTGTGTCAGCCATGCTTCTTCACAGCTCATTGTTGGTATATGACGAGGCCAGATGGGCCAAGGGTCAATCTAGAGTGCACACACACACACACACACACACGTACGTGTGTGTGCATGTGTGTGTGTGTGTGTGGTATGTGTGTGTGTGAATTTGCAGGACAAGAAGAGTTGTTACATTACCTTTATTCCAGCATTCAGAAAAATAAAATAAAAAATATCTGTGAGTATAGAATAGATTATTTTGACTTATAAGAGCTATGCAATAAATAGCCTATTTTTGTACATAACACATTCTCAATAATGTGTATCAAAGTTGATTGTATGAAGGCTAAATAATGAACTTACATATTATAAAAGTAGGGGAAGGTGGACCCAGCCACCAAGAGCTAAAATGCCCTCAATTGCATTTTGTCTTTTACTCAAATCTCTTTGATTTATTTCTAGAATTTCAAATATGTTCCTGTTTGTTATCTTTTATTCACAACTGAGCAAACAGTTGACTGGCGTAAGCCCAATGAGTGTCTTGTTGATTTACCACTCTTGGCATTCAGACCGATTTCCATCTTTGTTTCGACTATATTAGATTTATGCAATCCACACTTCTTGTATCAGCATTTTTGTCCTCCATTTGTTTTTATAAAACGTTAAAGACAGAAGGCAATGAAATATTCAAAATACACAAACACTGTTGTGTAAATACACTGCCCAAAGTGTACCGCTGGTTGGCAGCCAGAAAAATCCATGTACCACCTGAACATTTTAGCTTATCAGCTGTGTAGAGAAAACCAAATTTGGCATATAAAACCTAGTTTTGACTGTTGATGTATAATGTGCAAATCAATAGGTTGTATAAAAACAGAACGAACATAAGTCAAATAAAACCTCTGGCTAGAATTATGCCCCGTACGTCTCTTCGTTTATGTGTGCATGAGCTTCATATTTTTGGAGCCATGACTCTCTCTTCAGGAATAAACTACAGTTGCTAACTCTGAGCATCTAGAAAGGAAAGTGCTCAAGACTGCATGTCAAGATTGGCAAAATAATACTAACAGTAATAAAGTAATACTAATAGTAATGTTTTAGCAATGCTGACATATAGGTGTTCATTTAATTAATCTCATTTTTTGTTTGAAATATTTCATTTAAAAAGGTTAAAGAAGTAGCAGAGGTAATATTTCCCCCCTCAATGACAAGAAAATTTCCTTCCCATCTTCATTCAAAGACTTTTACCTAAGTTACTGTTTCAATTCGCATATGCATGCTCCTGCATAATGTCCTTCCTTTGTGAGAACCTATGCAATATTAAGCTTCCAATAAGATTTGTCTTCTGAGTTCTTAGATTCTTTTTTATTTTTTTTTATTTTTTGCTTTGTGACTTTGAGCTTTCTTATCCCCTTTTTAATATTCTGCTCTTGGAAAAGGATGTACAATTCACTGTTGACACTTCAGTTGAACCCAAATCAGTATGATACTTCTGTGAGGCAATTTTCCAGTTATCAAGTAAAAGTATTAGAGGAAGTTTTGTTGTTAACAAGCAAGAGAGCCAATATTTGGAAAAATTGCAAATAAGTGTATTTGTGTGTGAGAATAGATTCCTTGTCCCTTGAGTTTATCCAAATACGTGGTTGCTGAGTACCAGCACCTATAGGGACAGGTGGTCCTGGTCAGCTTTCTTCTCCTTCCTTGCCTGGGCCTCAGACTGTGACAGTGAAAGGACCTTGTGACATGGTCTTTTGTTGACTTATGAAGAATTTATTCAGCCACCACTCCACCTAAATACTGCTGTGGAAACATTTGGTTTCATAAAGTGACCACTTTTTTAAAAAAGTACTTGAGTTGTAGCTCCTGTTCTGTCATTCAATTAGTATGAGATTTGGGGCAACTTCTAATCCATCCTTGATCCTTCCATTCCTTGTGAGTAAATATGTAAAAAGGACTAAATGAGTGGCTTTCAACCCTGGAGGCACATTAGAATCTGGGGAGTATTTTAAGGATGTGAATACCTGAGCTTTATTCCTGGGTATTCTTATTTAATTTGTGCCAGGTGGAGTGTGACCATCAATGCTTTGAAAAAGCACCTCAGGTGATTGTAAGGTACAGCCAGGGCTAAGAACTGCTGGACAAGATGATCCCTAAAGTCTGGTCCAGGGAGACAGTGTAATCGTAGGTGTTTAAGAGAATGAGCATTGCATTAGGTGGAGCTGGGTTTGAATCTTAGCTCTCCCGCTTGCTGGCTTTATAAACTTGGGCAAATTTTTACTTCTTTTAAGTCCTAATTTTCTCATTGCTATGGTAAAGATATACTTGCCTCCTTGAGTGGTTGTAAAGATTGAATATAATAATGATTTATGTATATGAAGTAGCTCAGGACTTTGCACATAGAAAACTTTTAACAAATGCTCATGACAAAGAGAATAGTTACTGTGATGAGGCTTTTCATCCCCAGAAACATAAATTCTTGCCTGAGTGTAGTACTGGCCCAAGAATAGAATGTAGAGTAACAGAAAATAAAGAACCAGAAACAGCCCCATTGCCTATCTTCAAACTTGGTATATCACACAAGTGCATTTTGTATTACCAGGGACTATACAATAAATGGTGCCTAGAGCAGTTGGCTACAAAAAAAGGAAAATAATAACAAAATAAAAAAATTAATGCCCTATTCTTAATGTAGATTGCAGATAGATGAAAGACCTAAATATGACAGAGCAAACTTGAAATATTTAGATAAAAATAGGAAAATGTTATGATATTAGAATAGAAAGGCTCATTAAACAAAAGGACAGATCATAAGGGATAGAATAAAAATGCTACTTGCTTTTAAATTTAACACATTTATATTCCAAAAATACTATAAAGTTAAAAATATTTACAATACATATAAGTAACAATCATATAATAATCAGAATAGGTTAAAAACATCTCTAAAAATCAAAAAGACAAAATAAATCAAGACAAAAAAATGCACAAAGTTTAGGAATTGGCAGCCCATAGAAGTAAGCAAATGAAAGTATGTACAACTTTACTATGAGAGAATTAAAACAAATGAGATGCAAATACACATTCATCAAAATTTAAGTCCTGATGGAAATGCAAATTGCTGTGACAATCTTACAAGAAAACCCCAGCTTATGTGTCTAAGGGAACACAATCATGAATGATTCCAGCAGTGTTTGAATATATAGAAATTTAATCAACTTCAATGCCATCAGTAGGAGAAGTGATAAATGAATTGTTCAAGAATGAAAATTAATGGGTTTAAACTATTTTATAAATGTGGATGAATGTCTCAAATACTGTGATTTTTTTTGAGAGCATTGCGGAAAGACCTACATAACATATTACCAATCTGTTACTAATATATACATTGTAGTTAAAGGTATACACTGTCACATTAGGTTAGTAGATAGCTGGGGTGACATGGAGAGAGAGAGATAGACAGTATATATGAAAATACACAGAAGGAATATCAACTTTTTTCTACTTTTCTGTTTCTTTTTTAAAGACTTGAAGAAAATATGGTAAAATGTATGATACAGGGTGTTCCCCCAAAATGTATATGTATATTGAATAGTTATTCATTTCAATGGGTTAAATCTGAAAAGAAAGAAACACCAATTGAGCTATCAGCTGTTAAAGTGTGTATACATTTTTTGGGACATCCTATAAATATAATTCTTGCCTGCCCTTTCACCCTGGTGTCCCTATATGCTGTTTCTTAAAGTAATTGTCCTGCTGTTAATTCTTTTTAATTTTGCACGTGTGCTCACACCGCCCCAGGCCCCATGCTATGACCTTTGTGTGCATTTCCTCATTTAGTGGTCATGAGGGAGTTCCTATCGCTCTCCCTTTTGATGGATGAGGACAGTGAGGCCCAGGGAGGTGAAATACGCCCCCCTGACCACAGCACTGTGACGGGAAGGTTGGCAGTGGGACTCCAGAGCCCACCTTATTGACCACCACACTTTGGAAAAGATCAAAGCTACTTGAGTGTGCAAATAAAATGTTTATTGTGTCAGGTCACCTGGCTTTGCTTTTGGCGAGAAAAGGAAATGGAATAAGTAGTGCGAATGGCGTATGGTGGGGCTCTGATAGGAAGACTTTAGACACATGTTCAAGTGTAGAGAGAAAAATCGAGAGGCACAGTCTTGAGGCTCCCCAGGCAAGTGCCTGTGTTATTTCTCTGAGCCCCTTATATCCCATGAATCCTACACTCAGTTCCAACCCTTAGCCTCCGTTCTCTCCACCAGAGGCCTTCATGCATCCTGAAGACCAGGGTTTGGAGCAGGGCAAGGGAATTATTGTTGGCTCAGTTGCACAGTTCTGTTCCTAAATGAACTTGTACCTTTAACGCTTAAATCCATAAATCTGAGAAATGTTATCTTTCTCGCCAGCCTAGAGTGAAGACACATAGGGTCTCCTAGTGTTTTAGAGGACAGTAGTCATCCAGGGTTGTCTGTGACTACAGGGCCATGTCTGTCTAATTCAAGAAGGCACTATTACCAGCCAGGAGCTGCTCTCTATAACCAGCTTTATCAGAGTAAAGGTTGACATTTTTTATTTTTTATTGATTCCAGAGAGAGAGAGAGGAAGGGAGGAAGAGAGAGAGAAACATCCATGTGAGCGAGAAACATCCACTGGCTGCCTCCTGCACGCCCTCTACTGGGGATTGAGACCACAACCAGTATATGTACCCTGTCTGGGAATTGAACTGGTAACCTTTTGGTGCATGGGACCATGCTCAACCAAGTGAGCCACAATGGCCAGGTCAAGGCTGACATTTTGATTTCCATTTAGGGCTCATTACCTCCCCCCCCCGCAATTGGTACTAACTCACGAGGAAGAGAAAGAGGGTAATTTATTTGCCCGTCTCCCCAAATCTCCACACACGGTATCATGGGGGGAAATAAACGAGAGAAGGCAAAGAGAAAAAGAGGCGCAGTGCCAAACGGCAGCACACGCTGACACTCAGCTCTGGGGAAGGCTGGGAATAGCAGCAGAGCCAAAACAAAAAAAAAGCAAAAGGCAAATCTATGTTATTTTAAAATGGTTTATTGAAGGAAATAATAGTAACAGGAAAATCAATAAAGCACATGATGCAGAATAAAAAAGTAATGAAGTCTCAGGTAAAGACAAGCACTCTTGGATTCAACAGAGGGAATCATGGGACTAATAACAATTATGTACTTTCTATTATAAAAACAAATAAAATGTTTCCAGTTGTAGCCACTGATCCCAATAACCTGGAGTGCTCGAGAATCCTCATAAGCATTCAGAGTCTTTCCTACTAAGGTCAGCTCAATGCTTATGGTGTGTTATCAATACAAGTAAAGTGACGTCGCTGGGAAAGGAAGTCGCCCTGGTGTTATAATGCCAATATGTCTTCAAAACATGGAAGTGGTGTTCTCTCGGGAGCATTTCTGAATTTTATTTTATTTTTGTTCTTTTTGCTGGAGAGTCAAATGTAGACATTGGACAGAGCTCTTTCTGCCACTCCCCGCACCCCCCTCCCCCCAGCTAAAAAGGGAGGAACATACTTAAGAACTCCACTAACAATATCAGCACCGTAGGAAACTATAAAACAATTGCATTTCTATAGAACAAGTCTTAGCTCATTCCTCCTACCAAACTTGTAGTCCCCAAAGACCGGATTCTGGGAAAGCCCCAAGACATAGCTATAATAGGTTGCCCTGATACCTGCCACTCCTGGCTAAGATAATAATTCTTCTTCTTCTTCTCCTTCTCCTCCTCCTCCTCCTCCTCCTCCTCCTCCTCCTCCTCCTCCTCCTCCTTCTCCTTCTCCTCCTCCTCCTTCCTCTTCTTCTTCTTCTTCTTCTCCTCCTCCTCCTCCTCCTCCTTCTTCTTCTTTTTTTTAGTGTCCTGGGAAAACTGTACATTTCCTGGGATACAACACTGCCCCCACTGTATTTCTCCCCCTCAACTCTGTCCATCTACATCTCTTAATTGTCCTGACTCCTCGTATGACATTGAACACAATAAGCCTGACTTCCTCTTCGGCTGTGTGACAACACTTCATGCTTTGGGGATCTTTCTTCATGCAAGCTGAATGCTGTCCTGCCTCGGCTTTCCCAGTTAAAAGGTTGCACCCCATTTGATCTGGCCCCATTACAGAACTCTGTGATGAAAGCGTTCTATACCCTTAGTCATTTGTCAAGGAGCAGGAATCAAGGTCTTGAATGGGGAATTGGTCTGTGCAGATTACGGTTAAAGATCTGGCATTGAGGGCCAGGCAGCCCAGCAACATCACCATGGTGTCAGGAGGGAGTGGTGAGTCACTAAGAGGGGAAGGGGCACTCTTTGCCATTTTCTGCCTCTTGTATCCTTTGTCTGAAATGTTCCTTTCACTTTTCTTCCTGGTGGCCTCTTAGTCATTCTTCAAGGCCCAGCATAAACACCAGATCTTCTGCAGAGTCATTTGTATTGCCGCCTCCTCTGTCTTTCTCCCCTCTTCTCACTTTCCCTTTCCCGGCCTCAGTAGAGGTACCACTCCCATCCAATGGGCTGCTGGTTAATCATGGGTACCTGTGCCTCAAAATGAACTAAAGGATTCTAGGCACCTGTCTGTCACCTCCCCAGAGGATGAGAGCCTTGAGAGCAGAGAGCAGGCCTTGCAGATCTCTTCATATTTGCAAAGATTACTAGGAACCCAATAGATAATACAATACAGGTAGGAACAAATGAACTGATGAACACATGAGTGAGTGAAATGTATTTTGCCTGTGGTCATCTGTGCAAGCACTGCTATCTAATGAAATGATAGCGAGTAATTACACTGAATGGTTTCCAGAAACTAGCTCTGGTAACTTTCGCATCTGCCTAACCAAACCTTTGGGAATCATCTTCTTCCTGTCTCCCACCCTATTGATCCCACACCCCATCCCCTTAGACCAGTGTCTTCCATACCCACTGCTCCACCCTGCTGCTGGTATTCTGCTTGGCGGTATGGTTGCGCTTGTTCACGTTATTCCAGCCCCTTCCCATCACCCATGTCCAAACAGCTGTTTCATGCCAAGGGTAAAATGGATGTGTTTACAGAGATAACTTGAGAATGCACTTGCTAACTATTAGAGGCACATGAGCTATGACAAAAAGCTAAAATGATCCGAGATGTTAGGGATGTTAATATAATACATTGGAAAGAGATGTGCATGGGGGGGCCCCTTATCGTTCATGACAGGAGCAGAAACTCAAAAGCAGACTCCCCTGTGGAACTGAGAACGTTTTACAAGATTAAAATCGTTCCAGGCACTGTCGGCTGTGACAATGGCATTAAACAGTTTCCCACAAGGAGTGGAAATAAAACCAGATCGAATAACAGGGACCCATACGTGGCTGCGCGATGAGAAGACGAAAGACGCAACCATGGCAGGAAGGATGGCCCTGCCATGTGGGGGTGCCAGGCGATTCACAACATCCTGCCTGGGTGCAACGTTCTGCCTGACACTTTAATAACACAAATAGCTCATTTTAACCGGTTTTAGCTTATGCTTCCCTGGCCTTTCTGTTTCTGCTTCTCACTGGAAGCAAATAACCTGTTACCAACTCCTGATAATATGTGACAGCTTTAACTTGAGCTCCGCAAGCTGAGTCCTGGGACCTGGTAAATAAGACATTTCTCTTCACTTTCTACTGTGAAGCCATTCTTGGTATTTCTCCTATTTCCTATGCCTTAGAGGGCTCAGTAGGGTGCTGACTTTCAGTAGAAATACAAATGTAGTTGCAAACTTGGCATTGATTAATCCTGATCTTTCCTGCAAGGGGGAAATAGAGGTTGTTTTTATAGTACAGATGTCTCTGGAAGAGTTGGACTTCTGACATCTCTGATGGGTAATCTAACTGGGTTTAGAGGATTGTAGGGAGCTCACTTGGAAAGAATGAAAGGCACACGGTGGTCTGAAGGCAGCTGCTATTCATTTACTTATAACATATTTTAATTCCAAGGATCTTAAGCCAATGTCAGCTCCTGAGACTGATACCATCGTGATTAACCCAGTTATCAATTAATTAACAGGAAAGAAGCAAAGGGAAGCTGCAATTTAGACATATGCCCAGTAAGGTCTGAATGATGTAGGAAAGGTGATTGACTACTTGTCAACCACACCGAGGAACAGGGCATTGGCTGTAGTCGGCGGGTAGGCATGGCCGCCGCACACAGGAAGATGTGATATTTAAACTCCTACACAAGGGCAGCTCTCTCTCCTGGCCCTCTTGCTCTCTTAGGACTCTTGTTGCCTGGGGTGTGCGCCCGCACTCCGTACTCATCCACACGGCACATTTGCTATCACTGAACTTGAGTAATAGTATTACCTCGTTCTGAGCCACCTGAGTCGCCAGGAAGTTCAGAGGCCACGTGTGGGCATGCCTGATTTGAGCTTACTCTGCTTGGGTGAATTTAATCAATATCCATTTCCTTCTACCCAAAGGCACCCATACACAAAAATGGTGGGGGCCAGGGGGACAGAACAATTTAATACAACGTTGTGTGGGGCCATGTGGACCACACACACAATGGACTGTGGGATGGCAGCTAGCCTGCCCGAAACTCTGGATACTGGCTTTGCTTGTAGCTCTGCTTGGCCCCCCGCTGCACATTTTCCAGGACTGCTTTAAGGGAAATGAGACTTTTGGAACCAAGTGATATAACTTTATGCAAGTAAAAATCACTCGTTCTCCCTTGTAAGTCCTAGAAAATTCTTTTTCTCAAAATATGGTAAAAACCGCATTCTCACTAGCAATGGAGAAATTCCACTCATGCAATTCTCCGATAACAGGGCTACATCAATGTTTTTGACATATACATGGAAACACTATCAACCACTAATTACATACATCCTCAATACGTGTTCTTCACAAAAGTTTCAGTGGTCTCACACTGACTTCCAAATTAAATAATTCCAGTTTAGTCTCTTCTCTTTTCATATCTGTTAATCCTCCTTGCCAGTATATGGTCTTTTAAACATTAATTTGTATTTTTCAAGAAATAGAGGACTTCGGGTAACCCTCAGGAACCAACTGGTAGTTTGGATAGAGATTGTGCTGTCCACACCTCTCATAATTACTCCTCACAAAGAAATCCTCAAGTGTCAAAGCATAGAAGAAAGAATGAGAACCTTCTTCAGTCTGGCTTCTTTAAAAATGGGTGCTATGGAACGCACTGAGAGGACAGGTGGATACCACATTGGAAAATGAAGAATTTGAATGGTGTGGAGTAGATAACAGCAGAGCATCTTTTTTTTTTTTTTTTTTAAATTTATTGGAGTGACTAAAATTAGTGCAGTATTGATAGCCCACTACTGAGAAACAATTGCAATCATAAACTATTGTATCCTCAGGAATTATTCTACAAGCCAAGTTTAGGGAAAGTCTGAGTATGAATATGCATATGTAATGCGTGGAGAGAATGACAAAATTTGAATTTTCTTCTTGAAGTTGGTCTAGTAACCATATTCATCAAAATGTTCCCTTTGCTCAAAGGAATTGGAACTGTGATTTCAGGAGGAAACATCTCACCTGGTACATCATATACACAATCAGAAGAAAGAAAAAAATATACTACTGCTCTCTCAGTAACCAGGCACCTCCATTACCCTTGCAGTTGGAAGATAGAGCTTGAATCCAGAGGACAATTTGCTGTTACTGAACTTCAGTAATATTATTACCTCATTCTGAGATGCCAGGAAGATCAGAGGCCACGTGTGGGCATGCCTGATCTGACCCTACTCTGCACCAGTGAGTTTGATCAATATCCTCTCCTTCTCCCCAAAGGCACCAATCGGCTGAAATGGTGGGGGCCAGGGGAACATGACTCTGGATGTACACAAATCATTTGGAAAACCTTGAGTGTTCTAAAACTGAAGGAAATGTTTCCTACTTCCAGTCTCACCAGAAGACATGGGCGTCTGCATTTGCTAACTAGTTTATATAATGAGGTGAGGACTCAGGGAGGAGCCCAGGAGACTTTTATTTTAAATTGGTTCAAGTCCCTTTGCCATAGAGAGTGATACCAGAACCCAAACCCAAGAGTGAGAGCTGCCTTATGACGTCCTCCCCCAAACCAGGACACTTGAATCCAGGGGCCATGACCCCAGAGGCAGTCTGCTGCCCCTGCTGATAAACCCAGATATCACATCAAGAGAGATCACTTCTCTGTGTAACAACAAAGACCTGGTGGCACCCACATGCAGAAGTTGGTAAGGGCAGGTGCTTCCAGCCTATCTCCTCCTCCATAAACAATGCGGGATGTTTTATGCTAGCGGCAGAGTAATGACGCTAAGAGACTAAATGATTAAATGCCAGTCTGTCAGCCAGAGTACATTTGTTTCCTGCTTGAAAAAGCCACTTTCATTTTGTATGACAGCTTTCTTAACTGCAACATAGCTCAGAAAATGACAGAGAGCGAATGAGAATAAGTGATTGTAAACTGGCAAACAACTATTTGCTACTATTTGAACTACCATTAAACTGTTCATTCAATTTTTCGTCAGAAGCCATCACTCAGCTGTGGAACCAGAATGTGAGCATTATTTATGCGGTGGTTTTACAAGGCCATCTAATCTTGGGGAAAATCTTCTAGACAAAAGTCAGAATACCTAAAAATTGCTTTGACATTCAGTGGCAAAATACAGTGCTTACCCATAGCTTCCAACTTCTCTGTTCTTCATCCTATTATTACTGAAATGCTTGAATTCAATTCCCATTTCAATGTTACACCCTTAATAATATGAATTTTTCCACTAACCATCTATCCTGAAGAGGTATTATTAGCACTGAGCAAAGCTGAAGTGTTATAAGACATACATAGGCTAGACTCAGCTTCCATATTGTACCATTAATTTTCTTTGGGCATGTTTCTTTCACAGCTTGCATATTTCCTAAAGCAGATGGAGAGCTGAGAATTATAAAAATAATGAGGTCTGCTGGTAGATGCTCTGTATCTTATTTAAACTACTTAACAGTCTTAATGAGGTAGGTAGTTTTGCCTCTGTTACAGACAAAGAAATTGAGCTATTCTCTACGTTACAAGATTCACCAGTTAGAATTTGACTCCAACTCTGAATGACCCTGAGATCTTCCCACCGCAATGCTTCTCAAAGGAAGCTCCTAGTGGTATGGCCCATTCCACAAAAAGGAAAGAAATTTTAATATTTAAAGGGAGTCTGTTAGCACCTACTGTGTATAAAGGTGTGAATTTGAAGTCATGGGGCAAATATTAGAGAGTTAGAGTTTCACATGGGAGTTCGTTTTCCACGTGTGAATACTGGAGGACTGTGTCCTTAATCTAAGGATGCCTACCACATTGACAGCATCTTTTAGACAGCGGTTCTCAACCTTCTGGCCCTTTAAATACAGTTCCTCACGTTGTGACCCAACCATAAAATTATTTTCGTTGCTACTTCAGAACTGTAATGTTGCTACTGTTATGAATCGTAATGTAAATATCTGATACACAGGATGGTCTTAGGCGACCCCTGTGAAAGGGTCCTTCGACCGCCAAAGGGGTCGTGACCCACAGGTTGAGAACCGCTGTTTTAGAGCATCTTCTAAGACCTCCTTCAGATATAGAGTCAGCTTTTATTTTGTTTTGTTTTTGGTTGTTTGCTTGTTTTTAATGTTAACCATTAACTATTTTTTTTCAGCTTCTTAGCCTTTAAAAACGATTTGGTGTTTGAAAACAAGCCAAATTAATTTGGACTCGAAGCTTAGTGTCAGTGAATATATCAAGGTGTTCAATATAACTTTGTGTCTAAAAAGAAATGACCTCACAGAAAGTGGATGTGAGTTAGTCCACCTCATCAAGTGAGATGTTTGGGTGTTTATAACACTGTCATGATGGTTTCCAAGAGTGTTAGTTAGAAGAAAAAGCTTTCTGGAGGGTTTTTTGGCAATATGTATCAAGCGCTCTGAAATTTTCTATATGCTTTGGCAAAACAATTCCACTTCTAGAAACTTATGCTAGAGAAATATTCAAAGATGTATGTTAAGATTTTTCCAGAATACTCATTTATATATTATTAAAAGATGAAATCTAAGAAAAAATAAGCTAACATGGTAATTAGTCAAATTACTGTACAACTCAGAGAGAATGCTATGCCTCCATTTAAAATAATGCTTTATAACAGCGATTTTCAACCTTTTTCATCTCATGGCACACATTTCAATTACAAAAATTCTGTGGCACGCAAAAAATGTATATTTTTTGCTGATCTCACACAAAATAGGTATAATTTTGATTCACTGACATCAAATAGCTATGGTTGTGTTAACTGTTGTCATTTTTTTATTTGACAGTCTAAGGGAAAAGAGATCAATGCCCCTGACTAATCACCAGGTATTGCCTGTTTTAAAAATTCTTGCAGCACACCAGTTGAAAATCGCAGTTATAGCTAATGTGTAAATAACTACATGATGTTGATAATTCTTTAAAAATATCACATACATTATTTTTATGATATACATGTTTCATAACATATACGATGTGCATGTATTATATGCACACTGAATAGTAACAGTGATTTTAAAATTTTATGTGCATTCTCTCTCTAAATTTTCTATAGTACAGAGTATTAATTTTGTAATAATAATTTTAAAGTATTTGATTTAGTCTATTCCCATACTTTATAAATTATGCCAGTTTAATCATTTGGTTTTAATATGGAAAATAACATAGGACCTTTCAAATATAGAGCCTTTATTAACTGGAAGGAAATATTTGCAAAAGACATTTAATAAAAGACTATTATCCAAAGTGTTCAAAGAACTTTTAAAACTCAACAGAAAAATAAAGTGTAGTGAACAGAAGAAACAATATTATAATCGTCAAACTTTCTAAGATACTAGAACTTACTTATTCCAACTACCAAAAAAATTAATAATTATGTGACATGATTAAGGTGCTAATTATTACTATTATAATATGTAAATATATCAAATTAACATGTTGTGCACCTTAGATCTACACAATGTTATATTTCAAATATATTTCAATTAAATATATATATATAAATATAAATATATATATATATATATATATATATATATACCTTCTTATTAAAAGATAGGCAAAATACCTGAACTGATACCTCACCAAAGAATATATATAGCATATAAAAAATGTTTAGCATCATATGTCACCTAGAAATTGCAAATTAAAACAACAGTAAAATTGCACTGCACACACATTAGAATGGTTAAAATCTAGAACACTGACAATAGCAAATGCTGGTGAGGATGTGGAGCAATAGGAACCCTCATTCACTGCTGGTGGGAATACAAAATGGTACAGCTGTTTTGGAAACTACTATGGCGGTTTCTTACAAAACTAAACATACTTATATTATACAGCCCATCAATCACTCTGCTTGGTAGTTACCCAAATGAGCTGAAACGTATTTCCACGCACATACCTGCATATAGATGTCTATAGATGTCAGTTTATAATTGCCCAAACTTGGAAGCAACCGTGATATCCTTCAGTAGGTGAGTGGAAAACTCACTGTAGTATATATATCCAGGCAATGGAATAGCAGTCAGAGCTGGAAAGAAATGATCTACCAAGCCATGAAAAGACATGGAGGAACGTTAAATGCACATGGCTAAGTGAAATAAGCCAATCTGAAAGCCTACATACTGTGTGATTTCATCTCCCTGACATTCTGGAAAAGGCAAAACTGGAGAAAAGGTTAGTGGTTTCCAGGGATTAGAAAGTAAGAAGGGATGAATAGGTAGAGCCCAGGGGATTTTGAAGGCAATGAAACTATTCTGTATGATACTATCATGTTGGATACATGTCATCATATGTTTATCAAAACCCATAGAATGTATACCTCCAAGAGTGAACCCTAATGTACGCGATGACTTTGGGTGAAATAATGAGTCATTGCATCGTAGGTTCAACTGTAACAAATGTACTCCGTGGAGGTGGTAATAGAGGGGTGTTGAGCCTGTGTGGGAGCAGGGTGTGAATGGGAACTTTCTGTGCTTCCCGCTCAACTTTCCTGTGAGCCTAAAAATGCTCTAAATATAAATGTTATTAATTTTAAAAATACATCCTTAAACTTTTTACCTGGAGGAACTTACAGTCACAAGCGTGAAGGGAGTGGTGCTGATACTCCAGAGAGTTAACTGAAAGAATCTCCGGAAATCTCCACATGGGCTTGTGGAATTCTTTAAAGCAGAAGCCGATGAGCATAAGGGCTGCACACTAAATATTCCTGGCTTTGCCATATGGTCTCTGACCCCACTGCTCAGCTCTGTGGTGTAAAAGCAGCCATGGACAACATATAAATAAACAGGTGTGACTGACATTTATTTTGAAATTTTATTTTCAAGAAGAGAGATTTGCTTACCCTTGATTTAAAGCAAGGACAGGGATGTGCTTTGGCAAGTATGAGATAAGTGTGCACAAAGGCTTTGAAGAATGAGAGACGAGCTTTGCTCCCTGTGAGGTACAGAGGGGAGCGGTGGCGGGGTGGGGGCGGGGGGGGCAGGGAGGAATGATGGGAAGGCAATTCTGTCCTCCTTCTCAAGTGTCTTTGCATCTCAAAAAAGTTCTGCCTGTTCTGGGAAATTGCAGAGAAGTGTTCGTTCTTCTTCATAGTACCAGCAGAAGTACTGTTTGTTTTCTGGGAACTGGCTAATCTCTCTCTCAAAAAAAAAAAAAAAAAAAAAACCCACAAAAAAACGATGGTTAAAATGGTAAAAAGTAAGAAAACTATTCCTTCTCTCTCTCAGAGTCTTCTCAGGAGGCAGCCAAAGAAAATACCAACCGAATCACTAACTTCCCAGAATTCAGCTCCCTTAATTTCCTTTTCAGGAAGAAAGTTTGTAAGAGGACTCTTCTCTGTCTTGAGAAATCATTACCTAAATCAAAGCATTTCTTTTTTCCATGGAGTTAGAGGAAATGGGCCAGAGTCATGCTTAAGTAAAAGAAGAACATACTGTGACTAAAAACTAAGGTGTATTATGTGGCAGAATTATTTAAGCTTTGCTGTTATTGGTTTGAAATTGACATAAGGGTACCTTTCCAGTTTGTATTTCCCCAACTCCTTACAATTCTCTAAAGATGACCTGATAGAAAATTTCTCTAAGTATTGTCACATTGGATGAGACATGAGTTGTCTTGTTAAACCTCCAAAATCTGCAACTAAACATCCTTGGGCAGAATTCAGGGACATAAGCACCTCACCTTTGCACCCTTTAGATGCACACATGAAAATGAAACGCGTTCTCAGTTATGTGTTTGGAGTTTCCTTCCCCCCCTTCCCCCCAGTTTTCTTAGAAAACCAAAATATGAGCCTAAAAAGATAAACATTGGAACAAAAGAAAAAAAGAACTTATGCATGCTACACTATACACAAATGGCCAAATCAAAAGCCAGAACCCAGTCATTAAATAGAATTCTAAATATCCAAACTTGTCTACTGAAGCAAAACGGAAGTGACGATCAGAGATAAAGATTTATCAAAGTGTTCTGTTAGGAAGTATTTCCACCTTGCTGTGTAAGATGGCTCTCCCATATTAATAAGAAATCAAAGGAAAGTGAAACTCAATTATGACAGCTGGGCCCGGCCACCAGTCCCTGATCAAGGACATCGCCATGGCAGCGGAGGCGTGAGAAGCTTCATTCTGCTCCTGTGCTGGCACAGCTTTTATTTAAGGATCAAGGACTATAGTCACGCAGTTCTATTCTCAGAGCACACCTGCCTTGCTAGGTAACTGACTTGTAGAATGAAGAGAGGAAAATCGCTCTGTATGGGAATACACTTGCCTTCCTGGATGTCAAGAGCTGGAGAGATATGAGAGATTTAGTTAGTTCTTTGAAAAGATTGTCAACACCCTACCTCCTAAGTAATGCAGACCCATGGCCTCCCCGTGGGGCTTTGCTCAGCTTTCTCATGTCCACAACTTACTGAGCATCTACTCAGGGTCAGAGGCTCAGGCATTGTACTGGGTATTCTCTGGTGATAACACATGGCTTCCACTTTAAGTGAGACCCTCAATGAGTCCTATGAGAAGAGTAGTTCTGCTTGTTAGGTTTATAACGTTGCTCTGCACAGCAAGAAGCAAGGGGAAAATGCTCCTTCCTAAAGTACTGACTCCTGAGAATCTGAACTATGGTGTGAGGCAGTACCATTTCCATGAGCAGGTGGCATGTAACTGGTCAATGAAGATGTGTACTTTCATGAAAATGTTTCATTACTACTATCTGCTTGCTATACATACATATATATGTGTGTGTGTGTGTGTGTGTGTGTGTATATATATATATATATATATAGAATAGAGTAGGATAAAAAATAAAATGACAGATAAAACTCCATTAATGTAAAATATATATATATATATGCACATAGTACATATATACATAATATATATACACAGATATAAATATATATGGAAAATTAATGCTTGATAAAATAGAGAAGATCATAACATGTATATGTAAATATAAATTATGTGCTTTTATAGAGAGAAATTAATAAAAGGATGATAATCAAAAAGTTAATGATTACTCTCAAGACCATGGGACTTCACGTGACATTTTCTTTCATGTAGTTTTTCCTGTGTCCTTAGAATGCTTTATTATAACCACGTGCCATTTATACAAGCAAATAAAAGCAAAGCTGTTTGCATTGTGAGAAAAAAAGATCGGCAGAGCATTAAATACCTGCTTTCCAGATTGTCGCCGCAGCATCCCAACTCCAGTTGACCGCTGCTGGACTTCCTCAAGCGCGCATGCGAGAGAAGCAGCACGAACGCATCATCATTTGAAAACCATGCAGTTCAGTCCCATCTGAGGTCTTGTTTGCAGCCCTGCATTCAGGCAGACACCCCAGAACCCACATGGATTGTCTGGCCTCGTGTTCATGTCTCCCCGCCACACACCCCCAGGATTGGCATTTTGACATTGAATTAAGTGAAGCAAACAAAGAAAATCTGCTGAGACACCAGCTCACCCAGAATCTGCTAAATAAAGGCGCATGAAAGAACCTTCTGTCATGCTAAATTAGAAAAGAGCTTGCTTTCTCCCAGAATTTGGTTGCTTCATGAGCTATGTGAATTTTGACGTTTATTAGATTTCCTAGTTTTCTTTGCCTTACAGGAATCTTTTAGTACAGATTTTGCAACCCAATGTTAATCACATTCACCAAATTTTTTTTCAACTTTTTCCCTGCTCTTTATTGCCTCCGGAAAAGCCTTTTAAGGTATATATTTTTCCTAATCACCCAATTATGCCCCTCCCATGAAATCCTAATACCACAGATATATTGTGTATCTGTTTATGCACCAGGTATATTTCTGTGGAAAAGAGTAAGATTTTAATTTTACCCCTGAGAATTATTAATGCCCTATAGAGGTGGTGGGCTCTGTAGTAACTGCTGGCCTGCATATCCTCATAATAACATTTCTCTCTTAACCTGCCATTCTATTTAACTTTCCCTGGTTCTCTACATGTGTATCTAACTGTAAAGAAACACACACTTATATATGTATATTAAAACATAAACAGGCTCAAATCCAGATAAATTTGATGTCATTAGTGTACAATGAGAGGCTATAATCAATTCGTTTCCTTCCCATCAGCACACCTTGCACTGGGCATAAAGAGGTTCTTTGGGGGCTAAGCTTTGATCATGCTTATCAAGGGAAAACTCTAGTGGAATGTGTTGAAGTGACCTAGGAAGAAAACATAAAGAGAGTCCACCTTGAGTGTGGTTGTGCATTAGAAAATATCTAGCAACAATGAATGCAGAATGTAAGAAAATATTATAAACCAGAATATGGTAAGCAGATTTTTCTGTCACAAGTGATTCTTTTAAAAATATACCTACTTCCTCTAGTATATGCTCCTATTTCACCAAGGTCCGTGCATTTTTTTTTTTTAGGTTTCGTTTATTGCCCATCTCTAACATTCCTTATTACTCTTTCCTGGACCCTATTGATCTCATCTATCTTAGAGGGACACAAGCTAAAGGACAGAGTCTCACAAATAAAAAAGAAGGCCATCTCACAGAACATAGTTTCTATTGGGATGCACCTGAACACACAGAGCACGAAGCAGCCTTCAGGATTGATGTGCGCATTCATCTCCAGGCACCGTGTGCACTGGGGGCCTTGCTGAGATTATTTAAAACCCGAGTTTTTGACATGGGTTGCTGTTGGAGCTACCTCTCCGAAGCACAGTGATAAAAGCACTTCAGAAACATGGGCTGGTCCAGACGGCTCTCCAAAGCAGGACAGTGTTGCCTTATTCTGGCAAATGAATCCACAAAACTACAACCATTGCCTAGGAATTGTTTTAGAAGCGTCTTCACGTTTGAGATTTTTTGTTTGTAAAAAGATAAAATTTGTGAGGATGGACCTAATCATGATTTTCAAATTTCAAGAAATATACACAAGTGCTTTTTCTTATAGACTTTCAATATCTCCCTTTTGTCTAGACTTTGCAAGCTCTTTACAGCCTTGCTTCTCATGACATTCTCCCATAATGCCTCAGTTGTACCATTAGTTTGTACTGTGTCTTTCTACACAAACCGTTTTCATAATGGAATGATGCATTAATTTAATAAACTAGCAATTTTACTACTAATAATTTAATAATTATTCAATGATCTGGAATAGACAGTCCAATTCTGTCAAAACCATGGTCTCAGCTTCCATGAGCAGACAAAAACTGAGACAACAGTGATTTTCTTTCTGAAATATTTTAGGAAAAAATTAATCTCAAATTTTTCAAAAAGTTACATAACATACTTATGTTATGAAATGACAGCATCTATTTTGCAAGTTAGTATCTTTGGAGTTATTCCTATTTTTTTTTATTTTCATGCCAAAATAAAATATAAAGTAATTGCTAATTAAAAACATCTCCATAGTGCTGGCATGCCCATTTATTAATATAATCATATTTATTTTGTTACATATTATGAGCCTAGAAGTATTTATTCAGACTCTTAAAGATTTAACAACAACGAAAATAAAAACAAACATTGTCTCCATTGGACCCAAGAGCTGCAGAGGGAAATGGGGTGTAAAATACTATCTCTGTGTGGCCAGCAGGATTATTGATTGTTCCACTAAGTGGGCAATCAAAAATGAAAACCAAAGAGGTAAATATCCAGATACAAACAGTTGCTTATTTGAAATGCTACAAAGACATTAAAGCCCCTTCTATGCGCCAGCGTTTCCTTGAAGGTAGGATGGAATTCTGAAACTTGCTGCATTCTGCTCATAGAATTTATGGGCAGATACTCGCAACCCCTGGAGAGAAAGGGAAGGGGCAGGAGGAAATAAGACAAATGTGTTCCAATCTAAATCATGGGGCCGGTGGCTCGCATCCCAGACTTTTTAAGAGACTGGCGTGTTATTTTGTTGCAACTATCACAGTGAAAGCATTTAGCTGCAACTGTGCAGAGTCACTAAAGGATGAAAAAAATTGTTTCTTAATTAAACAATAGGGGTGCAGGTGGGAACTAATAAATTGAGAACAGCAAATGGTAGCCAAGGGAGAGATAGATTGAAAATATAGCCGGGGAAGCAGTTGGGAGGGCCACACAGGATCTTCTCAATGTCTAAAAGGAGTGTGTGTACCTGGAATTAACCCACACTGTTTGTAAAGAACAGATGCTTCAAGAGAATCCGTGACAAGCTGGGGAAAACAGCAGATTTTGGAGAGCTTGCATCCTGTTTTAAATGAGAAGCCATCAGAAGCAGCCTTTTGTGGAAAGGGTGGTGCCACGATTTGGGTGGGTGTGGAGCTCCGTGTCAGGACACATCCAGGGGCAGTTCTTCCTGACAGTGACCTTGGCTGTGGAAAGATCTGCCTCAAAAACGTCACCAGTTACATTGCTTCTGTCCTACCTGAATCACCAAGGCTTTCAGTATGGCTTTTCTATGTTTATTTTTTAGCAGTGGTTAAGTAATTTAGATGACAATGAGTCACCTGTTTTGGACAAGTACTTTTTAAAATATATTTTTATAGATTTCAGAGAGGAAAGAGAGGGAGAGAGAGAAACATCAATGATGAGAGAGAATCATTGATTGGGTGCCTCCTGCACGCCCCCCACTGGGGATCAAGCCCACAACCCAGGCATGGGCCCTGACTGGGAATCAAACGATGACCTCCTGGTTCATAGCTTGATGCTCAACCACTGAGCAACACAAGCCAGGCTGGAACAAGTATTTATTGAACACCTGCTCTATGGAAAGTTCTGTGATGAATGCTCGGGGAGAGTAGAAGAAAGAGGTCAGCATTGCTTACATAGGTGTGAAGCTCTTTCTGTGAGCAAGGCTCCATGCTAGATGCTGGGCAGAGGAGGGGGTGGGAATTATAGGAAAGGCATGTTTCTTGCCCTCAAGAGACATAGAGTTTAGAACCTAAAATAGCCAAGTTCTTGTCTTTCATAAACGTTTTTGAGCATCTGCCATGTGTTCCAAAGGGTTCATGATCTGGCAATTTGGTTTCTAATTATGGACCAAGAAATGACCAGAAGATTTTTGGGGAAATAATGAAGGATAATAAGATAGCAGTTCAGTGCCTCATGAAAGGAGAGTACCCCAGACAGCAGGGTAGTATGAGCAGTGACATGAAAATGCTGATGCATGGGTTAAGTTCAGACACGAAGCTATGGATTTGGGCCGAATAGTAAGGTAGCATGTGGATGAGGATAAAATCAGATAACAAGAAAAGTGGAGGTCAGATCCTAAATAATTTGAATTAAATTCTGTTGACAGTAAGATATTAAAATATTTTACAAAAAAGAGGTATAATCATAGATGAACATTTGAAATGCCAACCTGATTGTTATGTGTACAGTCAATTAAAAAGGAGGGTATTTTTGCCCTGGGTGATGTGGCTCAGTTGGTTGGAGCACCATCTTGTATACCAAAAGGTGTCAGGGCACATACCCATTTGTGGGTTTGATCCCAGGTCAGAGTGTGTACAGGAGGCAACCAATGGATGTTTCTCTGTCACACTGATGATTCTGTCTCTCTCTCTTCCTCTCTCTTCCTTTCTCTCTAAAATAAATAAAAAATAAAAGTAAAAAGGAGGGTATTTTAAAAGCAAGGAGATGAGTTCTAGTAAGTCATTGGTTCATGTTGGAGCTAAGCAAAGGCTTTTGGTGGTGCCTGTAGAAACAAAGAGATGGCTATCAGAGATCTGTGCAAGTTACAATCAACAAAGAAAAACTGACTGCTAAAGTATTTGATATTTACTTTTAGTGCAGTAAGACTTCATAAAATGAACAAATCAATAAAACTGCTGCTATATTTTTTAATACACTGATCTACTACAATTACACATCTTAGAGCAAGAGTTTGGCGATATAACATTAATGTAATGACAGTTTGCTTTCTCCATGGACTCAGCCCTGTCCACCCAGCTCAGTTCCCTGCATTCACAGTTGGTCCCTCCTCTGTATGTTCTCCAGATGGCCAGGATTTCCTTTGGTCTTACCAGTGTGCCATGGGACCCTAAGGTCAGGGATCTCAGTGTTGCCAGACAAGAAAAGAATGAAGGCCTGTCAGGTTCTCGGCATTTCTCCCACTAGACACAGCTACTAGACCCTAACAATGTAAAGATCTTCTCATTTAAAGAGTAGTTGGTTGGTACAGGTTTTGGTTACAGCCCATCAGCAGTTTCTAATATAGGAAGTCAGTTGGTGAGATCTATACTACCACATACACTCCAGGTCCTGACCCAATCCCAGATCACCTTTTTTATTTAATATGGTTTTTTTAATTAATTAATTTATTTATTTATTTATTTTTTTATTGATTTTTTACAGAGAGGAAGGGAGAGAGATAGAGAGCTAGAAACATCCATGAGAGAGAAACATCGATCAGCTGCCTCCTGCACATCTCCTATTGGGGATATGCCCGCAACCCAGGTACATGCCCTTGACCGGAATCGAACCTGGGACCTTTCAGTCCGCAGGCCGACGCTCTATCCACTGAGCCAAACCGGCCTCGGCTAATATGTTTTTATTTCATTTATTTTTTATGTTTATTTTTTAATATATTTTTTATTGATTTCAGAGAGGAAGGGAGAGGGAGAGAGAGAGATAGAAACATCAGTGATGAGAGAGAGTCATTGATTGGCTACCTCCTGCATACTGGGGATTGAGCCCTCAACCTGGGCATGTGCCCTTGACTGGAATTGAACCTGGGACCCTTCAGTCAGAAGGCCGACGCTCTATCCAATGAGCCAAACCAGCTAGGGCTGTTTTTATTGATTTCAGAGAGGAAGGGAGAAGGAGAGAAAGATAGAAACATCAATGAGAGAGAAACATCAATTGGCTGTCTCCTGCATGCCCCCTACTGGGCATTGAGCCCACAACCTCAGGCATGTGCCCTGACCTCTTGGTGCATGGAATGATGCTCAACGAACTGAACCACAACAGCCAGGCCCAGACCACCTTCTTGACTGGGCCTCTGGAATCCACAGCCCTACCTCCTTCTCTGCTGCCAGCCTCACCATTCTGCTTTCATGTCTTCTATTCCTGGCATCAAAAGTCCAGTTCTCTCTGTCTCTCAAAATCACCCTCCTCTTCCCCTCAGCACGAGAAGACAATTCTCAGCTGCCTATTGGAAGCAAAATAAGTAGCAATAAGAAAAATAGTACCCCTCAAGGGTGAAGAAGACTCGGTCTATAAAACTTAATAGCTTTTATTCTGGCCTTGTTGTGGGGGTAGTTCACCCTCTGCCACAGGATGTATTGAATGACTATAATGCAAACATTTTGAAATTCATGTTAAAATAGATCAAACGCTTTTAACCAGCTACATAGTGAAACATTTTTCATAGAGACTTAGAAATTAGGAAATGTTTTCTTACTTGCTATCAAGCCCAGAGGTCATTTGTGGTTTTTTGTTTGTTTGTTTGTTTGTTGGGAATGTGAAGCAGTGGGAAGCGCGGGTGAGGGGGGGGGGTGTAGGGGGCAACATACTAGGTACCTCATGACTGGAAGTGACAATGTTGCCATGGGAATTTAAGGCTGATTCTTCAACTCTGCCTGTTTAATATGCTGACTATTGAACAAAGCACTAAAAAAAATTGACATGTGCCATACCTTACCTTTCATTTTTATTTTGTTATTAGAATAACATAATTATTCTGTTGTTCTCATTATCCAATAAAGGGAACTGGTAAAATTTCAGGGGACAGTATTTTTGAAGCAATTGCCTCAGTATATGATTTCCTTCTGTTTTTGATTTAACATTCATTTAGCAATCTATTGTGTATTTAGGGAGTTGCAGGTACTGCTCTTGGTTCTAGGCATGCAGTGATGAAAAAGTCATGATTACTTTCAGGATGGCATTCACTATACAGAGAGGGCAACACTTTTTCATATCCCCCAGGAAGACTTGGTGCACCTGGGTATTTTCCGTCTCCAGTTTACCGCTCTCAAAATAGTGGTTTTCATTATTTGAGTCATTCCACCTCATTTCTACAAAATGGTGATTGCCCCAGTCTTCACCCCTTTACACAGCTACATCTAAAGGAAATAGGGGAGAATTTTTTTCCCAAACCTTTTGCAGACCTCTCTTGATGGATGAGGTGTTTCTCCTGTGCTCTGGCAGCAATACCATTTGGGGAAGCAAATACACTGCTTTGCCGGCCCTTGTAGTAGAAGCAGGCCTGCCAGCTGGGAAGCAGGGGTGTGACAAGGAAGCGAGGTGACTGAGTGAATAACCAGCAGTCTGCCACAGTAAATAGCCAGAAAATCATGATACTTAATTTTTGAATGCATTAATGTGATCATTTCTCAGTGATGGTGAGATCTTGATATGATGTGGTGGAAATTGAAAAGGGATACACCATTTATAATACTCAGTTACCATGATGGTGGCTGAGTATCTATCTATCCTATATAATAAAAGGGTTATATGCAAATTGACCCTAACAGCAGAAAGACTGGGAATGACTGGTCACTATTGACACACACTGACTGACCACCAGGGTGCAGATGCTCAATGCAGGAGCTTCCCCCTGGTAATCAGTGTGCTCCCACAGGGGGAGCTCTGCTCAGCCACAAGCCAGGATGACGGCTGCCAGCGCAGTGGTGGTGGCAGGAGCCTCTCCCACCTCCTCAGCAGCGCTAAGGATGTCTGACTGCAGCTTAGACCTGCTCCCCACTGGCAAGCGGACATCCCACAAGGGCTCCCGGGCTGCCAGAGGGATGTCTGACTGCCAGCTTAGGCCCAATCCCCCAGGGAGTGGGCCTAAGCCAGCAGATGGACATCCCCCGAGGGATCCCAGATGGCGAGAGGGCACAGGCCGGGCTGAGGGACCCCCTCTCCCCCCTGAGTGTACAAATTTTTGTGCACCGGGCCTCTAGTATTTATATAAAAGCCTTCAGTGACCTTTCGACTATTCGACCAGTAGCTATGATGTGCACTGACCACCAGGGGGCAGATGCTCCAACCGGTAGGTTACTTTGCTGCTAGGGTCCAGCAGATTCAGACTGGGCGAGACAGGCCAGACACGCCCTGGAGCCCTCCCTCCTGCAGTCCCTCTCCAGCCCCGATGGTGCACCAGTGGGGTCCCTTGGCCTGGCCTGCGCCCTCTCGCAATCTGGGACCCCTCGGGGGATGTCAGAGAGCCACAGGCCAGGCCAAGGGACCCCTAATAATAAATAAGATCACTTGTCTCCACATAGAAGTTGTTGCCTCTAATTCTCAGACCATGGACAGTTCTCACTTACCACTGTCATTGTGATCCTCCTCATTAAGGTGGATCCGTCTCCTCAGGTAGCATTCATTCAGTTCTCTGCTCACACAGGATGCTGTATCATGTTTCTGTTTCTCTCAAACATGTGGAAAAGAATGCTTTTGGAGAAATTAGAGACAAATGAGCTCCTGCAGTTGTATTCCATTGTATTCATTAGATGAGTTCCTAGAAAGGCTAGTATACATTGAGTTTTTGTAAATGGAATCAATGTTGAATGCACTAGGGGAGCTTTGTGTTTAAAGGGACTTTGTATGAATCTGTATTGCCAGGACTCCATTTGAAACATAGATACTGAGCCCCAAGTTCTATAGCTTCATAAACTTGTAACTTGTACTTTTTCCATGTTGAGTTAGTCATAAGTTGGTTATGTGGTTTATCTTTTTTTCAGAGAAAAGTCATTATAAATCAAGATTGTCTTTGTCACTATTTTTTAATTTAAATTCTTTATTGTTTAATGTATTACATAAGTCTCCCGTTTCCTCCATTGATCTCTCCCTGGCCGCCCCCAACCCCCAGCACATACTCTCATCCCACCCCTCGCCTGTGTCCATTGGTTATGCTCACATACATGCATACAAGTCCTTTGGTTGAGCTCTTATCCCCTCACCCACTGCCTTCCCTCATAGGTTAAGACAGTCAGTTCCATGCTTCTATGACTCTGGTCCTATTTTTGTTCATCAGTTTATGTTGTCCATTATATTCCATAAATGAGTGAGATCATGTGATATTTATCTTTCTCTGACTAGCTTATTTCAATTTGGCATAATGCTCTCCAGTTCCATCCAGGCTGTTGCAAATGATAAGAATTCCTTCTTTTTTTACAGCAGTGGAGTATTCCATTGTGTAGATGTACCACAGTTTTTTAATCTACTCATCTGCTAATGGGCACTTAGGCTGTTTCCAAATCTTAGCTATGGTGAATTGTGCTGCTATGAACATAGGGATTGGTGTTTCTGTTTTCTGATTGGTGTGTATGTTTTCTTGGGATATATTCCTAGAAGTGGGATTACTGGGTCAAATGTCTTATCACTATTAATATATAACATCTAGTTATTTTCATTGCTATCTTAGAAGCATTATTATTTTCATTATTATTCATATTTTTAGATGTTTTATTTTGGATTAACCATTTTGGGTGATTCAAATAACAAAATTACAAAAATGGAAAGAAAGCTCAGGAATCACACATATCTAGTTGTTTTTAAAAATATATAGTTCAATAAATGATTTGTGCTAATCAATTCCCCTCCCTCCCTCCCTCCTTCCTTCCCTCATTTTTCTCTCCCTTCCTTTGGAAATCTGAGGAAAAATAAAGCAATGCTGCTGGGGATGAAGTAGAGGTGAGGGGCACTTCTTCCAGCTTGATCCCTCCTGGGTCCCCTCTCTCATGGGAGGGCATACTCATGCCAGCTCCTTGTGTAGGCTCTGGTATCTGGCTGCTGGGTTCAAATCCTGCCTCTGTCACCTCCGAGGAGGCAAACTTGGGCAACTGGGTATCTTCTCTGTGTCTCAATTTGTAAATGGTGGTCAATGATAGTCACTACATGGTGATGTATAGCTGGAATGAGTTACTACCTGTAAAGTGCTTAGAACAGTACCTGCCCTATAACAGGCATTTGGGAAAGTTGGCTTTTAACAGTATCCCCTATAGAGACACCTTCACAAAATACCATGACATGAAAGGACATGTTTTAAAATTTACCCATTTAACCCAAGCCCTCATTTTGCCAATGCGTGAGCAGGGGCCCTGAGGAATGAACTGATTTTCCCTATGTCCGGCCGGGAGGTGGTGGCACAAGATGCTTAGCTTTGGAGACCCACTTAAGAGTTTCCCCACGGAGGCTTGACTTGACTCTAGAGGTTATTCACACTTTATTCCAGGGTCACAAAGGCAAGACATACCGAAGCTCCATTAGACAGATTGCTGAAACTGGGCACTGCTGACATAACGAGTGAGAGGATTCTTTGTTGTGGGCAGCTGGCCTGGGCAGCATAGAATGTTTTTAGCAGCAGCCCTGGCCTCTACACACTACAGGGCAGTAGCACAAAAATCTCTTCAGACATTGCAGAATGTCTTTGGCAGAGGGGGAGGAGGCAGGGGGCGGACAAAATTGCATGTATTTCAGAACCACTGCATTAGATCTAGAGACACTGCCAGGAACATTTATGAAGAATAATCCTGCTCCACATGAGGCTGACACCCCACCAGTGACCCTCAGGGAACTTACCTGAGGCACACCTTACTCCTGTTATAGGCACGTGCAGTAATCTTTCTAGCAGTCTCTGGATCCTTCATAGAGGTTAAGATGACCCCATTAGTAACAAGAAGGCCATCACTCTAACCACAGTAGTACCCACCCCCCTTAGCTGTGGTTTCACTTCTCATGATTTCAGTTACCTGTGGCAAACTATGATACAAATATGTCAAGTGGAAAATCCCCAAAGTGAACAATTCATACATTTTTACATTTTGCACCATTCTGAGTAGTGTGAGCAAATCTTGTACTGTCCTGCTTTGTCTCTCCTGCCTGAAACATGGACCATCCCTTTTCCAGCATATCCCCACTGTATACACCACCCTGCCTGATAATCACTTAGTAGCCACGTCAGTTATCAGACCTCCCCTGGCCATATCACATGCTTGTGTTCAAGTAACCCTCGCTTTACTGAATAAGGCCCCAAAGCCAGTCACATAATTTTTATTATATTGCATTATTTAAATTGTTCTATTTTATTATTTGTTATTGTTGTTAATGTCTTACTGTGGCTAATTTATGAGTTATACTTTACCATAAGTATGTCTGCATAGGAGGTAACATAGTATATATAGGGTTTGGCACTACCTGTGGTTTCAGGCACCCACTGGTGGTCTTGGGACAACCTTCCCCCGCCCCCGTGTGTAAGGGTTGGCTAGATCCTCTGAAGCAAAATCCATGTACTTCCCCATTGCATTTTCTTTAATAATAATGTAAGTCAAGGGTTTTATTTCAACTCTGTCACTCTTGTTTAGAACTATTTGGGAAGTGAATTTGGAAACTGACTTTAGAGCCTGTGGCAACCTGGGAGCTACATCAGGGAACAAGAACATTCCTGTCTCAAGGCATTTATTCATCAGTTGGGGGAGTCCAGGTCAGTTTTAGATAGAATCTGGCTTTACTGTCTCAGAAATAAATTAGGATAGATTTACCAATTTAGGTGTTTTTGACCAACCAGTAAACCAGTCCTTATTAAGCCTCCACTTTGGCATGCTTATAAAAGATCATGTATGAGTCCAGACCAGAAAAAAATTAGAATTGAAATGAGCTCTAAAGATCATCTAATTCAGTGATTTCCAAATATCAGTCAGTGGCCCAGTACTAGGGTTTCTGCATAAAATTTCCTAGAAAATTCTATGAAAGTGTGGAAGCCCAGACATCACCCCGTGGAGATAGTGACTCAGCACATGTTGGACAGAGCTCATGAACCTGTAGTTTTAACAAACATCTCTGACAATTCTGATGTGCAACCAATGTCATCTCCCTCATTTTATCAGTGACCTTGCCCAGGATCAGAAGTGGGCTGACTCCTAGGTATGCAGACTCCTGGGCCAGCTTCCCTTCTCTTACCTTACACACATTTCCTTCAGGGAAATCATTCACCCATCAGGGTGGCTTTGAAATTTCTGGTTGGCTTTGTATGCCCGCAACTCTCCAGCCTTGAGAGTTGAAATCAGTTAACAAAAACTTGAAGGTGTGGTCTACCCTAGACCCTGCAGTCAGTTCTTTTCTAAGGCCGAAAAAATATGCAGAACTCCAAGCCAGGAGCTCTGTCTCCAGTCAGTTCAATGACTGACATGTTCTACATTTTACATTTTTTAAAAACCAATTTGATACATCAAAGTCTAAAAACAATTTAATGGTTATTACACTATAATTGACGGGGGTTTCTCTATTTTTGCTCATATTTCTAATGTTTTTTAAAATATATTTTTATTGATTTCAGAAAGGAAGGGAAAGGGACAGAGAGATAGAAACATGAGATGAGAAAGAATCATTGATCAGCCACCTCTGCATGCCCTCTACTAGGGGTTGAGCCTGCAACCTGGGCATGTGCCCTGACCGGGAATCGAACCGTGACCTCCTGGTTCATAGGTTCATGCTCAACCACTGAGCCACCCTGGCTGGGCTGTAATGTTTTTTAAAAAGTTTATATACCTTGATATAATGTTAAAGTCTCATGGCTATGAGAAACAATTAGAAAATGATTCAACAGAACACATAATGATACACTATATATGTGTGTCTGATTCGTCATAGAACAGCGCCTTTCCCCTCACATTGTAAACTCATGACCAGCAGGAATTTGATGATCCATTCACTCTTGTGTCCTGCATACCACTTCGCCCCATTCCTTACACACAGTTAAAGCTCATAATATATTTTTGAATGAAGGTACCAGATTAGGAAGCATGTCTCAGCTCCGATTAGAGCAGATGTGTCCTGAGCCATTAGTGTGGCAGACCTGTGGGCAGAGCCAGGGTCTGGGGGGCATCTCCTGGCCAAGAGGTTGTTCCTGCAAGGAGGCGAGCTTGGCTCACATGGCTCTTTGAAATAATTTAACATCTTGGAATTGCGTGCACTTTTAGAGTGATCGCAAATATGGCCTGTGATGCTAATGCTGCTATTTCTAGTGTTTCCCCATCTGGCAAGAAAACGTCATGTTGTCCTGGAATATCCTAGTGCTTTGAGAAAGCAGGGCTATGTTTTTCCAACAGTGTCCACACTAGCTCTCAACATAGTGAAATATTTAAACAACAACAACAACAACAAGCAAACCATCCAACCAGCACCCAGCTGACTTTTTAGGAGGAGGATGGAGCTTTTAGCATAAAATATGCAGTATTTCTTTCACCTGTGCCTTTGCAAATGCTAGTCTCTGTGCCTGGAACATTCTGCCCTTGTCCTGCCATCTGCAATCCAATTTTCACTTCCCTTCACTCACACACACACACACACACACACACGTTTTATTTGTTCATTTCTATGCATTATTTAGGGGCTGCCTAACTGTTCCATTTTTAGGGCAGTGTTTCTGACTTTCTGGAGTCCAGATAGGACATCCCTCTTTTATGCCCCCTCAGTACAGGACACTTCCCATCTGGGAGTACCTGTCACACTGAACTGCACTTGTCTACCTGGACATTTGTTCACTTTTCAGATGCTAAACTCTGTAAGGAGATAGAACATGCTTAAGCTGTTCATAATCATACCCCAAAATATCACTCATGCCCCTAGCTAACACGATTGTTTTCCTAAGAAAGTTCTCTCTTACCCTCCATTTGAATATATTAAGGAGCACTTCCTTTATTATTTTATTATGAATAATGGAGCACCTCTCAGAAAATCATATTAGTTCTGAGCTGAACTCAATCAATAACAGTTTTGTTTGTTTGAACAGTTTGCTGACATAATTAGCTTTTTTAAAAAGGTGTTAGTAATTATTCCTGAGGATATGACCTTAAAATTGTATTGGAGGCAATCTTAAGCCTTTTAATGATCATTTTACAACAGCAATGCTGAAAGCAGTTATGTTTTGAAGACACCGTTTCTACAGCTATGGAATGAATGGAGAAATAAATTGCTTCAATGCCCTGGGAATGGCCACTTGTGGTTTGGGGTATCCATCTATAGATTCAACCGGCTACATCTCTACTTAGAAGGGTGAGAACATGATTGCTCTGAAAATAGTCGTAAATGTGATGGAGAGACAACTCCTGTGAGCACACAGACACTGATGTTAAGAATGCATGCGAAGATTATGTGATTGCTAAAATGTGAGAGTGCAAAAGAATATTTCTAAGTGAATATATTATTTATCCTTTATGTCATTTCAAATATGCATGTGAGTCCTTATTAACAAATTACATATTATAACGAGAATTTAACTATTTTATCCACAAAAGTGATTTTTATGTTCACATTAGCCATAAAATGTCATGGGGATTTTGTTATTATAAATATGGAAGATGACATGATTTGGGGAAATACCGTACATTTGGAGAGAACACCAAGGCTTGCTCGTTGATTCCGTGAGCGCTATATTGAGTGATACTGATACAGGATATAAGACTGTAGCAATTGCCCTGTGTGCTGTTTAGACTGGCTCACTCACAATCTCTCAGATTCCTCAGAAGACACAAACCCTGTGGTAGTCAGAGCCTTGGCATTGGGAAGGCTTGCCTCCTCCTATGCGTGTCCCACCACTGATCTCATCACCCAAGCACATGGGAGAAGGCCATTTTCCCTTGTCACTCATGACTTTGTTGTTTGCAAGAAGACCCAAACCAAACTGAATAAACAAAAAGGAGGTGATAGTTCTAGTACTGAAAAGCTAGGGATATGACCACTTTCTACCCAATTTTATCAGGGTTCTGAGGATGCTACTAGTACTCTTTCTCCTGGCTGTGTTCTCCCCTTGGAGGTCCAAGGGTGGCCCATCCCCAGGCAGGCTTTCCCTCACAGTGAAAGAAAGGGCGCGGCTCCAGGCCTGGAATCCTCTCAGCTCAGATCCAATAGGAACATCCTGCTGTGCATGTTCTCTGTTCTGGGTGGATCATAGTCACATTGCTAACACGTCGCCATGACTGGGCAACAACCAAAGAACATCCTCAGGTGAGGATGAGGAAGGTTCTGTTCTTCATAGGGAGAGGGATGGTCAGCAATCTGAAGGATGCAGGGATGTATGCAACAGAAACAGCAGATAGCTGCTCCATTTCCAAGTGTTCCCAATTTTATCAGTAGTCCATGCTAATTGTATATTAGTCAGAACAATGAGAAGAAGAAAAAGCATCATAGCCTCATCGCTCAGGGAGATCTATAAATAACATTTTGTCATGCTTCATGCTAATTTTTTCTACTCCGGTAATTTTAATACAATGGCAATCAGATGTAGTTATAGATGCTGTGTTTCTACTTACATTAAATAATGAAAATTGTACCACAGCGTGAATAACCTTTCATAAACAACTTTGATGGCCAAATAAAAAAAGCATTATGTTTTATATAACCATTTCCATCTCTCTTGTGTGGATCCTCCCACCTGTCCCACCTGTACTTGATCTCTGAAGTTGGTCTCTGTCTTGCTGTCCTCTATACAATCTTTGGTGATGAGTTTGGTGATCAGATATTTGCCGGGGCTGTGCTATGGCTCAGTCCAGCTGCCCAGTCTTTTTGTTTTATATTTTTTTTATTGATTTCAGAGAGGAAGGGAGAGGGAGAGAGAGATAGAAATATCAATGATGAGAAAGCATCATATATCAGCTGCCTCCTTCACTTGTCCTACTGGGGATCAAGCTCACAACCCAGGCATGTGTCCTGACTGGGAATAGAACCATGACCTCTTGGTTCATAGGTCGCCGCCCAACCACTGAGCCACACTGGCCAGGCCAGCTGCCCAGTCTTGATGCCAGGACACAACCTCAGCAAAGTCTGCTACCCTAGGACTGTTCTTTCTGACTTGGGCTGTCCCTGGAATATCTGCCATCTGCTGAGACAAGATTAAAAGATGGCTGGGCCCCTGGATCCCAGAACATCAGGCCCCCTCCTTCCACCGACCCTGTGTGCCATTGCAATGTGTTTGCTTCTTCAAGCACCTGTTATGTGCCAGTCATTATATCACCGCTGGGAATATAATGACGAGTAAAACCTGTATCTTCATCTTGCCCACAATCTAGTGTGAAAGATAGACATTGATCAACATTAACTATAAAATCACCACTGTGGTAAGTGCAGTGAAGGAGAGGGACATGGATATGAGTGGTTGCAATAGGGGAATCTGATCTTCTCAGTTATGGTTTTCCTGAGAAAGTAATGATTAAATTGAGATCTGAGGGATGAGTGAGCAGTAACAAGCAAAAGTGATGGAGTGGAGAAAATAACTCAAGAATGCAAACGAATCTCCTGATTCCGTGACTATCTGACTTAAAATTGTATTCCTTCTCTGGCACCTGCTATAAGATTGGTAGCCAGCAAAAGCTTTCCTGAGAAAGTGAATTGTGAGAAAAGACCTAAAGAGGTTGGAGAGAAATCCTCCAGATATATGGGAAGGAATGTACAAAGGCCTCGAGGTGGGAGGGTGCCCCATGTGTCAGGAAGAGCAGGAGGCCAGTGGTGAGAGCAGTGGAGTAACTGAATGGACTTCCTGGAGGCGAGGTCAGGAAGTGAAGGAGAAGAGAGCACAGGTCCGTTGGGTCAGTATAGCCATTATACGGCATTGTAAAGAATTGGAGTATTGAGCAAGATGGAATGGAATTTGAGTGAGATGAATCAGATGTAGAATCCTGAGAAGGTTTTGAATAGAATGACTTGTCCTGATTTATATTGAAAAGGAAAAGTCCGGCTGTGTTAGGAAGAGATTGGATAGAATAAAAGCGGGAAGCTCAGCGATGCTCAGAGCATATTTCTCTCTCTTTTACACAGAAGAAATGGAGACTCAGAAATGTTAACCCAAGAAAAGTCATGTAATGCCTAGAGTTGACTTGAACTGAAGTTTCGCTGATCCTTAAGTCCATGCTCTTTCTACCAGGACTACATATGCAATAGCATATGTTTATGTGTGTGTGATGGGGGGGCATATTAATTAGAAAAGTAGGATCGTATAATCCTGGAAATTTGGATTTTTTTTTTCACTGAAAATATTGTAGTCTCAGGATTTAAATAGTCTTTTCTGCAGCATCATTGTAAGGCCTCTGCCTTAGTTCATTGTACAGATGTACTGTCTTCAGATAACCCATCTCCTATTGTTATTTTTTTTATTGAAAACCACCCAACTGGCGTGGCTCAGTCATTGAGTATTGACCTATGAACCAGGAGGTCAGGGGTTCGATTCCAGTCAGGGCACATGCCTGGGTTGCTGGCTTGTTTGATCCCCAGTGTGGGATGTGCAGGAGCCAGCTGATCAATGATTCTTTCTTATCATAGATGTTTCTATCTCTCTCTCCTTCTCCACTCATCTCTGAAATCAATAAAAAATTGTAAAGCTAAGAAAATATTTGCATCATGGAATTTTTCCATCCCTTTTAGGGAGAAGGCCAAATATTCCAAGGAAATTATCGTAAAATCTGCTTCCTGCTGACTAGAGTTGATGTGTGGAGACATCAATTTAACCTCAAATGTTGCATTGGCCTTTTAGTTGTAAATTGCTTAAAATAACGTCTAAAAAATTATATTCTTTGTGAAATAAGGATGAAACTACCCAAACTACTAATTAGGTAGATTTGGAGATGCCTTCAATGTGTTCATGATGAAAGGCAGTGTGTGTAGAAGTTGATGTGCCTATATTTTCACATGTTAAAGAAAAACAAATCAGTAAGCAAATATTTGTCCTTCGCCTGTAGAACACTGGGTCTTTTCATTGATTTGATGATGATGATGATTTTGTAATGTTCTCAATTCGCCTTTCTCCTATAGGAGTCTGTGAGTATAATTTCTCTCTCATTTTCTTACCTGTTACTTTCCATGGCTAGTACAGACTCAGTCTTTCTTGGTAGGCTTTGCGAGTTTCCCTTTCCTCCTTTACCATTGTGCCTTAAAAAAATGAACTTTTCTTTTTTCTTACGAGTTCTCAGAGCTGTGGACTTCAGAGAGCCCACATTATATAAGGGGGAAAAAACACATCACAAGCTTTCTCCTGGATGAAGGCCAGCAGTCGGGCCTTCTGCAATACTTCACATGGTGGAGCCAGAGACAGGAAATTATTCAATTAAACCTCAGTTCACCACTGGAGCAACAGCCAGGCTATTTCTGCAGCAGTCTGACTAGCCTAGAAGGAGAATAGAGTTATACCAAAGTACCGATTTTCAAGAGTATTCACCTGCAAAAATGACACTTTTCTACTTGCCAAAGAACTTGCTTTTGCTATTTCCTCAGATAGAAGGAAAGCTTCTTAACCATTTTGGAAACCAATAAGGCTTTTTCCTGCATTGCCATAGGTTATTATAGAACAAATGACTCATGTTCCTGAAGCTAACTAGGGACGGCGATTATAAAGAGGGAGCCAGCTCTGCCCTCCCTGTGCTCATCTGGAGGCTGGGACTATTCGTTGAAAGAAGGTGAGGAACATTAATCCCAATTCCTAGTGCTCTGATGTTGTAGCCATGTCAAGCATTTTGAGCTCACCTCTCCCAGAGCCCAGGGTCATTTCCCACACCATTATCAGGACTTATTCAGGGCACTCCTCTTGAGTTCTGTGGCTAGCATCTTAGTTTTCTCTAGTACAAGAGGTAACTAAAGATACAGCCCAGGAAGGTTTGCTTTCTACAGAGAAGAGATGGTGCCTCTCTAAGGCGCCCTTATTTCCTTGTATGGAGCTGGAGGCGGCACACACAGCGAGGGGGACCCGGCACCCATGAAGCTGGGCCTTCTCGGGTTTGTGCTCTTGTACTTCTTCCCTGTGCGACATTGGGCGGGCAGCTTTGACTCTCTTAGTTTCAGGATCCTCATCTGTGAATGGCAAGAACAATACTTCACAAGGTTCTTAGGAGGATTAAATGAAGTTACATATCTAAAGTGGCACCGTGTAGGCATATAAATAGGGCTGTATGCTCCCCTTCTACTCCACATGAAATTCAGTCTCTCCCACAGTGGTAACAAGGCACACATTCCTCATTCCTTCTTGGTCCACAGACATGACCATAGAAAGCCGTTTTCTTGGTGTGTCTATTCAGTTCATTTGGACCATTTGTAATTGTTTCCAAAGTATTAAATATGTATTAAATATTATATTATTTAGTGTGATCTATAATATTAATGTAAAATTAAGGTAAAATGTTAATACCATACTAAGTATATAAAGGGCATGTGCTAGGGGGTGAGAGTGGCTGGGGAGAGGTCAATGGGGGAAAATGAGACCATTGTAATACTTTAAACAATAAGGAATTTAAACTAACTAATTAAATAAATAATATCTATAAAGTATGTATATTTACTGGAACTCATACTAACTTAAAATTCTAAACTCAGTGAGAGACACTCACATTTCTAGGATTATAAAGGAAGAAGGAATATTTGAAAAATAAGGAGGGAGTCATGTGATTTTGGATTAAAGTCTCTGAAGAGGGAACACCAGGGGGTGCTGCTGGGTGCAGAGCCCAGTGGTGTTTCCCAACCTGGCTTGGGTACACCATCCTGTCTAAGATGCTGTAACATGATGGGGTTTTTCAGTGGAGAAATCCACAGTCTTCTCCTATGAAGCTTAAAGTCAATTAAAATGCTCATTTTTTTTTCATACTCAGTTGAAGTAAAAATCCTTCGTTCCAATTATTTATTTGTAGAATTAGCTTTTTTGGAGTGAAGGGGTGGAGAGTTCGTAAATGCAGTCCTTTACAAGTAATCTGGTTCATTTTTATTTTTTAGATTAATTTCATGGTCACATCCTGCTGAGATCTTTTAAATTTTGAGTTTGTCCACAGATAATATTAGTTATCCCTTCTAGTTTTATGTTATCGGCTAATTTGTTAAGCCTGTTAATATCTCTATGCTAGGTATCAATTAAAATGCAACAACATTTGCTTTGGGGGCAAAGGGAAGCAGGGCCCTATGGTAAATCACAGGAGAACAGTTTTCAAAGTGGCATTCATTGGCACTGGCCAATTAATACAATACCATAGTAGTAATTACTATGGAATTACCACACCATATCATTGTTTAGGTCATATTTTAACTGAGGTATTTACAACAGTATCATGAGTACTTCGTAAAATGCTTCACTAAAATCCGGACATGATCTAGCTGTGATATTAGCAGTTGTTTCTTCAATCTGCACTAATTTCTTCTAAGTGAACCCATGCTGGCTCCCACTGATTTTACACCTTTTCCTAAGTATTTATAAATCACATATTTAATTATTAATTTTCATATACTGCCTGGAATTGATTTCATGCTCACTTGCCTATAATTAGAAATAACTGTAATCCTTCTATTTTTTTTTTCATGTAAATCAAAGACACGCCTATTTTTGAAGCATAAATATCTCTCCTATTCTTTAAAAATTAAAAAATAAAGTGATTCAGCCATCTTTTTGCAAGTAATTTTGCACTTGGGAAATATTTGGGTGTTTTTAAAGCATAAGCCCTCTAGGACTTTCTCATGATTGGGGTTTTTTCTCGTCCTACACCCTCTTATCAGGCACTGTGCCATAAAAGATGTCTGTCCTCTTTGTCTAGACTGGAGTCTGCCCAAAGTAAGAACTCTTTCTTGTCCTTCCTTTGAACCACTAAGTTATCTTACACATATAGTAAGCATTGGGAAAGGTTTGCTGACTAATCTTAAAAGCAAAGTCATTCCTTCATTGTCATATCATCACACACCCGGAGTTAGACTTCTGATGGCCTCTGCCAATTCAAACACTCGGATGCAAAGCTGGGACTAGATAAAAGCCATAGATCTCATGGTGGGAAAGTGTACTTAATGACGATCAACTTTGTTTTCAATTCGTCTATTTAGGATCCTATATGTTGTAAAAGGCAGACACCCTCCTTAACCTGGATGAAATAATGAAGGAACTAGCTGACTCCTGTAACTGGAAAATCCAAAAGGCAGGGCAGGCTTCAAGCAAAGTGACTGTTCCACTGTTACCATGAACTTAGTTTCTTTCCTTCTATTCACTATCATTCTACAGTTTGTTCTATGTTGTTTTCTACTGCTGCTGTAACAAATCACCACAAAATTCGTGTCTTAAAAGAGCACAGATCTATTATCTTACAGCTCTGGGTGTCAGAATTCTGAAAACGGGTCTTACTGCTCCATCAAGGTGCCCAGAGGGCTGCATCCTTCTGGAAGCTCTAGGCGAGAATCTACCTCTTGCCTTTTGAAGTTTCTGGAGGCAGCCTGCATTCCACGCCCTGTAGACTCCTTGTGGCTATGGCATCACGTGGATTTATGTTTTTATCCTCACACCACCTTCTCTAACTCTGATTCTTCTTTTCCTTCATATTTTTTTAAGGACCCTTGTTATTATAATGGGTCCACCCTAAGGACCCCGGATAATGTCTTCATCTCAAAACCCTTAACTTTATAACATCAAAATCCCCTTTGCCATTTAAAATAATATATTCACAGGTTCCAGGATCTAGGATGTGGACATCTTTCAAGGGCTATGATTTTATCTACTACAGTTCTCTCTCTCTGGGTCCAGAAGACTCACATCCACCCATATGCAAACTACATTCACCCCTTCCCAACATTCACCCAAATTTTAATCCATTACATCATAAACTCAGAGCCCAAAATCTCATCTAAGTATCAGCTCAAAGGTCAACATTTCTATGTACCTATGAAACTAGAAAACAGATTATCTGATTTCAAGATACAATGGTGCAATAGGCAGAGCAAACTAACTATAGACATTCTTGTTTCAAAGGGAGGAAGTGGAAGAAAAGAATTACTCATCCTAAGCAACTTGGGAATTCAACTAGATAGATAGCATTAGTTTTCAAGGTCTGGGTATAATTCTCTGTGGTTTGTGGCTCCATCCTCTGGGCCCATGGCTATGCTCTCTAGCTTCACACCTCCTGCTCTAGGCCTTAGCCTTCCTTGCTTCTTTTCCATGATGGGTAACATATGTATGCAGCTGAGTACTCTTACTGGCCTGGTTTTCTGCCTATAGGATTTTAGGAGTCCAACAACCTCCTGTATTTTGTCCTGTCTCTTTTAGTCTAAGCTGGCAGCTCCCACTCTTATAACATCCTCAAAAACCTTGTTGGTCTCCCATATATGTGTTGGTGTCACTCCATTAGATAAAATTTCCCTCTGCAGATCTTTCCTGGATGATTCCTTCTCTACTCCAGGCTTCTGCTGAAATAGCTAAGAGGAGATACACCTAATCACCTGCCTGAGTGCTCTGACCTTCTGACCTTTCTGGGGCATGAGGAAAAGGTTGTCCAGCCACCCCCTTAGCTTTCTCTCCAGAGCACACTTCCTTGACTATGATTCTCTTAATTTCAGTATCTTTTGTAATCCGGATAGGCTGATAATTTCCAAGATCATCAAGTCCTGATTCCTCTTTTCCTCAACCTCTCTCCTTTAATTTATCAGGTCATATCTTTAACATTTGGGAAATCTACTCAGTTGCTATCCATAGTCATTGCTTATAAGTTCTGCTTTCCATATAACTGTAGGACACACCTGTGCAAAGTTTCCTGCCACTGTATCACAAGGATCCTCTTCCTTCTAGTCTCCAATAACATGTTCCTCATTTCCTTATAAACTTTCCCAAACACCACCTTTAGATTTCATCTTTCTACCAACAGTCTATCCAAGGCAACTTTTTTCCTATTAGGTTACTTAACATTCTCCCAGCCTCTGCCCTTTGCTCAATTCCTATGCCAACTGTACATTTTAAAGTTTATTTTTATTTTTTGTAACAGCAGCACCTCTATCTATCCCTGGTACCAAAATCTGTGCTAGCTTCCTAGTACTCCTATTTTTAAAACTACCATAAATTTAGTAGTTTACCATCTTACAGTTGTGGATATATTTTTAAAATGGTTTTACAGAGTTAGAATTGTTAGGGCTATACTCCTTCTCTAGGCTCCGGGGCGGCGGGGGGGGGGGGGGGGGGATCTCTTTTTCCCCTTCTCTAGCTTTCAGAGGCCACCTCCACTACTTGGCCCATGATCCCTTCCAAGTGGTGGCATCACTCTGCCCTGATTCCTGCTTTCATCATCGTATCTCCTTTTCTGACCCTGCCTTTCTGCCTCCTTCTTCCATTTTTCTAAGAAACCTTGTGATGACATTGGGATGATCCAAGATAATCTCTTATTGATTACTAGAGGCCCAGTACACTAATTTGTGCACGGGTGGAGTCCCTCTAGGTGGCCTGCAGGGATAGGACGAAACCCACAGTCCAACACCACCTGCAGCTCCTACCTGCTGCTCCCACTCATCTCAGCCCCACTGTGCCTGCTGCGGGCTCACGCCCAATCAGTCCCCGTCGGAAGAGGCTTGTGCTGCTAGAGCAGCACTTGCCAGCCATGAGCCTTGAGTCTGGCTCCCTCCCAAGGGGAGTGGCCTGTGGGGTGGGGCTGGCTCTCCGACATCCCATGAGGGGTCCTGGATTGTGAGAGGGCATAGACCAGGCTGAGGGACCCCACTGGTGTATGATTGGGCTGGAGAGGGACCATGGGAGGGCTCCAGAGGTGTCTGGCCTATCTTGTTCAGTCCTGATTGGGCTGGACCCCAGCAGCAAGCTAACCTACTTGTTGGAGCGTCTGCCCCCTGGTGGTCAGTGCACATCATAGTGAGTGGTTGAGCAGCCTTAGCATATTATTAGCATATTATGATTTGATTGGTTGTTCGGTTATTCTGCCATTCGGTCTACTTGCATATTACCCTTTTATTATATAGAATTGTTAATTTTATCGCATCTGCAAATCCATTCTTCCATATGAGGCAAACATATCCACAGCTCCAGGGATTATGATGTACACATTTTTGGAGGGGAGAGGAGGGAGGTTATTCTGCCTACCAGGGGTTCTTCATAGGGACCTGATGGATCCTTCATAGGGAGGTGATGAAAGCTCCAAGATTTCTTCTAAATTAGTACCTTCATTGAGGCTCAAGTGCATCTACAACCCAGAGGGAAAAGAGGTTTCTCCTAGAAGTACCCCCATGGGAGACAGAAAGCTTCTCATTTCTAGAAGTCTCAGAAAATGTCTCCTTTGCTCTGATTAGATCTGAATTTATCACCATGATCAGAAATATAGGCTACTCTGCATGATTAGAAGGACTCGGAGTCTACTTCTAGAGGTGTAGTACCCTTAGAGCAGAGGCGTAGTACCCTCAGAGCAGAATGTGAGACCTGTTACCAAAACAAGGGAGAGTGGAATCTGTACAAACAAACAAACAAAAAAACTAATAGATAAAAGTCAACTAAAATACACCCCTTCAATTCATGACTGCAAATTAGCCAAGGGCAGTGACCATATCTTATTTATAGTTGTGTATTCTGTATCGATATCACATTGCCCAGATGTCTAATATAATAATTGGCTTTCTTAAATAAATGACCGAATGGTGAATTATTCATTGCCATGTTTATATTACTTAAGTTCAGTGTAGTCAAATTCATAGTCTAATTTACACCATTTGACTAGATGTTAGTGTTTTTGCAAATAAATTTCTAAAATGTGTTATAGAAAATATCTTTTAAAGTCAGATCATGATATTGGGAGAGAAATAGAAATAGATTAAGATAATAAATTTTCTGAATTAAGATAGGATAAGAAAAGCAGTTCTATAATGGGGATCCTCAAAGGAATTACATGCTTTTAATTTGACTTATACTCTTAGGCTAACCTCAGAAAATCAATATTCCTGTTGACACCCTCCCCAAACACACGCAGGCACACATAACAGGATGCATGTAGTTTGAAGAAATAATAAGCATTGATTAATTTGCTTTCAGAAATCAAAAGTGTGTCTGAGTATTTGTATATTTTATTATCAGATTTAACCCCACAAGGGGACTCTAAGCACCAACTGTCATAAAGACTGTGTGATGAGCATTAATTATAACAAACTACTTCCTATGGCTTCCATTACTCTCCTCTTTGTATTTGAACTTTTGGTTTCCTTCTATCCTGATAAGGAGGTTAGGTGGTAGGTGGACCTGACACTTCTGAGAAGAGCGATGGGGAGGAGCTGTGTCTCTCAAATACAAATTGCCATTCTGTAGATGAGAATACTGAAGGTGTTTCCAAGAGAAGGCTCCGGAATCCATCTGGAGCCACCTCCCCCAGCAGAAGGAGAGGGCACTGGGGAAGTGAGTACAGAGAACTGTCAGAAGCGAGCTGTGGGAACAAATGAGGCTCTGAGAGGAAGAGAAGTTGATGATCTTTTGCAGAAGCTCATCATTCAGGGGGCAGATGGCCTGAACTACTCAGGAGTCAAGGACTATAGTCAAGAGTAACTTAATCATTACTGCGTTAGACTGAGAGGTGTCCATTAAAAGGGATTCAAACAGCATGGACCATTTTTGTTCCTACCTTCCCACTCTTTGTGGACATCTTTTGATGAGAGGAACAGAGGTTTCGATGACTCTCTTGGGAAGAGATTGCAACTCTTCCCTCATACTATACCTTCTAAACCAGTGGTCCTTTCCCTCGTGTGGTAGGAGAATGCATGCACTCATTTTGCAAATGGAATGAAAGCTAAAGATTCCCTCCCCAGCAAAAATAGCATTGCACAGAGGTCAGTCATTTTTCATAACATCTCAGCTCATTCATGAACTTCCTGAAGTTTGTCAGCAGGGCCTCCCAGAAAGATCTCTAGGTCCAGTTAAGAACCCTTCCCCTAGACCACCAGCCTGCACCTCCAGGGACCTCATCCTCAGCTGAGGGACACTCTGAGACTGTGAGAAATTTGGGGGTCACCCAAGAGTTCCATTCCACACTAAAGGGCCCCTCCAGCTAAGCTACTTCAGGAGGGTTTTGATTTGAGGATCACAGGTGCTTCTTATTTTTAACTTTTCCAAGACAGAAAGGGACACACATGGCTGAGAATCTAGAAACAACTGTCCAGTTCTAACATCATGGGACGTTTCCTGATGATGATTCCATCCTACATTTTTCATGCTACTCCCCCCCACCCCCCGATTTTGAGACAGCTAGTTGCATTTTCTTCTCTCAGAAATGGATTGATTTGAGAGAGTGACAAGAACGTGTGGGGAAGAGAGAGAAAGAAATGGACAATGTAATACAGTGAAGAATGGAGAGAGCCTGCAATGAACAGCTCCTTAAAAGACAGACCTGAACAGCTCCTTAAAAGACAGACCTTTTTACCAGGGTGGCGCTTCTATTCATCATCCTTCCTGGCCAAATTTATTTGTTTGTAAGTTCACTTATTCAGCAAAAACGTATTGGCAGGTGCGGTATTTTATTCCAAACCCTATGCTAGATCTGTGAGTGTGCAAAGAAGAATGGCATACAACCTCTCCTTTTAGGGGAGCTTGAGGTCCTGCAATGGAGATAAAATATTCCAAGGAAGTCTGCTTAAAACTGTTTTCTGAAAGGGCTTCACTGTTCACCCTTCCTAAATTGCCTGCTGTGTGTGTGTGTGTGTGTGTGTGTGTGTGTGAGAGAGAGAGAGAAAGAGAGAGAGAGAGAGAGAGAGAGAGAGAGAGAGATCTCATGTTCCAGGGACTGCAGAAGTGCCTCTTGTTTTCCCACAGCACCTCCTCCTCATTCCATGAACCATCATATTTATCATTATATTTGATAATGATTCATTTATGCCTTTCTCCCAACAGATCACAAACCCCTTGAGGAGAGAGGCCAAGTCTTATTAAACCTCATATCTCTATTTCCTGGGAGCTAGCAGGGTACCTGGAACAGATAAGTGCTTTAAAAATTGTTGAAGAGCCCTAACGGGTTTGGCTCAGTGGATAGAGCGCCGGCCTGTGGATTGAAGGGTCCCAGGTTCGATTCCGGTCAAGGGCATGTACCTTGGTTGTGGGCACATCCCCAGTAGGGGGTGTGCAGGAAGCAGCTGATCAATGTTTCTCTCTCATCCATGTTTCTAACTCTCTATCTCTCTCCCTTCCTCTCTGTAAAAAATCAATAAAATATATATTTTTAAAAATTGTTGAATAGAGCACTGAATCACGTCCAGAAAAGAGAGGACCCAAATGAAGGTCTTGCAAAAAGCAGACCCTCGCTATTAGGTCAGGAAACAGTCCTCTGGCTTTGGTCCCTGAGTTTTTGAACCTCAGTTTCCCCACCTGTCCTGGAAGGGAGTGGGGATTAGGCGATTCTTTCCAGCTGAAAAATCCTACCTTAAATAATGCTGAGGGCACCAAGGAGGGGGAGCCCTGGCCGTCTGATTCTGCTTAAGCACCCACCTGGGCTCACCCTCAAACACAGCTGCTGAGTGTCCAGAGAGAGAGTTGCAAACCCCTGAGCCGCTCGGGATATTCGGTGGCTCCATTGACAAAAGTGACTTCCCACGCTTTGCCCACAGAGGGCATCCCTGCTCATTGATATGTAGACCAGGCGCAGGCAGCTGCTGGAAGGACCGCTCTTTTTTCTCCTTCTCCGCCCTCATCTCTCTGCCCCCACCCCCCTCGGCGTGGAATCTTTGCCGGATCCACTCGGTTTCCCTCCGGTCTCCACATTTTCCCTTCCAGCCCTCACTCCTCCGGATCAATGGAGAGTACGGCTCCAACTCCCGGCTCGCACCGCTGGCGGACGCCCGGTAACAAGTGAGAGCGCTTCTCCCGCCGCTCCCCACAGCTCCTTCCGCGGTCCCCTTGGCTCCTGGAGGAAAAGGCGAACCGCATCCTCGGCTCCCGGAGGATTTTTCTCTCCAACTTTCCCCGGGGAGGACAGGGACCCAGCCTGCACCCTTTTCCCCGCGGCCGGCCACGGGATCGCTCTCCTCTGTCTCCCGGGGTCCCTCCTGGAAGGTCTGCGTGTTGATGCTTCGGAAGCCGCGCGGAGCGCTGTCCTCCGTCCTGCAGCTCCCGCGGGCGCCCTGAGTTACTTTGCTGGGGTGTTGCCGGGCCTCGGGCTCCCGTGGACTTTTTGCTGGATGGAACTTTTCGCTGCCTGCTGCTGACCTGTCAGGGGTCCGGGAGAAAGGCTTCGGAAGCAGAAGAGGCGCCGGGGTGGTGGGGAGAGAGGTGGAGGAAGAGGACGGGGAGGAGGAGGAGGAAGAGGAGGAGGAGGAGGAGGCCAGAGGGGCTCTGCGGGCAGGAGTGCCTGCATGAGTGCATGCGTGTGTGAGTGCATGTGTGTGCGAGCCGCCGCTGCCCAGGACCCCCGGCTCCGAAGGTGTTGGCTGAAATATGGAGAATAGCCTTGGCTGTGCCCGGGTACCCCCGCTGGCTTTTGTACTCCTCGGAGCTACCCTGCTCGGCGCGCATCTCCAAGTCACCGGTAAGGGCTGCTTTCCTTTCTTCTCCTCCTCGCCGCCCCCCCCCCCCCCGTGTCCCCCCGTGTCCCCCCTTTCCCGTTGCCTTCTCCTTTGCATTTGGCTGGTAGCAGAATTGGGGCAGAAGGAGAAAGAGCAAGATGCTTGGTTGTTCGGTGTTTCTCTGTGCCTGCCCCCCCGCCCCCCCTAGATAAAAGACAGACCGGGAGACTTTTGTTGTTGTTTTTGTTTCGTTTGGGGGCGAGGTGGTTGGCGGCTGGGGAGAGGGGCGCCCCATCGCTGGTTTTAAATCTGGTCTTCTGGCTTCTGGGCTTTTGCCAGTACTTGCCTTGGTTTGGAGCTGGCCTCCGGGGCAGGGAGGAGGCGGTGATGGGGACGTGGCTGAAAAGCTCCGGTTGGAGTCGAAAAGCCTGAGAGACCCGTGGAAACCCGCGGAGGAGGGGAACTGGGGCAGCGGGGCCCAGCGGAGCGGGTCGCCCAGGGGGCTGAGGGGGGCTGCGCGGATTGTAGGTGGGGGGCTGAGCCGCTGGTGGTTCTATGCGCCTCCGTTTGGTGACAGAATCAGGAAAGGGACGGCTGGCTCCCGTGTCTGGTCCCTCCCTCCGAGGAGGGGACCGCGGTGCCTACAAGAGGCTCAGAGTTGCAGGAGGCAGGAGGCGTGTTTCGTGTGTTGGAAGGTGGGTTTAGTTTCCCAGCGAAGCCCCCATGTCTCCAGGACACTTCCAAACTCGGATGCCTGCTCCTCCGGGGCACCAGCCGCTTGGCGCTGGCGCTTGGCAAGCGCAGTTTCTAATTACAAATGGCACAACTGTTTGGGGACCGGATGGGAGAGAGCGGGAGAAAGAGGGTCTGAGGGCTGCTCGGGCTGCTGCAGACCCCCAGTCCGGAGCGGGGCTTCAAGGCCACAGAGAATGTGTGAAAGAGCAGAAGCACGCATGTAGATGTCCACTGGTTCGGCTGGGCCTCCGCACCCTGTAGATGGGCACTGAGGTGCAGGGGGCAGGCCTGGCGGGGAAGGAGTGGGGAAGAGCCGGCTGAGTATTCCAATCCCCTGGAAACGACCTTTCCCCAAATCGAGGGGGAAATAAAGCTGCTGGCAGGAGCCAGGCGTTGGGGTAGGAGCGTCCCAACCAGCGCCCAGGAAATCGAAGGGGATGGCCCAGCACCCAGCTGCCCTGAGCCCGAGCTGCGCTTTCTTGTTCCTGCTCAAGGCTGCACGGCCCAGGGCTGAGGATGAGAGCGGACAAGGAGCCTCTCCGGAGGCGGAGGCGGGGGACTCAGACCCGGGAGCGGAGCCCCTTGGAGCCTCCGTAACCCTGGGGCGGCCACACAGGAGCAGCGGGGGGTTGACCATCCACACCTCCCCTCACTCCTCTCCGTCCGTCCTGTGGTCAGAGCGAGAGCAGCGAGCTTGCCTGTGCCTGTGCTACAGTGTGTGTGTGTGTGTGTGTGTGTGTGTGTGTGTGCGCTCACGCTCAGTGCGCCTACTGAATCCCAGCTCCCAGCAGCCTGCCAGGCTCCATCTCTCCCTCTGGGCTGCTCCCTCCCCCAGCTTCTCTCTCCCAGAGCTTTGTCCTTAGCAACTACTCCTTTGGAAGGTGGGTTGGGGGCGGGGGGGGGGGGGGGTCATCCCCGAAGTAATGAGTAGGTGTCCTTTTAAAACCCCCTCCTCAGCACCAGCAGACACTGGCTGCTGCGGAGAACAGGACCCTCCTCCAGCCCAGGAGACTGGCTTGCGCTTTCTCGGGCAGTTTGGGAGACGGCTCAGGAGGGGAGGGGAAGCTCAGAGGGGGCATCCCTGGCTCCGTGGAAAGTCTGCCAGGCTTGGCCGGAGATGATTGGCTGAAAATATTACACTAGGCAAGGTATGCAAGAACAGACAATGATGTGGTGTCATTTACACTAAAATATTTTAAAGCAATTTCCCAAGTGACTGTCTGGGGAAGGGTGGAGTTAAATGAGACATTTATATATGATTTACTAATATCTAAATTAGTGAAACACCCCTCTTCTCATGAAAGCTCCTATTCTAGAGAGTGAAGGCCATATATAACTGCTTTATTTTCATTTCTTCTTCAGCAGGCATGCCTATATATGAAAAAGCTGACAAAACTCTACATACGTGCCTGTGGAAAGGCTTGTGGATCTAAATCGTTAAGCTTGCCTATACTTCTAAATTCCTTCCTGTTATTTGCAAATGAATTGTGACGTAGTTTGCACAGGTCCCAGGAAAGTGAAGGGTGCAGCTTTGAGATATTGTTCATTCAAATCACTCTGGTCTTTTCCTCATTTATCTGCTTCCCCTCTTTTTCTTAGTAACTGCTTCTGCATTTCAAGTCCATGGCAGGGAATTGGTGCTGAAGAAAGCAGAGTTCGCTCTCAAAAGGGCCAGTAGGAGGTGCCCTTACTAAGGCCCAGTGTCTACTGGCAGGGGAATTCCCATTCAGCGAGGTGTTTTAAAGACTTTGCTGTTAGTTAACAAAGGACTGTGGAGAGGAGCAGTCACTCTGGGTAGTTTCGCATTTCCCGGGTCATGTCCGAAGCTGCTGTCCATGGTTATGAAACTGTCATGGCCTCACAAATGGCACCCCTGAACTGTGTCAGACCTGATACTGGAAGGGGGCAGGGGGTGGTGGCTTTTTAGTTGGCTTTTGTAAGATGCTATCTCCTCACGTATTTCACTTGAGAAACAAACAAAGACACAGAGTCCCAGGATCTCAGATGAAATGAAAGTTTTAGATGTGAGATGTTACTGAATGAAACAGCAGGTATACGTGTGAATTAATTAATTCTTCATACATACGTTTGCGTTACATTCTGTTGGGAAAAAATGCTGTGAGAGTGTATGTAGCCCAGACATGGTGACATGAGGCTTGCTGCCTTCCCTGTCCCCTTCTCACTCCCCCAAACACACTGGATCATGCCCCCACCAGGGCTTGCTGTTGAGGGGAGCATGGCAGGACCCGGGGCTCCCAGGCAGGCTGGCTGGCCACTCCTTTGTGAGCGCTGCTCCATAAATCACCAGCTGCCTGTCCAGCATCCATTTCAAACACAGCAGCAGTTGCCCTCTGCGTTATGAAGCATGGGAAACAGTCACCACATGTGTGATATGTGAATGTATTAGGCTTAGCACGTTTGCTTTAATGCTCTTAAAAGCTGGGCTGGCTTGAGCCGCCCATAGGCATTTTTTTCTGGGGAGAGATTTATAACTTCTCAGCATGTGTGACTTACATTTATTCCCTGGCAAGTGAACCTCTCAGCAAACTTTCTTCTTGTTTCCGCTGAAGAGGAAGAGCTTTGCCCTGGTCTGCATTCCCCAGGGAAGCCCTGCTGGAAGTTTCTCCCAGAGCACAGGGTATTTGTAGGCTGAAGATGCTTTTCTCAGCCAATGGGAAGCTTGGCAAGAGGCTGGGGAAGTGATTTAGGGGTAGAAGGGGTTATTTTTACTTGTTTCTGGAGAGGGAAGGGATCCCTAGTACTCCAAGGGAATTCCAACACTCTAGTTACCCTCAAAAACATGCGTAAGGAGAGGAAACATTTCTCTCTGTCTGGCTTTCCTTTCTTCTTTGGTGTTCCCAGTAGTCTGAGAGTCTTCAAAGGCATGTGATTGGCTCCTGGAGTGTTTCTGCTGCACGCGGTGGGGTCATCTGGTACCGTCTCCATCTCCCTCCTTTGGAAACAAGCCCTGATTTAAATCTTGACCCCACCACCACCACCACTACCACACACACACACACACTTATCCTTAGGTGGTGTTGCATGTTCACAGGCAGTGCTGAAGTTTCTGAACAGAGTATTTCTTTCCATAAAAGACTGGGCCCTAAGGTTACATTTTAAAGCAAAGACTCTGTTTGGAGAATTTGACATCCTAAACTTTACAGGTGAAACTTCTTTTTTAAAATATATTTTTATTGATTTCGGAGAGGAAGGGAGAGGGAGCGAGAGATAGAAACATGAGTGATGAGAGAGAATCATTGATCAGCTGCCTCCTGCACACCCCACACTGGGGATCGAGCCTGCAACTTGTGCATGTGCCTTGACCGGGCTTGACCAGGAATCAAACCACGACCTCCCAGTTCATAGGTGGATGCTCAGTCACTGAGCCACACCAGCCTGGCCAGATGAAACCAGATAGAATAACTTTATGAGAATAGACTGCCATTGTTTTGGGTACTTTATTAAGAGAGGATTTCCACCTCCACCACCCCCCCCCCCCCCCATGCCTGCTCCCAAATGTGTGACTTTGGAGTGAGTTAAGATAGTGCTATTCACACAGAGACTCCTGGAAACCACTGGGATTTCACCAGTGAGGGAGCTCTTCTTGGCTGGCGATAGGTCTCCCCACTTCACGTGGCTATGGCCTGTACGCTCTCAGAACCTGGCACCCCATTAGGAATGCATTGCTCTGTTTTGGATTTGATACACAGCTACCAGCTCCAATGATAAATTTTTGATTATCTACCTCAGATGATAATCTCTTAGATGAACTGTATTATGTAAATTTCGGGAAGTCTTCCTTTTGCCCGAGTAAAAAGAATAATGACATGAGCCCACTGAGGATTACTTGATTAATTAACTAAAGATAAAAAGTCACTTGGTTCTGGAAACGTGCTGCAATCCCTAAAGAGAAGTGATGAACACTATGCACATTTCCAATTCATACAATGGAAATGTGGAGTTGTCCTTTCTTTTTCCTTCATGGTTTTATTTTTCATTATGATGATCCAGAGGAGGGTTGGAGAGCTCCCTGAATGGTCACAGCAGTTATATACCTTCATGAATCATAGCCTGGGATCTTAGTAACTCTTGATTAAAACACACTGAATTAAACATGTGAATTGTTCTGCAGGCTGCCACGGGCTCCTTGCTTCTCTCCAGCTTGTCTCTCCAGCATCGCAGCTCTCATCTCTAAACTGTATGGCATCAATGCTGCCTCCCTTGCAACAACCTAGGGAAGCCTTCCTCAATGTGACTCCAGGGCCCTGACCCACAGGCACGGTGTTGAACTTGCTGTATGATGCTTTGTCACTTCATTGAGATTTGCCTTAAAAACAAATTTTCATATTATCATGAATGCCTCTTTTAGAGGAGAGTTAAGCTGGACTCTCAAGACAGCCCATTCATACTCTTACCATAGGACACGCTAGCTGGTGGCCTCGGGGCCAGTGTTGAAGTTCTGGAGCTCACGGGCATTACAAAGAGATGTGAGGATAAGAGGTCAGTAGGTTGTGCCAACGAGGCACACTGGTTCTTCAAGAGGCTGTTACCGGGTTGGAACTTCCATTTTCATCAAAGTTACTACTTTTCAGAGATCAGAGCTTTTCTTAGTGGTATTATAAATGCATGGCACTGACCCAAAGCATTTAGGATATTTTCCTCCCAAACAAAATCTCAAATGAAGCAAATAATAAACTAGTCAGTAAGTATGGAGGAACACTCCAGCTTCTTTTTTCTGTAGTCCAATTAAAAAAAAATGTGCAAGAAAAAAGTCATATGTTACTTCTACCAAGTAGGTCATAGCAAAAAATAAAATGCAAATCACTATGCACCTTTATAAATTGCAGCTCCCGGGTAAATTAAAGCACAGCTTGGTACCACACTTGATTCCTTATCTTATATTTCTCTGCCATAGCACTGCACTAACAAGTAGAAATATAGGACAGCTGATTGATGATCAAAATTACTCTAGTGCTCTAAATTTCTTTGACAAATTTTAGCCAGAGATTTAAAAAAAAACCCAATGATCAACAGGTCCCCTTAACTCAACTGTTAAGTAAATATGTTTTCCTTGGTGACTTATAAATGGCTGAACTCTCTCTAATGGTATGGTTTTGAAATACATGATAACATGTATGATTTAATATCCCCCCCCCTTCTATTGAGGGTCATTTGCCAATGGCATTACTAATACATGCTGCTTTTTATAAATAGTTCCAAACAATGGTATTATTCACAGCTTTCATTTCTTCAGGGATGAAGGGGCTTGAGTTCAATCTGAAAACACACAGACCGTTCCATATTTATTGATCATATTTTTAAAAATCTATTTTTATGACGTGACGTGGGGTGGGAAAGTTTCTCTTCTCTGCTAAATTTTGTGAGTCCAGTGCCTGTAACCTCCTTCTGATTTCGCAATGTACTTTAGCTTAGTGTTACACAATTGAATTCTGTGGCTTCCGGCTTGCTCAGTCATTTCACAGTTGCAAGGGAAGAAGGCGCTTGATGCCACTTGTGATTATTATGATGGGACTAAACAGGAGGATGTATTGCAATTTGTGACTTTACCCTTGTACTTGGCTCATCCTTTAAAGATTGGTCCTTGCCAGAAATCTACTCTTGTGAGTATCTAGGACAAACGTGTTCCACTGAGTTAATTTAATCTTTCCGATGGATCTAATGGACACAGCGACTCAATAGTGTAGTATTGTGATTTGGCAAGAGGGCATATCAATGCCAACATTATTCTGGTATTTAAAATGTTCTTAAATTTTACATTTTTATAAGAGAAAAAAAAAGAGTTGAGCAGTTAATATAACTATTATTTACCCAAGTCAATATTTTAGTAACTAACATTTCTTCTTAAACACCAGCAATTTTAGATTTTACTAATTTTCCATAGTCTTTAAAAATATTTATCCAAAAATAAAAAAGTAAAAAAAAAAATTATTCAGCCTGGCCTGTGTTGCTCAGTGGTTGAGTATTGACTTATGAACCAGGAGGTCACGGTTTGATTCCAGGTCAGGGCACATGCCTGGGTTGCAGGCTAGATCCCCAGCGGGCGTGCAGGAGGCAGCCAATCAGTGATTTCTCTCACCGTTGATGTTTCTATCTCCCTCTCCCTTCCTCTCTGAAATCAATAAAATATATTTAAAAAATATCCACTCACTTAGCTGCCTTTTAATTGCATAAACCTGAGTTAACCTATTCTTAATAGACCAAAGGTATCGCTGTAGCTTAGTTATTTATTATATCATCTGATATTATAGGATAATTTCTGAAGCTATTACATTAAAGGGGGCTGTTTATTTTTTTGCTCTATGGCCATGAACTGCTGCTTTTGTTTTCTTAAGATTTTTATTCCTGATGTATAAATGGTTTCTTATCTACTCGCCTGTGTCCCACTCGAGCTTCTCCTATTGTGCGACTTTGACAAAGCAGTCCTTCCCTTTTCTATTTTTGATTTTCTGAGAACTAAGAGCCTGGGCTTAGCTGAAATTGTGTCTAAAGTAAAAGAGGAGATTTTAAATCAGGACCCATGTTCCTCACTAGAGGAAATATTGGTTTTAAATAATTGGTTTGTAGCATTTCTGAAATCTGATACTACTATGTATGCCATTTTTTAATGTGTAACATATTTTTATTTGTTAAATGACAGCGTGGACTAGATGACTTTACTTATATTACTAGTTTCAACATTGCATGATTTATTTAAATTATGAGCTATATACTAGACCTACAGTGTTTGGCATACTTAATAATGATAACATTGGGATCACAATAACAACAATTATAATGAAACAAATATCCATGTACCCACCAGCAATTTTATTCATTTTGTGTTAATTCTTTGCCTTTTTTCTAGTTTTGCCATACACATATGCATCTTTAGCATATTATTTGCTTTGGTTATACTTAACCATTATAAAATGAATATATATTTTTCTCTGATTTGCATTTTTTGCCAAACATGAAATATTTGATATTTATCTATGAGGATGCACATTGCTGCATTTCAGTCCTTTTCTCTGCTGTATAATATTTCATGATATTACTTAGTCATACTTTACCCAATCAACCATTGATGGAGTTTTGGGACCTCAGTATTTTGCTATTGTCAGCCATGCTACTATAAATACTCTTGAACATGTCCTCCAGAACAAGTTCACCACCTTGTCTAGGGTACATATATGGGAGTGGAGTTGTTGAGTCATAAAAACCATATCTCTACATTTAGAAGGCAGCAACAAAAACTCCTACCAGGAGAAAGTTCCCTTTGTGCCCTGTCTTCCCCAATACTTGGTGTTGTCTTATATTTAATTTTCTCTCATTTGGTGAATATAAATTAGTACTTCACTATGGTTTTAATTTGCTTTTCCCTGATTGCTAATAAGGTTGAACATTTTTTCCCCATAACTTTAATGGCCTTTTGTGATTTCAGTAAGCTAATTCTATGATTATTTTTCTCCAACTGAGCAGCCATTTATTTTGAGGCATCAATGATATGAGTAGTTGTTCTGTTTTTCCTACTTAGCAACCTTCTGCCTTTAGGCATAGATGTTATTAGTACCTTACTTTTAGGAAGTTGTCTCCTGATACTGTATCATGCTTATTTTAGGCCAGACTTTCCCTAAGCATCTTTCCAGAATGTACACTTATTTTAAACTGGAAAAGAGCTCCTTAGTTACTGTAAGATTATCGAATACCTAGAGCAACCCTTATCTTGGCAGTATCTTGCCCAATTAGGTTTACTATGTCTTTGTAGCATATTACCTACAGGAAAGCAAGATGCTGGGGTGCCAGGCTTAATTGGAGGAACATTAAAAATCCCCTTAATGTCATGTTACTAAAAGATAACTCAATCATAGAGTTAGAATGGTAGATGCTAAATCTGAGTTAAAAATCCTAATCTGACCTTTTGAACTTGGCTATGTTTCCAATATGGTAAAACACATATTGGATCATAGTTACATATGTGACTGTGGGTTTCAAGCAAGCAGCCATGCTTGCACACCTCCCAGTTTTTGTTTGGGTTCAGAATTGTTTCACCTCTTCCTATGTGACAGGCTAATGAAGGGCCCTGGATGAGACAAAGCCCTAAATATGCTCGAAGTGGCTTCTGTCATGTGTCGACTCATCATTAGAGATGTGAGCCGAGGGTGAGGCATCTAAGCAAACCCCCTGCACCAGAGCCAGTCCTCAATCCATTGTTCCACGTTTTTTCTCAGCCTCCTGGCATCCCAGAAGAATAGACATTAGAGAGAAAATCTGCAAAGCTTTCCCTTTCATGTCTAATGTCTGGGCAGAGATGTTCCCTGCAGGACCATTTTTAGTTATTTTCTCTCTTTGGTTTGACACATCTCCAGGGATGGTTTGTTCACCATTTCCCTTGGGAAACTTTTCAGCAGCATATCAGTTCTGGTTGTTAAAAATTTATTTTACAATTCACCTTAGACCGTCCTGTGCTAAATGTTCTTCCTGTTGCTCCTGTCACCCAACTCTTGGTTCCTGTTTTCCCTCCTCATTGACATGTTGCCTTTCTGCACTGAACTATGTTAGAAAATTCAACCATAAGTCATTCTTGCTTCCCCTCTTAGTCTTTACTTAACAAGATTATAAATATTTAATTTATTCTTTCCTCAGGCTCCTCCAGGAGCTTGCTTAATCATGTTTATTTTTTCCTACCTGATCTCCTTCTAGTTTGTTTATATCTTTCTGGTAATCAAGGATCCCGAATTGAATGTGCTCTTCTTAGTGAGCTTTCCCAAATCATTTATAGAAAATGTAGATTTGGTATAGTCTTAAGCTTTTGTACAGTCATTCATGGGTACCCATTTTGCCTCTCTTAAAATGTGTGTTCTTGCCCGGCTGGGCTGGTGTGGCTCAGTGGTTGAGTGTTGACTCACGAACCAGAAGTTCATGGTTCAATTTCTGGGTTGAGGGCTTGATTCCCAGTAGGGGTTGTGCAGGAGGCAGCCAATCAATGATTCTGTCTCATCATTGATGTTTCTATATCTCTCACTTCCTCTCTCTGAAATCAATAAAGACATTTTTTTTAAATTGTGTTCTCTTTTAGCTGGTAGGACTATCAATGCCTAACAAAATCATTGAGGTATTATAAGGATCAAATAAGATTAATAATTTGATTCAAGATAATAGTTACTGAATATTTGCTGTGGGTTACAAAGAATTAAATGAAAGGTCTAAATGTGTTTCTGTTCTCCAATAGCATACTGGCAAGTCAAGGTGACAGGCACAGACATAGCTAAACAGGATACAAGACAGAACAAAGTACTCATTAAATAAAAAGAAGCAATTACAAAGTGGGGCCGACTTTGAAAAATATCAACTACAATGTTTATGCATTAGATCATTAATATATTAATGTTAGCCAGATGCGCTGAACAGAGCCAATTCATTCATCCTTGTATCCTTAGATTGGCCAAAACAAAACAATAACAAAAAGAAGAGAGTGTAAAGAGTTGTCAATCATGTTGACCCTAAGCTATGGGTATGGTACAAATGAGGATTCAGGGTTTTTCCAGGCAGATCTGGCAGCCTGTTGCTATAAATACATCCCTAGCCTTTCATGACCCTGTGCTCAGATGATGATGAATCTTTGAGCCTAGTGGGATGGAAATGCTAATAAATGAATATATTATTAAATCCATAATTTCAAATGAGATGAGCTTTGAAGACAAAAAAGTCTTGTAGGAGAATAACAGCAGATGAAAGAGGCTTCCCTGAGAAAGTTGTGATGCTTGGGTGGAACAGGAAGAGAATGCTAGGTAAGAAAAGTGATAGTAAAGACTCTGGGGTGGAGGAAGCACAGTGAATTCAAAGAGGATCAGCATATACCAGGCCAGGAGTATTACTAAGCATGATAACTGCGCAGCTGAGGCCTGAGAAGATCTTAGGTTCCTCTCTTACAGACAGTAGCTACTCGTACTCAGTACAAAGTCCTCCTTTATCTGTAGTTTTCTTTCTGTGGTTCCAGTTACCTGATGTCAGTTGTGGCCCAGAAATATTAATTGGAAAATTCTGGAAATAAACAAGTCATAAATTTGAAATTGCATGCCTGATGGAATCTCATCCTGTCCTGCTCCATCCCTCCTGGGACATGACTCATTTCTTTGTCCTTTGTGTCCAGGCTATGGATGCCCCCTGCTCCTTAGTCACTTAGGGGCTGTCTTGGCTGTCAAATGGATTGTCCTGGTATCATAGTGCTGTTTTCAAGTAACCCTTACTTTACTTAATAGTCCCAAAGCACCAGAGTAGTGATGCTGGCTATTCATACATGCCAAGGAGAAGCTATAAAGTGCTTCCCTTCACTGAAAAGGAATGTATGTATGGGGGGAAAAACATAGCATGTATAGGATTTGATACTATCCAGGATTTCAGGCGTCCACTGGGGGTCTTGGATCTTATCCCTTGGAGATAAGGGAGACATACTCTAAATATTGTTTGAATGAATTAAAATGAGTTCAAGACAAAGTTGTTTTTCTAATCTAAGCAGAATCATTTAAATATTTAAGAAAATTGTCCCTGGTCAGGTAGCTCAATTGGTTAGAGCATCATTCCTATGTGCCAAGATTGTGAGTTCAATCCCTGGTCAGGGTACATATAGGAATCAACCAATGACTATACACTGAGTGGCCAGATTATTATGACCTCCCCATTAGTTCAATAAAGTGAATTAGTTATGCAAATAATAATAATAATAAAACCTTGAGAGTATTTACTTAGGAAGTTTTCAATATTCAGTATTTTTGGAAGTGTCAATGAAGTACTGATGGGGCGGTCATAATCATCTGGCCAATCAAAATAATCTGGCCACTCAGTATATAAACAAGTGGAACAACAAACCAATGTCTCTCTCTCTCTCTCTCTCTCTCTCTCTCTCTCTCCCTCCCTCTCTCTCTCTTCCCTCTTTCCCTTTTTCACTCTCTCTCCCCCCTTCCTCTCTCTCTCTAAAATCAATCAATAAATTTAAAACAAAAATTTAAGCAAATTATATAGGCAATCTTTGTCCTGATTCTTATTAACTATTTGATGTGAATTTATGAACTTATCTATCCTATATGTGTAGAAATACCTCATAGGGTTGTGTGGACATAACAAATGTAGCCCAGGCAAAGGAATTTTGAAAAGTGTAAAGAGCTAGACAAATGCAAATGATTATTAGTAAACTTGTGTACCAGGCTAATTCTTTAGGAGCTATCCCCAAGCAGAGAAAATAGGACTTTACCTTTTCTATATACAGTTTGGCATGAGATTTTTCTTTTTCCTGTGACCTCCTTTAAAATGTGTACCTGAGCACTCTTATTGAATGAAAAAGGAAAAATGAACCTAAGATTTAAAAATAGATTTTTTCTGATTGTTTTCCTAATATGCTTCTTTCTTTCACATTTTCTCTCCATTACTATTTCTTAAAATTATGGATGAATGTTCTCTTAGGTTTAAGATACAGTTCATTTAGAAGTCACTGAGCTTGCAATTCTTGGTCTACCACTATAAGTTGCCAAGGAGTCTGTTGCATGGTCCTATGGTCTTTGGTCATGATAAGACAGGTGGCAAAGCCCAGGGAGAAAAGCCTGCCAGCTAGTGGCTTTGACTTTGAGTTATCCATCTGCAAAATAGAGACAAAATAACCTCTTTTTTCCTACCTGTAAATTGAAGATAAACTCAGTCCAACAATGAGATATATAAAATACCTATTCCAATGCCTGGCATCTAATAAATGTTTCATGAATCCTAGCTGTTTTCAGTATTATCTTTATATGGGCTAGATTTATACTCAGACAATATTTGCAAATAGAAAATTTCACAGGCACAGGGAGGCCACTCTAGAACCCTGCACAATTTCATTGTTGTAGTGGATGATTTTAAAGACTTAGAAATAAATAAGATAGTCAGACTCCAACAGCAATTTTGAAATCAAGTCCATGCTTAGTTTCATTGCTGTGGTTTAGCAGGCCATGGTCAATGCCTTTCCTGGACTTCGAAGCTAACAGGTTTAGCTGAGTAAGACCTGACACAGTGCAATACTGATCAAACTTGGCACCATCTAACACAGCCCCTGCAGATTCCTCATCCAAACTGACCTCCCCCATTAACTTCTCTCTGGTCAACGGCATCCATTTCCTACAGACCCACTCAGCACAAACACCTAGAAGCAAGTACTTGCTTGGTTAATGGATAGTGTCAGGTACAATTCGTCTCATGGGTCTTATTTCTGGAGGAGGGGCTGTCACCTTGATTGTGTATCAATGCCCAGCCCTACTTCATACAGATTAATTTAGAATCTCGGAGATGACGCTCAGCACTAGTATTTTTTAAACCTTTACAGGTGATTCCAATGGGCAGTCAAGTTTGAGAACCTGTATCTGAGGGTCCGTGGACCAGCAGTTTTGCATCACTTGCAAAATTTTTAGAAATGCAGACTCATGCCACACCCAGACATACTGAATTAGAATCCCAGACAACCGAGAGACATTGCCCTAGGGCACTTACAACCCATTGAGGGAAGTGACCCAGTTTCTGTTTTCTTCTAAAAATCTAGTTAATGGGAAAATGCTCTTTCCATACTAGTCTAGCCTTAGCTCGAACCTCTCTGAAGTGCGTTGGCTTGAGGAGCTGATCTTGATGGGAAACTGCCAACATCAAAGTCTTCTGGTTTGTGGTTTAGTATATTTCTTGGAGGCCATGTCATGTTTAATTTCCTTGAGATTTAAAACCCTTGAAAATGCTCTGAAAATGCTCTTTGAGTGTTTCATCTGATTTTTCCCTTCTTTTCTCATCAATGTTTAAGAAAAGAAGTCACATTTTTAAAAGGCCAGCTGGTTTTCATTCCAGATTTCCCCCTCCCTTAAAAATACTCAGACCCAGGGAAAAAGACAGTCACTTGAATGGACCACAGGGGCCCTGGGACCTTCTCTACCCTCCCTCCTCTTCCTCTCAGGTATGATGCTAAAATCACACACCTGCTCCAAGTGAAACCCTGACAGGCCATCAGGGGACCCCATGCTGAGCCTCACCTTTTGATTGGAAATGGTCTTCAGAGCATGAAACAGACCAGGTGCTCATTTGTCTGGGCGTCTGTGGCAGGGGAGAAGGGGTGTCACTGAGGCAATTGAAGACAAGTAGCGGTTTACAGACAGAAGCTCACTGCGAGGAGTTGGAGCTTTGGCTCTGCACTGCCTGAGGGAGGAAGGAGCTTAACCACGTGCCCCAGATCAGACTGTACGAGAAGACAGCGTGGGGGCTCAGCTGTGCAGATTGGATCAATCTGAATGAAAATCACTAGCGTTCTTGCTGGTGAGAGAAGTTTCTGCTTAGCTCATGAACTGTAGGCCCTTTTCTGGTCCCAGAAGAAAGTGAGGAGGGCTTTGGTGAAAGGTTATGTAAAGCTGCTGGTTTTTTCTCCCCAGAGTAAAATTCTATTTATAGAAGAGCGAAACTGCCTCTCAGGGAGAAAATGCATTTTATCCCCTATAGCCTAGGAAAGATAATGTGATCAACCCTCGAGAAAGAATCAAAGGAAAAGAGGAAGAACAAAGTCACAGGCAGCGAGAGTGGGACATGCAAGACGAAGCCGGAGTGCAGAGAGCTTCAGCATTTGCCTGGCCCTTGTTTCTGCAGCTTTTATAGGGTGCCCAGCAGTTCCTGTTTGCTGGGGACTGAGACCTTTCCCAGGAAGCAGGACTTTCAGGGTTAATGATAGCATCGCCCCAGGTATGCTGGAATGGTTGGTCTCCCCCAGTTAGGTACCTGTGGTAGGGATGGGAGTGGGAGAAATACTGAAGTGTGTCCAGCAGGGCAGGGGTATTACAGACAAATGCTGTTAGTCTGACGGAAGAATGACTAGGGATGGCAGCAAGGCCTATTAAGTCCAGAGAAGATGAGTACCCATTTGGAGGTTTAGAAACAACTTGTACCTTGGCCATCTATCCATCTGAGTCGTGGAGTCCTTACCTCTAAACCTGTGCACAAGTAAAACTTGATGTCTACAACTAACTTTTTTTTGCCAATTACGTGGCCAAAGAACTGTTAGAGATGGCTGATTTTCAAGATTAGGATATCTTTTAGAGATGGTAGGATTATTTATTTATTTGTTTGTTTGTTTGTTTGTTTGTTTAAAGTATTACATATGTCTCCTTTTTCCCCCATCAACCTCTCCCTGGCCACTCTCACCCCCACACCCAGGACAAGCCCCCATCACCCCAGTGTCCCTGTCCTTTAGGTTGATCTCTTACCTCCCCTATTCCCACACCCATCCTCCCCTGTCTTCCCTGAGGTTTGATGGTTCATTCCGTGATTCTCTGTCTTTGGATCTATTTTTGTTCATCAGTTTATGTTCATTATATTCCACAAATGAGTGAGATCATGTGATATTTACCTTTCTCCGACTGGTTTATTTCGCTTAGCATAATGCTCTCCAGGTCCATCCATGCTGTTGCAAATGGTAAAAGTTCCTTTTTTTATTTTTAAAGCAGTGAGGATAATATATTTATTGAAAAAGTCATGTCTAAAAGTCACATGTTTCCTTGTGCCTAGTATAATCCTGGATGAATGTTAATTATTCAATAAATACCATTAATCAATTGATTTTCATATAATTGCTATTCTCAAGTTTGCACAGAATCTCAAATTGCTCTTATGCATAAGACATACAAAGTTTAGTTAAGGATATGTTAAATTTGAGAGTACTCAGCTTTTAACCACAGATAAGTTTATTTTATTCTCCTTCCTCCTCTTCTTTATATTACTAATTTTACTGACAATATTCCAGAGTTTCTATGAAAAAATCAAGGGAACCCTGCAAAAAGTAAAATGTAAATTTGTAAAGTCTATAGAATTTGCTATCTCTTTAAATTCTGTTACTAATGTATCTAGGGCATTTATCACCTTACATATATGAAAATGGAACAAGATAAAATAGGTCAATAATTAGTTCCTATATAGTAATCTCAGAGATAGACTAGTTTGTTTGTTGTTTGTTTGTTTGTTTTATTTGTTTGTTTGCTTTTTAGGAGAGCCATTCCTGAATGGGGTAGAAAAAAATACATTACACTAAAAGATGATCACAGTCCTTGGCACATAGGAAGCAGTAAACTATTTCCATTTCTATTCATTATATAGATAATCTGCTCTCAAGGAGGCGGAGTATAACCCCTACTCTTTTCAGTGTGGGCTGAGCACAGTGACTTCCTTCGCAGGAGCATAGTATGCAGTGTGGGGGAGGGTCACTTTAAAGAGGAGAAACTGATGAACACTCCCTCAGCCAGAGGTCAAGGCCATCATCAGCAATGATAAGCCATGTCACCGCACGGAACCCTGGTATTATGCGATGAAATTGGCACTTCATCACTGTGACCTTCCTTTCCCAAACTCATGACCTCAGTCTAATCATGAGGAAATAAGCAGACAACACCATTTCATAACATCCTGCAAAATACCTGACCAATACTCCTCAAATTATCAAGATTATAAAAAATGAGGCTAGTCTAAGGAACTATCAGTGCCAAGAGAAGCCTAAGGAAGCATGATGATAAAATGTAATATGCTATCTTATATGGAGTTCTGGAATGGAAAAAAAAAACTGTAGGTAAGAACCAAAGAAATTATATAAAATATTGATGCATTATTAGCAAGTAATAATGCATCAATATTGACTCAATTTTAATACACGTTCTATATTAATGTTATTAATAATTGGGGAAACTTGGTGTAGGGTAGATGGGAACTCTTTGTACTATCTTCACAATTTTTCTGTAAATCCAAAACTGTTCTAAAATTCAACTTTATTTAAAAAAAATTGCTGTCTTATTTCAAAAGGATGGGACAAGAAAGAGTATTTAGTCCAACTAAACTTGTCTCTTCCTGTCTAAAATAAGGGTGACCGTTTTTCTTTTGTAGGGCTATTCTGAGAATTGTAGATGATGTCTCAATAGCTCTTAATTTTTTTTTTTCCTCTCAAAGTGTATTTGCATGGGCACCCACTTGTGCACTTTTTAAAATGCAAAAGTCCAGGCTCCATCCACCTCACACCCAAATCACAGCCCGTTGGAAGACCAGGAGGGACTAGGAAACAGCACTTTAGCATGCTTTCTAGGTGATTCTTCTGCACACTTAACTTTGAAATCCCCTGTACTTTGCTATATGATAATTATAATAATGACCAATATTTATGAGACCCTGTGTGGTTTAAAGTGATATGGCAGATATTACGTATGAAATATTGATTACCCATACCTGGCCAAGTAGCTCATTTGGTTAGAACATTGTTCCAATATGCCAAGGTTGTGGGTTCAATGCCTGGTCAGGTAACATATAAGGATCAACCAATGAATGCATAAATAAGTGGAAAAACAAATCCTTTTTTTTCTCTCTCCCCTGTTCCTCTCTATCTCTATGATCAATAAAAATTTTTAAAAAATATTTATTACCCACTGGTTCCTTATTTATCAAAAGGATATTTTTCTTTTTACTCAGCAATGCCAACTAAAGGACTCTATTTCCCAAGACGCCGAGTGGCCATGTGAAAGATCTGGCTAATGTCATAGAATCAAAAGACTCACTGGGGTTTTGGAGAAGGTTTACTGTATGATCTGAGAACCACTTCCATCCTCCTTTGTTGCTTCTTCCTTTCTGTCTGGAGAGCAGACGTGAGGCCAGAAGTAGGAATAGCCACGCTGCATTGCATTGCCTCTTAAGGACAATGAGAAGGAAATAGGAAGAAACTTAGTCCAGGATCACTTCCTGGAGCAGCAAGGCCATCCTGGGTCGGCTCCCTTCTGGACTTCTTGTGTATGTGAGGAATGAAGCCTCTGTTTAGTTTTCAGCCACTGTAATGGGGTTTCTGTCATGTGTAGCCACACTCAGACCCCGCTGCTGTGTGCTCCCATATTAAGTTATTTACTCCTCGTAGTAAAACAGGGAGGAACTAATACTATGCCCTTTTCCAGGCGGTGAAAGTGAGGCACGAGGAAGTGAGCCAATTCTCCCATGGCGTTGTGCTAGTAAATTGTAGACCTAAATGCTGGCTTTAAAACACACATTCTGGAATGCATGCTGTAATTTGTAGATAAAGAGTAGATATTATTATGATATTATTGTTGCTATTTTTATAACATTCCCCTTTCCTTTCCAAATAGGTGATATTTTCCTAGGAGCCATTTATGATTTAGACATTCCTAGATTATCGAGTATCTACCTACATAAAAACTCAATTTTCTGTTAATCGTTTTCAAATGTCACAGTTTTCACTAACAAGTTATAAGACAGCTTCATGCACTTCAATTTCCTCTGAAAAGAACTCACTGCCACCTTATAAAAGCCTAACATTCTAACTACGGCTTTGGAATGTTAATTCCCTACCTGAACAACAAGGCACAGCTCTGTCAGTCACATATGTGTTTGTGATTTCTCTCCTATTCTAGAATAAGGGAATTTCACATAGTTTTGATATATTGTGTAAATTAGGCCAACAAAATGCTGTGCTGTGTCTTCATTAAAATAGGAGACAGTAATCATGCAACCGTGTAGTGTGGTCTTGCAGCCTTTGGGTTACGAACATTCAATAGTGACTCCTTACTTGTGCTTAAGTTGGCATTTGTGAAGCAGCATATAATCAATTAATCAATAACCTGATTTTCTATTAAAGAGATGCTCCATCGTTTTTTATAAAAATCAAGGGCCATTGTATGCTTTTATTTAAAAAAAAAAAAAAAAGAGCTGTGCCAGCAAGGAAACTCGTTTGAAAAACATTTAAGCCTTTAGTCAGGAATGATGATTTTGCTTAAGTAAGCCAAAGGTGAAGTTGAATAAAAATCTTCAGTTCCTGAACCATTTTATTATTTTGCAGTTACTAGAATGGAAAGCACTAATTTGGGATTGCTGGTAGGAATGCATTGCTTTTACTCATGATTAGATATGGGTAAGTGGATTCATCTATGACATGCATAGTGAAGAGAAAGTGATCCTAAATCTTAAAAGTTTAAAACCGATTCTTTCCTCTTTCTTACAAATTTTGAAGAGTATACACAATAGCCTAATTTGTGTCCCATAAGGCCACAGCAACTCAAAGTGGTGCTGCTAGGATGACCGAGCTGACGGCCATGTGCAGATGGAACTCTGGCCCTGCTAAAGACTAGTGTATATTTATATTCTTATCTTTATTATAATGCTGCCCAAAAAGATATATATGCTTATTGTAAAAATTCAAATACAGTATTATGAAAATGTGTGAGTTGGAGAAGGAAACTACTCCATAATTCTATCCCTCCAGAGTAAATCAGTGTGCAGTGGTTTTGTTCAGTCTTTTGTCTCCTTTCCTATCAGCCACACAATTACTGTGAAACTTGAGGAAAGTTATGTTTATTTTTGTGTCACACTGAAACATTGAGTTCTGTGTTCTTTTTACCAAGTAAGTAAGTTATCTTAAAACAACAGCGACAACAAGGCAAAACGAAGCAAAAAATTCTAACATTTGTATATCATTTAGAGAACATGATATGATGAAAATGATCTCCACAAAGCAGATCAGCTTCAGTGACAGACAAGTGCTCGGCATGCCTGTCTTTTATTTCCACGTGGAGGTAAAGAAGTTAGCTCCAAGGCCTCAGAAATGCCCAACTATCCCCTAAAGCCTTGCTTCTCAAAGTGTGGCCTATGGACCCGCCATATCAGCATCACATGGATGATTGTTAGAAATGCAGAACCTCGGGCTTCATCCCAGATCTGCTGCTTCAGAATCTATATTTTAACAAGATCCCTTCCTGTGATACATGCAAGCCACAGTTTGAGAAGTATTGTTCCAGCACTAACATACTTCCTATTTGAACCTTTACCATATTTTAAGAGGTGCAATTGCTCATGAATTAGCAATATTGTCAGAGAAACTTTAACATTTGTCATCACAGCTCTTTCATGAGACTTTCAAATGTGCTCCAGAGGACTGCATTAAACAGTGTCAACATCAGAATAACTGTCCCAAGGCTGCTGACACCCGGCCTCTTCGGTCAGCTCACTCCACAAATGCCCTACCTATACCTCTGATGGCCCTAGCCTAGACACTCAACTCCATAGTGCTTTGAAGAATTATGCTTTCTGTTCCAATAATTTGTTACTAATCATGTACAGCCTGGTATTACTTTGCTAATGCAGTGTGTCTTTTGCTAATGAAACCATTGGGTGAATGAAAGAAATGACCAAGAATATATTTTCTTTACCTCTGTCCCTCAGTTAGTTCTTGATGATGATAATGATGATGCAATAGAAATTATTGATGTTTTTCCCTTGGAATTTAGGTGGAAATAAATATAGGTTGGCATTTGTGCTATGATAACTTCTTCATAAAACAGTGTATTAAGCCTAAGATTCTATCAGCTCTCTGCAGGCAGGAAAACAACGGTATTGCTGGTTTCCTCTTTTATTTCTCTAATGGCCATGGCATCATTATGCTTTCATTTCTCTAAAATTTTTATCAAATAGATTTTCAAATCACAGAGATTTCTCCCATTAACACATAGGAGTTAATTGTCTTCCTCCTTGGCATTTTAACTTTGTCCTGTTGGAAAACAGCATCCAAGGGACCAATCAGAATTAATCTGAAAACATCAAATCTAAATATTATTAGAGAGTGAAGAGGTGATGAGAAATTAGTTGAGAGGTGTTAAAAGGAAATCTTACTTCATTAAATTGAACTTCAACATATTCTCCTTATTCAAACCACTTTTCTTTTTGGTTCACTAAGATACAACTGCTAGTCAAGCATTTTAATGGATTGGGTGATTAGAAATGTCATCTGGGGCATTACAAATGCAGTAACTTTGAATGATGGATCATCCACTGCCTGAGAAATGTGGTTTCCATTGGAACTTGGATCTCCACTTTTGAAGCAATCCTGAGGCTTTTTATTGTACTGAAATCTATGGGAAACATCAGGTCAAGAAAATTTTGTTCTGGTGTGTTGCAGAAATATTGGGAAGAAGGGGAAATCATATCTCACCTTTTGTCATACCACTGACTTGACCTATAAAGATGATGAATATTGAGGGGTAAAACTAGAAGGCACTGAATTTTCTTTTTAACGAATCAAAGCTGAGCTTTCCATAAATGATGCATTTGGGGGTATTTTTCATAGACTTGTCCACCCTCTATATGTTTTGGGCCTTGCATTACTCTAAGCTTGAGATGTGGGGTTGGACTGTTATTCTGTGACAGCATTGCTTTCTTTCCAGGAACAATGTAATTAAACTCTTGATTGAATGAAGAAACATGCCAGTGGCTGTGTATGGCATTTTGATTGTGAAAGGCTTTTCCTTGCAGAAGCTAAGCTGTTTCAGGATGGAAAGGGCAAGCGACATCTCAAAAGCTGGAACTGCTAGATCCAGCCTCTGTGTGCCTGTCTTCCAGGGATGGCAGGCCCTGTTTGCAGAAGCCTGTCCATTCCTACGAATGGGAAATTGATGGTTATGAGCCATGTTAGCTCCATTTACCCCAGCCTGTCTGCTTCCCACAGATCCACATCTGATGGTTATGTTTTCTACCGGGAGCTGAGGAGTGATTGACCTTGGTAGCAGTTGACTTCTTCCTTGAAGTTCTGTCAAGAGATCACCTATCACATCTCTCTGTACCCTAATTCCAAACGCTGGCTTGTCATCTGGTTGAAAACAAGATATTGGGCAATGGGGGACACAGTCCAATTTCCATTTAGTGAACTTTCATAAATTCCTCAGGGGAGGCCAGGAAGAGGATATTTGCATTCCATAATGTTTTTTATATTTTACCCCAAAGTTTTATTTATTTTTTCTCTTAGCATCTACAATCTATGATTGAGTTTCTGTTTTGGGTGTGTACTAACCCTTCAAACTAAGAATATCAAAGGAACCTAAAAGGAAAATGCAATGTTTTATTGTTATCAAATGCTCAAGAAGAAAATCTGTATCTTTCCTTATGACCCTTGGTATGGCCAAGTTGAGGAGTAAGGACAGAAAAAAACAAAACTTCTCTTTGTTCTTTGAGCCCCTTACATTAAATAAAAGAACATTTTCTTAACTGGTCTATAGATGCATTTCTAGGGATTTATTTTGCTGGTTTATGGTCTCATAGGGGACTCAGAGATCATCATGAAGTCTGCATTCAGACCATGTTCAGCTTGGACTAATTAATGAAATTATGTAATCAATTGGTTCTGTTTCTATTTCTAGAACTCTTATATTTTGAAATGAGAGCATATAAGTGGCAATCAGGTTCACAAGGGCACCCTTCAAAGGCCCTCATTTCTCCTTTTTCTTATATTGCACAACCAATGAAGACTACAACTTCTTTGAAAGATTCTTGGCAGTTATTGTGTATAGGAAACCTCCTTGCCCATTACTTTAGGCTGTCTTCTTTGATTCAGAGGACTCTACCACCAGAGATATTTTTCAGGCAAAGATACAATCCCCAGTAATTTCTAGATCCTGGACATGTGATAGAACTTAAGGAGGGGCACAGGTCAAAAGCAAGAGATTTCGGTTCTATTGGTGAATTACACAAATTATTTAAATCATTTTTAGTCAATCATCAGTATGGATGCTCAGATTTCTAAAACAATTAAAATATTTCTTCACTGGTTGCTAAATATTTGCTACCCAGGATCTTCCAATGTGCCCTGCTCCATTCATTCTGATTGGCCAGTGCCTATGCCAATCAGCTCCCCAAAGTCTCTCTTCTAAGATATCAATATTGACTTTCCCCAGTAACTTTGGAAGGCCAGGTATCCCCTCACCTGATTCTGTGAGCCCTTGGCACCCTCCAGTCTGCCAGCTAGACTGCCCACACAATTCCTCCATATGTTGGCCATTCCCCAATAACCCTGGGCTCCTCCTGTGCTTCACTGGCTCCCTGAAACTGTGACACCTGAGCAGGTTGGTGTTCCCTGTGTCCGTCTTCCGTGGCTGTCCATGGGGATTTCAGATCTGAGAGAAGATGAGGCCAGCTGGGTCTCCAATCTCACTCTATGGCTTGCTAATGTCATAGATTTAGTCATGTATGCTTTTTGCCTCTGTTCTATGGAGTAAACACTAACTGCCCTTATGACCCCCCGAAGGGTCTTCCTAGAACAAATCACATAGCATGTAATGACTGGATCTATGATTTTTTGAATGATTTGTAAAATGTTCATTGCTTTGTGTTATTTACTGAAGTAATTGTGTTCAATGAAGAAAACTTTATAAAAGATAAATAGAAAAAAAACACATATAGATTATTACCTGACCCAGATACTTACTGTTAAAACTTGAATATTTTGTATACTAAATACTAGTATACACACACACACACACACACACACACACACACATATATATATAATAGTAAATGAGTTACATATATATACTTGTCTAACTTTTAAAAATTTTAACTCTCTATTGTTATAAAATTTTAAGATATATAGGAGTTGAGTTGAAAAAATTGGAAGTCAATTAGTTTATCCTTTTGGCCAAGGGAAAACATCTTTTACATAAAATTTCTCTTAAAGATCCTACAGCTTCCTCTTTGACATCTCCAGTGACAGGGCCCCACAGCCTTATTATATCTTTTTCTTCAATTTTGAATCATTAGTTATTTTAGCAAGGTATGCTTTAGTCTTGATCTAAGTTTTTTCTGTCTGCCTTTTATCCACTGAGCCTGGTTTTGTCCTTCTTAGCATGCACAAAGGGGTGGAAGTGTAACATAAAGGGCAGGCTGTAGGGTATTGGAGCTGGCTGAGCATGGCAGAGACCAGAGGCTTTGCTGAGCCATAATATGTGGTCATGAAACTGCATGAGTCTCTTGGGTGAGCCTTTTAACCTATTGTCCCCATTTTCTCTTTTCTCCAAAGACTTATATCAAACTGGAAAATCTTTGAGGTGTTGAAAGTTCTGAGGAAATAAATAGTTTACCAATTCCATGTTCTTTTGGTGGAGACCGTACATTTTAGGGAAAAAGTATAGGATGTGTTTGAAAATAGATTGAATTGGAAAATATCTAGAGGTTAATTCACTATCATCTATAATAATAAAAGCATAATATGCTAATTAGACTGGACAGCTGAACGACCTTCCAGATGTCATTCCAGACATCCTTCCAGATGAAGCCGCAGCAGCGAGGTAGAGGAAGAGGTGGTTAGGGGCTATCAGGCAGGCAGGCGAGCAGTTAGGGGCAATCAGGCAGGCAGGCAGAGTGGCTAGGGGCGATCAGGCAGGCAGGCAGAGTGGTTAGGGGTGAGCAGGCAGGCAGGTAGTGGCAGTTAGGGGCAATCAGGCAGGCAGGCAGAGTAGTTACAGGGGTGATCAGGCAGGTAGGCAAATGGTTAGGGGCAATCAGGCAGGCAGGTGAGTAGTTAGGGGTGATCAGGCAGGCTGACAAGTGGTTAGGGGTGGTGAGGCAGGCAGGCAGGTGAGCAGTTAGGAGCCAGTGGTCCCGGATTGCCAGAGGGATGTCCAACTGCCGGTTTGGGCCTAAACCCACAGTCGGACATCCCCCAAGGGGTCCCAGATTTGGAGAGGGTACAGGCTGGGCTGAGGGACCCCCCCCGTTCCCCTCCCCCACTAGCCCTCCCCCTCCATGCACGACTTTTGTTCCCCAGGCCTCTAGTAATATATGTTTAACTTGACTCCTCATTACCTTCCTTGCTATCTGGTCTTGAGAAGATTAATGATATGGTAATGCCAAATGCTTGAATGTTTGGAAGAGGAGTGCTATGCAAATGTCAAGTGTTAGTGCTATCCAGAGCAGCAGAGATTGCCCATAAGGTGGTTCACATTATTGTATTCCATTAACTAATTCATTCATTTATCAAGTATTGAGGCAGTAGGGATGTAGTTGCCAGCAATAGACAAGTTCTTTGATTACTGTTTAGTGAAAAAGATGAGCCAGTGACACATGACTACTCATCAAATTATGTAAAATTTAATTAAAATTGTGCTAATATCTTTGAAAGGAAAGAATTCTCATCTCCGTCTTAAAACATCCAGAAATGGGGACATGAGGAGCAGTAAGGACCAGTGAGATTACAGAATGTTGCTGTGAATCACAGTTGCTAGGGTGGGAGTTTTGGTCTGAATATCAGGGGAGACTAGAGCAGTGAAGGAAAGAGCACTGGGAATAAAATGGGAGGAGTGATTCATTGGCTGATTCTGAATCGGGTTGCAACTAAATCCTCTTTCTCCACTCTGATCAGACATTACTCAGTGAGAAAGCATTAATTTTTCAATGCTTTATAGCACTGTTCTAGTTGGGGGGTCAGCAAACTCATTCTATAAAGGGCCAGAAAGCTAATATGTTAGGCATTGAAGGCCACAGAGCCTCTGTAGCAACCACTCAACTCTGCCTTAGTAATATAAAAACAACCACAGCCAGTAAGTAAACAAATGAGTGTGACTGTTCCAATAAAACATTATTTAAAAAATAGTCCGGATTTAGCCTGTGGGCCATAGTTGGCCAACTCCTGCTCCAGGCTCTCATTTCTTGATCACAAACCTAAGGATGGAACTTACGGTATTACTTTGTCAAGTTGCTCTGCTCAGAATATATCTTCTTACAAATCTATGTATTCCTTAAACTTCCTTCGTTGTCACAGCCTTTGCAGTGTCTATCCTTTGTGGCTCTATGGAGTAGAAGGGAGAGATGTTGGCCTGTGATTAATCTGCCATTCTGACTCGTGATTGTCCTCCTCTACGTTTCTGTGTTTAAAATATTAATAGTAATTATACAATCATGGATCTCCTCCTTGGGGACCTGGGAGTTGTAGCACAATCTCATCCCCTCTGGATGCCCACCCTTTATCCCTGTCCCCATGTCATCCTGATATTTGCGTGGCTCTTCTGAGCAAAGCCAGTCTTCTTTTTTTCGTGGTTTAATACTGACCATAGCCCCAGTTCAGTGGTTAGAGCCTCAGTCAGGGGCATGTAACTGTTGTAGGCTCCTCCCCGGCCCTGGGCCATGGTTGGGTCGGGTACAGGAGGCAACCAATCAACGTGTTTCTTTCATATCGATATTTTTCTCCGCCTTTCCCTCTCTCTTCCACTCTCTCTGAAAATCAATGGAAAAATATCCTTGGGTGAGAATTAAAATAGTGACTGTGGTGGTCCTGTTCTGTCTCAGGCTGGCCTAGCAAATCCAGTGCCTAAGCCTGGCTCCTTGTCCCAGGTGACACAGACCACCTCTAATGAACATCAATCGGGGACAGAGACTCCGAAGAGGTCCTTCGAATCCCACCAGTGGGAAGTTTGCACTGAGGGACAGAATCGAAATTGGCTGCACATGGAAAAGCCCTTTCCCGTGAAGGTGGGAATAGGTGTTCCTTCTGGAAGGGAGGTCCTGTGATGTTCAGAGTCACAGAGATATTGATGGGCAGGATTTGCTCCCGCCTCCCTCTTCTTTGGAGGGATTGCTCCAGGCCAGATGGTGGGCATCTGTGAACTCACTAATAAGCAAAAGGCTGAGGTGGTGATGGGAACATTGCACTTCCAGAGCTTTTTCTCCGAAGGACCCTGCTATTTGAGACTGGGTTCCATCTCTTCTTGACTGGGGCCAGAAAGGAAGCATGTATGGCAGTTCATACGGCTGCGCACCTTGCGGCTAGACTTACAATATGTATGTATTTACCTTGAAGGAGTACGGTGTGTTTTACTTCTAAAATTACTTTGTGAGTGTTTTTAATTATTTATCCCTATAGTTCTGTTCTCTGTGGACAAACCCGTGTTACTGTAGGGTCCACATTTCTTTACATTTCCTTTAGAATTGGTAAGTAGTTACAAATGGCTGGAGGCCATTTGACATCTATGGATGGGGCAAGAAGATGGATTAATTTTTAATCTCAGTGCATCCCCTTCAATGCTCTGAATGGTTGCTTTCTCCACCCTGGGAAAAACTGGCAGATTTCAGTCTGTTGTGTGGGGTTTTTTTTGTGTGTGTTTTTTTTTTTTAACCTGTGTGGAGTTCTGCAGGAAAATATGGTCCTGTCACACCTAAGTGCCTGACAAAGCAAGTGCTGAGATACTATATTACCAAGTCAGAGTCCCCGAGACTTACAATCGGTCTCTGGCCGGAATTGGCAAGTGACTTATTTCCATGCTTTTGGAAATGGTGACTGAGTTGCTTAAGAACCAGATCATTTGCAAAGAGGGGAGGATCTCTCTCCATAGCTTCAACCTGTTCACTCTTTGAAAGGTAGTGTAGAAGGTAGAACAAAGCGCTAGTCTTGACTCAGAAATCCAGTGCCTGCCCAAACTTGGACTCTGCATTGCCCAGACATTCTAACTTGCAAAATGAAGATAATACTGTTAGTCCTGCCTACATTGAAAGGTTGGCATGAGGGACAAATAGGTAATGTATGGAAAGTGCCCTGAATAGTACACATCATCATGCAAATACAAGTTTAATAGCTACTGTTGGTGGTGGTCTCTGACATGGTGGGAAGGATCTAGTTCACGGAGGGCTGGTTCTGAGTATATTGCCAGCTTTTGGAGGTTGAGAATAACATGTCTTTCTTTTGAGGTTACAGAGGGAGGTTGTGCAATTTCTTTACATGAAGAACAGATATGCAAGTTCCTTGCCCTTCCCAGGATGAATTTGCTGGTATTAGTGTGTGGGGGGGAGGTCTTCTTCCCACAAAAGCATGACAACACCATAAGAAAGTATGTCATGTGCTTTCCAATTCTGTTCAAATTCTACTTCTGTCATTCTTTTGTATGTTATTTTTTCTTTTCTTTTTTTTTGCTTTGCAAATCTGCTATTTCTCGTCAACATAGGTCCTCCTAAGTATTGTTCTGTAGTTGGATTTTTCTCTTTGAAAAGTGACCTTAAATAATCTGGAAATGGCTGAATAGAGTGAAAAAAGAAGTGCAGGTTACCTTTCGTGTCAAGTGTGCGAATGAAGGAGCAGGAAGAAGAGAGTGGGTGAGAAGGGGGTTCAGGTGCTGCAATGGAACCCAACACTTTGCAAATGGAGGAGGTCATCAGGGCATGGGCGGGAGACCTTCCCTCCCTGCTGGTTACATTTTTTTTTTTTTTTTTTTTTTTTGGTCAGGGCTGAAAAAAAAAGATGAAAACCAGATCTGTGTTGAAATACCAGCATGTCATTTGTAACTGAAAGGTGATGCTATTTTGAAGTTGATCTTCATGCATGAGGCTACAGATACTTGATCCATTATGACTATGAATCCAAACGTAATTGCCAGGAAGAAACCACATTCACATAACGTTTACTACAGATATTGTTAGAACATTTCTACTTTATCGTTAGTTATTGTTGTTAATCTCTTACCATGCCTAATTTATAAATAAACTTTATCATAGGTATGCATAGATAGGAGACAACATAATGGATATAGGGTTCGATACTATTTGTGGTTTCAGGCATCCACTGGGGGCCTTGGAATGTATCCACCATGGATAACGAGGAACTACTGTATTACCCTTGAAACTGGTAGTTTAATTAATTTATTTTTATGTCCTCAGCAATTAGAACAAGGCCTAGGTGCTTTGCATATATGAATGACTAGGATGGGGGCAATTCTTAAGTAAGAATAGCGCTTCTGCCTCTAGAGCAGAGGTATTCAAAGTGATACTTAAATGGTGTGACTCCTATTAAATATCCCAGAGGTAATTTGTATTTTTTTAAGTTTGTTTAAGTGAGGAACAATCCCAGATATCTCCTAAAATATATATTAATTTGAAAAAAAAAAACACAAGAAGTTTAATTCATTAAGGTTGCTAAGAGCTTTGAAAAAGAAAAGTGCTCTTCAGTTGCTAACGATGTTAATTGTTTGCCCTTTTCCACTTTCTTAAATTGTTGACTTTTAGCATCCACAAGAAGCTGGCTTCCCATTGTGCACTGGCTGTGCACAAACATGTATGGAGTTCATTAATCTTGGAATCATGGGAAAGTAGGATTGATCGGAAAAGCACTGTTTGAATGAATCGACCTGCTTTGTACTTGTTTCCTCATCCTATATAATAAAACCCTAATATGCAAATCGACTGAATGGAGGAATGACTGGTGGTACGACCAGTTGCTATGACGCGCACTGACCACTAGGGGGAAGATGCTCAATGCAGGAGCTGCCCTCTGGTGGTTAGTGTTTTCCCACAGGGGGAGCGCTGCTAAGCCAGAAGCCAGGCTCACAGCTGGCGAGCGCAGTGGTGATGGCGGGAGCCTCTCCTGCCTCCACTGCAGGTGGGCAGTAAAGTGAGAGGGGTTCCGAACTGTGAGAGCCCTGGACTGCGAGAGGGATGTCTGACTGCCAGCTTAGGCCCGATCCCCCTGGCTTAAGCCGGCAGGTGGACATCCCCCCAAGGGGTCCCAGACTGTGAGGGTGCAAGCTGGGCTGAGGGACACCCCCCGACCCCAGTGCATGAATTTCATGCACTGGGCCTCTAGTAGTGTTATATTTGGAACCTGGTGGAGTTTTAGATCCCAGGGAATGAAAGTCTGCATCAATTTTTCACTGTCTTCACCTCAGCCTATTCCCACCTTGGGTGTGAGCCAGGCCAGGCTTTGATGATAATGCAGACCAGGCTGAGGAATAAGGAGGCTACTTGCCTGGAAGGCCCTCAGTTAGACTGCCTTACGCCTGGATTGTGCCCCTTTTTCTACTCATCTAAGTTTTTTTTTTTCCATTTTACTAAATTCTGCACCAAGAGATGGAAAACTTAAGAAATATGTCAGACAATTTCCTACGCTCTGAGCCAATAAGTACTGAGGTGAGAAGTACTTCAGTTAGACTCACTTATTTTGCCTCCAACCACCAAAAAGGCTCACTATCTAGCAGATCACACTGGCCAGATTTCTAACTGAGCCTTCTTCTTGACTCATAAAAGTAAGGGCTGCATGGTCCTAGACTCTGTTTACCCGTAATGCTGAAGGAGCCTTCCGGGGTTTGGGTGTGCCCTTGAGTCATTCCAGTTCAGATGGTACAGTTCATTCTCTCTTTGAGAGTCTATTCATCGGCTGAGCTATTAGGGCCGAGCTCTAGTCTAACCCATTCCACAAGGCTCTCCCTATACACTGAGGGGTAGGTGGGTGTCCTCTGAACCTTTGGAGTTAGTAGCAGCCATTCACTGTGGAGATTAGAACAATTTTATAGTGGTATATTATGCAGTGGTATGCAATAAGTCCTCACTTAACATTGTCCACAGGTTCTGCAACTTTAAGTGAAATGGCATATCATGAAAACAATTTTACTGTAGGCTAATTGATACATAAAAGAGTTACATTTCTACAGCATCTTATCAACATTATTATGACACAATGTTGAATAAAATGGAAGTTATTCAGGGACCTGCTGGATACTGTTAATTACATGGCAGTGAGCCTGAATATATGTCTCTGTATTAGTGGTGTGTATGCAACAACATGTTTTGATATTTATTAGCACAGGTGTCAGACATGAAACGTTTGCGAGATTTTGTTTTGAATAAATGTGTGCATGGGTATGAGGGTGCTTGTTTCATCTACCCCCCCTCCCATCCCAGTTCTCAGCCCCGGGTTCAGACACCAAAGTGGTTAGACAATACACAACTGAAACAGCAACACGGCTGCAGCACACGCACTGCATTCAATTTGCATAGCTCAGGGCAGCTTCTGGGTCACTGAAGGGATGGAATGACAAAGGCTGAGATGATAAAAGAAGAGGCAGCCGTTGGAAACAATTTGTTGTTCATGTGGGAAATGCAGTGCATTTTGCTAAAAACCTGTAGTTAACACCATTATCTTGTTAGAGATGCAGGCGCCGCTACTCCCACACCAGTTTTGCTTGTGTTGTCAACACACCTGTGGCTTATAATCAATGACCTCAGCTGTTCAGCAGTGGAGGTTTGCTTTCCAGAGAGAGAGAGAGACAGAATTTTTAAAAAAATGTAAACACAGCCAGAGAAAGAGTTTCATGAGAGAAAATACCTGTATTCGGTATCAGCAACACTTTGGCTCAGAAAGTGGATTGAAGCAGCTTAGTGACCTTTTGTTTTTTCTCCAGTAAATGTGCATGTCTCCTCCAACAATATAAACCTTAACCAAAGTCAACTGCTAGAGCAGCGGTTCTCAACCTGTGGGTCGCGACCCCTTTGGCGGTCGAACGACCCTTTCACAGGGGTTGCCTAAGACCATCCTGCATATCAGATATTTACATTATGATTCATCACAGTAGCAACATTACAGTTATGAAGTAGCAACGAAAATAATTTTATGGTTGGGTCCCAACATGAGGAACTGTATTTAAAGGGCCAGAAGGTTGAGAACCACCGCGCTAGAGTGAGCTCACAGTTTTGCAATCCTGAACACCTGTGAGAGCTTGTGGTGTGGGTCTCAGGTCCCTGTGTTCTGTGCTGTTCTCCTTGGGAGGGGCTTTCACAAATAAATAGAGCCCGCAAATCAGCAATTGTTCAGCTGCACGTTATGAACAGTAGTGTGGCTGGCAAATAAGGAGATGACTCTACATAGTCACCTGTAGACTTCAGTGGAGCAGTTTGGCTGTGTTTTTGAAATTGTGAATTTCTTCTATGATATACACATCATAGATTTTTTTTTATTCATAACACAAAACTTCTATTTCTCTATTTGTTCAGTGCTTTCTAGGGAATTGGACCATACTGTATTTTATCATCTGAATAAGGCTCTCAATCTCCTTCCATGATCTTAGCTTTTGCAGGTTGAATGATGCTAATACTGTAGTCATTCTTTTTCTCAAACATTCTTCTCTCTCTCCCCCCAAATAGGTGGCAGACTTTGCAATAAGGAACCATTCACCTGGGATTGTTAGTGGTACATTTGGTGATATCACATTTCCAAATTTAGACTCTCCTTTAGAGACTTGTAGAGCTTACTGAACAGAACTGAGGGATGGGTTTTAGTTTCTAGTGAGGATATTTATCTTTGAGACTTGCTTCCTACTTCGTGTTACAAGCTAATGGTTATTGAACTCTTTGCTTTAAACCTTGGGAGCTCCTCATGGACAGATATCAGGTTCAGTTCATTTTCGATTGTTGTTAGTACCTAAGAGTGTTGGGAATGAACTGGGTACTCATGACATATTTACTTGGATAAGTATAAATGCTGTATATATTTCCGCGACTTAAACATTATTAATGATAGGTGCAAGACACAAGAGAAGAATCCAAGAATATGGATAGGGCCAGCATTAGAAAGCCTGGAAATGGTCTTTTGGAGCCATAGAAATTAAATGATTAGCCTGCAGTGTGAAGAAACAGAAAATAGACAATAATAACACAGCAACTCTGAGCTAACCCTAATCAATTGCCTCAAGTGAACAGCCTGAGACTCCTTGGACTGCGGAGTCTCAACTTGGAACTTGTACTTTCATGTGTTCTAGAAAGATGGGTAACAAAATGTCTTTTTACCTAAAACACTAATTTCATACAGCCTGCGGGCAGGTTTGTATGAGAGAAGGAAAGTTGAAAGGCAGAAATAAATGTTTTATACACTTTAAAAAATCCTCCCCATATTGATTTATCAGCCACTTGGGACACTGACATTGTCTACATGTCATGCCATGCCTAGAATTAACAATCTGATAAAAGGCTTAAAGTTGTTGAAAGAGAACCTTGGGGCTTTTGAGCTCTTCCTGATCCCTTTTGAGGTATGTGGCTGCCTTTTGACAGAAGCGTGGGATAGGACCTTGATTAAAAATAAATCCAGATGTTTAACTCTATCTAGCCCAGTGATGGCGAACCTTTTGAGCTCGGCATGTCAGCATTTTGAAAAACCCTAACTTAACTCTAGTGCCGTGTCACATATAGACATTTTTTGATATTTGCAACCATAGTAAAACAAAGACTTATATTTTTGATATTTATTTTATATATTTAAATGTCATTTAACAAGGAAAAATCAACCAAAAAAATGAGTTCACGTGTCACCTCTGACATGCGTGTCATAGGTTCTCCATCACTGATCTAGCCCTTAGTTCTACATAGACTAAGAATTACATGTCAGTGGCAGTAGGTGTGTGATCCACTTTGCTATGAGATATCACAGCCAATGAAGAGTAGGGCAAAAATATGAGCAGACGTGGAAAAGTCTTAAGAAGAGTGACACTATAACACTTCTGTTAAAGATTTGTTCCAAATCAAAGGAATTAGCAAACAAATCCGCTCTATAATTTTTCATTAGTAATATAGGAAAATAATGAAATATTAGCCCTGATTTTGCTCTTTTGAGACATTACCAAACATATCATATAATTAATCTTAGCATTCATTATGAAATTTCAAATAATGCTTCAGAACAGGACTGTAAGAACCAATCTCTGCTTGCTCCTAATTGCTTAACACAAAAGTGTCATTTTTCAGTACATCAACTGTGGAAGTCCTGTACTTTCCCTGGCATTCTCTTCCTGCTTCAAATGTAACTTTGAGAGGTTTGTGTATAGATGTCTTGTCTCTCCATTTTAAATATCATTGTGTGGTCAGAAGTCTATTAACCTCGCCTTTATTGGATAATCCAGGGCAATGCAAAAAGATCTAATAGCTAAAAACAAGGGACTTAGAAGCAATGGAGGCGTTCTGGGGTTGGGGTGGTGTATTTGAAGTGTCCCTGGGGATACCTGGTCCAAACCCCAAACTGGAGAAAAATTTACGAGGTCAGTGTGGCTGTTGCAGTGTTAAATCAGAGCTATAGAAACTTAGGGGAAAGTTTATATTTCCTAATCATTCACACATTGTGAAAATAGCACTGTGTTTTATTCTGAAAGTCCTAGATCCTGGGGCCTATTCGGCTCCTAGCTATGATTTGGGGCAAGTAATTCCCCATCTCAAGTTTTCTTTTTTTCATCAGGAAGAAGATAGCTTGGACACAATCTGTTAATTGACATAATGGGGTCCACGTAAAATAACTCTGGATTGTAAGTCACAATCTAATGCCTTACCCCAGATTCATCATTGACTCAGAAAGAACATTCTGTTCCTCAACTGGGAGAACATTCTGCGATGGTGTGTCATACAAACACCAATTAAAAGGTGCAGAAATTCACGCTGTGGTGTTAAGCTATGAATAAATGACACCATTCCGACTCATCCAGAGTGTTGAGCTTCCCAATAAGCTGACAAGTTCTTTAACATTATAGTGGAGAAGGAGGAGATAGGATAGACTTGAATTTGTACAGTCAGGAGTAGATAGGATTGACTTCAATTTCTCAAAAATAATAGGATGGTTTCTTGTGTGAGTAGGTGCACACAGTGTGCTTGGTGCACCCTGGCAACATGGAGAAAATTCAGGGCTCAAAACAGTTTTTACTCCCCAGACGTTCTCGACAGTTTGTTGATTGCTCTGTGCTTTTGTCTGTGTGATTGTTCCCCAAGGGATACTTCCATTTCCTCTTGTCTTCTCCATTCATTTATTCATGCATTGACTTTCTCAGCAACCATTTAGTGAGTATTTACCATATAGCATCTCAATTATTTATGAATCTTGCTGTCACCTTCAGTACTTAGTACATGCCTTAGATAGCTAGATCCCCAGTTAATATTTATTAGAGGAAATGAAATGATAAGCAAAGCATTTACACAGGGTGCAGATGTGTAATAGTTGAGGAAAGAGAATGAATAGTATGGGGAACACTAAGAACATAATGTCAATGTAGAACCATTATCACAGCGCCTGGAGCATCCAGGTGGTTACACAACAACTGTGTCTTGCCCTGACTAGCTGATCTCCTGCTGTTCGCCTCTGCAGGTGTCCTTAAAGAAGACACTCTCTTTCAGCATCAAATTCTTTTGGGAAAAGAACGGATTATTATGGCAATGCTCTTTGAGTGAGCAATTTTACTTAAGGACATTTTATAAACAAGTGTTTAACTTCATCTTTTTTCCCCTCTGCAATTGATCTACATGGAAGTTAAATTGGCTGTTGATGAATAGTTCCTGTGCTGTTAAAATTATGATTTTTCCAGAAGAGAGGAGCCTGAATCCATAACTGTCCTGAGTATTTTTCCATTCAAAACTTTAATGGATCACTTAGAGATATGCCCAGTTTGTCTTTTCTTCATGGTGACAAGTAAAATGCACATCAGCTTGTGATCAGAGAGGTTTATTTATAGAGCTTCTACAGGGTAACATTCCCGTAAATAATTTTTCTCATGAATCTCCAGTAATGACCACAAGCTGCCAAGTTACTGTTTTGTTCATTATTGATAAACTCTTAAAAAAGCAAGAGCAGCAATGTTGATTCAACAGCAGCTTAGAAAGGTGGCGTTTTGTCTTGGAGTTCCATCAGAGCATCTGCATCTCTCCCCGGTGTCCCTGGACTTGAGACTATCTTAGATCTTCAAATTTTGTCATTATATAATGTCCTATATCAATCAAGTTTCTACCTCTGAGATCAATGAGGGTTGTTCAAAACCATCCAGCAAATTAGCAGGAGAAGATACAGTTAAGTTTCAAGTTTGACATCTCCATGACATCATTTGCCAAATGAACGAAGTGACCTCTTTAAATTGTAGCGTATGGTAACCAAGTACATAGGAAATTAGCAAAGAAAAAAATCAGATCAATGGTCATTCCAGATGGACACTTAGAGTCAGTGGGAGAACATTGACTTTTGAGTTATAACCACAGACTTTGCATGTCTCCTTGAGTGTCTGAGATTAATTTAAAAACTATGCAGATTGTCCTTGAGCCTCAGTTCCCCACCCCTATAAAATGAGGACGTTGAGATATATGAAATGAAAACAACTTATGAGCTTCATTCCAGATCTAAAATTGTGTGAGTCTATGCTGTGCGTCGCTTCTTACATGCAATGTGTGAAATGGTTCTACCTGTGCTTTCTCACCTGGTTATCGGGGCTGTCGCACAGGGACTCTGCTGCCGAGGAGAAATGGAAGGTTTTCCTTGAGTCTCTTTCAGCTTTGATTAAATAATCTCAGTGCTTGCCAGACATTAAAGGAGTTGTTCTAAGGCTATATACCGCCCCTTAGGGAATGTATTCAGATCAATTTTTTATAAACAAAGAACAATTTAGCATTGTAACCTTTGCTAGCAGCTTGAATATAGGTATTAATTAGACAAGGGGGTAGGGGGGTACTAATTGTTTCCTAAGTGGAATAATTAGAGTTGCTGAATTCATAAGTTAAAGGGCGTCGTTAAGAAAAATAATCAAATCATGTTTGAACAGTAGTGATATCACTGTGAAATTGTCAAAGACTTCTGGAAGACTACACTTTGATTCTACAGTAAATGAGACATTTCTGGTTTAAACATTTAGGATATACAGTGGGGCCTTGACTTACGAGTTTAATTCGTTCCGTGACGGAGCTCGTAACTCAAATTACTCGTATGTCAAATCAACAGTGAACGAGTGAGACACGTGATGCTGGGCTGATATTGTGGCGTTCACTGTGACGTTTGCTGCGCCAACTAGCGGTGGGGTATCTGAAGCTGGCTCCTAACCCGAATTTTAGCTCGCAACTCAAAGCAAAAAATCGGCTGAGAGATGGCTCGTATCTCGAAAAACTTGTTAGTCGGGACACTCGTAAGTCAAGGCCCCACTGTTCTAGTATGGAAGGGGCAGGTGATGAAGGGAGTTGGTGAAGCCTTGTAGAAAGGATGTTTTTTCAGGATCTAAGGGTAGAATCTCACTATGCCGAAATAAAACCATATCAAGTAAATGCACTCTTTCTCAGGCTAAAGTCTTCGGGCAGCCAAGTTGGATATATGCCACTGGGCACAGGGTCTACATTTAACATTGACGGAGTTCAAATTGCAGAGCAGGAGCAGAAGCAACTTGAAGAACCTGGCAAGGCAAGAGCTGGGCTCCGATGCCGACTTTATAAGCGGTGACACGATTGAACTGTGCTCACAGCTGGTGCAGGAGCACAATCGAGCTGTTTGCACTGAATGAAGTTTCCTTCTTCACTGCACCCCAGGTTAGGATTCCTGTTGGTGCCGAATTGATGCCAATGACCATCGTTGACGGAATAAAACGGTTTCTTTAGTCCATGCTTTGGGATCAACTTCTAAAAGATACAAATACACGCTGTCTTTTATGAGGTCCTTCTGGAGTACGTGCCTTTGGATGGGATCTGAGATTGACTCACTAGTAGCCAAACCAACAAACTCCATGCTGCGTCTGTGTACATTTCACTGGACACCTATTGAGTGGCACTCTGTGCTAAGGATGTTTCCTATGTGTCCATATATTCCGTGACATATACATGAATAGGAAGTCTTTTCTTTGCTCTCTTCAGCAACACAGTCAGTAAAGAAAGAGATAGTCAACAGACATAATGACCTACATCAGGTGTCCTCAAACTATGGCCCGTGGGCCACATGCGGCCCGCCGAAAACATTTATCTGGCCCACCGGGTGTTTTTGCCGCCATTGCCTGTCCTGCTTAGCAGCCGACTCATCCCGGGCCCGCAGTGCGCATGTGTGGAATGTCTGAGGGACAGTGAACTGGCCCCCTATTTAAAAAGTTTGAGGACCTCTGATCTACATGCTATAATAAAAGTTTTAGAAAATGTTGAGGGACTTCGAATAGAGCAGTGGCTTTCAAACTTCTGTGGCCTGTGATGCACATATAATTGAAACAGTTTTAAAAAGTAGTATTTACCCTAACAACATGTAATGACCACTGGTTTCTGATTTACACTTAAAGTATGTGATGTGAACCCGTGGATTGATTTAATGAAGCTTCAAAGGATTTTTTCTCTTTTTTTTCTTTATTGATTAAGATACTACATATGTGTCCTTATCCTCCCATTGCCCCCTCCACCCCCCCACTCATGCCCTCACCCCCATGTTGTCTGTGTCCATTGGTTAGACCTATATGCTTGCATATAAGTCCTTTGGTTGATCTCTCCCCCTTACCCCCACCCTCCCCTACCTTCCCTCTGAGGTTTGACGGTCTGATTGATGCTTCTCTGTCTCTTTTTTTTGTTCATTAATTTATGTTGTTCATTATATTCCACAAATGAGTGAGAGCATGTGATATTTATATTTCTCTGACTGGCTTATTTTGCTTAGCATAATGCTCTCCAGGTCCATCCATGCTATTACAAATGGTAAGAATTCTTCTTCTTTGCAGCAGCGTAGTATTCCATTGTGTAAATGTACCACAGTTTTTAATCTGCTCATGTGTTGATGAGCACTTAGGCTGTTTTCAAATCTTAGCTATGGTAAATTGTGCTGCTATGGACATAGGGGTGCATATATCCTTTCTGATTGGTGTTTCTAGATTTTTTTATCTACAGATTGAAACATCTGGGAGGATAGGATGCTGGATTTTTGAACCTGTCCTAGGGGTGTGTGTGTGTGGGGGGGGGGGTTAGTAAAGGAGGTTAAAATAATAAACCTCATAACTTAAATGATTTATATACAAATCAAAAAGAGAGAAAAGCATATTAGCTTTGAAGGGATGAGCCTGACAGGGTTGGTATGAGCCAAAATATCAAAAGCATTATTTGCCAAGCTACACCTTTTGAGCTTAGTCTTATATGTGGCAGAGAACTTTTAAAATGCCTTAAGCAGGGAAGTGGCTACTATAATCAGATTTCCATTTCAGAGAAAACATTCTGGTAAAATTTATAAGATTTTACCGAGATAAAGCTGGAGACAGAGAGACAGATTGAGGACTATTTCAAGTATTTAGGTTAGAAATTTTGGGGAAGTGAACCAATATTCTTGTGTTGGAATGATACTGGTGAACAAAATAGAGAGATATTTTGGGCAAAACCAATGATGACCAGTTTGACCTGGGAGATGATAGAAATTAAGACTTTACAAGTTTATTATATAGATGTCAGGATGACATCTAGGGTTCTGTATTGGGTCTCTGGGTAGATTGATGGTGACTTTAATGGAGATGAGGAACCCAAGAGAGATAGAGTGAATTCAATGAGACAGATACTACTTTCTGTTTTTATACAACATGTGATATTTAGGTATCTGTGTAGGAGGCAAATTCAGAGTTGAAAATTAGGCACTTTGACTTCTAAGCCTTTATTCTTCACTCAGCATGTTTGTCACTCATCATTATATCAAAACATTATTCTCACATCAGTTTTCTCATAAAATATTCACCACAAATAGAATTTAATATTTTCCATGATATACTGCCATTATGTAGGCATAGCATGAGGTATTTAATCACATCCTTAATTTTGCCTAGTTTATTCACAGATCTTCATTATTAAACATGACACTGTGATGAACATCATTGTGCCAGATCCTGTTTTACCTAATTCATTCTTTAGAATAGGTTCCCAAAGATGAAATTCTTAAGTTAAAAAACGAACATCTTAAAGGCTTATGATACATACCAGTGTATGGTTCTCCAGAAATGTTGTACCAGTTGACTAATTATTCCGAGTTTATAGGAGTCCCCATTTAGTAGGTATCCTGTGAAACAGTCTGGTAATGCCTGGCAGGTGTTGCTCAGTGGTTAAGCACTGATATTTAAACCAGGAGGTCACAATTCAATTCCAGGTTAGGGCACAGGCTGGAGTTGCAGACTTGTTCCTTTCTCCCTCTCTCTCTCTCTCTCTCTCTCTCTCTCTCCCCCCCTCCCTTCCTCTCTCTGAAATCAATAAAACATTTAAAAAAACAGCCTGCAAGAAATGCTATTATGTTTTAAATTGCATGTCTTTTATTATTAAGGGGTTAAAGTTTTTATGTTCATTATATTTTTCATATGTTTGTTTAGACAACTGTACTTCTTCAGTGAACTATATATTATATACTTTGCCAAATTTTTTTCTATTTGTATCTCATTGTACTTTACACGTTTATTATATAGCATTTATTTTTACACATTAAGGATATTATTTTTGCTATATTGGTGTCAAATGGTTTTTTAACTTTTCTGGCTAGTCTTTTATTTTCATTTATGGCAGTTTTATATATTGGAGTTTTAAATTTTCATGGGGCAAAAATCTATTTGTTTATGATTTCTTTCATTAATTTTATATGTAGAAAATATTACTTCATTAAAGGGTTGCTTTTTCTTCTCTAATCCCTTTGTTTTCCTAGTTACTTTGTATTTATATGTTATTATAATTTTTCATAGTTAGCTCTTCAATATGGAGTTTATGCTGGTGTATGATACAACAAAATTTCAAACCGCATCACCCAGTCTTCCCTAATTTTACTCCATCATCATCTCGTCATTCTCCGGGGTTCTCTACGTTTAGCACAGAATATTTTATCCCAGGATTTTTCTCTTGGTTTCCCTTCAGCCTAAAATGGCACCAACTCATTCTTCCATGTGTGTCTAGGCAAATCCTATCTGTTTGTCACCTAGCACTTTATAAAGAATTATTTTCTGATCAGTAAAAATTTCCCCACCCTCAATCACTTCTTTTATTATTTACAAGCTTTCCTGCATTATTTTTTAAATAATGACAATATCTAAAAATATTATTTTATTTATTACATATTTGTTTAAATTAGATATAAAGTTCTTGTAACTAAACTGCATAATGCACATGTTTTTAAAACTCTCAATGCCATCCCAGCACTAAGAGTCATTGATGCCACATGACTTCAATCATCAGAAAGCTCTGCACACTAAGGAGTTATAGTTGACAATGAACTGCATTTTGGAGGAGGGTTGGAATTCTGGCATGTCTTGGCTGAAGCTCTTTGTGTGAATCATTTTTCCTTTGTCTCAGGCATTCTTTAAGTTTGTAATAACATCAGAAAGCATGTTCCCTAGTGAGCGAGTGGATGTCAAACGTGAATGCATGGTCTCGTGTGGAGTCCATTGTTTGTGGTGTGAAGGAAGAGTCCTCAGGTTCTCCCAGGGCAGTTCAAAGTTACAAAAATCCATAATTTGAGTGAAGGCCCTAAAAGCTTTTGGTAAAGTCAGTGAAGATGAGAGAGTGAGGGTTGTGGGGGTTGAGGTGGGGGAGTTGAGTGTTCAGAAAACACTACATAGGCCTTTTATTAGAGTTGCCAGCTCCGTTTTTGTGCTTAATTCAGAAATTGACTCACTGAAGTTCATTTGGAAAACCAGCAGAAGTAAAAGGCAATTATAAAACAAACTAAAAGCTTATGCTCAGATTGTCGATGGGACTTCAGAATTACTTTACTGCACTCATCTTTGACTAAAACTTTTCTCAATCCTTAAGGGAAGGAGTCCACTTTCCTTACAATAGAGACAAGCGATGGTAATGAAAAGAGAGGCACATACCAGTGTTTACAGTAACAGGAAGAACTAATTTAATTAATGGGTTCTCTAAATAATTACTTTGTGGCTCAGCTCTCAACACAGTGGTAAAACACACAACTGAAGGTTAGAGCTCTTGAGAACAAGGGGGTTTTTATAGAAGCTCAGCTGCCCTTCTAGGATGTTAAATAGTGTGTAGAACAAAGGAAAATTAAATGTAAATGATGAAGAACCTTTGCTTAAATTTCCCTGAAAAAGCAAATGTAAAGGTTAAAGGAGAATGCACTTGGCTGGCTGCTCTGTTGTCTTGTCCCAAGAGAGTAGAGGCATTGCATGAAATAACCAGTGTCTTCATTCAGCAATTATGCATCTCAGAGCAGCTAGTTCATGCTCAGCTTCCAAAGAAGCCTCCATCCCAGGAAAATAGTTCCATGGTTTAAAAATACTAAGTGGATAAAGGATTTTAGATAATTCCTTAGTAGCAGCAGTAGTAGTATTTTCCTAGAGTGGAAATTCCTTGAACTCAGAAACTTTACTCTGAAGTGCAAGTTGGCTACTCACCAAACCAGTGTGTTTTCTTCCCTGTAATTCTGCTCACCCAGAAGATTTAATATGTACATATTATTCTGTGGTACTTGACTTAGCTGACAATCAGCTTCCCCTTTTCCTATTACCTATTCACGTATTATCACTGCTCTAATAGCCACTTTATAGTTGGAAAATAGCATTTATTTGGTGTATACTATGTGTCAGAGATCATGCTAAGCATGTATATAGATATAGATGTATACACATTTATATACACATGTAGCACACATAGATTTGTTTAATGCTCCCCGCAAACATTGAGGTGGTTTCTGGGTACCTGGCATATGGTCAGAACTCAATATTAGCCAACATGAATAATACTGTTTTCCCATTTTACAGATGAGGAAGCAGGCTGTGTGGGAGCTGAAGTAGCTTTCTCAGAATAGCACACAAACCCGAGGCAGCTTGAACAACTATTTTAGATTACCTCCCATGTGACGTTACTAAACAATAGTGACAGTTTCAGGGTGCTTTCCATGGTAAAGACCTGTATTTAATTCCCGTGCTAAAATCTTAGCATAGGCATAGCTTTCATTTTTGCCTTCAGAAAGGATTTTAAATTTAGACCCTGTGATGGAAAGTCATTAGGGGATTCTAGTAATCCTCATATTAGTTTTTCCGTCAGTAAATGATGTTTTTTCTTGAGTAATAGTTCCCTAGTCACTTGTTTTCATCTGTCTTCTGTTAGTCCAACAGGCCTTTTGTGAACATAATGAATTTTGAAAGAAATGGAGTGATATATTAATTAACCAAGCTAATTAGCTTGAAGAGCCGTGATTTTTCAAACCCCAAGGTGCATACACTATTTCTGGAAATAGGTATTGGGAGATCTTGGTTGAGATGGTTTAGGCAGAGGGAAAGGTAGCCAAATAGTACTCAGCAGGAGAAACAACACTTGATTTTGGAAACTGTAGGAGGAAATTGTTGGGGAATTAAATTTTCAGTGCTCGTTTTGTGTCTCAGGTACAATTTCTGATATAGAAGGAATGCATGCATAGTTTGTGTTGTGCACATTGTACATCAGATAGCAAAACACACCATTCATTATACGTGCAATACCCTTGTCAAAACTATCTCTTCAGTCTAGTACCTATCACACACACCACTTTGGGAGTGGCTCTAATGCCCTAAATTATAGCAATTACAGCTAATTAAAATCCAGTAGTTTAACTCCATTATGAAGAACAGAATGAATCAGAAAATGAAGGGTAACTAATGTTAGATTTGTGATGTTTTATTTCATTAGTAACAAATTATGTCACATTCAGCTGAAACTCACTTTTCCAAATTTTTAATAGTCCTTCTAATTGAAATAGATGCATGAAGGAAGATTCTTAAACTGCAAGGACTATTGCTAATGTTGTTTGCTCTTTGTTTAATGTATTAAACACTGATTTAGTGTTTTACAAGAGATGTGACCCTGTCCACCAGCAGCCTGCTTTCTATGATAAGACTTCTTGAAGTTGTGCAAGGTTTAAAAAGGGAAAAGCGAATGCTTTTATTGATTCCCTAATACTGATCATGCTCCACTACCCCATTGGTAATCCCAGAGGATATTCCTCAGGGGGCATTTGTGGGTGCCTCACCACAGGGTATGCACCCCAAGGAGCGCTGCTCACAGTGTGGTCTATGCCAGAGGTTCTCCCTGGTGCTTCATAGAGCTCAGCCTGTGCCGTGCACGCTCACATGGCCGCGTGTAGAAACCTACTCCAGTGCTCGGCAAACTCATTAGTCAACAGAGCCAAATATCAACAGTACAACGATTGAAATTTCATTTGAGAGCCAAATTTTTTAAACTTAAACTATATAGGTAGGCACATTGTTATTAACTTAATTAGGGTACTCCTAAGGCTTAGGAAGAGCCACACTCAAGGGGCCAAAGAGCCGCATGTGGCTCTCGAGCCACAGTTTGCCAACCACGGACCTACACTAACACCCATCTCTGTTGACTAGGAGGGGGCTGAGAGGCCCTGTCCTGGGCTGCCGCCAGCTTGCTGCATGACTTGGGGTGGATACTTGTTCAGCTAATCAAGGCGTCTGGAGAAGACAGCTTTTCATGTTTTGGCAGTGGACATGGGAAAAGGGAAGGGACTTTAGAAAGTCCAGCTCTAAAATTCTATCAATGCTCTGTGCATCTTCCTGGCAATTGGTTGCTATGTATTCACGGCTTATAAACCAAGGTCTTAGCACACAGTTCCCAAGATTCAGTGATCTGACAAGAAAATTGATTTTTGACTTCTTATTTAGGGTCTGCCAAATTATTGTTTCCTGGTTGCGAATTAAACTCACCACAGAAGCATTTTCTTGTCCAAGGGCGGCCCTTGCTCTCACTGCCATGCACCCGGCTGTCCCCAGTCCCTTTGGCCTGGCTGAAAACGGCCCCTTTGGACAGTGTTTCCCTCAGCAGGGCTTTCACTGGGTCTGTCGAGCTTCTGTGGGCTTCCTGCAGTTGACCTGGAGAAATAAGGGAGGGTGTACTCTCAGGATTTTCTCCTTCAAGGACCTCTTGTTCTACTGCCTTTCTCATCTCAACACGTAAAGGGTGCGTGTTCTTTAGTTCCCCAAGCATTTTCAGCTTTATGTTCCTACTAAATGTGTGATCCAAGGGGAAAGAAGAAATGGCATTTTGGGATATAAACCCAAGTAAGTGCATTTGGGTGTCTTTTGGGCAAGACTCTCTAGACCAGTGATGTCGAACCTATGACACGCGTGTCAGAGGTGACACGCGAACTCATTTTTTTGGTTGATTTTTCTTTGTTAAATGGCATTTAAATATATAAAATAAATATCAAAAATATGTCTTTGTTTTACTATGGTTGCAAATATCAAAAAATTTCTATATGTGACACGGCACCAGAGTTAAGTTAGGGTTTTTCAAAATGCTGACATGCCGAGCTCAAAAGGTTCGCCATCACTAGTCTAGACAATGAACATTCACAATGGAAGGCTAGTGATTGTTCTCGGCCAGGGTCTTTCAGGAGTGAGGACAGCCATCTGTGTGCTAAGACCTTGGTTTATGTCCACATGGGGTCATGTCCTGGTGTTACTCGTGTGCTCTCTGCTCTAAGTGGCAGGGGAGAAAGCTCTCAGAGAAGTGCTTGGCCTCTGATTGTGCACATGTGGGGCTGGCCCACCTGAAGGGTCCCTCTGTGTTTCCATTTTCATCCTGTTGATGAATCTGTTTTCATAGAGGGCAATAATCAGAGGGTGATTTCGCATCCCTACGGGACATTTGGTAATGTCCAGAGATATTTTTGGTTGTAACAACAGGGAAGGTTCTAATGTGAGGGTTGCCAGATAAAACACAGGATGCCTCATTAAATCTGAATTTTTAATAAACAGTAAGTAATTTTTAGAATAAATATACTCAAATGTTGCATGGGACCCACTTATACTAATAAATTATTCATTGCTTACCTGAAATTTAAATTTTACTAGATATTCTGTATTTTTATTTGCTCAATCTGTCAACCCTATACTTTTGAGGTCTAATGACTAGAGTGTAGGGATGTTGCCAAATATCCTACAGAGCACAGGACAAGAAAGACTTATCATAAACCTTTATGCTAACATGGTGAATAGCCATTCCAAATACAGCATGACTTTCCATAAGATGTTGCGTGCCTTGTAAAGGAAAACGCTGCTGTTGTGGGAGATTACTTTGCAGCAGAGTAATTTTTGGTAGAAACTAATAATAAGTGAATAATTAATTCTCTGATCAAGTCACCAAATCTTGAGAACTGTGTGTACCTCCCTGGGTTCTCCACCATTTGGTCTATTTCACAAAAACAGGGAGCCTCTTCCCTTTACAAAAGTCGAATACACAGTATATCTAGTTGATGGTGATTATGGGTTGATTCAATGAATAAAGCAAGACCTTCTTGTATTGAGGAATTAATCTGTGCTAAGCACTTCCCACATATGGCTGCCACTCTAAACAAAAAGATTGTTATCCCAATTTTTTCATAAGGAGAGACAGAGGCTCAAGCTTCCGTGTGCCTTACTTAAGTCCCAGTCTTAGTAAAGGCAGAGGTGGGACTAGGGCCCCGGATATTAAAAGTCCAGGCAGTGAAGTATCCCCGACAGGGCAAACGTTCTTCTCTCTGTGAGGCCTCCATGTCCGATTTTCAAGCTGTTGGCTCCACAACAGACTTTTCTTCTGTGAATTTATTTCTGTTCTTTCCCGGTTTCTCAGTAGTGAACAGTGACCATAGATCACTCTGGAGGTAGGTGGATCTATTTCCGAAGCTCTCCCTGCTGGGCGACACCCCCAACTTCTCAAGCTGCTCTCTCTTCTGATGAGCACCTTGGGGTGCGCAAGGGAGGCACAGCTGTGCTTGTGCGGGGCCCCTGGGAGGCTGGCCCTCCCTGCAGGCACCCCAGTTTGGTAGCAGTCTTAGATTTCTATTTTCCCCCTAAGATATTTTGAAAGGAAGTTTGCAAATAGTTGATTGTAAATTGGGGTGTAAGAGGTCACACTGACTGCTTTTGCTGATGAGTGAGTGGCTCTGTCCTTCCTGCCCCGCAGGGCCAGGCTGGATCTGCTTCTCAGCACAGGGAGGGAGAGTGGGCAGCTCCAGGAACACCCCACTTAGGACCATGGGAGAAGAAAAGCCGCCTCCTGAGACCTGGCAACTGCCTACCTGGGGAAGAATCATAGTCCTCATCACATTAGGCACACCATTCGTTACCCTTCTATCCCTTTATTTCCTCGCTTGCCGAAGTCAGGAATTGTCAAATTGTTCTCATTATTATATTTTCCCCATCAGAGTGCAGGGGCTCTCACTCAGTGAACACTTAGCATCTTAGCAATCAGAATTGACAGCCTATTATGTGAATTTTTGTTCTCTTTTATGACAAAAAAGTTTTACCATCTTCTTGGGTTTTGGCTTGGTCTAAAAATAGAACAACGAATCACAGAAAGTATGCGCGCATGTGTGTGTGCGTGTGTGTGTACATGTATGTTAGTACTTTCAGTCTTCCATGTACACAAATGCTGTTACTTGATTCCTAAAACAATATTATAAAGTAATATTTTCATCTTGCAGATGCAGGAACAGAAGCTTGGAGATATTAACCTACAAATCCCAAGCCTCAGTGGTTTGTGAGTGGTATTGTCAACTTGGAACTGGACTTTTTCGGGATTTTTTTTCTCTGCCACACAGCTAATGGGCCGTCATAAGAACCTGCAAGGTTGCTTCACTGCTATGGACCTCAGGATCTAAAATCAGATGGTATTTATTGTTAAGGAAAGCCAGCAAGCACACATACAGTAAAGACAGATCCAAATCTCTTTCCCTCCCTTTGCTGACTTTGCATCCTCTAACATAAATATGTGGATTGAACACATTGAAAGATATTGAAGCAATTGTTTGACTAGAGGCAGGAGGTTTTAGCATAAGAATAAGGGACTGGGCAAGGATGAGGAATTCAGACTTGCTTTTTTATTTTTATTTATTTATTTATTGAGATGTGAAGACAAGAACCTACCAAGGGCCTTTGGCCTGCTTTGACCATTGGTTGTCAATGGCTGTTAACATCTTGCCATATTTAGAGTGACTCACAGATTCAAATACTGTCTCAATTTGAGGGGATTAGAGGAGAGTAAAATACTTGGCTTGTTTACAGAGGACACTGCTCAAACTTTAATGGGCACCATATTGTAATTGAGCACAACATCATGATTAAGCAACCTGCTCCATTCGGGCTTCTCTGGATCCAGTGGGGGCAGGGTGACTGGCAATACACTTGGTCTGCTGGTGCTGCCACATGGTCGGTCGTGCTGCTTTTTCACCGTATCTTTGCAACGTGACTTACAGATGCATGGCGGGCAAAGTGTTGGGTACTGCTCCACAGGGACAGCTGATGTCAGACACAAATCTGTGTATCAGCTTCAATGCTGCCAACATGGCACTATGTGTCAACTATCGAACCCTGCATTCTTGGCATAGACACCAATAAGTCAAAATCAAATCTGCTTTATGAGGCATACAGATTGCCTGCCTGTTAGAGCACACATGCTCATTCAGTTATGTGTGAATAAGGACCTTCTTGGCCTATTAATTATGCTTCAGAATGAACCTGGAGCTCTAAGTAAGTGCCTGGTGGAAGATGGATGGATGGTTAAGAGAATGGAGTAGGGTAGTTGTCCTGGAGATGCAATTGAGTAAACTGAAATATGGTCCTGACAGCCTAATAACAGAAACTCCTACATCTGTGCTGTAAGGTTGGCAGTTGCATGAGTCACTATCATCATCATCAAAAAAATAAAATGACAACTAATTAGGAAGCTTGGATGCTACATCTTTACATGTTGATGCTTTAATTGACAGGCCAACTGCCTGTGAGTTTTGTCATGTCTAATGATTTATTATCACAGAAATTGACTATAGGTAGTATATGCATAGCGTATGTATAAACCCAGTTCACATTCACTGCACACACAGTGCAAGTCAATGAGACAAGAAGAAAAACGTAGTTCTAACAGAAATGGGTTCTATATAGCATGCCATTGATCCTCAATAATATCAGGGGTTTGAGAATTTTGTTTGTGTGTGTTTGGGGGGGCAGCTTGTTACAATACTGCTGCTGATACCTCTGTCTGTGATACCATGTCGCACTTGGTGGTGTAAATTATTTAACTTGGTATGTCCCATTTACTCAAAAAAACCCCACTATAATGATGTTTGTTTTTACAAATAGAGAAAAACCACAATCATAAGATGGAAAGATAGTAAAGTTGACTTCTATGTTCCAGTCTTCAGAATTGGAGTTAAATTATGCAATATCAATAGCATCCGCTTCAGACATGAAGATCTAGAAGGAATCATCTCTCTTTAGTATCATCTTACATTTTTTACACAGCTGTTATAATTATACCTTTCCTTCGGTTCTCCGTGATGAAGTCAGGGCTGCTAGCAAAACTGGGAAGTCCTGAAACTAGACTTCCACCCAGTGTCTTCCTTTTCCTTTTGTCTCGGGAGCTCTTGTAAGGGCTTTTGCTCTGAGATGGGATGTGTGGCAGGTGCTGATCATAGGTCTAACCCCAATATCTGCATGGTCATGGTTGAGTCACTTCTAGTCTGAACCCCAATATCCTTATCTATTAAAAAAGGAGGGATAACCCAGACAGTGTGGATCAGTGGTTGAGCATTGACCCATGAACCAGGAGATCACAGTTTGATTCCCAGTCAGGGCACATGCCCGGGTTGCAGGCTCAATCCCCAGTAGAGGGTGTGCAGGAGTCAGCCGATCAGTGGTTCTCTCTCAACACTGATGTTTCTACCTTTCTTTCCCTCTCCCTTCCACTCTCAGAAATCAATAAAAACATTTTTTAAAGGAGGAAGATATGCCCATTTGTAATAGAGATTCACTATATCAAGGATTTTAAACCTAGACCTTATGGAATCACAGAGAAAGCTGAGTGCAGGTGTAGTTCGAAAAAGCACTTTAGATAGTTCTAAAGTGTACTTGCCCATCCTTGAATTATCCAAGTCGGTGGTTCTTAGAATGTTGGCCCACCTGGGAGCTTATCAGAATGCAAATTCTTGAAACAGGAACTGGAGGTTGGGCCCAGCCATCCATTTGTTAACTACATATTATTTTTATTTCCACCCACAGTGAAGTTTGAGTACTACTAGGCCAGATATCGACCAGGAGTGTGGTCCTCTGTCTTCCTAGGTCAGCATCACCAATACGCATCTTATAAATACGAATTCACAAACCTTGGCCAAGATCTACTAATCAGAATCTTTGTAGCCAAGGTATAGAAATTCATGTTTTGACAACTTCCAAGGAAGTTCTAAAACATGTTGATGTTGAAGAAAACCCCTGTTCTAGAAAAATAGTTCTCAAAATTGACTATACATTCAAATCCTTGGAGACATTTTAAAACATTACTGATGGTTGAACCCCGACCACAGTCCAGTCACCTGGATTCTAATGTGCTTAAGGATTGAGAATTAGTGGACCATATTAACCTAAGGAATCTTCTAGATTCAGGTTACATGATTTCACATACCTGTGCTTTTTCCCTAAATGTGTATGTTAGCTCTCAATTCAGAGGGTACTTCTCAATCCACATCAGACTTATTCTGTGGCCCACAGAACTCTGTCTACTGTTCTGTTCCTGACAGCCATCTAATATATCCTCATTGGCTAAATCTAGTACCTTTCAGAAGACAGTGAGTTAGAAACAAAGGATGCAGGCTGAGAACTTTATCTCTAAGTCCTCCCATTAGAGAGAGTTGCTCCTGATAGATCTCCACCCTATATTCAAGGCACATGGACCTCATCTTTCTATTGCTCCATGAAATAACACTAACCTTCTGGTTTTACTTATTTGGTTATTGTTTGCAATAGAGTTGGGATTATTCTCTTTACTGCCTCCAAGTTTTAAGAAAGCTAGAGTCAGTGGGCCATACGCTTTGGAGGCCAGGCCCTTAGGACTTATTTCCTGCAGCTTCCCAGACCCTCATCCTAATGATGACAACCCTGTGTTAGGCTGTCAAATTGGCACTGGCCCTAGCTCGTTTGGCTCAGTGGATAGAGCACTGGCCTGGGGACTGAAGGGTCCTGGGTTCAATTCCGGTTGGGGGCACATGCCTGAGTTGTGGGCTCAATCTCCAATAGGGGGCATGCAGGAGGCAGCCGATCGATGTTTCTCTCTCATCATTGATGTTTCTACCACGCTCTCCCTCTCCCTTCCTCTCTGAAATCAATAACAATATAAAAAAGGCACTGTTTCCCAGTGAACCCTGGTTTCCAGGTAAATTAAGGATTCCTAATAATACAAGCTCTTTACCTAAGGTATGGATCAGACACAGTGGCATTAAACAGAAGGCAGCCAAAATGAGCTGTTGCAAGTGAAGTTTTGTCTGAAAATAGTTAACGAGAAACTTTGAGAGCTGCAAGGATGTCTGACAGATTGCCAACTCACTTTGAGAAAGAGACTGTCCTCCCTTCCAATTCCCAGACACATAGCCTGTGGCTAAGTCATCAGAAATAAAATAAACAGGGAAACAGGAGAGGGAAAAGCAACACCCTCTAACATTCATCAACAGTGTGAGCCGAAGCTACCACTGCAGTTAAATCGACAACAGTCCTTTGTGTTTGTTTTCTCTTCACTGAGGTTGCCAACTTGAGCTTCCAGAGGACTAACACCACAATTGAAGGCAGGCAGGTTCTGCAGGAACACAGGAAAATCCAGACCAAAACAGAATATTTTGATGTTTAGATTGAAATCTTCTATTGGCGAAGGAAGGGGCTTTTATTGTCTAAAAGACAATGATGCTATGATTCCCCCAGCCATTATGGTCACAATTCTGCTTAGACAAGCAAAGGACCCAGACTGTGCCTGCAGCCCTGCTGGGTAGGTGGCCTTTGGTTTTGCCTGGTTGAGTGGGCTTTGAGCTTTTGCTGCTATCATCAAAGGGATGCAGAGACTTTTATGTTGCTTCAGTGTTGAGGACATGCAGCCATAGTGCCTTCAGGAAAGCCACAGATACTCAGGCCAGAACTGCAATCCGGAGAGGACTTTGCAAATGGAGTCGCCCAATCACCAGGACACAAACTCTCTCGGTAACTCTAAGCAGGGAGAGGAGACATGAAGTCCAGTTGGGAAATCAGTCAGACAGACTTTGGGGGAGTTCTCTGTCCAGCTATCTAAGCCAAGCCCATTCTAGGTCCAAGGTCCTGTCATTCTGGCAAATCAGAACCAAAGTGGTTCTTTCAGATTTTGGGCATCAATTCTGTTAGTGGCCACAGCTCCCCCCTGAACTCCAAGGCATTTTATTTTCATCATCTACACTGATTCTTACTTTTCTCTTTATGCAGACTATTCCACAGTCCAGAATGCTTTGGCCTCGCACGTAGAATAGTTAATATTTCCATTTCCTCAAATTCACACAAGACAGGACATATCTCTAGGTGGACCATTATCCCTAATGCAGTTAATCGATTACTGAGCACGAAGAAGCCATCATCCAGTGTGTTCTGAGGAAGGGACAAGATGTCCCCCGTGGGCCCATGAGTCAGATCCCCTCAAATGCAAGCACCGGCCTTGAGACTGGTGGATTGTACAATTCCAGGCAAACTGAGAACTTTCCTGGGTTTCCCTATTTAGTACCCTTTAAGACAGGAAGGAAAGTAAATGCTGCCATCCAATGCATGTTACTTTACTTAGCCATGTTTTTCTGTTTTGGGGCAATAACTGCTACAGATGTGTCAACTTCAATGATTGAAAATATAATGATGGACGGAGACTTGACTTGGGGTGAGGAACACAATGCAATATTCAGATGATGTGTTACAGAATTGTACCCCTGAAACCTATAGAATTTATTAACCATTGTCACCCCAATAAATTCAATTATCACGTGAAAATACACGGAAGAACACGTTCATGTACCAAGGGCAGAAGATCCAGGCTGTTGGAGAAGCAAGGGCTTCTAGCAAATCAGAAAAATTCAACAATTGGAGCAACCCCTGATGTTTCTGACAATCAGGCTGTCACGGGATGCTGTCTCAGCATTAGGATCTGCCAGCTAGTTTCTTCAAACCTCTTTGGTGACCTTTATACAGGGAAAATCTAGAGGTTAATTAAAAAGGATTATTAGTTCCTGAAAGTTGACCGGAGCCAACTGAAAAAAAAAAAAAACGTCCTGCCATGGCCAGAGCAGCTTCATCCTTTGTTAGGAAAAAGCTCTGTGATTTAATATCAATTTCTATAGTTCTTACAACTCCCAGAGGGATTAATATTTAATCAACAGAGCGGTTGCCTTTTTATTATAGAGAAGTTTCAGTAAAATGGAATAGTGCATTTATTATATTGCAATGAAATGGCAAACAGCAGTGAATTTTCATTTAAAATCAGTACGTTGAAGCAAGCAGTTGTTTCTTAACTGATGAGTCATCTTAGTTTAATGAACAGTAACTAAACACACATTAAATTAATGCCTGACATGCAGTAAGGAAGTCAGAGCAAAAAGACTAATTATTGCCCCACTAGGCTTTAAGATTTTCAGAGAGAGGGCTGTGTTTTGTTTATTTTTCCTTAGCCCATGTCCACAACAATACCAAGTATGGAGTTGGCACTCATCAATAAATTAATCAGGGCATAGAACAGTGTTTTCCTGTAGGGAAAAGGATGTAGCATGTTGCTCAATTGTGCTGATTACTGGGACTTATATGCACATATTCTTTTCCTTTCCTAAATGCTCATAGTAGAGATTCCCAAACTTGAGCTTGCAGCAGAATCACCTGCAGAGTTCATAAAGCACAGACTCTAATCCATGAATGCAGAATGTTTTGCCATTTCTTTATGTCTTCTAATAATGTCTTATAGTTTTCAGCGTATATAGATCCTTCACATTCTTTGTTAAATTTGTTGCTAGGTGTTTTATCCTTTTTGTTGCAATTGCAGAAGAGATATTTTTTTTTCTCCTCATTTCTTTTTCTGAAATTTCATTCCTAGTACATAGGAATGCAAGGGATTTTTGTACATTTATTTTATATCCTGTAACTTTATTGTATTTGTTTTATTATTTCTAATAGTTTTTGGCGGAGTCTTTAGAATCTTGTCATCTACAAAAAGTGTCTTTTCTAATGGCTGAACAGTATTCATATATATAATAGTATTCATATATATTCAGGGTGTCCCAAAAATGTATACACACCTTGAATAATTATTAATTCCAATCAGTTACATCTGAAAAGAAAGAAACATCAGTTGAGCTATTAGCTGTTAAAGTATGTATACATCTTTTGGGACACCCTGTATATATCACATCTTCTTTTTCCAATCCTCTATCGAGGAACCCTTGTGTTGTTGCCTTGTCTTGGCCACTGTGAATAATGCTGCAATGAATAGAGGGGCACATATGTCTTTGCTCAGGGGATCTGATGCTGCTATCCTGGGTACTACACGTGGAAAATCGTTGGCCTATAGCATCTACTGAACTGCCCCGTGACAGTTTCCATTTATTCATCTACAGGTGAATTCTTCCCTAGAGCACAGGTCCTTGCCCATAGAAAGCACCATGGGGAGCTTTTGCTGACTACATAAGTGATTCCAGATGGTGTGAGCGAATATAAATCCCTCACTACAGTGCTCCTTATGGCTTTGGTTCATTGGGACCCTTCACCTATGAAGGGCAGCATACCAGTTTTTCTGTTGACCTCCTCTTTTTCCTGCTTACTTCATGTGATGAAAAGTGGCCATTAGAGGCCTACCCAGACATAAATTAATTTCTCTGGGAACCTAACGTTGGCTGTTGCTGCCCACAGTCACCATAGCTGTTTGTCTGATTCATTGGCCCTTCACGCAGGATGGCTGTCAGAATTACAGGACCTATTGCATGAGAGCCTGCAATGGTATGACTAGTTCGCCACCTTTATTTACATTTCTGTAATGTTTTCCTTCCAATTTAGCCACTCTGTCTGTATTAGCTTCTAGTTACAAACTGTCTGTTCATTCTAGATGGATCTGGATACAAATGATTATGCTGGACATGGAACTTCTATCTTGTAAAAATGTGAAAAAAGTATTTCATTATGAAAAGAGAGAATAAACAGTCCTGTATTTTGAATGGATGGTTGGTTTGCTTGTCAGTAATAGGATTGGCCTATAAAGCCTCATCAATAGCTCCTCATCTGGTTTCCTTTTTGCACAACAGTACAACTTTGAGTACATTCATTTAATAGAAGAAGACAGAGCTAACGGATTGATCGAGTTTCATAGGAGGTAGATTTTACAGCCTTGGCCCCATTACCCACATTCTCCAAACAAAGTTTTTAAGTTATATTAAATGAGCGCGACATTTGAACATTTTCATACAGACATCCTAGAGCTACTTACACCTGCTAATTTTTTCTCTACTTTCAAAATTTGATTTATTCTTCAAGGAAAAGTTTACTCCTATTTTCTCGTTTTTTTCCTCCTATGACAAATTCTTAGATATTACTACCTCAATCATTCATTAGGCACTTCCTTGCATACTGCTATGTGACATCCTGTGTAATGTGATTTAACTTTCTATATGTATTAATACTGTATCCTCAGTTAGGTTGCAAACATATTTATTCTCTTCTTTTGGTACATAATTATTCAGTATCTAATATGTATTAAAAAAGGCACCACAATTCATGCTGAAAGAATACAAAGAAGCAGAATATATGGTCTTATATTCAGAGTCCAAGAATTTTCAGTATAGTGGTAGAGCCAAGCTACACACACACACACACACACACACACACACACACGTACTTCTTCCACAATTCCACAAAACAACAACTTTCATTCACAACAATGCATCCATTATGAGCAATATAGATAGAAATCATAAGTCTTCGTTTTTCCACTGGAATTACACATTGTTTTATAAATAGGTACTGAATGCACATTTATTATCTTCATGTCTACATAAAATATTCATTTTCTTATTTAAACATGTTCATGTAACTTTCTAATGGGAGAGTGGGAGGGTAAGACCTAGCATCATGAAGCCTGACATAATTATCTAACTCCTTTGCCTGTTTCATCATATCACATCCCATATGCTCCAAGTTGCTGATTGCCGGAAGCCAATTCCAGGATGTCATAATTGCAAGAGTTTCATCAAAGGTTGATGGAACTTGGGGACTCAAAAAGGGCTGAGTCACATCTGTTGTCACCTGTTGGGAATGGCTGAGGGCATTTCCCCAAACCTGAAAAGGGATGATTGCTTGCTGCCAGACAGCTCAGGGCATCTTAATCTACATGTTATTGCCTCCTCCTGGTCAAACACCTGAACAGCCGTAGGCAAATTCCCCCATTCTGACAATGCTTGTGTATAGGAAACCTTACCCTTTGAAGTGTATATCTCCACCTCACCTTAGGACAAATTGTGTTAATAAAAAGCAAGGGGTCCTGAGACCAGGAGATCTTAGTTTCTTTAGCTAGGCTCCTCTGACCCCCAAATGCCTTACAAAATTATGCTTCGTCTCTAGACTCTTTATTAAGTTACACACAGCCCTTCTCCAGATTGCTGAACCCTTCTTAATGCCAGAACAAGAACCCCAGCAGCTGATCTACTCATATTTCTCCCAACATTCTGTTTTCTAAGTCACTGGCTCTTCTTGCCTAGTGAAGGTCTACCTCAAAGGTAAAACCCTGTGAGAAGACTTCCTTAACTTCTAAAAACAGAGATATTTGTTCTATCTTTCTGTACCTTCATAATGACTTTAGATGGTTACTTTAATTATACTGTATCTTTTTTTTTTCACTTATTTACATGTCATTTTGCTCAATGTACTCTGAGTTCGTCAAGGTTGAGGAACTTGTCTTATCCATATTAATACCTTTAGTATTTTCTAAGGCAGTATTAATTGGCTGTATCACTATACATTTTTGAAATTAAAGCATGAATTAATATATTAAAGAAATGAATGAATGAACACCTAGCCCAAAAGCAGATCACTAAATATTTGTTGGACAAATGAATGGATAATAAGTATCCCAAATACCATGGTATGTACTTTCTTTTGATCATATGTTCATGTTGTGATGGGAATATATTTGAAAGTTACACGTCCCATTATTAGCAGTTCAGAACTCAACCGAAATGTGTGAAATTAATTTTAAAGCCAAAGATACCTTCATTTGTTTTGACACCTTTCAACCTAAATATAGAACAAGTAATGTCAACTCTGATTCCAACTCATAAGGGTGAGGAATATAAAATAGAGAACTCCATTGTGCTGAAAATGGTGATCTTGAAATTAATAGTTTTGGCAGACACTAAAAAATGTACATGATTTCTTGAGTGCATTATAATTTCTTAAACAAAACTCCTTGTAATCAAAGTTATGTTTTATTTTATTTGCTTTTTGTTAATCCTCACCCAAGGATATTTTTTCCATTGATATTTTTTAGAGAGAGAATGGAAGAGAGGGAAGGAGGGGAAGGAAAGAGAAAAAGAGAAACATTAACGTAAGAGAGATAAATCGATCGATTGCCTCCCTCATGTGGCCCGACCATGGCTGGGATCAAATCTGTAACCTAGGTTTGTTGACCCAATTGAACCTGGACCTTTTAGTGCATGGGCTGACGCTTTAATCACTAAGCCACACCAGCCAGGACAAAAAAAATTATATTTTAGGGGGAAATAGAATCTGATCAGTCAAAGCAAAATAGAATCTGATCAGTCAAAGCATAATATTGGTTATTAAACAGTGGATAAAGTGGATAAATTCTGGTAAACTCTGGAGCTCAGAAAGAAGGGTTATTAATATAATTGGGAAAGTTCAGTAGAATGTCATTGATACACCTTCACAAAGAGTATAACTTTAACCACATTCATATGGTGATTGCTATCTGAATTTGAATGGCATAGGACAGTGATTTGAACTGGTGTGCCTCAATAAATTAAAGACATGCAACACCTGGCTATTTAATCTGAGGTACTATCCGCTTTTACCTTAGATTGTCAAATTAAAAAGTGACAATAGCCAACACAATAGCCATCTGATGTGAATGAAACAAATTATGCCTATTTTCTTTTTCAGACCAGTAGCAAATATATTTCTTGGTGAGCTGCAGAATTTTAGTAATCAGTTTATGTGTGCCGTGAGATGAAAAAGGTTGAAAATTACTGGTGTAGGATGCGGCAGAATCAAACTTTCCTATTTTTCCACCTCTACTAAGCATTTTCACATCCCAAATAATTACATCTTAACCTGGAACCTTTCACAGTGTTCAGATGAAGATGAGATAAAATACACCATCTGACTCCTTAAGGACTCTGAACAAAGCTGAACTTCATTGAGTCAACTGGTGATGCAGATCCGAACTTCTTAAGTACATCCAACCAAGCTATAACTTATAATATCCTGGAAATTTTGGACTTAGTTGACTCCATCTACAGCTACCTTTAGAGCAAACAAATAGTGAAAAGAGCTCCTTCCTCTGCATTTGTCTTTTAGAGATTTTTTTCCTTAGGTACATTCATGCATGTAGACTCAGCAGTGATAATTTGGGGCTCTAATTTGGAATGCCACTCCAAGTCCTAAAGCCATGAATTATGTCTATTTACCAGGAAAAGAACAAGAGTTCTCCAATTAAACTTCATTACCTTCCATTTTAAGGCTTAACAAAACTGGCGTATGCTGAAGAGCTTCTAAAAGGGAAAGTTTATGACAGCTTTTCTGTCATAAATTATTTTGCCTATTCTATAAAATTATAGAATCGTGTTTCCTTTTCAATTATTTTCATGATCAATCCTGTTACATTTATAAAATGGAGTATCTTTTCGGAAAGAAAATTCCAAGTTATAACAGAATAATTATGGGACATAAAATGTGACTTAAAGTGATTCATTTGAGTGGTCTTCTAGGAAGCAGGTATGTTACTTGTCAGGGGTTCCCTGTACAGTTCAGGGCATGTGGGCATATCCAACTGGATACTTTACAAATCCATTTAGCTTGGGCTTTGTTCTTCCATACTAATGGAAAGTAAATACCTGATATTAATGATATACATGGCAGAGTTTATTTTGGAGGTAGGAAAGGGTGATCACACACTCTCTGGATATTTTGAACATATTTGGAGCAATACATCTGGCCTGGTATGTGTTGGGTGATCAGAACATTGCATTTGGATGCCTTTGAGTAAGTGATGTGCACATTTGAGTCGCTGTGGCCCAATTTCAACTCCCTGAAGTCCTTTCTACCAATTGCTTTTACCTCTTGTATGTGTCCTCTTTGTCTTCCTTTCTGTTCTCTCTATCCTTTAAGCATCCAGAGAAGTACACATGAAGCAGTGACTTGAAACTTTCAAGGAATTATCATTCCACCTCCTTTTTTAAGTGTTGGCTGCAGTCCAGAATCTTCCCACTGAAAGGTTTTTCCTTTTTACTTCTGTCTTTCTTTCTTTTATAAAATAAGCTGCTTTTTTCCTATTGCATTTTAAATTTTGAAATGTGTAACTAATGAGAATAATGTCCTACTCTCCTTTTTGTACAGCACTCCTTTATATACTGTACTTATCACCTAGAAGCATCATTAATTACTTAGTGTTTGTAAAGAGTTCGCAAGAAAGAATTTAGTGATATCTGGGGGAGCAGAGAAAACTTAGGCTGCTAGGAAGAGGAGGAATACTAATGAGTTTTAATCCTGAATGCTCACATAGTGCCTTTTGTCTTCAAAGTGGTTGGAAGAAGCGCTAATTCATTATCACCCTATAGGATTATGATTGAACAGTATAGTCAGTGTCCAAGTGAGACTGGAGCAAACACAGAAGCTCAGTTACTGAATTATAGGCTAAACTGATGATGTATGTGTTTCTCATGCAAAGGGAGTGATGTAAGACCATATCATCAAATGGAAGGGCTTGGTTAAGGAAGCAGACACCGTTAATCGTATGAGACCATTGCTTTGGATACTGCTCAGAATTTGGGGTGTCACATAAGTAAAAGGGGAAGTTGACTGGGAATCAGAAATTGGATTCTGAAGAATGAGACACTGGGAAAGGTTTTGAAGATAGAGCAGACACAATTGACTATTTTCTTTTGAGAGTCTCAGGCAAATATGTTTTCTAATTCTTTTAAAGCCCCCCCCCCAAGAACGCTATTGTGGAAATGTCTGCAGGTGGGCCAGTTCGGCTAGCACATCCCAGGATTGTCTTTCGTCCTTGTCTGTTGTGCATTGTCTCCCTGTAAAGGAGGCAGATCCAAGGGGAGGCTGACCAGTCCTTGATGCTCTTATTTCTATTCCAGTGGTTCCAAGTTCTTCACTATTTCTGCCACTCGGAAGGCAGCCCACTCTGGGGCTTCTTGAAGGTCTAGAATCATATTTTTTTTAAAGCTGGTTATCATCTCAATTATGTTCTAATTTATGGTTAGAGTCTATTTTAACATTTCTCCTTAAGAGCCATAGATCAGTACGCATGGGGCCCATTTTCCAGAGGAAAGAGTATAACAGAAAAATGCTGTTTATTTTCCCCGATTCTTCTAATTTCCCCTATATTCCTTACATTGTTTGCTAAATTCTACGAAAGATGTATAAGAAGAAAATGAAACAAAATTCTTCATAAAAGACCAAAAAGAGGGAGGAAGCAATGTCTTTGTGCTTTTTCCAATGTTCAAAACATAACCCTTCCCTAAATAATGCATTTGCTGCTAATTCAGTAACACAGTTCACACTTGAGAAGAGCCTCCTGGGCAGCACTTGATGCCAATCCTGATGCTCGTTCAAAGCGTCCTCCTTTAATGTATATTTGATTATTGTGTTGTGCACCGAGACACGGGGCATTATGTGGAATTCCTGGTGTCACTAGACATTACGTGGGGCTTTAGTCATGGACAATTAGTAAGCATTGATTCTCACTGTGATTTACAGTGTATTTCACGGGCTCCAAATGGTCATTTTTTTCTGGAAGAACCAAAGTATTTTTGAACAGGGCAGGTCCTCTAGGTAGACAGAAGTCTGAAGAGGGGTGGGAGGCGGGAACCTTGCAGGCAGAGGTGCAATGATGCATGAGCTTATCGGGCAAAATGTAGAGTCAGTTCATTATTTCTCTGCAATCTGGGGACATCATTTATCATGCAATAAGGAGGGCAATGATGATGTTCATAATGTACAGGTTTAATAAATTGAAAATACGGAGACCTCATTAGGCAACTCATCCTTCCATGGGTCAGGCTGGCTGCTTTTGTTGGAGAAGATGGGTTAGGACTGTGAAGACCCATCATCCCCTGGGATGACAAACCTCTGACACTCACCCTGGAAGGGAACATAAGAGTATAAGTGATGTATTTTGCCTATATCCCTCTCTCCTCTCACAGAGTGAACACTTCGGTAATGCTAAGAATGTTAAGATCATATTTGTGTAACTGTGCAATTGGTAGAAGAAATAATCTTTCCTAGAGCATACATAGAAAATGCGTGCTATTCTATTACTCTCACCACACTGTAGAGATGAGAAGAAAAAAGTGACTGACCTTTTTCCTTCGATTAGTTAAAATGGGTAGATTTCTACTTTTAAAGTCTGTAGTCAAGATCGGAGTTGTCTGACTTTCCCTCTAAGACTGTAACAGGATATCTGCTTACTTAGGCTGTAGCTGACGGACTGCAAATTCTCATGCAGTCCCGATTGATCCTCTGCACTCTGTGTCCTTAGGATGAAAGCAAATATTCAGACTTGATACAGGTGTTAGAGAGTCCTGTCACTTTTCACTCTCTCCTTTATAACTTGTATGTTTATATACATCATCCCTCATATGGGATTGTGAAAAATTAAACCAAAACAAAAAAATGTTTTACAGTTTTGGCATCACCCTACAGGTTTATTCCTGGAAACCCCTGAGACCATTAATGTCATTTCCTGGGGTAGAAATCAACTTGGGTAGGTTCATTGTGATTTAGAACATACTAAACTTATGATTATTTATTTTTCCGTTCATGAACCCCTTTTGAGTTTGTGTGTGTCTGCATGTGGTTCTGTTATATGCCAGGTATTCGTGTTTTCAAATGGACAACTTCATTTAGAATTGTTGCTGCTATTGGGAAAAAAAATCATCATTTTGTATCTTTTCTTTTTTAAAAAAATATTTTTAATTGATTTCAGAGAAAGGAAGGGAGAGGGAGAGAGAGATAGAAACATCAATGATAAGAGAGACATCTATCGGCTGCCTCCTACATGCCCCCTACTGGGGATTGAGCCAGCAACCTGAGCATGTGCCCTGACCAGGAATCAACTACTGAACATGCCAGCCAGGCTATATCTTTTATTGATTTCTCCTACTGGATTGCTAAGCTTGATACCATGGCCTTTTTCAAATATCACTCTCCATAGTTTTTCCTTTAGGAACACTTGCTGACATAATTGTCACTCCTGCAGCCAGGAGGTTGATTAGTAGCAACCAATTATTATTTTTGCTGCAGTATTACTGTCATTTAAATTCCTAGAAATTAGGACTGACGAATCCTGATTCTATTCTGCAGTGGATGGTGTTTATAAACAAGAGTAAAGAGAAGCTTTATGCCTTGACTTTGAAGATGCAGAGTTTTCCTGAGATAAATATGGGGTAGTTTTACTAGAAACATAGCAAAATAAAGAGTGAGAGTGACATGGAGTAATATGAATCTGTTATGAATAAATGTGTGTGATATATGTTTTCAGATGTGCAGGGGAAAAGGATTTTTCCTTTAAGATTCAACTCAAATTATACTAAGAACCTGGTCACACTTCAGTTACTTCCTTCATGATTTTCTGAGTATATCCAAACATTCTAGATTACCTTAAAGCAAAAATGGTCTTTACTTGTTTCAATTGTGTATGTTCTCTTTCCATTAGATTGGGGGGTGGAGGGGGGGGTGGTAAAATAATTTAGGACAGAAATTATTTTTTTTCTTGTGTTCTCTTATCATCTCTATGTATACAATACATGTTCAATATGCAGCTTATTGAAGGAATCTCTCTATATAAAGGGCTAATATGCAAAGTGGCCCCTCAGGAGTTCAACCGGGAGACCGGGAGTTTGATCGCTCTCTATGATGTGTGCTGACCACCAGGGGGTGGCATGGAATGAAGGAAGGGAGGCCCCGGCCGGCAGCCAGAAGGCCCCGATAGGCCCTGATCGTGGGCCAGGCCCCTACCCGTGCATGAATTTCATGCACCAGGCCTCTAGTGGATGAATAAATGAATGCATGAATGGTTAGGTTTGAAAACAGACATTCCAAATTTTTTTCTAAAGTGAAAACAGTAAATTTCTTTAAAATAACATTTGTTTAATTTAGTAGTGTATTCTGTATACAGCTTTCCTTTTCAGATCTTTTGTGCCATATTTACTTGGTGCCTACACTTCGGTGGGGGCTATATTGGTAAAACAATGAGGCAAATTAAAAGAAGATTATTTGTTTTGTTTAGTTTGCCTCTTGCCTTATTCTGTTCAACCTTAGCCTCTCTATTTGCACTCTTATTTTAATGTGGCTAAGATTTAAATCTAACCAATAATTTTAGGTAAATTTTGTATCGATGGGTAAATCTTTGCTGCTTTTTGTTTTTTGGGGTTTTTTAAATATATTTTATTGATTTTTTACAGAGAGGAGGGGAGAGGGATAGAGAGTTAGAAACATCGATGAGAGAGAAACATCGATCAGCTGCCCCCTGCACGCCCCCTACTGGGGATGTGCCCATAACCAAGGTACATGCCCTTGACCGGAATCAAACCTGGGCCCCTTGAGTCCGCAGGCCGACGCTCTATCCGCTGAGCCAAACCAGTCAGGGCAGGTTTTTTTTAGAAATAAATGTTAATAAGTATTCTGTCTTACAAAAAATATTGTTCACTCAGTAAGTTTATGAAAAATACATAAGCCACCTAGGATTTATTATAAATCACCTATAATAAATGATATTCTAAATAACAAAATTTTATGCATACAGTTTAGAAGGTATGTGTCAAAAATTCAGAGTTTGTTTGTTTTTTACATCTTAAATGAGATTAGAGTCAATGCCAGTTTTTTATATTGAAAAGTAGTTAGAAGATATCTTAGTTATCTTTTTATTTTTTTTCCTGGGGAAAGGTCTTTAAAAGAGAAATTGTTCATTGAATTTTCTTAGGGAACATCAACAACAAATGCAGAATGCAGATGCATGCAGAATTAGAACTGAAATTATAAATTTTGAATTCCATTTTAGACCTCTGAGATATATTTTTATGAGCCCCTGTTGGCAATAGACATCCTGGTGTGAGCCATAAAGCAACTGGGGCTTGCAAATTAATTTATATCTAATTACACCCCAGGATCTCCAACCGTCAGTTCAGATGAAAAAGTCGACTGCACACTGATGTTGTTTGAATGTGTAGCTTTTTATTTAATATTCCCTGTGAAACATCAGGCATGTAGCACTTCTAGACAACTTTGAATTTACTATTTCATATGACTCTAGCAAAAGTATAATTTTATACCCTAAGCATCCCTCAGCCTAACTTATCATTTTATCAAGTATTGGATTTCCCTTTATTTCCCAAATGCGTGTGCATTTTGTAATGGGTTTGTAAATGCTTCTGTAAAAACCTTTTCCATTTGAAACTTTCAAGTTCTCTTTAAAGGGCAGATAAAGTGATTTGGGGGAGTTGGGGGACTGGATTTGTTTTTATTAGGTTGAATCATAAGGCTCATGTCATTCTAATGAGGTAGATCTAAAATCAGCCCACCTTTGTTTATGCAGGTCAAATGCATGTCTTAGTATATAACCTCAAAGACAATTCTGAGTGCTCATCAGCACGAAGTACTTCTTGTAAAAGAGAGATATTTTGGTTCATTATTTCAGGAAATGGTGGCAAAATCAGTCTACTTACAAGACATTTCCTAGACTTTTGGAACGTATCATGTGTTTGTTTAGAGGTTTATAATTTCCTTTTTTTCTCTGAAAGATCATTCCCTTGGTTTCTCTGTTTTACAGTGGTATCCACACTACCCAGATGACTAGTAAAGTCACTGCACAGAGAACCCAAAAATGTTCTTTAAATAGCTTACCCCAAGAAATATGCAAATCTCATAGCTTTTACGATGTTATTTCTAGCCTAACTCTATATACTAAAAAGAAAAAGAAACGAACCAGTAATTATACGAGTACAAGCTGCATCTATTTTGTTTCCTGTAGCCATGTCAAATGATTAAGACATTAATTAATATAAAGAGTATGTATGAGATGATCATGTTTTTGTAAAAGTACTTGATTTTTCTTTTTTCTCGTTACCATTTCTTTTTCTGATGTATAGAGAGAATTATTTTAATCAAATTTATTTTTTGATAGTAGCACTTGGGTAATTATATTACCTTTCTATTAGCCCTCTGTTCTGATAGTTTTGTTTATTTTATGTATATTAATTCTAAAAAATTAGTATATTTAGCTCTTTTGGAGATTTTTTTTACTTAATCTGCCTCAATGGGGAAAAAAACAAGAACCCTAGTCCTTTATCACATACTAGTGTAGATTACAGGCACGCTTTTGGGCTTGAACATTTTTTCGCAACTGGTTCTGGTGAGGTTCTGTGGGAAACAGGTGCAGGTTTCAGTATCTTTTCTCTGCAGTCACTATTCCTTTACATCATAATCATACAGGAAACACTGGATATTAAGGCACAGAGACACATACTGCTTGGTGGGAAGATGCTCCTCAAATGGAAGGATTAGTCATTGCACACACATGCATGTCAATGCTTAAAAACACCCATTGGTGTTTATCATGCACCTTTCATCTATTAAATACTTGAAGATACTGGCACTATCCTTGATTTTGTGCCCTTTCTTCGGCCTTGAAATAGATTTGAAATGAAACTTTAAAATGACTCCTCTTTTCCTTGACTCAGAGCTTTCATCCCTTTTAGCTCTTCTTACTTCCCATCCCCTTGACTTTCTATCCTTGAGCACAGAATTCCCTCTGCTTTCCTGGCCCTGAAATGGCCAGAGCAGGTGGGCCAGCTCCCTCTTTCTCTTATGAATCCAGCAGAAGTCTCCTCTCATGATGCTTAGTGGGAGGACAGAGCGGTGGATTAACTGCATGGGTGGCTGTGGTAAGCAAGGGGTGACCTAGTCTGGATGACATTTCCAATGAAGCCATGAACCTCCTGTGAGGTGGAGAATATCTGTATGTCATGGTCATAGGAACCTGCGTGACTTATAGGTCTTTGGAGAATTCTATATTCATTTTTATTAACTTTAATTATAGGAGTGCTATAAAATTCCTCATTCCATGTTGCGTGAAAAATGCAGAAATTAATTGGTCCTGACAGTTAATTGGTTTATGCTTCTCTCTTCCACAATCTTGGGCTGCAAGAGACAGGGGAACTAGTTGGCATGTTTCTGCGATTGCTGAAGATTACATACTAAGAAATTGGCCTTTTCGTTAGCTCTAGCAGTGAATTACAAATGCAATTACAGCAGTGTGGGGAGAGAAACAAAATCTGCAAGTCTACATTCCACATATGCTGAAAGACTGACGGGAGCTTTCATGAAGGCATTGTCTGGCTGCCAGAGATGCTGAGGTTTTCTCCATGATCAGTGTCCAGGTTTTGAAAAGGACATTTTTGTACCTCTGTGGACAGGTCAGGTTGTTTACAGGCCTGCTACAAGCCATCGGAAACTGTCATATGTATTTTTTCAAATATCTCATCTGGCGTAAGAAGCATAAGGTGTCTGGCTGTTGCCAGTGATCATAGGTGATGGCTTGAGGAAGCCGGACTTCAGAGGTGTAGCGCCTCTGATTTCAGGATTGGTGAGAATCTTTGGGAAGCATCCATCTCCTGTGATGAGTCCTGAGCTTCAAGGGATAAAATGATAAGCAACGTACAAGAAGCCAGTGCTGACTTTCCTTTGACACAGTTATGGAGCACGTGCCATAAGCATGACACTGTGCCTGCAACATGAGGTGTGCCGAGATGAGGGAGGCGGGCACCTTGCCCTCAAGGAGTTTGTCATCTAGAGGCAGGAATGTCCTTGTACATGGTTAACGACATGCGAGGCAGGATAAGTGCACACATGTGAGGGAGCACAAAGGAGAGACGAGTGAGAACATCCAGAGAGAGGTGATTAGGGAGAAGGCATGGCCCTGCCACCCTGGGAAATGGGACTGAGCTGGCAGTGTAGGAATGGCTCTTTCAAATGTAAAGCCTGGCTTGAGAGGAAGCAACCTGTCTGCATTTTCTACTTTCAGTTCTCCCCTGCTAGATTCTGCAAGACCCCCAGGAAATAGATTAAGAAAATACAAACCAAACCAAAAGGTCAGCAGCTGTCAGATGCTATTCTTTAATTTGCTTGTCCCAGAATCTAAAAAAAATGTTTAAAAATAAATAATCAAACAGATTGTCAGAGGCTGAGCACACTTGTCCAAGCCTGTTTCCTTTATTTTATTCATTAAATACGCCATAGCCGAAACCGGTTTGGCTCAGTGGATAGAGCGTCGGCCTGCGGACTGAAAGGTCCCAGGTTCGATTCCGGTCAAGGGCATGTACCTGGGTTGCGGGCACATCCCCAGTGGGAGATGTGCAGGAGGCAGCTGGTCGATGTTTCTCTCTCATCGATGTTTCTAACTCTCTATCTCTCTCCCTTCCTCTCTGTAAAAAATCAATAAAATATATTTAAAAAAAAAAAATACGCCATAGGCTAGCAGTTACAACACGGCAAGGTTAAGGAAGAAGGAAAAAAATCCCAAATGCATCTGCCATTAGCTTCTTTAAAAACACAAGGATTCCACTGATGTCGATCTTCTCCACCTTTACCTAGTGGACGCCATTGGATAAAATAATACAAATGAATGAAATGATGAGGGAATGCTTGCTTCAGGGAGGCCCGGTAGAGATAATTACACTAGTACAAGTCCTGTCTTTGCGGTTAGAGTGAGTTAGGGCTGCATACGGGCAAAAGGCATGTTAAGCTGAGCAGAACAAGAGGAAATGTAAGGACGACTATCTGGGAGGGCATTTCCAAATGGAGTCAAGAAGCTGAAGCAGAAGGCTGGGTTGATGAGGACAGACTGCTGATTTAAGCACCAAAGTGAAGATGTCACAAGGGTTAGGGCAGCGGTTCTCAACCTATGGGTCGCGACCCCTTTGGCGGTCGAACGACCTTTTCACAGGGGTCGCCTAAGACCATCCTGCATATCAGATATTTACATTACGATTCATAACAGTAGCAACATTACAGTTATGAAGTAGCAACAAAAATAATTTTATGGTTGGGCCACAACATGAGGAACTGTATTTAAAGGGCCAGAAGGTTGAGAACCACTGGGTTAGGGACTGCAGTCTAGAGGCAGAAGTCATTAGAAGCAGAGTATAGAGCAGTGATGGTGACCTATGACATGTGTGTTAGAGGTGACACGCGAATTCATTTTTTTGGTTGATTTTTCTTTGTTAAATGGCATTTAAATATATAAAATAAATATCAAAAATATGTCTTTGTTTTACTATGGTTGCACATATCAAAAAATTTCTATATGTGACACAGCACCAGAGTTAAGTTAGGGTTTTTCAAAATGCTGACACGCCGAGCTCAAAAGGTCCGCCATCACTGGTATAGAGCAAGGCCCAGACCTGACCCCACAAGTGAGAACATTTCGTCTCCAAGCAGGAGGTGAGTCCCGTGATGTCACTGTTCAGAATGCCCAGACTGTACTTGCCAGGGTGTGTGGGCTCCTTCCAGGTTCAGCATGAGGAAGACCAGATGATCCTCATTCTTGAACAGCTTAGGCTCTCAGTGAGCATTTCTTAAAGAGTGGTACCCGGTCCCCCTGCATCAGAACACCAAGATGCTTATTGAAAATGCCCATCTCCAGGGCTGACTGTGTAACCTTGGAATGGAATTTTGGACAACCTCCCTTGGTGAATCTTGAGGATACTAAAGTATCAATCTCTCATTAGGTCATCAGATGAAAAGAACACATGAAAATCAATGACTCATACAAGGCCAGAAATACTATATGAGAAATGACTGGACCAGATATAATGCACTAGGAATTCAGGAGAAAGAAAGATGAATTTGAGCTGAAGAGCTCAGAGTACATTTTATAAGATGTGAAGAATTTTATTCAGTGAAGAAGTGAGAGCATTCTTGAAAAAAGGCCTAAAATGAAAACCCTTAGGGAGAACTCATTGTGGCTTTAATGGAAAAGGCCATGAACTTGGAAGTTTGAATCCTACTCTAGCCATTTCCTATTTATATAACCTTTGACAAGCTAACCATTCTGAATCTTCATTTTCTCATTTGGAAAACGGGACTGATAAGAGCCATTTCCTCAGGTTATTGTAGTAAATGTATTGGATTAAATGTAACATGAAATATAACATAAAGACCATCTAGTTCTTAGTAAGTACTCAGTATTTGTAATTTCCCCCATACCCAGGACTAATATTTTATGAATATATATTTCAACAAGGTTTCATTTAGTCCTGCCTATATTTGAAAAGCAAAATATCAATGATTCCCTCAAGGTGAGGCTCTGAGTGCCAGGACAGATGGGATGAAAATTAGGTTTAAAGAGGATTGAATTTAAGAAAGAGAGAGCGTTGGGATCTGGTATGGGCAAGACAATGTGATGGAGATGATTGAAAGTAAGTCAGGAAAAAAATAAATAAGTAAATCAGAAATTAAAGACGGACTCAGTGCTGTCGTTTTGCAAGCCCAGAAGACAGAGAATGCTGGGCCTATTGAATAGTGACTCTCTTCAGGGGAGAAGAACATACAATAGTTATTGAACCTGTACTGTTTCTGTATTGAGAATTCCATATTCTGTGAACTACCATAGCTTTTCAATTCAAATGCTGGAGCAGATAACCTGTAGTAGAAAGAAGGGGAGAAAGCAGACATTCCCCTCAGGAACAATGCAGTTGAGTCTACCAATAGGCTGGACACACAATCAAGATGGGGAATTGGGCTGATGGTGGGTGAGTGCCCTATTGCTGGTAAGGAGAGGGGATTGGAGGGCAGGTTACATTCCCAATGACAGCTGTCCCTGGCTCACTATGAGCGGTGGCTCTTGCGGCTCCCTTCCTTTAGAAGCCCCTCTGTTAAATGTGAGAACAGTGGAGGTCCCAGCATCCAGGTACCCAAAGTCCCTTTGATGTAATCTCTGCCCCAAGCCAGCCTCACTGCTGCTGTGCCCACACCCAGCCCTTTTGAGGCCTGGCACCGAACATTGTATATGCTGCATTTCCTTGGAGCCCACCTTGTCAGAAGGAAGGGAATAAGCTAGTCTTGGCACGTGGGGCTTCATTGAATTTGTTGTGAAGAGTTACTGAGTGGTCCGGGCACAAGAAGCATTCTTGATTAATCCCTCAGACTGTTGGTCTCATGTGTTTGCCAAGATCAGGAGCAGGAAATCAACAGAATGATTCAGTTTTTCACTTAACCTTGTAGTGCCTCTTTCTTTAGCTCTCAACTGCCTGATGGCCCCTGCCCTCCTTGTATGCCATTACTTCAACCCCTGCTTTCCTAAGGCCTTAATGGTGTCCCCAGGAGGCCCTGATACCTACGGTAGTGACAAGGGTTCCAAACCATTCTGCATTATCTTATCTCATCAAAGGTTAAGAATTTTTCTTATCATACTTTTCAGGAAAAAAATAAATAAGTAAATCAGAAATTAAAGACTGACTCAGTGCTGTAGTTTCATAGCAAACTTTGGAAAACATTAAAGCAAACTTTGGAAAACAGAAAAAAATGGAAAATCTCCATTAACATGTATATGATACATTTTTTATTTTAACCTTAATTTTTTGTAAGGTTAGAAGGAAGTAAGAAATAAACAATAATAAAAGTGAATGAATGAATAGACACAAATTACAAATGAATATTTGATTTCTTCTCCAGAAGGTTTTGGTAATTAATTGGCTAATGTGAGAAAACAATTAACATCATTATGGCTGACAATATTCTAATGTATTTTCTCTAAAAGATGCAGAAATAATTCTGCATGGCTAGCATGGTTCAGTGGTTGAGCATCAACTTATGAACCAGGAGGTCAGGTTTGATTCCCCTTCAGGACACATGCCCGGGTTGTGCATACCATCTGTAGAGTGGGACCTGCAGGATGCAGCCTATCAATGATTCTTCCTCATCATTGATGTTTCTATCTCTCTCACCCTCTCCCTTCCTCTCTGAAATCAATAAAAAAATATATTTTAAAAGAATAAAATATGCAGAAATAATTCTGAGCCCTGAGATAACGTTATATGTGGAAACATTTTACATGTGGTTGGAACTAGTGGCCTTAAAAATCACATCAAAATTGTCCACTCTATTCCACTGGCTCATAGTCTAGAACGTGGCTAGAATGGTGGCTATACCCTTTTCCCTCTGTCCTCCTCCTCACGCTTCATCAGCAGATGGTAGTTGGGAAAGCTGTAGATAGTCCCAGAGGAAGAAAGGATACACAACCTGAAATGAGGGTTCCTAGTAAGTTTGCTTACACTCATCACAGGTTATTATCAGATGCACAGTCTACACAGTGCTGTGTGAAGCTGGAAGAGAACCTTGGGGAGAGGTAGAAGTGAGAAAGAGGCAACAGGGTGAGTTCATAACTGAAACAGTGTGGATATCCTGGAAGTGGACTATGTAAGAAGGTGTAGCTGAATCCAGGGAATTGAGCATATATAAAAGATACGAGAATTAGGAAAGTCAGTCAACAGCTAATTCCAGGCTCTTCTTCCTAGTGCTTCTATTAACCATTGTTTGGAGTGCTTGTCCAGGTGGTAGTAGGACCTTAAACTTGTAGACCTATGTTAGATAAGACAGAGTTGAGCCAAAAGATGAGTCTTCTAGTGACATTAATTTATTTAACAAGCTGAGTCAGAAAAGTGAAAGTTCATTTTGATCCTATAACCTTTTCTAGGACCCATGTATATAGAATTTAAAGTGTGCCAGACTTTGTAGTAGATCCTGTGGGAAAAGGGAAGATAAATGATGCAGTCCTGCCTGTGTGTGGCTAACAATCCTTGATGAGAAAAGCTGAAAACGTGCCCAAGTAATCTTTACAGGACTCTATAGGCTGTGCACTCAAGCAGTGCCAAAACCCAATGCTGGATGAGTTCATCAGAAGAAGAGATGCTTTCACACTGGGCTACCTGGAAAGTCTTCATAGAATGGTAGGATTTAAGCCTTGATTCCAACAATTCCAACAGATAGAAAGGGATTCTGGGTGGATCTGACCACTGGGTCATAGAGCATTTGGATCACCCACCCCCTATCCTAGTATGGTGAGTATATCAGCTTGAGGCCTCTTGACCACACAGATCCTTAACCCCCCAGTACATGAACACAGTGGGTGAGATGGCTGAGATGGAATCTGCAGGGCTCCTCCTGCTTTCTCCATCAGGAAAAAAAATCCATTATGTCAGTGAACAGGGTGGGGATGACAACAAATTCTGGTTAGAAAATGACAATTAGTTTCTGTTCATACATATGTGCTATGGACTGTTTTCACATCAAACTTCTGAAATCTGCCTTCAGCTGTTGTGGTTTATGACATTGATGAGTAAGAGCTGCTTTTAAAAGGGAAAAAAAAATAATTCACAGCAGGGAAGTTAAAGCAAAATGTATTTTTGGACTGAACACATTTCTTGAACAAGTTTAAATTGAGACCTTCTTTTTAATCTTTAAAAATAGATAACTTTTTTGAAGACAGTGATAGTTGTGTGTTAAAAAAATAACCTTCTGGTAATGTTGTGAAGGGCAAGAATTTTTTCCTCAAACCCTTTTCCCTCCAAGACTTGTTTCCTTATTTCTTTTTAAAAATATATATATTTTTATTGATTTCAGAGAGAAAGGGAGAGGGAGAGATAAAAGAGAGAATCATCGATTGGCTGCTTCCTACACACCCCCCACTGGGGATGCAGCCTGCAACCTCCTCATGTGCCCTGACCTGGAGTGGACCATGACCTCCTGGTTGATAGGTTGACGCTCAACCACTGAGTCATGCCGGCTGGGCTAAGACTTGTTCCTTCATCACTCTTTCTAGAAGGGGTGTGGCTCAGTCAGTGGTGAGAGTTCAGTAGATTCTTGTTCTGGGCTCCTTTGTGTAGGATGGTGAATGTAAATTTCTTTACTAATTTTTTTAAGTTTCCAATTTGAGTTGTGTTTCATTGGAGCCGCTTCTAGACAAATTGGCTTCACTTATAAGTATTTATTGAAGGCTACCATTTACTAAGCACTAACTGTATCAGATAGTGTGCTAAATATTATCTGTCCTAACCCTTTTGGTACTGATAGTACTAGGTACTGTCAGTATCAATTTATAGATAAGACAGTGGGATCAGAGTGGGGCGTGGGGGTTCAAGCTAGAAAAATGTTGGTTCTGGTCACTGCTATGCTATGTTACTAGCTCTGGGCACAGGCAATGCCCAGCCACTAAATCATACTCCTTCCGATTCTTCTCCCCTCTCCCATAAGGGACAAGATTTGTAGGGGAAGTACTAGTGTCAGACAGGAAAAATCCATGAATTATTTTAGGTATGTTTAGTGCATTTGTGAAGAATACTCATTCAGTGGAGTAGGGTATAGTTTTTCTCTTGATGAGATAAGATATAGATGACTGAGTTAAGATACAAATGACTGGATTTGAGCCACATAGAGTGATAGTGGTGGTACAGCCAATTGGACCTTGATGACTTCTAATCCGACTAAGTTATAGGATGTGTCTAGTTCCTTCTATTCGAGAAATGGCCACACTGCTTCTAAACTGTGCAGAGCACTTACTACATTACATGTGCTCATTTATAATGTGAGCACAGATACGTGAGAAAATTGGAACTACTGGAATAGATCATATAAATGGGATTTAGTATAGACCAGTAGGTGGAAAGTTTCCTTCTCTGCATCAAACCTAAGATCAATGCCAAAGTATCATATTTTTTCTATTTTTTTCCCATGCATCTCCCATTATCTCTCTTATTTCCTATCTTATTCCTACATTTTGTTCCCCATTTCCCCACCACTTGTTGGGTAGTGGCATGTCTAGATGTTTTCTGTAACAGAAAGCTAATAGTCCACAGTAGCTTAAACTATGTTACAAAATAGTATAATAGCAAAATGCATGTAGTTCTGATGTTAATTGTTAATATCTTCCCAGTGAGGTATGGATGGAATAAGTAGCCAGGTGTGGCTAAACTGAGGCCCCTCTTTTCTTTCAGCTTTCTTTATCATCATCCTTGATATTTGAATGTTACAGGGTTCTAAGCCCCATGGTGATTCATGCCTCCCTGCATTACACTGGCTCTTTTCCTGAATTAGAGATAATGCAAGAGTTCCAGTTGGTGTCTGTAGTGATTTCAACTTAGTGCTATAATGCAAATACTTTTGGCCTCATCTATACCAAGGACCATCAATAGGCAGTTCTATTTTTCCATTGCTCATACATGTATACACTGGGAATGCTAGGACTATCCCAGAAAGAGAAGCAGAATCTTTGAAGGCAGGTAGACTGAGCTTGAATTCCAACTTCACTGGATAGCAATTAAGTGACTTTGGCATGTGATGCCCAACGTATTCAGACATGAAAAGGGAGATAATATTTATCTCCCATGGTTGTTGGAAGAATTTAATAAAGTTTATTGTCTGTGCGCATACAGTTTAGTCAATAAAGGTTAATGTCCTCAATCCTCATGGTGTCTTTCTATTTTTTATATCAAATGTTTATATCCTAAACATTTGACTAAAGATTTCACACTTGTAATCTAAGTGACATTGTCTTTAACTGTTTTATATTCATACAGAAGCACTCAACAATTCCTATTTCTCAGATTCATCTTAGATACCATCTATGACAAGATTTAAGTTTACAATATAGTTTTGAAACAGCTTTTCTTGAGCATCATACCAGCCTGACTATCACACTTATCACCCTGTGGTGTTGGTAAAAGGCTGTATTCTCCAGCCAGGATTGTAAACACTCATTTCCCTCACAAGAAGAACAGAGCAGAAAGTAGCCAAGCTCCTTACAAACGCATGTTCTACTACCATGCTTTTTTTTTCTCTATCCCTTACTTTAACTTGACAGATTGAAGTAAAATTGTGTCCCAGTTGATTTGTTTGAGAATCTTCCTTCCCCCTCTGAAGTGATGAATGCCAAACAAGGTGTATTTTATTTATCCCAAGTAAGAGTCTATGTTTTTCAAGAAATAAATCCCAAAAGAAAAGTGAATAACTTTCCAAATGAATCAATAACCACACCAGCAACCAGCAACAAAAAATCCACAGTGCCCTAGCCGGTTTGGCTAAGTGGATAGAGCATCAGCCTGTGGACTGATGGGTCCAGGGTTCGATTCCAATCAGGGGCACAAACCCAGATTGCAGGCTCGATCCCCAGTAGGGGGTGTGCAGGAAGCAGCCGAACAATGATTCCCTCTTATCATTGATGTTTCTATCTCTCTCTTCCTCTCTGAAATCAATACAAATATATATATATTTTTAAATCCACACAGCAAATATTTGAGGACTTATAATATCTAACATCTACCAATAGTTCTGAGAAAGGAATTTTTAAAAATGTTATTTTTATTGATTGTAGAGAAAGAGGGAGGGGAGAGAGAGAGAAAGAAACATCGATGTGAGAGAGAAACATCAATCTGTTGCCTCTTGCACCCACCCCAACCAGGGATCAAATCCCCAACCTGGGCATGTGCCCTGACCAGGAATCAAACTGGCAGCCTTTTAGTGCATGAGACAACGCTCAACCAACTGAACCATGCAATCCAAGGCTTATTATTATTATTATTTTTAAAAAAGTTTTTTTGAGAAAGGAGTTTTTGTTCATATGTTTTAGTCTTTTTAGACTTAGAAGATCCATGTTACCAACATATGAATAAATAGAGATCTGCAAATACCTTGGTTCTTGTGCTAATTATTATTGTACTAGAGGCCCGGTGCACAAAAATTTGTGCACTGGGGGGGGGGGGGGGGGGAATCCCCCAGCCCGGCCTGTGCCCTCTCACAGTCTGGGACCCCTCGGGAGATAACGATCTGCTGGCTTAGGCCTGCTCCCGGGTGGCAGAGGGCAGGCCCAATCCCTAAGTGCAGCCCCTGGTCAGGCTCAGAGCAGGGCCGATTGGGGAGTTGGGGCACTGCCCCGTCATGCACAGAGCAGGGCGGATCGGGAGGTTGCGATGCCACCCTCAGTCACGCTCAGGGTAGACTGATTGAGAGATTGGGGCACCGTCCCCTGTTATACTCAAGGCAGGGTCAATGGGGAGGTTGCTGCGCCACCCCCTGTCACGCACAGAGCAGGGCCAATCAGGGGGTTGGGGCGCTGCCCCCTGTCACTCACAGAGCAGGGTCCATCAGGGGGGTTGGGGCGCTGCCCCCTGTCACACTCAGGGTAGAGCCAAAGGGGAGGTTATGGCTTTACCCTGTCACACACAGAGCAAGGCCCGTGGAGGAGGATTGGGGCGCCACCCTCTATTACCCACAGAGCAGGGCCGATCAGGGGTTGGGGCACTGCCACTGTCACACTCAGGGCAGGGCTGATGGAGAGGTTATGGTTCTACCCTGTCACACACAGAGCAGGGCCCGTGGGGGCGGGGGGTTGGGGCGCCTCACCCTGTCACACACAGAGCCGCAGGGCAATCGGGGGATTGGGGAGCTCCCCCCTATCAGGCACAGAGCAGGGCTGATCAGGGGGTTGGGGCGCTGCCCCCTGTCACGCTGATCCCGGTGCTGGGAGCCTCGCTGCTCCGCTGATCCCGGTGCCGGGAGGCATATTACCCTTTTACTATATAGGATAGAGGCCTGGTGCATGGGTGGGGGCCGGCTGGTTTGCCCTGAAGGGTGTCCTGGATCAGGGTGGGGGTCCCCACTGAGGTGCCTGGCCAGGCTGGCTGAGGGGCTGAGGGCTGTTTTCCGGCTGGCAGTTGACTAAAAGCTCCCAACCGCTCCTTGTTTTCTTTCTTTTTTTTTTTTTTTTATTCTGGGCCAGCTTTAGCTCTGAGGCCTCGCTGCTGAAAACATCAATACAATGTTGCGGTCCGGGGCTGACTGAAAGCCTGTTTTGTTTAGCTTCTTATTTGCAACATAGTAATAGTTGCTTAGAGTTGCAGTTGAGAGACCGGCAAGTGAGGCAGGGAACGTTGGAGTCTGCAGTCCCTGGAGGAAGCAAGTCTCCCTGCTCGCTTCAGTGCATCGCTGCCGGCCGCCATCTTGGCTGACAGTTAATCCTTGCATAAGGATACGCTGATTAGCCAATGGGAAGGGTAGCGGTCATACGCCAATTACCATGTTTCTCTTTTATTAGTGTAGATTTTCAAATCCTTGAAGCAGGTTTGGTCTTGGCCAAAATATCCACTGAGACCTTTGGTTGATACCAAAAGGTCACTGAAATTTGGCCCCAACTGAGACATTCACGAACATACTTGGTCCATGCCAAATGGTCTTCAAATTTGATCTCATCAAAAACATCCACACTTAGAAAACGTTCCTGGGTTCACATAGCCTATACTATTTGGTTATATTTTTGGTTTACAGGTTTAATACATAAAATACTATCATTTTTATTCGTCCAATATTTGTGCCGTGGCTGTATTACCAATAATAACCTTTCTTGCCATAGACTAGCTGGAAATGGCACATGGGATCAGGTAGGTGGTTTGTGGCTCACAACTTGCAAAAGAGCAGGGTTTAAATATCGAGGACCTTTTGGCATGGACCAAATTTCTCCTTGGACATTTTGGACATCAAATTTCAAGGACCTTTTGGGTGGACCAGATAAATCTGTCGATGTTTTGGATAGGTCTGGATGTCCACTACTCTTTCAAGCAGCTTTTGGAATATAGCATTACTCCCCTGCTATCAGAGAAATAGAATTTATAGATGAGGAACTATCTCTCACCATAGTAACAAAAAATTATGGTTAAAAATTATAACTTACTATGGGTCAGGCACCCTTCTAAATTCTTAACATGCTTCATCTCACTTTGACATGATTTATCCCACTTAATTCTGACAATAATCCCATGATGTAGATGTTGTTTTATTTGCATTTTATAGATAGGGAAACTGAGGTTCAAAAATTGCATAACATGTTCAAGATCATACAGAAAATTAATAGTGAAGTTGGTAGCATGATCTAGTTCTAGTTCCCAAATTTAAGTTTTTAATCCTTTCACTAAGTACTTAAAACTGGAAGAGAAATTAGAGACAACCTAATATCATTCCCCCATTGTGATGAAGAGCAAACTAAGACACAGAGAGCTGAAGTGATTTGTCCAAAGTCACACAGCTACCTACTGACAAACCCAGGATGAGAACTCATATCCATGATGCCCCTTAGGGCCAATATATCTCTTTCTCCTATTCTACATCCAGGGTTATTTATTCCTGTTTACTTTCTGTTTGTTGTTTAAGAACCCTTTAAATTTATTTTTTAAGAAAAAGAGAGGGAAGAAGGGAGGCCAGGAGGGAGGTGGGGGTGGAAGGAGAGACAGAGAGAGGGTGAAGGGGAAAGAGGGAGGGGGAGAGATAAAGGAGGGGCAAGGGAGGAAGGAAAAAGAATGAAAGAAAGAGTGGGGGAGGAAGGGAGGAAGGGAGGAAGAAAGGAAGGATGATAGATAACATTCAGATTCAAGTCAGTTCTACCAAACAGAACTTTGGGTTTACCTGATAGAGGACGTGAGTCTGAGGCCTTTGACACAATTTCATAACAGACAGAGGATGTGACTGAAGTTATTGAAGAGAAATACACTCTTGTTCCAAGAGATTCCCTGCTTTAGACATGATTCCTCTAAGGGACGATATTTGCACTAACCAGTTAATTCCCACAGATCACCTGCTTACTTAACAATGTGTTCATTCTGTCTTTCTTCATTTTCTCATAGTTCAGTACCTTTTTCCCCTCCTAGAAACCAGAGAACATTTAAACTATTTTTTTTCACAACATGGGAAGAACTCTAAGTATTATTTCTCACAGATGATATGGAACCAAGAGGAAAACGCTCTTGTTCACCCAGATCGCGTCTCTAGGACCCAGTTGTCTTGGCTCCTTGGCTCATGTGTTCATTCTGCTGGGCCTGGCATCTGGAATGCTGCTGTCCTTACCCCTCTCTTTTTAAAATTGACTTGCATTTTTATTTTGTCATCTTTTCTCCACACCCCCTTCCTTGCCACTTAGTTTTACTCCACCAAAACTGCCTCTGCATTTCACCAGCTCTGTAGTTTCTTTCTCTGAGAATATCCATCGCTGCCTTGCTTCATGGCAAGTGGTGAGCAGAATTGTGTTTAATTCAAGCTGTTTTCAGAAACCTATTTTCTGACTCCTTTATATGAAGATTTCTGAGACTGTGTTAATGTTAGGGCAGGAAAAGTGTTAAAATACATTTTTGTGTTTGTGCTATAGTGAGATTAGCTGAGAATGTAACCAAGGTGCTTTCACAATTAGAAGGGGAGTTGGACGTTTACAGCAGACATAGGAAGAATGGACTTGGGCAGAGCTCAAGGGAGCTGCACTTGTCACAGAGGATATTTGTGCTTTAATATGGAAGCTTGAGACCCAGCAACAATAAACTATACACCTGTTTTTAGAGCTTAATGATTTAATCAAACATGCTTTTAATTGGACTACAACTGATGTAAATTATTATTGTTGTCATTAGCCATAGTGTTACCAAACTATTGGTGAGTATAAACTTGGTGCTAGGCATTTTGTGGGAGACAGATGAAACAATGCTAATTAATTATATTTTTTTAAATCTTCACCAAGATAAAGCAAAATATTCTGGATCTTCAATTTTTAGGAGTGTTATTCGTTCAACTCTTTTTGTTTTTTCTCCGTGGAAACTTTCATGGGATGTAAAAGCAGTGGTTTTCAACCTTCTGGCCCTTTAAATACAGTTCCTCATGTTGTGACTCAACCATAAAATTATTTTCGTTGCTACTTCATAACTGTAATGTTGCTACTGTTATGAATTGTAATGTAAATGTCTGATATGCAGGATGGTCTTAGGCAACCCCTGTGAAAGGGTCGTTCAAAAGCTAAAGGGGCTGCGACCCACAGGTTGAGAACCGCTGCTCTAATGAAATGATGGGGGATTAACACTGTGGCTGGTGAATCCACACATACGAACACAGAAGCAATAGACTGCCTTCGAAACACCCCTTAATTGAACTTTTCATGATTTAGAAGAGAAAATTATGCAGATAGATGTAAACCTTTGTCCAATCCCTTCCTGCCATCATCTCCAACCCCTGCCACCTCTTTAGTGCTTTAATTCTATCTAAACACCCTCATGCTGGTCCAAAATGCATGCTCTTCCTGCTAGTATACATTAGCCCTTGAATTTTCTAAGAAACATCTGCTGCTGTTTGGGATGCTAAAGCATCTTAAAATTTCATATTAGAATGGCAAGAGCATTTTAATGAATTTTATTTGGCCATGTGAACGCTTTGCATATAATAAATGAGTTTGCCATGGGCCTCTTTGAACTTGGTGTTTGTGTGCCGGAAAAACACACATCCACATACGGCTCCTCTGATCTGTTTTGATCAACTAAGCCTCATCTCAATCCCAAGATAGTTGTGTTTTTAAGTCTCTAATTTGGGAATACTGTCATTCCATCCCAGTAACATTCTTCCAAATTGAGCCACATATGACAAGCCTTGATTTAATTCTTCCAACTCAGTGCAACATTTGTTTATTACGAGTAACTGCCTTAATTCTGCTACTGCATACATTACTTTTGGAAATCACTTTTAAATAATTAAAACCTGGTTCCAGCTCGTAGGAAGCGTACAGAGTAGAAGCAAAAGCAGATTTTGCTCAATCAAGTCCAGAAGTCAGTAGGGTATTGGGGTTAAAAAGAAATAATGGCTTTTGAGCTGGGCATGGGAGGATTTACCGGATTTGAGCAGTGGGTAAGGTGTGCAAGAATATTTAAAGTAGAGGAGAAGGTGCAAGCTGTACAGAGCATGAAGCAGATCGTAGCAGGGCAAAAAAGTGCACACAAAATATACAAAGAGTGAAAGTTATACCTGAGAAGGTGAGCTAGGCCCAGGCTGTGCCTGAAGGGCTTTTTGAACCCCCAAGAGAATCCTGACCTTTGTTCTCTTGGTAGCAAGAATGGTGGGAGGTTTGTAGGCATGAGAGCAATAGAAACACACCTCTCAGAAACCTAATGCTCACAGCTAAGTAAAACGAAAATGGAGAGACACTGCAGATGCGAGATTAATCAGCATGTTGCTGCAGTGTCCCGGTTAGCGAGGACATATTTCTGGACTAAAGCAACAGTGACGAGGGAGAAAAAAGGTGTGGTTATCACATATTTTAGAAACAGAATAAAAAAGTACTTTGGCCAGTTGTTTGTGAGATACGGGGAGAAGGAAGAGTGAATTGTGACTCAAAGCTTCTTGCCTACGGCAGCCAGGTACTTGATGATTCTGTTTGCTGGGGACAGCTAGCAAGCCTGGTAGATGAGGAATGTGGTTGGGTGCATGGGGTTTGCGGTAAGAATCTGTGGAGGAAGATAGCAACACTCTTCACTGATTTGCTTCTCTAAGGTAGGACTCAGATGACAAGGAGGAACTATTTGAAACCTCGGTGACATAAGCCAGTCTGTTTGCAGCTTCCCAGTTATGCGATTGCCGGAAGGGACTTCTTAGTTAGAGTGAAATACAGTTGTTCAGGCATAAATGAAACGATTCTGAAAGAACTCACACAGTGGAATTCAGCGATGGGGAAAACACACTCAAATAACCTTCACTAAGAAGAACGCAGGCTGCGGCTGAGAGCAATGCCGGGCCCTTCGAAGCACGGCTTGTAGAATGTGTTGGTCAACTTTGAATGCCGAACTCTTTAGAACTTACAGATTCCTTATTCATGTGTGTGGTCAGAATGAGTGGTGTAGGTGCATCCCACAAAACTGGGCGGGGGTCGGGGAGGATCAGTCTATCAAAAGTTAGACACATACGTATTGAAGTCCATAGTAGAGACACACTTAGATCTGCCCTTTATACTCTAGACCAGGGGTTTTCAAAGTGTGGCTGGGACCAGCAGCATGTGCAGTAGAGAACTTGTTAGAAATGCTAATTCCAGGGCCCCTCCCCCAATCTATTGATCAGATGCAGTTACACTGGGGAAATCTGAAACCAGAAATGCTGGGGATGGGACCCAGCAAGCTGCAATTTTTGGGTAGATCCTCCAGGCGACTTTAATACTTGCTAAAGTCTGTGGACCACTGCTGTGGACCCAAAGGTAAAAAAAAGAAAAAAAAAGATGAAAAAAGGAGAAAAGAAGAGAACGTTTTCAAAAGCGAGCATTCGCTTTCTCTTTTCTCTTTGTACCAATGAATGGCTGTTCTTCAGGGCGGCGCCAGTCATGCCCATCCCTTTCCACACCCGTTCACCAGGTGTTTGGTAGTGCTGGGGACTGAGCCAGCTGTGCACGGTCAACAGGGAAAACTCACTGTGGTGTTCCTGTGTTCTTCATTTAAAAAAAAATATTGTTCATCCTAAAGCGAATTATTGCGCTGTGTTTTCCGAGACGTAGAGGGGACTGACTGCTCGGGGTTCAAAGGCCAGTGACGGGCTAGCTGAGCATCCTGCAGGCAGCCTGGCGAGAGGGCAGTCATGCCTCCACTCGGCCTGACCCTGAATCCTAAATTCCTGGGCCACAGCGGCCTTCCCGGGACACTGGCTCTTCCCTGGGCCAAGTCTCACCAAGGAGCTCCGCGCGCCAGAAATATCTGGCCCGTGGGCTCCATCTCCTGCTGCCCCTTCGCGCTGAAGCGGGGAGAGCGTCCAGTCCTTTCATCCGTGTCGCTTCCTGATCGCGGGAGCTCGGCTGGAGGAATCATCCCTCAGACTCTGACATCTTCAAACCCCGAGGGCATTTCAGCAAAGCACCGAAATGTCAGAACTGCCGCCACCTCCCCCCCCACCCCCCCACACAGACACACACACACACACACACACTTTACCGCCAGCACAGCCTGGCTGCACGGCCTGCCACTTTGATCTTTCTCCTTGTTGCTGTTCTGTGCAAGCTGCGCAAACGCTCCTGCTTCTTGTTGCTGCCCCTCGTCCTCAGGTCCCTGTTGCACTGACCAGCGCTCATCTCCGACGTGTGACCCGGGTCTTGTTGTCCCTTTATTAAGACTTCGCTCTTGATCGGGAGCCAACGGGCCCAGGTCTGGCCCCCTCAGCCTCAGGTGCGTCCCGCTGGCTTGGGTCGCCCCTGATGTGTGAGGACATTTGGGGCTCGGCGGCGGACTTGTAGCTGCTTTGATGTCCTCCTTCTGATGCAATGGACACTGTGCGCTTTTCTGTTCAAGAGGAGCCAAATGAAGGATTGTCCCTCCTCCTTCTCACAGCTGATTTTTGCCGAAACTCCCTCTGATGGCATTAGTGTAAGGGAGCATTTCTTTCGACAATGTATAGTATCATTTCACTGGGAAAAAAAAACAAAAGCAAGTAATACAGACAGGCTGAATGCAGGCATTCATAAGGTCCTAGGCAGCTCTTTATCGCTCCCCTTTGCCTCATGTTGCATTTGCATAAATGGTTCTTTAATGCAAGGAGAATTGGCTGAGGATTAAAACCAAGTCAAATTCTGAAAGAGGTTTAATGCTTATAATCACTTATGGGCATTATGATTAAATATACTATTAGTCTATTTTTTTAGTCAAAACCACATCCTGTGAGTGGCAGGTGCAGTGTGCTCTCTGAACTCACCTGTGGATGATGCTGGACCAGATGGCGAACATCCTGAGGACCTGAGAGAGGGATGCAGGCAAACATAATTCTTCCCTGACCGTCCATCTTTCAGTGCCTTCTGCTCCCTAACATCTGGCCACTAACAGTAATTTAGGCCTCTTATCTGGACATAGGCAAATAAATTAAAAAAAAAAAGAATCATAGATTTATCTATTGTTATTCACTCACCTTTACTGGTGAGAAAAATCAATTGAGTCATTATTGTTAATGAGGTTTATGGATGATATGAGAATTTTATTCATTTTGAATACCATCAATTTACTTAACCAGGTATTTGGGAGATCTATATCTAGAAAATTTTATAGGAAATTCTATTCATTAGGGTTACTTTACACACAGTAATATTTTTTAATGAACCTCTTTTGCCTACATTGAAACCTGAGTCAGAGGAGTTCTAATTGCAGAATTGTCTTTGAATATATCAGTTTCTGATAAGTGTGTAGTATGCATGTTGATTTCATATGCATTTATTCATTTGAATCCATTTGTGCAAGTAAGGCAGGAGAGTTATTAATCGTTCTATATTACAGTTGAAGTAATGGAGGCTCAAAGTCAAGTGGATGCTAGGACTGAGTTTGGCCGAATTTGATGCTCTTTATAGCACAGCAAGTCCAATTTTGCATCTCTTGCAGTACATAATAATGTGGTTTAAAAAATGTTTCTTGCTGTAACCAGTTTGGCTCAGTGGATAGAGCGTCGGCCTGCGGACTGAAAGGTCCCAGGTTCGATTCCGGTCAAGGGCATGTGCCTTGGTTGCAGGCACATCCCCAGTGGGGGCTGTGCAGGAGGCAGCTGGTGGATGTTTCTCTCTCATCGATGTTTCTGACTCTCTATCCCTCTCCCTTCCTCTCTGTAAAAAAATCAATAAAATATATTTTTAAAAAAATGTTTCTCAGATGCACTAAAGACTGCTTATCCATCACAACAACAAAAACATATAGAGAACCCTGCATGAATTATAACAATTCAGAATGTGTTTTTTGTGGTACTTGAAGAAGCTAGTAAAAAGTTGTAGGTCAGTTGTAAACAATCAGGAGATTAACCTGTCCTTTAAATTTAACTCTGTACTTTTTCTCAATCTGATTGTTTCATTTTGTCATCAACAATAACTAACACTCTTGTACTGGGTCGGTCCTATTTTGTCCCTCAAAACAACAGATCAAATGGAATTCTGTCATATTTTAGGATATAGCCTTTGCTAGTAGTTCTGTGCAGAGAGTATTATCAGGTTCCCTGTGATGTGGGCCATGACAGCTGAACCTGAGTATGACAATCACATAAATCAAGGTGGTAAACATGTCACATGTGCAGCTCCAAGGGACGCAAGTGAGATGGAAAGCAGGAGCTACTAATCAAATGTGTGATATATATTTTGATTATTTATTATTGATTAGCAGAATATCTTACAGAATCAGAGGATTTTAGAAAATCCATAAAAGGTATAAGTGGTTAAATAATCCATTTTCTAAGCGATGCATGAAGTCCTTTATTTCTCTATAGCTGTTATCATTGAGTTTACCTCTGTAGCTAGCTAAGTCGCTGGCATTGGATATTCTTTAGACTACTGGTTCTCAAATGGGAATATTTCTGCCTCCCTGGGGACATTTGTCAAGGTCTAGAAGTAGTTTTATTATCACAACTAGGGGGTGCTGTTGGGATCTAGTAAGTAGAAGTCAGAGATGCCGCTAAACACCCTGCAATGCACAGGAGGGCCTCACAACTAAGAATTATCTCATCACATCAAAAACAATGTTTTCATTTATTTCAGAGAGAGGAAGGGAAAGGTAGAGAGAAATAGAAACATCAATGATAAGAGACATAATCATTGATCAGCTGCCTCCCGCACACACCCTACTGGGGATCGAGCCCGAAACCCTGGCATGTGCCCTGACTGGGAATCAGACCTTGACCTCCTGGTTCATGGGTCAATGCTCAACCACTAAGCCACACCAGTTTGTTTAACTCATCACACTTTTACTGTATACTAATGTTGTTGTTTTTTAATTAAACATTTTTGCAAGAAAAAGAAAAAGAGAATGGTCTCATTCAAAATGTCAGTAGTGCCAGTTTGAGAAACCCCGATTTAGGCAAAACATTAAGTAGCTACAATTACTCATAAAATTGAACTCCCTGCAGAACCATTTTTTTTGAGGAAATATAACAATAAAACAGTGGTAGTATGCTACATGAGCTATTTTAGATAATTAAATTAGTTCTCCATTCTACTTTATGCTTGTATGCATATGCGACATTATTAATAAACCAGCAGATTAAAATTTTTTTCTGACCAGAGACACTTTTTATTTATTTATTTTTAATCATCATCCAATGATGTGTTTATTGACCTTAGAGAGAGAGGAAAGGGAGTGGGAGAGAAAGAGACAGAAAGAGGAACATCCATGTGAGAGAGAAACATAGATTGGTTGCTTCCCATTCTCACCCCAACTGGAAATCTATTCCCGGTTATGTGCCCTGACCTGGAATGGAATGGCAGCCTTTTTGGTGTATGGGAAGATGCTCAATGAACTGAGCCACCTGGATGAGCCAGATACACTTTTAAAAGGCACAAGAATTTATGTACCTTTTTGGTTAATATTTGCTGCATCTTAAATATAGCACTAAGATTTTTCTCTTAAAATTGGAGTGAGGTGAGCATTACTTTCATGTTAACTCTTTAAGTATCAGTCACCCAGTCATGACTCCACCCCCCAGTTCCCCTGTCTCTTGGGGTCTCTGATTCTCTGTCCTCTAAGTTTTCATAGCATTGTCTCCCCACACATTTTATCGTGTATTCCTTATACTATTAATAAATCTATGCATGCACATATTTGTGCTCCTAGCTCACCATCAGTTTGTTGTTACTTTTAGTTTTTTGTTTGCTTGTCTCCCCCCGCCCCCCGCCCCCCCGAAGGACTGGCTGATTTGGTCATGTCGCACCGTTTCCAAACTTGAGTTAGTCTTCAGGTATGCTGAGCTCTCCCTCTGTGTACGCATATTCTGGCCCCAGGAGGCCAGGACTGGTATTTGTGCCTTTTCAACCCTCTGTGTAATCTGCCCACCTTCTTGCCTGGCTAACTTATCAGGCCTTTACCATTTATAATATTTCTCCTTCAGCAGTTTTCCCTGCTACCTTGCTGATTGCTTTTCTGCACCAAGAAACTCCAGCCCAATTTGCCTCTGTGTGTGTGTGTGCGTGCATGTGTGTGTGTGAGTATGTGTGTGTGAGTGTGAGTGTGTGTATGTATGTGTGTGAGTGTGTGTGTGAGTGTGTGTGTGAGTGTGTGTATGTATGTGTGTGTGAGTATGTGTGTGTGAGTATGAGTGTGTGTATGTATGTGTGTGTGAGTGTGTGAGTGTGTGTGTGTGTGTGTGTGTGTGTGTGTGTGTGAAGAGCTCTGCCTTCCTTCAGTGGGTCCTCTTGTACCCCGCATGGCCTTTTTCTACCTCTAAGTGGTCTTTTTCGTGGGTGGAGTGGCAGTAAGCGCTCCAGGGCCTCTGCTCCGCGTGGCTGCCAGTCCAGCCCCAGGTGGCTGGTACCGCACACGCTAATGGTCTGTAATCCCCGCAGCTTCATCGCTGCTTGGAACTGCTCAGAGATGCTTAGGAGCTGCAGCCGTTTGCTCTCCACCCTCCGGGAGAGCAGAGCTGCCTTTCTCATTTGTCTCAGCGGCAAGAGCGATCCACCTCCCCGCCTCCCTCTGGGCCACCTTCCCTGTTGCCAGCCTCTGAGATTGATACTTGCCTTCTCCGTGCCGGGGTGTGCTCTGGCCTCGGTGGGCAGGTTCCCCGAGAGAGCACCATCACTCTTGCTGCCCATGGCGGGGAAGGAAGCTGATGGGCTTCCGGTGAGTCATTCTTCTGCCTTTTCCAGCATCTGCCTCTACCTGTGAGTGAGGGAGCAGCCACCCAAAGGGAGGCCTCAGGATGTTTCCACCTCCACCAGAGGCTCTCATTCCTGCCAGCAGGACCAGACAGGCCTTACCAAAGCTAGGATGACCCACAGCAACCAGACTCCTCAGTAAATTGTGTTTCTTTCCTTTCTCTTCTCATTTAACTCAGATTTCTGTCTGGAGCTCTGGGATGTCCATCACACAGGGATCTGACCACCCACTCAGATCCGTGTTAATACAACCACTGATCGGCTCCTAGACTCTCGCAAGGGCTAGTGCGAGAGGAGATGCAGTGACTGAGCCTGGACATGAGTGGCTCAAAGCTCTTCTGGACTAAAGGAAGAAGAGAAGGGCTAGTGGGCATCTCTAAGTACAGAGCATGTATAAGTATTACTTATAGTACCATCGAGAAAGCCTGTTCCCACCGTTGCTTTTTAACTCAAAGAAATCATCTGGTTCTGTGCATCCTGACACAGACATTAGAGATGAACACAGTAGTGGAGAGATTCTTCTAGACCAGTGGTTCTCAACCTTCCTAATGCTGCAACCCTTTAATACAGCTCCTCATGTTGTGGTGACCCCCAACCATAAAATTATTTCCGTTGCTACTCCATAACTGTAATTTTGCTACTGTTATGAATCGTAATGTAAATATCTGATGTGCAGGATGTATTTTCAGTGTTACAAATTGAACATAATTAAAGCATAGTGATTAATCACAAAAACAATATGTAATTACATATGTGTTTTCCGATGGTCTTAGGCGATCCCTGTGAAAGGGTCGTTTGACCCCAAAGGGGTCGCGACCCACAGGTGAGAACCACTGTTCTAGACCCTAGTGAACCAAAGGGCCATCTTGTGGCGGGACTTCTCACAGTGCTTCCTATAGTTGCTACTCAGCGAGCTGCCCATGGCTCCCAGCATCAGTCTTGCCTGAGAGCTTGTGCCAGATGCAGTCTGGGGACCCACCTTCGATCCACCAAGCCATGATCCGCATTGTAACAAGATTCCCAGGTGCCTCGTGTGCACAGTGAAGTGTGAGATGCTCTACTCTTTCTGGTACTGCATTGAATCCTCTGAACTATCTTCTCTAGAAAGTATGAAGTTCCCATTTTACAGAAGAGGAAACTGATGCTCTTAAGTGGTGAAGAGATTTGCCTGCTGCCAACTGGACATTGGCTCTTGTCTGTACAAAGACCATCTTCTTGGACTACTGTAGGGTGTCCCCAAAATGTATACACACACTTTGAATAATGATAAAGGCAGTGTTTATTAAAATACAGTTCATTTTCAAAATTGAGCTGTCTGCTGTGAAAGTATGTAGACATGTTTGGGGACACGCTGTATATATGTATTCATGATGAAGTCAGCATTACTTATTTTTCTTGTGAACACAGTTTTAAATATTGGGAAGGAAATGGTCTGGTCTCTGAGATGTCAAAGTGCCAAATAGAAAAGCCAGTTTTATGGACGAGAGGCCCTTAACGACTCGACGGAGCGGAAGCAAGCTGAGATAGCACATGCCTGGCTCAGGTTCGTTCGTAGCCACTTGCCAGAAAGTGCACATACCGGGGCTCTCGGCACACTGGCAGTGCAGAGATAGCCACCTTGAGATAAATTATGTGTTAAGGACATAATTGCCTGGCCTTTCCTCCGAACAGCAGCTGGAAATAGGCTGCAACAGATGGAGCCAGAAAGAGTGCAAAGGTTGGGGGGCAGCCTCAGAGGAGAGGCTGTTGTCCTGAGAGAGACTGTTTAAGTAAGAGTCCTTGCAGGAGTGAGGATATGGACACGCATTGGGCACCTGGGGTGAATAGGGCTTTTACCACTTGCCCTAACTACAGTTCATGGTTATAAAAAGGAAGACAATTAATCAATGAGATTTATTTTTCCATTGTATTTTTGTTGATATATCACGGAAGATTGGATTACAAGTTTTATTTCTGCTTATTTCAGTGGTCTCAGGGACAATTTTAACTACTGAGTGGCAAAATTACAAGTCCTCCTGAAGTCACTCATCTGAGGAAGTCACCTATTTGCATTTTTGTCTGTTCAGCTTTAAATGAGCATTTAGATGCCAAATTCTAAGCTAGACAGCCCCTCGCTCGTTTTCACAAATATTAGTGTTAAGAGCCAATAGCAAGATGAGGGCTTTAGGGTAAAATGGTGACACCATAGACTTACTGATTACATGGCACTAAACTGTCATCACTCTTAACTCTTACTTATTTTCAAAAAAACAGATCCCAGGGGCTGGAGTTTCTTCGTGATTTGGCTGCTCATGTCCCCACTTCCCTGCCTCATACACATACAGTTTCCATGGCTCCATTAGCTCTTGACATGCACAGAGTTGTGGGGGAGGCCATATCTGTGATGACCAGAAATGACCTTGAGCAGTGTAGATTTCTGCCACTCTGGTGGGTCTCTTGGCTTTAATCACGATAATTCTAGAGCACTCTTTCTGTAGGTGGTGTTGCAACAGATGTTATTTGGGGCTACTAAGGGTGTTGTAGAAAAGATAGTTTCCGTTCTAATGGCCCACCTGGAGCCAGGAAGGAGACGTTTATTAAGTTTTCCCATTAATATAATCTGCTTAGCTCACCGACTCTCTTCTCTTTGGAAGAATCTGCAAGATTTAATCATATGGCTCAAAACAGTATGCACCGATTGCTCCAAACAAGAGTTTTAAAATTATGTGAAAATGGAACCTTTTAAAAGTCACATTTGGGCACTGATATAAACAAAAATCTCTTTCAAAACCCGCCCTCTATTTCGATTGAGTTATAAATTAAAATGCGTATTCTTCACACCTACATAGAACGAGGCCACAATAATAAAGTGGTGCTGTGTATTTACTTAGCACTTCAGATTTCCAAGTGGCACCACTATTTCATTATCATATTGCACACTCCACCTCTAAGCCTAGCAGAGAGTCTGCTGCTGAAATGCCATAAAATGTATTAATGTAGTAAATGGGTAAATTACTCATGGTCTTGACTGAACAGCAGTGAGCCCACGGGACCCATAACTCCCACCCTTCAGAAACTAGGAAGACTTGGAAAGATCAATTGCAAAGGTGTGAGCAGTGGCTAAACACTTATTCTTCTTTATAGCAAAAGGCTAATGGATTTTCTTTATAATTATTGAGCTCAGATTGCTCCTACAAAGTGTGGGAGCCAGATGAGAGAGGAAAATTAGATAAAAAATTAATAGGGATTTTCTTCCAGGTTTGGCTAAGGAAGTGCAACAGGGGAAAAACACACACAAATAAACACAGATATCTGTACAGTTTCTCTAATCACAGGACAAAATGTAAGTGGTCTCTGATGAGAATGATTAAATAATATAGATGGAGAGTATGTATCAATAAGGAAACCTAAGGTCAAAGTGAAAAAATGTATCCGGAATTTAGTGACACATTAGTGGTAGTTCAGTTTGGGGCATGGATTTAATTCCATCATCCCCCATGTTTTCATGCCTCTGGCTCAAATATATATCAGGATGAAAAATGGCCTTATTTCAGCGGAGGCATATGGGCCATTGTTGACCTTGCCCCCAGTTCACAGTTCCCACATCATTTACTCCAGGGATAAGACACTGTATTCCGGTTCAAAGGCAAGACACATAGAATCTAGGTTGGGGTTGGAGTTTGGGTGTTGGTATTTTAAGAGAAAAAGGCCTAATTGAAGTTTTAACATCAATTAATTCAATCTATGAAATAACAGATCTCTAAGGGACCTGACAGGATAGGATCCATCAACAGAGAATAACTTTTTTCATCTCTGCATCCACAGAATCTAACAGAGTTCTCAATAAAAATTTTCATATTAAATAACTAGTTATTCCATTAGTAAACGATGGAACAAATGAATAAAAGATGAAAAAGTGTAAAGAATGGAGCATAGATGTTTTTCTAGGAAAGAAAGGACCACATGGAGATTAGATGGGGCATAAACACAGTTGGATTTCAGAGGAGAATGAGACATCCAAAGAGACGTGGAATAAAAAGCACCCAATTTTGCTCTTTCATGTGGCTGTTGCTATCCCTGCTCAAAGCAAAATTCTCAGTAGATCCAAAATTGAAACACACATCCTTTCCACCTCCTTGCCTTTCATCAGGGCTAGTTATGAAGAATGGAATCTTCAAGAGAATTTCTTCAGACTAATAACCCCTCTCAGTATAAAAACCTCTCCTGAGAGGGCATTCATGCTCACCTGCTTCAGAGCGACAACCTCTAAGGAAAGTTCTTAGAAGCTTGGTGAGATTCTGCTGGGTGTTCTTTCTTTTCATTATTTTTTCTTTTTGTTTTTAATAAGTGAGCCTGATATTTATAGCGCTTCTACGTCCATTGCTTTCAGTCCTGAGAAAAGGGCTGTTTGCTTGCCCATTGAGTGTGAATTATAGGGCTGACATTTAATGGTGCGGTTTCTTTTGCTCGGTGCCCTCAACAATTGAGAGATGGGTTGGAAGAGACTGATATTGCATAGTAAATGTCTCCCACAATGGAAACTCGCCATTGTGATTTGGTTTTATTTTTTAAATGTAAGGTTTGAAAAAATAGTGTGTGGTATATTGACATTATTCTAAATTGCACTGTTAGGAGAACATTAAGTTTTTCATTTCACACTTTCTGAGTCTTAAGCACCATTGCTATGTGGGGAAATCAGTCATTTTCTGGTGATTCATGTACAGATTTGTACCAATGAGACTTGGCTGCAATTATGCCTACACCTTTCTTTCAAGGAAGTTCATTGAGGGCACAATAAAGGGAAAGCTAAAGGAGGATCATCCTCCGTAAGTGTTCTATGTAAATTCACAAGCCATAAAGGTACAAGTAATTTCATAGCACAGTGGAAATCTACTTGGAATATACTGTTGTCATAAACCATGGGTACGGATACAGCCATCTGGGAATCACTTGATAGGGACTTAATGGCAAATCTGTGGGCACCTTTATCTTTCTTGAGTTTGCCTTGCAGCTGTGGACATGAGAAAAGAGTCAATAATATCTTCCTATGATTCATTTCTGCATTTCTGGTGAAAATTACAGAGAATTTGAAATCACTGATTTTTATCACTGACTCTCGAGGAGCTGGGAAGTCATGAGAGATGTTCATTTGTCTGAGACCGTTTATTTTAAGAAACAGGAATCCTTGTGTGCTAGTGAATCAGGAATGAGAATAACAGGGGGCCCACAAAAACGAGATGAGTGGCTGAGGTATTAGGAGTGAGAAATGTTTGTATCGATTCGTGCGTGAAAAAGAGTACCCAGTCTGTGTTTTATTCTTCCAAGCTTCTCAAGGTGTCCTCCTGCCTGTCTATGAAATGTTGTTATGGATAAGCTCTTCATTATTATATTTTAACCTTCATTTTAGTCACCATTCAAAAAAATACACCCAAGGCACAATTATTTCTTTTAACAATCCTCTTGCTTTTCTCTCCTATTCAAAGAGCTTACAGTTGGATTTTTAAACACCAGCATTTTCATCTTCTTCAACCTGACATAATCACTTTGGAAAATTGGAATCCATAGGGGCATTTTCTAGCTGCATTTGATTTTATTACTGCCCTCCTTTAACCTTAAAGGTACAAAAGGAAGTACACCAAGCACCTAAGGGAATCTGGCAAGTAATAGCAAACAAAAGTTCAAGATGGGTCAGGTCCCACAAAGGAAAATTAAATGTATTATTCTCACACAACAAGATTAGCAAATCATCCCTAGGCCTCAGCCACTGTTTCCTTCTTTTTATTCTAATGAGTTTAGTGTGCAATAATGCTGGTGCAGGCTTCATCAGAATTCTGTCAGTGAAGGAGAATTTTCAAACTCCGTTTGCAAATGAAATGTGCACCATAAACCATAGTCATCCATCAGAGGGAAGTAGCTTATGCTTGATAAGAGGCTGTTTGGCCAGAGTCAATCAAATGAGCATTATTAGAGCTTGGTATTACATTGTCCATTCGGTGATAGAGAAGGAATGTAATACAGTTATGGGATGTGATTTTTTTTATGCCTCTGTCCCTTTTGGAAGACTAAACTCTATTCTAACATGAACATCTCAGAGTGACATTCATAATCTTTATTATAAAATGAGTCCTTCTGCTATTTCTCATCTGTCAAGAGCAGTTAGAGCTGTGTAGAGTTTTCATGATAGAGCTAACACTACAAAGAAATCATGTTCCAGCTAAAATTACAACCCATAATTGTAGGTTTTAAGGGAAGGTAAATTGAGCACTTGTGTTACCTAAATGAAGACAGACAAAACACATAGCTTTTACTATACCATGGCCATCATTAAAGATTATATGTGCCTTTGGGCAGAGTCCAAACTCAATAGATATTTGTTGAACGATAAAGAAAACCAAATACTGTTAACATTAAGAAATTATGTGAATTAAGAGGTCAAATAGTTGTATTAGAAGTTAGCTCTTGGAGTATTAAAATAATGTATGAACATAATTTTATTAAAATGTCTGCTAATCATTGCTGCTTTTCTATTTGATATTATCTTAATGTTTGGGGATACACAAAATTACCTTTGTAGTTTTTTAGAACTTTTCTCTGCTTAATTTAGCGATGTTTGATAAGTATTCTTAGCATGTATATTAAGTAATGATAGCCACCTCCAATATATCAATATAAAATGAAAACATCTTTTATGTTGCCAATATATAGAGATGGTATTATAATTATATTATTTTGAAAAAATAAAAATTTTTGTCTCTAAACTATATTCTTTTCTATTTTGAAATTGTGTTTAAGAATATGATTTTTTGTCAATATTTTTTAAAAAGCATTACAATTATAGCAAGGATTTTGAGCTGATATGTCCTTTAGATGCTATCTAATTTAGTGGTTTTCTAACTTATTTTAATGGATGCCATTTTCCAACCAATTATTATATGGCATTAGTAGTTCTCGTTTAGATACAGTGAGGGGGCCTTGTCATTTTCCTTTACTCTCCCCCACCCTTTGATGGGCATTGCTGAGACTTTGAAACAGACTTATCTAGCCCCTGCTTTAATTTGCACAGATTAAGATACTAAAGGCCAAAAACATTCATAGGTTTGAATAGACTGCAGAACTTTCTAATTGTAAAGCAAATATAAAGACTCCGAAGTTGTTACTTCTGCACAAATACTTTCCCACTGTGCAGGGCTCCTCAGCAGCACTGCTCTACACGCCAGCAGAGGCCAGCATTCCCAGGAAGGAAGCGTGGTGAATCGCGAAGTTTACACCCCATGTAAAGAGAACAGCGGTTAGGAAGTTTCAGGTGACGCTTTGTAAGAGGAAAATAGAGCCCAGGATCCCTTGACTTATTTTTTTAAGCAGATGTAAAATTAGAACTTTAGTGTAATAACTATAATTTAATATCTTAATTTTATAATAGCAATAATAATAATAATTAAAAGCTACTATCCTGGTGAACAAAACTCATTTACAAGTCAAATTCAGCTAGTCACTAGTCACTATAAACACTGGTATGTTCAATGTTGTGATGCTGTGTTGTCAGGAACACTAAAAATTAAAACAGCCTTGTGATTAGATTCATGAGGTATACCCAACTATTACCCTTCTGAACACTCCTTCACAAGCCCTCATTAACTTATTCAATAAATATCCATTTAGGATCGACTACACCCTATGAAAAGCTCATACTCCCAGACTTTCCAGGACTTCTATTCTAATGGAGGGAGCCAAATACACATGAGATATTTGCAAGAAGGTGGAAAGAGCTAATCTTGAGATGTACCTAGTTATTGGGGAGCCACTAAAGAATAGCACTTGCATTGCGCGGTTCAGAAAGGACTTTCCTAGGAGAATTGTGAAAAACATAGGAGTTTGCCCAGCTGGTGTAGATCAGGAGTGGAGCATTGACCCATGAACTAGGAGATCATGGTTCGATTCCCAGTCAGGGCACATGCCCAGGTTGTGAGCTCCATCCCCAGTTGGAGATGTGCAGGAGGTGGTGAATCAATGATTCCCTCTCATCATTGATGTTTCTATCTCTCTCTCCCTCTCCCTTCCTCTCTGAAATCAATAAAAACATATTTAAACAATAAAAAAAATAAAAAGGAGTTTTCCAGAGAGGCAAGAAAGAGGTCATTCTAGGCAAAAAGAACAGCACTCATACAAGAAAGGGATGGAGAAAATCATATCTTGTTTGAAGAACTGCAAATAATTTGGTGTGATTAGAGGATGTGGAGAATGGAGAGAAAAGGCACATTAGGCTGGAAATGTAGACAACAGCTAGTCCATGAAAGATTGTCAGATCGGTGCTGAGGAGTTTGGACTTTATTGTATAATTACTGGGGCAGTATTTAATGATAGTAACTAGGGTAGGGCATCACCTTTTTATTCTAAAATGATTCAGAGGACATATAGGAATGGGGAGAAATGTAGACAGGAGAAAGGGGCCAGGATTGAATACACCAGGTTAGAGTTAATGAGGGCTGTAGGTTGGAAGAATGAAGAGGATGGGTTTGTGGCAGTGGAGTTCACAGGATCTGGCTGCTGACTGGCCAAGAGAGAGGAAAAGGAAAAAATGAGGAAACAAACACTCAAGTTTCCAACTGGAGGGGCATAAGGAGCCTGAAGATTCTGGCCTCAGCCCAGATCTGCTTCTGGAGAGTGGCTGCCTGCTCCAGGCCTGGGAAAGCCCCAGCCTGCTGTGTATCTAGTCAGTGGCCTGAGGAATTCACCACTAAATGAAGTGTTTTTCTAATTTTCTTTAGCACATTTTCCAATTATAAACCAAAATATAATGTTGAAAATCCAAACATCCTAAGTTAAAAAAAAATACTAATCTTATTAGAAATAGCTCAGTCATTGGAAGATGTTTATGCAAAGAAGCTTAAAATTAGCTGATGTTTTATTTTAGCATAACACATTTCAGTGTTAAAAACAAATAATAGCAAAGCCAATAAATGCCTGCCAGACGTGACCAACAGGCTTTCTCCGCTGGTTTAATGAGCACTGAGCTAAAAGGCTGAGGCAGAAGCAAACAGAAGTCTTATTTTTTTTTTTTCTTCACAAATACAAACTTAACCTTGTTTGGCATTTATATTTGCATCTGAATATGGAATAATTGACTTTATTTAGAACAGGAGGGAAAGTTGAAAGATAGTAAACCACACTTTTGTGTTTTATTGTTTTGAAATCTAATCTTTTCCTTCTCCAAAGTGTTTTCTTAGTATTCATCTCAAAAACTCATAGAGCCTAGCTGGTGTGGCTCAGTGATTGAGCATCGACCTATGATCCAGGAGGTCATGGTTCTATTCCTGATCAGGGCACATGCCTGGGTTGTGGGCTTGTTCCCCAGTAGGGGATGTGCAGAAGATAGCTGATTGATCAATGATTCTCTCTCATCATTGATGTTTCTATCTATCTTTCCCCTTCTCTTCCTATCTGAAATCAGTAAAAAAAATATTTAAAATATATATATTTGAAAAAATCATCGAAATCCTTTAGGTGGACAGCTAGACTCAGTGGCAGAGTGACCTGAGAGACAGCAATTGACAACCTATATTGTCAAATTAGAATAAGTGTAGACCTTAATTATGGTTAAGAGCAAAGACAGTTATTTGGTCAGTAATCCAGAAATTATGAACACAGTGGATCACAGTATAATTCTAAAATAATGGGCCTCAGTGAGCTCAGTGGGTATTTTATAAGTAGGCTACTGATTTCTTTTAATTTACAAAAACAAAGCTTTTTTCTTTTGTTGTTGTTGTAAACAATGAATGAGTTTAGAGAAGGTGGGACATACAAGGCAGGGGCTAATGCAAGATCCAGACGACAATTGTAATGATGACATTATTGCAGAAAAAAAGAAAGAGCAAAAGAGAGTCCCAGCTGGAGTGGCTCAGTTGGTTGAGCCTTGTCCTGTGCACTGAGAGGTTGTCAGTTCAATTCTGGGCACATACAGAAGGCAGATGATCAGTGTTTCTCTCTCACCCTTCCTATCTCTAATCGTGTTCTCAGGTGAGGAGAGAGAGAGAGAGAGAGAGAGAGAGAGAGAGAGAGAGAGAAACAGAAAAGCAAGGAGATAACTTTTTTGTTCAATCCCTAAATAACAGCTTCTTTCAAGGAAATTTTTGGTTATTGTACTCAACATGAGATTAATAACAACTAATAATAATAACAGTTGCCAGCGAATGCAGTGGTTACCGCAGTCTCTGATTTAACCTGTAGGTTTTGGGATGGCAGGGGTATTACTGATGATGTGATTTCCCAGGAAGGTTATCCATAAAAAATCCTACAGCTGCACTTATTTCCCTCCCTCTTCACAGCATCGTTCTGCAGACACAAGTACTGAGGAAAACACTGCAACCACGTTCAAGAGACTGCATAATTCTTTAAAAATATATCCACTTTATATATTCACGCATATTGTGGGCTCTTCAAATGCAAATGTTAAATATTGCTTATCTGTTACTCCTCTACTTGTGTCGCTGTGTGTATTCTGTCCTTAAGGTAACACTATGTTCAGATGCTCAGTTTCTCTAGCGCAAGAATGGATTTTGAATATGTGAGTGGGGAATATTTCAATGAAATGAAAGGACTGAAGAGACTCGGACAGAGTGAAGCTTTGCTTGGCAATGAAAGTTCAAAGAAGCCCTTGAAGTGGTTATGAGAACCCTGGTTTTCTAGTCGCTGGCCTCCAGTTTGGGAAGCTAGCATTGCAGGTGTGTTGGGGAGGGTGGCAGCTAAGAGAAGGTAACTCTTGAGATTTCTACAATAGAAGCAGGTAAAGGCCGTAGCCTGTAACCTCCTCAGCACTTTCTGCAACTTTAAAATCTCTCTTAGCCCTGACCGGTTTGGCTCAGTGGATAGAGCGTTGGCCTGCAGACTGAAGGGTCCCAGGTTCGATTCCGGTCAAGGGCATGTACCTTGGTTGCGGGCACATCCCCAGTAGGGAGTGTGCAGAAGGCAGCTGATCGATGTTTCTCTCTCATTAATGTTTCTAACTCTCTATCCCTCTCCCTTCCTCTCTGTAAAAAATCAATAAAATATATTAAAAAAATAAAAAATAAGATAAAATCTCTTTTACCCCTACACAACAGGCTCATGTTCATTTTAACTTGGATTAAAAAGAAAATCATAAATGTTGTGGATGTTTAAAACAGTTTATACTGCTTATTTACAACCTGCATGGTCCCCCAAGTCTACAATCTAGTGAACCTGTAACACTACGGGAGGCTTTACCAGCTTTCTTCTGTTTCTAACTTCAGTAACTCCATCAGCTACCTCCTCAGATCACATCAGATCCTTTGTTGTCTTGGGCCTTATATAATTGATTGGCCCTTCTCCATAATACATCTGAAATGTTGTTTTTCTTTTCTTTTCAGGTAATTTTAAAGAACACTTTCTGTAGGAATTCATAATCCGGCTATGACACTTTCATTCCATCTGTATGGCTGATTTGTATTCATGTGTCATTGATAATGTCATCTGGCATCCTCCTTGCCTCTATCTTTTGGTATTGATGCTACTGTGGCAATTTGCTTATGAGTATCATGGAATCATTCTCCTGTTTACATATTGCTGCCGTTCAGATGGAAAAGGGTGCCAGCGCCAGACCTGCTGAGTTCCTTATCTCCTTAGCAGTTCATTTTGCAGAGAGTTGAACAGAACCTTCTCTCAAATTTTAAATTGTGGGGTTATATTAGATTCAGCATAATGCCCAGAGAGACATTTAAATTCAATTGATTGATTTTTGTGTTACAGTCTCAGGAGCACTATTTGCCAGTTTCCATTCTCAGTTCTGTCTGAGCAGTTCTGAGAGAGTTACACTGTTCACAGTAATAACCTCAGAACAATTTTGAAGCAATTCTCCATATTCTTAAAAGGACCTCAAACACTTCAGTCCTCCTGTGCAAACAAAATATCTCTTACAGATGGAAGAGACACAAGGGACACCTTAATGTGCTGAGGGATTTCAAAGAAGCAAAACAATTCCTTCATAATAAAGATCACACCACCACCCCATTCCTCTATCTTGGTCCATTATACCCTCATTCTTCTAACCCTATGATACTGTTTTCAAACAACACCATCAGCAGATAAGCAGTGCTAAAAATAGTGAGGGAATCAAAGCAGTCTAAAGATGGCTTTTGCCTTCAAAAAATCTTCAGCATTGTTGAGAAGTCTGAGCATAAAATTTAAAAAAATTATATAACTACAAGGCAGCATGTGTTAAGTGCAGAGGGTTTGGGACAGGAAATAGTTGTTCTACAAGAAGCACAGGACTGCAGTGTGTGCTAAGTGGTTGGAGCAGACTTTGCAGACGAAGGGCTACTGATCTGGACCCCGAAGGATGGGCTAGCTCAATCTCGCGAGTCTGGGGGATATGCCAGTTCAATCTTGGAAGTAGAGTAACACTTTCTTTGTGGATGAAGAGCATACTTTCATAGAGAGTAGAATGTTCATGATAGGAAATTGTGTTAGATGAGCTTATGGAGAGGTTTTAATGGCTGGCTAAGAATTTTGAATTTTATCCAAGGGAAATGGAATCCACTGAAGATTTCTAAAGGCTTTGAAGAGAGAGATTTTCTAAGATTTATCTGCCCACAACTGATTGAAGTGGGTAGATGGGTGGGTGGTGGTGGTGGAGGGAGGAAGAAGGGAAAACTATATTTCATTAGAGGTCCGTACATCTCATCTACATTTCCTTAGAGATCAGCATATTTCATTAGAGCTTTACAAATGAGGCCCTGTGTGTTCAGATCAGAATGGTGGCAATGCATTGGAGTGGACATAATCCTTACACATAGTCTCTATGTAGAAGATAAGCTACCCAGGTCATTCTAAATGGTGTGAGCAACTCTTTGTGCATTTGCCTTCCCACCTCGTATCCATTCCTTTCACTCTAGTTTCCCCCAGTGATTTGCCAAATGTGATCAAATAAATGTGAGGATAGTTTCATAGAAAGTAAAATGGAGAAAATAATGTTGCTTTCCTTAGAATGATGGTTCTAATCTCAGAGCCCTTTGAAAAGTAGACAAAAGCTATGGAACCTCTCTTAGGAAAACAATATGCACTTATAGACAAGACTGTGCGTACAGTTTCAGAATGCACATGCATGGATGCTCATTTAAGAGCCCTTACAGTAACGTTTCCTTAGCGAGTTAGTATAGGTGAGATCTGAATTATAGTTACAAAGCCCAGGTAGAAGTGATAACTGTGCAGCATTTGCTCCTGGCTCAAAGGGAAGGGAAAGAGCAATGAAATGATGACATTTGGGCTGACAAACCGTTAAAGGAAGAACAGTTGGGAGTGAGCTTTATTTTTCAATTAGAGCCTTATTTGGGACTGTACTCTGATAAATCTAACATATTTGAATGAATAACTAGGAGGAACTTAGCTAAAAGGTTAATATTCAGCTAGGGAAAGAAACAAGTGTGTGAGGCGGAACAATTTCAGTAACAAGCTTGTCTCAAACGAAGACTTAAATAGAATAGAGCTGCCTCCAGTCCATGTAATTTTCCTAAGTGAGCTTTCAGGTGTTGGCCAGCAGCCATATTATTTCATCATTTTTATGGAAGCTAGATAGGAAGTGACCAAGATTTTATTAAACTTGCTTATGTGGATGACAGAGAACATGGAAAGTTAGTCAACGAATAATTGCTCTTTTCATTAATAATTTAGCTGCATGGTCCCTTTTATTCATATGATTTCAACTTACTCAGCAAATGCTTATTGAGTATCTACTATGTGCAGGGCATTGACCTATAGACGAGGTGGCCATCTATCTAATTTTCCAGGGAACGTCCAGCCATGTGCCTAATGACCCTGCATAATTATTCACAATGCCACTTTTATTCCCAGAAGTGTCCTGGTTTGAACTATAGATTAGACTATTTGGGGAAATGTCACCTCAGAGAAAATCTGCTAGGTCCGGCCTTCCTGAGCTCTCTGGACTATAGCACAATTGCCTTTAGTATTTTGAATATAATGTAAACCTCATATAGGCAAGTACCTTGTCTATTTTGTTCTCCGGCATCTCCCCTGGCCCAAGTTACTGTTGGAACATAGTAGGTATTCTACAAGTATGTGTTATAAGTTAGTGAATCATCTAACACCATTTCACCATTTGAGAAAATTGTGCCACTATAGTTACCTAGAGAATTACGAATAGTCAATACCCATTTAGGCAGAGAAGGTTTCATTTGAAAGAGGATTAACAACAAAAAAAATAAAAAATCATTTTAAGAATTCAAAGAAATTATTTGATTATCTAATTTTATTTTAGAAATATGATCTGAATATACTTACTTTGCTTTTAAAATCCAATCTTAAGTAAATACAATATAAAGATATTCACATTGTTTTCTCAGTTACTAAAGCTTTGAGAGGCAGCAACTATTGTTGAAATAACCATGTAGACATTAGAATTCCACTGTGGAATGTTGTGAGGAAGGGATCAGGCAACTGTGAGTGACAGAAGTAGTGAGCAGCCTCTTAGAACAGCGCCAGATCTAGAGAATGTCTCTTCTCCCTTCTTCTTTCCATCTCAGGAGTTTTCTGTATATAGATATCACATTTTGAAGAGGTGACCCAGGGTATATGAGCTGCAGTCTTATTTTATACCGGAGTCCATCAAGCTTGGTTATCTTATTTCCCAGCCTCCAGAAGATTAGAAGCAGAAAGTTAGAAAGAAAGCTGTTACGGGCAAGCAGATTTATGGTAATGGGAGAGATTGAAAAACCACACAAAGGAGGCTAGGGATTCAAAGAGCATCATTTCCGAGGCCATTTAGAGAAGAGATAAAGAGCCTTGCACGCCCAGCAGCCCAGAAAGCATCACTGTGTTACAGCACCTCCCTGTAGTTGTCAGTAATGATGGCCCAGGGCCATCAAGAAAAGGGTCGAGTAGGTTTGTCGTGCTCTGTTCAATAAGAAGACATGGTTTGTAATCCATTTCAGTGAGACTGGCATTTTACTTGGGCTCTTTTGGTTGTAAGTAATAGAGCCCCTGAACACATTCTACGAGCAAGGTGTGTGTGCACCTGTGCATGCACCTAGGGGTTAGAAACTGCAAGTAAAAGTGGTCAGAAACTGAGTCAGCCCATGGACTCACTCCTGTGCCTACCTCTTTTGTAGGTCCCTGGTTTCTTTTTAAATATATCTCTGTTTCTGATTCTGATCTTTCATCATCTTGGTCTGTGATCACCCCTCTGGACTCCTCTCAAAGCCTCCTTTCAGTTTGAATTTCTGTTTCTCCCTTATTCTCTTTTCTACTTTTTCTTATAAAATTTCAAGACATTTGAATTTGTCCTGCTCATCTTTGCCCACTGGCAATGTCCTGGTTTGCCAGCTCTGAATCCATTGCCTACTCCTGCCCTAGTTTGTGGACACAGGGAGGAAGTGGATTGGTTATCGGGTCTGATTCTCATGACCCACGAAGCTGAAGCTACAGATGAGCTGGTTCACCAGGACTGGACTGAAGGGGCGGCAGATGCCTAAACAAATCCAAACATAGATAAATGTTCAAAAGTCCTGAGATGTAGCACAATGAGGTTTAGTTATCTGAGAAATTTTATTTAAGTAGAAATATATTCCACTAATATAATATAAATAAAACCCCACTTACATGTACCTCAGGCAAATTCAGAGCTCTTATAAAATATCAATAAATTAATATGATCAAGCAATTTTTATTCCATTGTCAATCTTCTCTTCCCCACCCCCCCCTAATACTTGAAAGTAACTTCTACATTATTCTCAGCCTATATCGCTCACTCATAAGCATGTCTCTCTCCAGTATTCTCTTTCATATTGCAGGGTGGATGTATCGATCCATGGCCTTCACCATTTCCTCCTCTGCTCCTCATTCCCCACCCAGATTCAGCCCGAGGCAAATGCTTTCAGGTTTGAAGAGGAAGGTCTCTGTCTCAAGAATGGGCAAATGTGGGTAGGCTTCCAGGGTTGCCGTACAAGTTTTTGCAAGAAGAATCTAAAGAGTTGTCAGAACAGCGATTCATGTCACAGCACACGCAGGTAATTATACTAGTACTAGTGGTACGGCACACTGAGGCACAGCTCCCTGTCACCGGTTCACAGGGCATTGCTATGGCACAACTCGTGCTCAGAAAGTTCTGGTTCAGAGTCCCAGCAAAACTGGAACAAGAAAATAAAAAGTTAACTTTTTAAAAAGTTTTTGATATATTTCATTATTTGAAATTACATCTCCAAAAGTCACTCTGTGGAGAGATCAGAATTTTGCCTTATATGTGGAAGTGGGGGTAGGAATGGAGGATACTAAGATTGGTCAGTTCTTAGGGACTGGAAAACAGCTGACCTTCTTTGAGTCTACTTACACTGTGCCACTCACTGTCTCAACACCTCCAACATATTTGCTCATTTTAATCTTCATAACCTGTCCTATGGAATCAGAGCTTATAACCCCATTTTACAGTTGATGAACCATTGGCAAGAGGTTATGTAAGCTGCCCAGGATCTCAGAGCTACTAAGTAGAGAAGTTGGCATTCCAACACAGCCATACGTCACTGTTCCACTAAGTGTCCTCATTTTTGCATGAGTCTTGCTGTCTATAAATTAAAGACCACAGGCCGGGTCTGATTTTTTTTAGAGTCCCTAAGTCCTTGTCAAGCGGAATCATTTTATACAAGCATAAACCATTACTCATTGAGACAAAGATGTGTGCTTCAGGTCATGTAGCTGGTTGGTGACAGAGTTGGATTTGCTTTGGAACTGGCGAGAAAAAAAAGAGAGAACTCAAAGCAGGTGTGGAATAAAGACCCAGTGGCCCTGAAGTCTTTGAATGATCAGGGAAGAAGAATAGATGATGTGAATAAAGGCAAGTAGCAAAGAGAGCTGAGCTGAAATGTGAGAGAAGGGATTCCCTGAAACATATTGATGGAGATTCCTGTACCTGAAATACAATACCAAAAATAAATGCAATTAAATCAGAATTATCTCTCAATCTGCATTAGTAGTCTAAATTTTAAGAAATGAATCAAAATGAACATAAAAATCATGGCAAGACTTAACTTTATAAAGGAATTTTAACTTCATAGATTTAATTCATAATATAGAGTTTAATGGCCAATTCTACGAGAAGAAAATAAGATTAATAAATTAGGGTGAAGCACACTTGCAAACAATTGCACTAATGCAAAATGAGTCATTTGAGTAGTCCAGTGGAATTTTTAGCCCATGTAGGAATTGCATGCTATGATACTCTATTACCAGCAGCCTTGCCATTACAATGGAAGTGCACGCAATAAACTATGGAAATGCGTTTTCTCTTCATGGGTATTGGAAATATTATGGTCAGAGTTAGTGTCAAGGTCCTTAAAAAAGGACAGAGAATGAAATTAAAGCATCACCTTCAAAGCTAAATGTTTGTTAATGCTTCCGTTGAAAGGCATGCTGAAGAATCAATAACATGATCATAAAGGATCAAAGTCATTACCAATAAATGCAAGTGATAACATTACAAATAAAAGACTTTCAGACAAGGTGAGGGTCAAGCTTCCTATTTTATGTTACTACAGTAGGTTGATGAACTCTGTAGTGACCATAGTCAATAAAAGTGGAATTAACAATGTCATTATTCCTGTTAGTGATCACAAAATAAAAATAATACATAGTGGAATTATGGAGAAAAAGTTGGCTCATTGCCAGAAAAGTCTCTCATATTATCAAATTAATCTTAGGCACCTCATTCTGGATCATACTATACATATACATTTTGCTTTACTTGGCAAAATTTTCCTCAGATGATTTTGTGAGCGCTAAGAATACATATGTCTTCTTATTGACTGGATTTTATTATTTGCTTTCAGGGACTCCAATATATCAAAGTATCTGGAAAATGATTTTTTTCATAAAGATTATGAAATTTACTGATGCTGTTTTATAGCTTTTGCTCCGAAAACTGTAAATGTGAAAAAGACATAGCAAGGAAAAAATTCCATGGATTCCTTCCTTAGTGTAGTTTTTTAAGCTTTAAATTTGATAATCTAAGAAGTCCCTCTGTGGAGAGATCAGAATTTTGCCTTATATATGGGAGGGGAGGTAGGAATGGAGGGTACTAGGGTTTTATCAATTCTTAGGGACTGGAAAACAGCTGACCTTCTGGAGTGACCTTCCTTATTTTCCTGTCGGAAACAGCTAGAAAGGAAGCTGACATCTAAGCATCCTTGGACCCCCAAATAAAGGAGGACTTCAAATATTTGAGCATGGATGATTAGTTCTTTTCCTATGCGTGATTCAGTGACAAGGGAAGTAAAGATTTCTAGTGACCTGCTCTGTAGCCGCTAATTCTCTCTCAAGATGTAAGTCACTTCATTTCTGTAAGCACCAATGCTGCTCTAATTGACCTTCCCATGCCCTTGCAAGGCTGGGAATACATTCAGGATGAATTTGAAGTGACTGTTTGAAAAAAAGGACAAATCAGTTTATCACAACAGTCACAAAGTAAGATGTTAGAGGAAAATATTCTTGAGTGTGAAGTTCAGTCAGTAGGTAGCAATATTTAAAAAAATGTTTATTGATTTCAGAGAGGAAGGGAAAGCTCACAAGAGAGATAGAAACATCAATGAAGAATCATTGATTGGCTGCCTCCCTCACATCCCACACTGGGGATCGAGCCCGCAACCTGGGCATGTGCCCTGACCAGGAATCAAACCATGATCACCTGGTTCATAGGTCCATGCTCAACCACTGAGCCACCAAGGCTGGGCTAGCAGCATTTTAAATTCAGTTGCCTTACATTCTCAAAAGAGTAGGTGGTTAAATGCATGAAATAAATATAGGTGGAGTGTATTTCTGCGACATTTAAGATTTTGTATAGTTTAAAAACTACTGCCCATTTTATTCAATTGCATTGGTCTGCAGAAATGCATGCTTAATTAATAAAGATAGGCCATAATCATTTATCTTGTAATGAAAACTGTGTGGATAGCACTAATGAAGATCTGATTTTGCCTTTCCCATTGTGCCCATCGCGTGATGCAGGGGGCCCTGCCTGATGGCTGAGGGACAGGGAGATGCCGTGCACTACCTCATTTATCATTGTCATTAAACATCCACCTATCAATTATGTCACACCAAGCTTTATTAATGATGCACTTATCAACTATTCATTGTATGGCACTAACATTTAAAAAATGTGTTCTACGGAGCCTAATGGATCTGCGCTTTAACTGTCTGGTTATTTAGTGAATTAATTCCAGGGGACAATTTGAAATACTGAAATCTGAGCTGACTCAATATGTCATGTTCTAGAAGAGTGTAGCTGATCTCTTATTTGGGGGTAGTTACACATTTTGTTGATAAAGGAAAGTGGCAGGTATACTGTGACATGGGGAGGGAGCTTGTACCCGTGCATGCACACAGACCAATGCACAGATTCATCGCACATACACACATGCACGCATAGCGCTGGGCCCAAAATTGGGCCACCATTTGTTATTTATTTCAACATGTTGGTATGGGTTTTATATCTAGTCTTGTCATTAAAATTGCCTGAGAAGATTCAGATTAGTAGCTTCAGTCGGGATCTCTGTAAGTTGTACTGAGGTTCTAGAAACTTGTCCTCCTGGGTCTTTTCTGTCTCAGAGTTAAAGGGAATTGCCACTCTGTTCCTTGTTCTCTGTTGAGAACAGATTTCCAGGTTATATTTATTTAAATATATTGTAGGTGTTCATTTTTTGAAATCATATTTATCTAAGGATAAACCTTCAAATACTCCTGGAGGATTTATCCTTAGGACTCAGGTGTCAGATTTAAGTGGGTGATCAGTTATATTCCAGTGGTAATGGAAACTAATGACAAATGAATTTCATAATAATATGTATTATTAGTAGTAGTATTTCAAGTTACATATATACATAATACTGCATCTTCATTCATGTCAATCAATATTTATAATATATACTAGGTGTATATTCATGGATACTGCAAATTTTCTGTTGCCTTCATCTGAAATTGGTGAGAGCATTGTTGTCCAGAATAGTAATGGTGAACAGTAGCCTCTTTCCCCAACACACATTGGAGATGTAGTAAAGATTATTCAGAATGCCACATATTTTTATGATAACTTTGCTTAGTGTACCAACTTAACCACATATTAGCTGAAATGTTAACATAAAATAGTTTTAAATATGTCTAGTGATATTCAGGTTTAAAAAATATCTCATCTTTTACTAGGCTCCAATATATGACATAATTTTCAACTTTTCTGCTATTTGGAGAGATAACAATTTAAGCAACATAGAGGATATTAAAAAGTTGCTTATGGTGGTATTTTAAAGAAGAAAATATATATGTACACCCCCTACACACACACACACACACACACACACACATACACACACAACCTATAGATAGATTTCATAGAATCTTAGACCTTAACTTGACTCAAGAATGAGCTGGCTTCACCCTTATTTCACAGGTGACCAGCTTTAAGTTGCAAAGCTGGGGACAGAATCCTGTTTTCTAATACTAATTCTGAGGTGTTTTTGATGTTCAACATTGTTTCCCAAGAATATTACTCCCAGAGAGAATTTATCTAGCATTTTTATTTTTCAGACTTTTTTTTAAAAGACATGATTTTTTTTTCTGATTTGTGTTGAAGTGAATAGAATCCCTATTATACTGCACTTCATGGAGATGCAACACACGGAGGGCTTTTTGTATTCACTTTTCATTTCTGCTTCTCTTTGTCACAAAAGGCTCTTCACTATTGTAGTTGAAATCATTTGTAATTATGAATTGCGCTTTTAAAAAAATCATCAATGAAAATCTTTGATTTAAAATGAGGTGCCAAAAGAAAAGGAGAAAGGAATGACTGGAAGTTAATGCAATGGAATAGTTATACAGAAATCACAAAAGAGAAGCATCTCACCTAGAGTGTGTCTCATCAGGCAGCAGGAAAATGAACATATCACATTTAGTCCTATTTTGAAATTTTTTATCCAGTGTTACTTGATACAACAGAACACAGCAAATATCTTTATGCCACATGTTAAATATTTGTGATATATTCAATATATTCACTGAACAAAACTTAGACATGGTGGGCACAGGGAGCCACTCATAGAGTAAAAGAAGATACAAATGTTTAAATACTCAAACTTCTTTTATTATTTTTGTTATTTTAAATTCTGAGCTATTACACAATAATTTTATGTTGTGTTTGTAAATGTGCCAATATCTATTAATTAGTAGCACCCTCAGAGTTTATATCACCAAATAATCAAATAAGAAGCTCTGAATTAAAAATATGCCTAAGCTAAAGAAAGTGAAAAGAAAGTGAACAAATATTTCTAAATATGGGTTTTGATAAGTTCACTCCTTTATTCAAAATATTTGGTTAATTAGGGATCACATGACTTGTTTCACCAACTCAAAGATAAATATAATCACACTCACTTAATATTATCTTATTGAGTATATATATGTATATATATGTGTGTGTGTGTGTGTGTGTGCATGTATATTCTATATATATATATATATATATATATATATATATTACACACACACGCAGAATATTATTTATTCATTCTCCAGGAAACTGTTATTAGACATCCTAACTATCCTTTTAAAGATCTTGTCCATCTCTATAATTTCAACTGTTTAAAAGAAAGGAGGGAAGGAGGAGGAGGAAGGGAGGGAGTGAGTGAAGAAAACAGAAGGTACTCAGGTCAAAGTGGTCTGTCTTGATATAAAAGTTAACTTTGGAAAGATCCAGAGTCTGATCAGTTCAGTCTGCTACAGCCTTTGGATGATGCCACTCAGTGCCACTGATGGAGACAAGTTGCTACATTATCACACAGATATCTACTCTTGATGTCTTTAGTGGTCCAGATCTTGGCTGAGCCATGGTGCTCTCCACAGAAAACTGCAAGGATTTATTCTGCTTAAAACCCCACAGCTGAGACCACCCTACCCAATCATACCTTGGCAGTGGCTGCTTCTGTGGCACCTGCATTGTCATCTGTGTCCTGATAACACTTTCTCCCATGAGCCTACAGCTTTTATATTGAGCAAGGGTCATCAACTAGTATATGATTTTGGGAAAACTCATGAGCCTTCCCTGAAAACATATCTTAGGTACGGTGCCTTGTGCACCATTCTATTATTAAATCTTAGACTGTAGAGCTTGGGTTTCCTTCTTCCCAGAATCCTTAGGATTCCTATCGAAACAGAACCTCCTTATACCTTGTGACCAACTTGAATTACTAAAGAAACAGTAAATGTCTATGAGATCTCTTATATACTTTTCTCCCCCTATTTCATCTCCTATGCTCTTGTTGGCTCAAATTTACATAATTTAAGGATGCACCACTAGTGATTCATTTAAGCAAATATGCTTCAATAAAATGTCTTGACTGTACTACCTGATATCAAAGGTGCTGACATAAAAAATTTAATTATCTCTTACTCAGTGTTTAATCTTTGCCATAATAGGCATCTTGTTATATACTTTTAATTTTTTTAAAATTCCCCATTAAAGAACTTAGAATATCTTAGAGTTAGATTACCCTAGTATGCTATTTTAAAAACTCTCACTTTTGAATGAGATGAGGGAGTGTAAACACTAAAAACATTTAATTGTCTTTTTTTACTATTGCTTTTTGGATGGAATAATTATATTGCTTGAGCCTTAAAAAATGAAAAGGGCAGTTAAGATCTAACAACTTCTGCTATGCTGAACCATGCGATTTGCACATCAGTGAATGAGTTTTTAACTCCCAACCTCGAAGCATCCCATAAATTAGTCATAATCTTGACTTACCCTGTGGTTACAGAATGCTCATAGAATCAAAATCTCATATCAGCCTCTACCCAGGGAATTCTCTAATCACTCACATCAACTTACCCTTTCTACTAGGTCACTCTTATCAATACACAGCCTCCTGGCATTTTCCCAAGCTAATAGTCAAAACCATCCTCTTTTGATCCCGCTTCCCCCTCTAGATATTGCCCTATTTCACTGCTTCCCTGTCCTTCAAAACTTCTTGAAGATGTTTTGTTTTGTTTTGTTTGTTTTATTTCTAACGCCTCTTATTATTTTAGTCAATCCTACCCTAGTCGTGTTTTGCCTCCTCATTCTTAGCATCAAAACTGCTGGTGCTAAAATTCCCAGTGACTTACCCAATGCTCAGTTCTCAATTGTCCTCTTAGCTCATTTGACCCAGCTAATCTCTCCCTCTTTCTTTGTACCCTCTCTTCACTTGGCTTCCAGGATACCAGACTCTTCCGGCTGGCCTCCTTTCCAATGAGTTGCTTAGTAGTTCATTGCTGTTATCTCTTCATCTTTCTGATCGCTCAAGGTTCAGTCTTGGATTTCTTCTCTAGCCATGTTTATTCTTTTGGTGAGCTCCTCAGTGTCATGGCTTAAAGATGCTTAAGACATCCCTATTTTTATCTCCAGCTCAAACCACTTCTCTGAACTCCAGATTCATGTTTTGTTTAGGGACATAAACATTATTGTTTGCATACACTGAATGCTTACTATGTATTAGGGACTATGCTAATATCTCTTTTAGATGGTAATACTGTCTCCATTTGACCAGTGAGGGGAATGTGGCTTATAAGAAAATTGTTCATGGTCTCACACTGACTGCTCAGTACTGGTTCTAGGATTTTATCTTGGTAATTTGAACTCAGAGCCCTTGGTCACAAGCACCAGTTGGAGATATGAGTTCATCCTGCAGAAGGATGAACTGAATCAATATTCTTCAATGCATACCCTGTGCCAGGCACTATATTAAGTCCTGAGGACATAATCAGAGCAGTGGAAGTAGAGATTCTTTCTGTGTTACACCTTCTATCTAGACCAGGTAAAGAATATTATACAATATGAAGCAAAGACTGATTTTTTTTATTGATTTTTTACAGAGAAGAAGGGAGAGATAGAGAGTTAGAAACATCAATGAGAGAGAAACATCGACCAGCTGCCTCCTGCACATCTCCTACTGGGGATGTGCCCGCAACCCAGGCACATGCCCTTGACTGGAATCGAACCTGGGATCCTTCAGTCCGCAGGCCAAAGCTCTATCCACTGAGCCAAACCAGTTTCGGCGAGACTGATGTTTTTATGTAGATATAAATAAGGATCATCTAATGCTGCATTTGGTTGTGTTTGCCTTACCGCTATTTAGTGTTTAGTCTTCATAGCTTCCCTTCAGTATGGCCAGTCAGGTTTCTATAGTGGGTCCTCTTCTGTACTTATAACTTCAACTTCTATGAAATTACTGAAATTTTATTTGCAATTTGCCCTTTTTGATGTGTGTGTGTGCCTGCTTAACTATGCTATATTATCAGCTTATTGAATGTAAAGGCTTTCTCTTTATTTAATTGCCTACTCCCCTAAGATTCTTAGTTTTCTTCCCTTCAAAAAGAATGTCTAAATATATGCTCACTGAATTCCATCTAGGTAGGGAGACAATTTTTTATATACACTCTTTTTGAATGGGAAGATGAAAGTACCAGTGGCTAATGTAATTTATCAAAAGCCATGGAGCTGGGCATGAAATCAGAACACCCAAACATCTGAGCTTAGGATCTAAAGTGTGTGCTTTAGTCCCCTGCGGCCTTAAGAAAGATACTCAGATGTCAGCAGTAGGTGGATTTTAATAGAAGAGGTGTAACTAAGCTCTCTGTGTGAAGAGCTGGGTTTTATAGAATTAAGCAAGTGTATTCATTAGTATCTACAGATTAGTGAGCTGCCCATAAGACCTGCACCAAACATGGACAGTGACACAAAGTGGTGATTTTTAATTTGCAACTATCTACTTGACACATTCAACAGGTGAACATGTAGATTTCCCTGCATCAGTGGTTCTAAAACTCTGTAGCACAAAGCATCACTCTCAACTTGAGTTTCAAAGAGTAGGCAGTGTGAAACCAGAGGGAGACTCGGCAGGCAGTTGCCACTGTCTGTTTGTTTTGCTGTTTTATTTCTCCCCGTGGAAATTTCATTTCTGATACTTCAGTTTGCTGTGCAAAATGGCTCTCTCCCGGAGCAACAGAAATCCTGCCTGTGCCATAACTGATGTTCTTTGGAGGCAGCTATGATTGGAGGCGTGTTTTTACTGGCATCTTTCCTTTCTTAATTATTTCAGGAGAATATAAAGAGATCTTTAGAATTTTACAAGTGGTCATTTTTGGTCTGAGTATTACGTTAACAGCGAGGAATTGTTGATTGGGACTAAGGTGCCTGACTTTGCCATTTTGCCTGGGAATTCCTGAACTAAAACTAAGGAAATGTAAGGCATTCCAGAACAAGCTGGTCATCCCACTACATCCCTCCACTAAACTAGAATAACTTTAACCCACTAATTAGGATGGACCCACACCTGTCCAGTAAGTACTGGGAATTGCTAAATATGGCTTTTTTTTTTTTTTTTTTTTAAGAATTAGTCTGCCTTTGAGACAATATATTTTCCAGAAGTCAGTGGTGGGGCGGAGGTTCCTAAAGATTAGGGGAACTGGTAAAGGTAACTCCCAGCCAAGGACCCACATCTCTGCTGACTTTATCTTCCTGTTTCCCTTGGTCAATAAATGTCCCTTTCATGTAGCCAAGCCAAAGGGACTTTTTCACAGAAAGTGCCTCATGCTCCGTAAGGTTCTGTTTTCTTGAGTCTCACAGTCATTAGAGGCACAATAGCCATCTCCTGTCACTGACATGCCTGGAGTTTTGTGGTGATGCCCTCAGGGCCAAGGCATTACAATTGGTGTGGGAAGAGGTTTAGGCCCCTTATCCTGACAAAGGAGTTTCTGTTGAAGGCCTTTTCCCTGAAGTGGTTCCATTCAGGCGTAGGCCACTAGCTTAGTCCTTTTAAATTGCCAACCCCATTGTTCAAGGTATTTCTTGAAAAGAGGAATCCTGTGTAGGTCCTTTAACTCCACTTGTTCAGATAATGCTGAAAACATCTCCCCTAGAGTCTATCACCACAAGACCCACACAATCACAACAGTAACCCCCTGTCACCAACTTAAATTGATAATGGCTCTTCCTGTCTCCTTGTACTGGCACAAACAGTATTTCTTTCAATTCTTCTGTGGACACAAAGAGATAGTTTCAATTATACTCATTTTATAAACAATAACATGTGCTTGTCGCTTCAAGCCCAGTGAGCTCGTTGTTGATAAAAATTAGTTCAATGCTGGTTGATAATTACATTATCAGAAATAATTATTGAATTGTCTTTTCTTACTATTTGATATTCAGGTGCTTGAACACAATAAAAAGCTAGATGCATGGTTGGTTGCAAGTCTGTCTCTTGCCTCCAAGTCTTTTCTAGAGAAACACTGCTATCTACACCTTTTGTCTAGTCTAGTTTCATGCTTCTAAAACAGCAGTTCTCAACCTGTGGGTCGCAACCCCTTTGGGTGTTGAATGACCCTTTCACAGGGGTCGCCTAAGACCATCGGCAAACACATATATAATTACATATTGTTTTTGTGATTAATCACTATGCTTTAATGATGTTCAATTTGTAACAATGAAATTGGGGGTCACAACATAAGGAACTGTATTAAAGGGTCGCAGCATTAGGAAGGTTGAGAACCACTGTTCTAGAACAAGAATATACAGCAGGATGCCGAGAAAATGCTTGGTAATATGTCTGTGATTGATCTAACATAAATATAACAGGGTTTTCTAATAAGTACATTATTTTTATGTTAAATCAACCATGAATACAATATGAAAACTCACATAAAATTGTAATGTAACTCAGGCAACTTCTGAAAATATTTAGGGGAGTGGGCTACGTCAGGGGATATTTACTGAGTGGGTGTCTCAAGGGAACAATTTAGGAGTCATTGTTTCTAGTCCAATTCTGCCTCTTGCACATGGATGTCATAGTCTGTACCTCACAAAAGATGTGTTGACCTTGATTGAGCTCCTAATATTTATCTTGTCTGTAGTAGCAATATTGGCTTTATTACTGAAATAACAGAATTCAGTGATGACATTTCTTTTGTCATAATTTAAGCTAAACTGAGACTATATTTAGTCTTGTTTCAAATTAGAACACACTGTACAATGTGCCATCTGAGCTTCCATAATAAAAACAACTTGTATCTAATATTTACTGAATCTTTATGCCAAACACTTAGCTAAGCACTTTATATGCACTAGTTATAAGTGCTATAAGTTGCCTTTATTAATATCTTCTTTTTGAGGATGAGAAAACAGATGCTTGGAGATGATTATTGCCCAACAGGAAGGAAGGGCAGAGCTGGGATTTCAAACCAGGACAACCTGAGGTTGAGCCCATGTCCTAACCTACTCTTTATGTGGTTCTTCTCTCTGAGTGATTTAAGAACAGTCCTATAAAGCAATTTCGGATGAGTTATATAGCTTTGATGATATTTTTATATACATAGGTATCCATCATAGTCAGTGAAGAAATGTAGTTATGCTCATTCATTCAACAAAGGTTTTTGAATCCCAACTATATGCTAGGCTCTATGGATGTAGCTATGAGTAAGGGAAGATGTAGCTATGAGTAAGGATGTAGCTATGAGTAAGTAGCTCACAGTCATGTGGAGGAGACAGGCATATAAATTCAACGTGAAACAATCAAATAATGACAAGATGAAACATTATGGACTATAAAAAAGGCAGACAGAGCACAGATACCACCTGGACTTAGAACTCATAAGGGGAATTGAGATGATGTAGTAACCATAAAGATTGTCCCTCCAAAAGGCTGAATATAGTGAAGGAGAGAAAGGAGCGCAGACAAGGATGAAGGTGAAATAAATCTCAAGCAAGCCTTTCAATTTCCTTGGATAAGTTTTCTGGGCTATTTGGAAACATTTAATTATTAATTATTATTAGTTTCTGAAATCAGTTTTATTGGTCAACTTTATTCCAGGCCTTCAAGCAAAACTTCAAGTAAATAGTAGCATGTGGTTCTCATTAATCTATTCATTTTTCTTAAAGGCCAATATGAAGGCTTATTGATAATTAATATGTTTAGCAATGTAAACTTTTACATTAATAAAACTGATGCAAAATTACTGTCTCAACCAAACACCGTCATGGTAAAGAGCCAATAGACTTTAACAGTAGTAGAGTTGGAGTATGATAAGCCTTCCAGTTGTCTTATTCTTGAAGATTACAATCTGTACAACTATAACAAAACTCATAGATGTTGCTACATTAAACTTTTGTTAGTTTTTTGAATGACATAATTTTAAAAGCAAAGTGTTTACTTAAATGATCTTCTTATTTTAGGACTAGGCATGCTACCAATATACATAGTCTATGATTTTTTATGCATAGTTTTAACACCTACAGTTGTGTAAACTGACAATAATAAGATACCTAATATATGCTGAATTTAGGCTTTTCTTCATCTTTATAAAAACGTTCTAGAGACATCTTCTAGAGGTGCTATTGATAGTCAACAATTTAGTTTAGACAACATAACAATTTTGCATATAAAGAAGTGTTTATTTAATATTGAGGTATACTTATTTTATAATAATGAATGGAAAATAGGAGGCTGGTAATTACAATAGTGGGGAGCAGAATGATCTCATAAACTTTGATAATTGCAGATAAAATCAGGTTCAACAAAATGGCTTTAATTAAATGCTCATCTGACTTAGGCCATTGTGTTAATCAGGCTATGCTAACTGCTATAACAAAATCTCAGTGGCCCTGACTGGTTTGGCTCAGTGGATAGAGCATTGGCCTGCAGACTGAAAGGTCCCAGGTTTGATTCCAGTCAAGGGCATGTACCTTGGTTGCGGGCACATCCCCAGTGGGAGTTGTGCAGAAGGCAGCTGATGGATGTTTCTCTCTCATCGAAGTTTCTAACTCTCTATCCCTCTCCCTTCCTCTCTGTAAAAACATCAATAAAATATATTTTAAAAAGATCTCAGTGGCTGAATTAGTGAAGTAAAGGTTATGTGACTCATGTTACAGTCACGTATGAAGCAGTGTGCATCTCTTTCTGGTCCATGTGGTGATTCAGAGACACAGGCATCTTCTTCCTATGGCCATACATAAGTAGGGCTTTCAGGACTTTCATGTCCTCAATCAGATTCCCTGCCTCCATCTGATAGACCCCAGGTGAAAGAATAGGTGGAGATCACATAGAAAAGTTGGGAGCAGGGAGACTAGAGGTGATACACATCACTTTTACTCACTTTCTTTGGATAGATTTCAGTTACTGGCCCCAGGTAATTGCCAAGGTGCCTGGTCATGTGCTCAAGGGGGAAAGGAAAAGGGGTTCAATGATTACGTGACAGTGTCACAGCTGGTCAAATGTGTGTTTGATCATGAAGAAACAGAAGATTTAGAATCACGTACAAAATTCTGGGAAGATGATCAAAATTGTCTAGAAGAGGCAGGATATGATCAGGGATTTGGTGGTCTCTGGCGCTTTAGGCATACAGCTGATACTCCTCTTCCCCACTGTCCCCTGCTCTGTTGCCTGTATGTCTATTGTGGGGTTATGTAAATATGTCCAAAAGTAGGGTATGTCCAGTAGGACTACAATAGCTTCTTCTGCAGGAATTAAGTTCTAGACAATTTAAGATGAGATATAAATTGTAAACATTTTTCCTAGAAGACCCAGAATGCAACTGAAAAAACAAACACACACACACACACACAACTTTCTTTGAACTATTCTAGATTTTTCTATCTGACTTTCAAATCTCTGGTCATATCAAGGAAGATATGGAAATGTGTCACATCATCAGTATGCCCTGGGATGGTCAGGGCAGTGTGTTGGAGGAATGTCTACTGAAAAGGGGGGTTGGGGGAGGGTGGAATTGCAGAGTGACAGACAGGAGAGAAAACATTGCCTCAGAGGGGTTTCCAGGGACTCAGCAAATGGGAGACTTCCCAAGACTTTAGTCAGGAACCCCAGTGATTTCCCACACAGGTGTTCCTTTGTGTCAGCACAGAACATAAACCTTCCCCAACTGGAGACGAAATATCCTATTTCCTCACAGAGTTACAACATAAAGCTAGGAATCCCCTGATCCTTCTATCACACTCACTGTCTCTGGAATTAGATGCTTATCTCCTGAAGAGCAGGGGCTCTAATCTTTAAATCTAATTTTGTGTCACAAACACAGTAGAAGTTAAAGAACTGCCCACTTGTAACAAATAGGCAGAATCTGCCAAAGACTCTTAAAAAGAAGACTCTCTCCCGAATGCTGACCTGCAAGTGCGGAGGCAATCCTTTGTCTTTTGTGGGGGCAGCAGGTTACATGGGCTCTACTCTAATAACTGTGTTCACCCTGAAAACAGAAGGTCAGTTCCCTCCACTGGCTTACTTCTCCTTGTGATGTGTTAAAGGGAACACACGTAGACCGTTTTCATCAGCGCGTGCCATCGCCAAGCATTATCATTCATGCTTGACCATTTTGATTAGACTAAACTGATCATCGGTGCATGATCACATTCTATCATCCCAGGTGAGACTAAGCAAAAGCAACAACAGAAACTGTCCCTCTGAGAAAGCTCGCTTCAGCAGCACTTAGCTCAGGGTTGCGCTGAGAAGCCCGCGGTCCTGCATGGGGAAGAAGAAATTAGATGGGGCTTATTGGAAGTGAACCGGTGGCAACTATATATCAGGATAATGACCATGTTCTTCTCACATTACTTCTAAGCCGTGCAATCGGAGGAGCCCTACAGAGCCTTTTTAATCATGGAAAGGACTAATGAAACACTGGCATTCTCAGTGGTGTTGGAATGCTTTGTGTGACCTTGCTGAACCTTGAATTTTCATTATTGTTTCTCTCTTACGGAAATGTTCGCAATTCTGTCTTACACGAAGGGCAGAAAACGGAAAAGAAGCCTGCGATGATGAAGTCAGTTTTCACTGCAGAAGAATGACCTCATTGCTTCCTGAGGGAGCAGGGAGGGAAGGCCAGGTCTTCTCCAGGCCCTGCGGAGGCTGTCCTATTGGACGGGGGCTATGAGACCAGGCAGGGTTACACAATGTATCCCCAAGTTGTCATTAACTAGATTGTCATCCACACAATTTCCTTAATGCAAACTGTACAGCCTAGAAGAAAATTTGTAAGAGACTTTTGAGCAAGGCGTGTTAGACTTTTACAAGATAGCTTGTATAGGGATTCTTTTACATTATGGTGAAATAAGTCAGAGGTAGAATAACATGCTTTTTACCCGCATGGATAAAACTGCCTGCTGTCCTATTCTCTTTTCTGCACAGTCCTTAGACCCTGGACCTCATTTTTCAAGGCTACACCAACTTCTTCCTCTGTTCAGGCCCACCATCTGCATTCCCCTGATTTGTCCTCTAGGGGGGATCATTCCCACCATTCCTTAATCCCATCAAAATGATTCCTCTCAGCCCCTTTCAGAGGTCTACTTGATAAAAGGAAGTAAACTTCATGAACAAATATACAATGTTATTACTGCAGTAGACTCATCCCTTTCATTTCCCCCCTAACACTTATTACAAACCTATTTTGTGCTAGTTTCTAGGAATGAGGTTTCATTTGCCTCCAAAATGCACACAACCTTTTAGAACTTAATATGTTTTATTTTTCTGATAACATATTTGTATTTTAAAGGGCCATGTAGGGCCTTAAGCCAAAGGAACAAATAGTATTTAGCAGTTCCGGCAGAGATAATAGAATGATCTTTCTGGTTGGGTTCTAGAGAAATAGAGAAGATTGAAAAGCACTTAGATCCAAAAATAGAGTTAGTTTGACTGTGTATGTGATAGCCCACAACCCAGGTTCCATGGGCTCAGGTTTTGGCTATTCAATTACAATATGGACAGCGGAGAAATCATGACTGAAAAAATATGTTTTCTGTATTTGCCTGCAGAAGGAGTCATCATGTAGCATGTTAGTGGTCCTCCGGGAATATCCCAAAAAGCCGTTGCCTTCCCTCACACACGGTATCTCTGGAGATTTGTGAAATTCAGTTGCTGTGCTGCTGACTCAGTGGCTGAGCTTTGGCAGATGAATTGAGAGGGGGAAGATTAGGAGCCTGACACTGAATTCTACTTTTGTCTTAGAATCTGATGCGATTGACCTGCTGACAAATGAATGTCATTTTCCAAAGCACAGTTTTTACTCTTTAAGGAAATGGAAGGTTCTCTGGGTAACTTGATACCAACTGTCGTGTTAATTGCCATAATTTTCTTGGCTGAAGTCAGGTTTGCAGCCCATCCTCACAGGATAGATCCTATAAAGCTTTTAGTCGGGGACAGTATTTGACAAACCCCAGGTATACATAGAATGGGGCTACAGGGGTGGAGGCACCTATGCTAGAAGCTGTTCTAAGAGAAGGAAAACAACGGACCCTTCATAACTTGGTGACTTTTCACCTCATTCCCAGGCCCCGTGTTCCAAAGTGAGGGGATGCCAGCACTCCTGTCCGCATGAGGAGAGCTTGCCAATCAAAACCCAAAGCTGTATTTCTGAAGCCTTTCTTTTAGAAGGTCCATTATTAATGCGCAAACATGGTTTTCAAAAACTCAAGTTGTTTCTAAAGTAGAGTGTCGTCTGAAATCCACAAGATGGCCCAGTTGTTTTTGGAAACTGGTTTCTGCTTTGAGGTTAGGGGCCCATCGTTTGGTGGAAAGGACACTTAGGAGTCAGAACCAGTGGGCTCAGCCCCTGTTTCCAGGTATGTGGTTGCCCAAAGTCCCCAGACATGTATCCATGACTCTCAGGAAGCTCACCTTGTAGAGGAAGACCAGGGCTATGTGAGCTTCTGTGTTTCTTCCTTAGTTAAAACTCTACGATTTTAAACATTTGGCTGATGACACTGGTCTCTAAAGTCAATCTCAAATGATAGACTTGGCAAGTCATTTGGCATCTCCCGTAGCACATCACCTTCCTCTATGTTTCACTTAAGGTCACTCGTCTTCCTCCGGGGCCCTTGTTTTATTCCTCAGCACAGTCGTTCTGGCAGAGACTCAATCTCTCTTCCAGTTACACTTGAGATGGGGTGTGTGGAGATTCCACTGAAGTTCCTGCCACATTCTTTTGATGTCCTTCTCATGTTCAGCAATGACCCTGAACTCAGCCCATAGGCCACATTTTTTGTTGGATGTTTTTGTTGTTGTTTTTTTCTAATCAATTGATATAATGCTGCTAGAAACTTTGCTATAGCTGTGAGGTCTTTTAGGATTAATTATGGTGAAACTTCAGGAGGGCTACAGCCCAGCCTTAAGCTACACGGGCAATTTGAGCAGGAGAAAATCACTCCAACTTAAATTCTAATAGGCTTATCAGAGAAAAAAATGAAGCAGTTTATAAAACATACCCTACTGGTTGAAAGGTGGAAGGCAGGTGGGAGGAGGAGGCTGGAGTTGGTGTTCCAGAGGTTAGGAGATGTGTAAGACTCACTAAGAGAGGGAATCAAAGGGAAAATATCCAGAATTCCAAATTAATCAACTCCGCATGCTTCTTCTCTGCCTTCTCCCAGTCTCATGTGCAGACTTTAAATCAGTCAGAGGCATTAGCTTATGGCTTCATGTTTGTGACAGTCATAGGGACTCATGGCAGGCTCCCTGGGCTTTCTATTCGGGCCGCTCTCCTCTGGTGATGAAAGTGAAAACATCTGCCACCCACGGGACTCACTGAAGCTGACTCCACCTGCAGCTAGAGGAGGCCGTGGCCTCCATCCTAAATAGCCATGCATGCAGAGTTGCAGAATTTTCTAGGTAGAGAAATGGAGGCCCAGAGAGGGTAAGTAAATTCTCCGGGACTACACAGCTTGATAGACACAGACCCAGGGAAAAAACTCAGATCTCCACTCCTCCAGCTGGTTCTTCTTTCTGTAGCGCATGCTTTCTTGTCTCAGAGAGTAGGGGAGAGAACTTTCTAACTTTTTTTTAGAAAACATTGACATGGCACCCCCAAACTAGTTATCTTTATTCTGTTGATTAGTTGGCTTCGCCATTTTGTCTTTAAAATTCTCCTCATTCCCTGAATTGGTGTCTGTCTCAAGGTTAGGAAACTAAGTTCTGCCTCTGATACTATTCACTAGACTTTCTTTGATTTAAGTTTGAAAAATACGGAGAAGTTCTCAGGGAGCCAGTGGTAATTTCAGCATCCTGGTGTTGACACCCTACCCCTCACGTTGACAAGTAAAGAGGCTGACGTATAACCACACATTCTGGGTGGGAACCTAGGAAACATTGTCTGTAGTTTATTTTATATCTATAGATAGATAATACTTAAGCAACTTTATGGGAATGTTTTAAGGCCTTTCTACTGGCGTCTAGGCAGAAAATACAATGTGTTCTAAAAACACTCAAATTCAGTAGGTACTGCCAGGGTAAAGCTAATATGAAAATAACTGCTTGTAAGAAAATGAACACAAAGCTCCAGTAGTGGCAGCAAATAATGTGTATGAGGTAGATAATAAATAATACATTAAGCCCTTGTATCATTCCCACTTCTGTCAAGGTAAAAAATGTGATATTTGTTGCTGGGCTCATAATTACTTTTATGCTTTAAAACAGGAAAAAAAATTGGGTTGTTGATACCAGAAGGTATGAGCTAAGTGTTTGTGTTGTTGTTGTTTTCCTGTGAGTATGGGGGTAGAGGTAGCATGAGGTTGTATTTTTCTTAAAAGGGAAGGGAGTGATTAGCACTATCCTTTTTCTAACCAACCACCCAAGAAAACAAGGGCTTTACCATTCCAGCCATTCGTGAGATTGTTTTGCCTTTCTGAGCTTTGTGCTTGTGGAGATTATAAAAGAGGGAAGAAGAAAACATGGGGTGATCAGGGTTAGGGAATGGTTCGTAGAACAAAGGATAAATATTAACTTAAGGTGATGATTCTGAATTTCCAAAAACAGCATATTTTTGTCTAGCCAGATAGATTATGTGGACATAGTATAATCCTTGAATCTTATTTCAATCAGTGTTTCTAGCCAGCAGTCCCAATAGCCTCCTTCTCTATTATTGCCTTCCATACTTTAAGGAAAATCATTTGCAATAATTTCATCAAGAATATTAAGTTTTCTCCAGCTGATGTCTGGATGTACTATTTGGGACAGAACATGGGCACCCTGTTGAAACGTCTGAACCCTAGAACAACTGAAGCAAAGATCTAGAGGCAGATGCAAGCTAGCGGTCCCCCTGAGTCAGCTTCCTTCCCCGTAGCACAGGATCCAGGAGAACCAAAATCTGTCTTCTGCAAGTTTCAAGGCTAAAAGTAATGTACTTGGAGCTGCAGCAGCTGAAGGCTGAAATCGGACTTGATATTCCACAATTGTAGCCACATTGTCTCTTTTCCCTTTGTCCTCTTCCATTCCTGACAGAAACCATTTGCAGTTTTACTTTAAATCACCTGGCTTGTTAGCATAAGGAACTTGCAATTTAGATTTGTGATTGTTTAGGCTTAGAGTGTGTGTGTGTAAGAGAGAGAGAGAGAGAGAGAGAGAGAGAGAGAGAGAGAGATCCTGTCAGTATTTAATTAAATCAATGTAAAATGCTATTTGAGCCGAAGGCAAAGACTTTTCCTTTACTCATTTAATGTCACACAGATTATGGCAAGCTTTTCATTTGTATAATTTGTCATGTACTGCCATTGCCTTTTAAGCAAGCATGCTGGCTTAGTCAAAATCATTCATTTAAATGGGAATAAAGTTTAATTACCCCCCTTTACCTTTACACGTGTGTTACAAATCATGTCGTGTCTTGAAGAGACTGCATTGAAGAAGCAAGAAGATTTCCATCCTAGTCCCAGGACTGCTTCTACTTAACTGTGTGACTTTGGATAAGTCACTTGCTGTGATAGTCACTATGGGCTAACTGCTAACAACAACAACAACTCACAATAGGGATTTTTCTCACTCAAGTACGAGTCGCATTTAGGTTGTAAGATGGGTCATGTAGTACCTGCACCATAAGCATGAGAATCGTGTAAAGCAGCACTTATGAATGCCTTGGGGAAAACAACAGGGAGCAAGCTGAAAGTGTGATATTATGAAGGTTTGTTCCTCTATTTTAGTCATCTGTGACTAAAACCAAATTTCAACATTGTTTAGCAAAAATGATAGACTTATGAGCCAATGATACCTACGGCAGTCCAAGCAACACCAAGCCCTGGGAAGAACAGCAGCGTCTTGGACTCAGGAAGGAGGACCGGGCCTTTGTGTGACTCTAGTGTTTTCATTCTCTGGCTCTCTCTGCAGTTTGGATTCCTCTTCTCTCCTCTGGACCAGCGTCTTCCCACTGTGTTGTGTAGAGACATGGTGGTTGATGACTCTCGTTTTATGTATTTTATTTGTTTGTTTTTAATCCTCACCTGAGGATATATTTCTTGATTTTTAGAGAGAGGACAAGGGAGAGAGACACACACACATCAATGTGAGAGAGAGCAATTGGTTGCCTTCCATACATCCCTAATGGGGATGGAACCTGTAACCTAGGCATGAGCCCTGACTGGGAATTGAACCTGCAACTTTTCAGAATATGAGATGACACTCCAACCAACTAAGCTATACCATCCAGGACTGTTTTATATATTTTAAATATTCATATTTTGGAAGGGAACTGACTTGATTGTGAGAGTTTCTATTTCCAGAAACATGAGGAGTTTAATGCTGATATGGGTGGGTGTGGTGTACCACAATTGTCAACTATACCCAAGGGACAGTCACCCTGTAAATATAAAGGATGGGGGGAGGAATAGAATCTTGTTTTTCCACCTAAATGACTATCTTCTTGACTGAATGTCAAAGGTGCCCAGCATCTCATAATCGTGCCCCACAATTATGAACATTATCTTTCTCTCTTATATCACATTTACCTTTCCCTTTGTCCTAGATCCTAAGATCCATATTTTCTACTAGGTTAATCCAATAACTTAACTGTTGCTTAAGGGTTTATGAGTAATTACTCATGGGTGCATTTTCATAGAAGTATCCCATAACTTTAACTGTAAGAGGAACATTCAATGTTTACTGGGCATTTATTGCATGCAAGGAAGGCATTGTGATAGAAAATGTGGGTAATACCAAGTCAGTGAAGATGTATTTTGGCTGGTGTGGGAGAAAAGTTTGTTGGCCCTGGTGTTAGATTACTAAAAAGTTCAAGCTTTGCCACCTGGCCGTATTATCCTGGGGTAACTAGCTTGACTTCTGTGCCTCATCTCCCCCTTTGAAAATGATAGAAATAACAGTAACTATGTCATAGACTTGTTTGTGAGATTTAAATGATGCATACAAACATGTACAATGCTTATCAATTGACTCATTGTAAAGGTGCAATGATTCTTACCTTTCAAACGCTAAACCATATCATTGCTTAAGAAGACAGATTTAGTCTGCCCTCTCAAACTGTTTTTCTATGATATACTTTTTTTTTACTGCCTTGTATTTAAAAAGTCACTATCAAAACCCCATTTCATCATTTTAGAGAATCTAAGCACTTTGTTCTTAGTCCCTTAGTCTTAACTTGAACTTTTCCTCTGTAGCCTGTAATTTGTTCAGACATAATTCTGGGGATGTCTCTGGACAATGAAAGCTACTAGGACATCTGTAACATCTTTACTGTGTACCAGTCTTCCTGCCATCTGCTATCTCCCTCTCTCTCTTATTCTGAGTTTTATTTCAAGTGGTTCACTCCTTCTCACACATTAATTCCAAATTATGGTTGTGAACTAATCCATTCAAGTATAATTTGACCATAAATGCAGATAACTTTTCTGTTAAATTTGATCTTTCTGTATCAACGTAACCAATAAAAAAAAAAATCAAGAAAGAAAATGAAGACTTATCATGCTAAAGTAAAACTCTAAAGATTGCTTTTCTCTTTCTTCCGCTTGGGTTCCGAACTCTGCTTTAACAATACTAAAGGAAACCATTTTTGAGTATTTTTGTTCTCAGATTTATGCTAGCAAACCATATACTTATAATAGACCCCACCAATCATAAAGGATGCTAACATAAATGGAGCATTGATTCTGTGATACACATTCTATATAGTTCTCTTTACAACACAGTCAAGTTTTGTTATTAACTTTAAGACTCAGAACAGAAATTTGCCCCGAGTCCCACAGCCAGTGAATATCAGAACTGAGATTTGGACCCAGGTTAGCCTAAATCTAAAAGACTTGCTCTTTCTGTTCTACCATACTCATTATTCAAGACTACATCAGCCTAATATTCAAGAGAAAAAAATGAAGACCACTAACCAATTTATTAAATAGAGATAAATGTGTAACTACTTTGGCTACGTATCTATTAAAATAATTCATTGGCTTAAAATGTGGATTCTTCTCATGTTCCTTGAATTTACTGAGACAAGAAATACAGCTGTGAGTGACTAACTCATGTCCCTTGATTATATGTATTCTTTGCTGAAGATCTTTTGAGGTCCACATTTTTACATTAACAAGCAAACCTACTCCCCAATAATGCACTATTGGAGATCCCAGGTTCTAGAGCTATCAACAGATTGACAGTCCCAATTGACCTCTCCATGCCATTTTTTAATAAAATAGTGATGATATTAATAATACCAATATCTTAGCTTATTGTGAGAAATGAATAAGTGGATATATTTTTGAGCAGTTAGAACAGTGCCTTATTCCTGATAAACACTCACAATGGATTAACTGTTCCAATGACTAGAAATACAACTAGGGTCTCAATGAGTGTCACTGTTGAATTTCCCCTTTGACAGCTATAAATCTAAAGTGTCTCTAGCTTTAGAAATGATAATAATTTCATTTCATTTGGATTTCTACATTGCCAACCAAATTTACCAATTCACTGCGGTATTTAGGATTTAAAAAATATCATTTTTAAAATTCTCATTTCCAGACCCTAAGACCTCCTTCTTGTATATAGCTTTTTTGAGTTGACCAAATATTTAGAAAAAATCTCTTTAAAATTACCAAGAGAGCAACTTATTCCCCTTTCAAAGATTTTATCACAATGTTTCATGTTAGAAGTTAATAAAAAATCTATTACATTTAATGAGGATATCTTCATTTACTCACTTCATATAGACTGGAGATAATTTTCATAAGTAAACTCAGGCACAACTAAAGAAAGCAAAGATATTTATTGAGGCTTAATATTTTTCTTCATTTTCATGCAAATTAATTTCTTCAAATTCTTAAACTTTCTTGGGCTTAAACAGGTGTTGGTTCAATCTATGGGAATGAAGTGTTGACACAAGAATGCCAATACTGTAGGGATGTGCACCAGGCTGTCTTCTCAAAGCTGTTTTTCAAAAACTTCCCAAGGTCCCCCTTCTTTTGGGGTCCACACATCTGCCCACCTCCTGCCTGTCACAGGCAGTGCTAGGGACGCGCTTTCCAACTTGGAGTGGCCAAGAGTGGGTCAGATGAAGTTTTTACCGGGGAAACCTTCACCGCCTGTCACTGCGCTCCTGCCCGTGTGCACCCCCAGATTCACACTGATTCTGAGGCTGAGTCAACATACACACAAAAATGGCAGAGTAAGCAGCTTTTATCTTCCACCAAGTATTTCCAGTGGTTATGTTTTTAAACCAAAGTTCCATGTTTGTTATGTAATTTTAAAAGTCTCCCAGTTCTACAATGTTTCTTAAATTGTACGCCCAACTCCCCATGAACAATTTCTTTTGTAGGAAATTTTGAGATTAATGTAGGAACTCTAAAGGTGCCCACTTAGGTTCCAAATCTGACTCTCACACTATTGCGGGACCATGTTGCCTCATTGTCCTTATCAGCAAAATGGGGATAATAATAATAGTACCTTCCCCACAAGATTTATAAAGTACCTAAAATATTATTTGAAATGTGGTACCATATGAATTATGTTATAATAATTTAATTAGATTTCTTTTATTAAATTATTACAAAAATATTACTATTCCTCAGAATTAACTGTTTCAAATTATTTTCATGATCCTTTTGATGTTTACTATAATATCTCTAATTAACATGCTTATATTGCTATTTTTTTTTTTTTAGTTTTAGGGACTTGGTTTTATGGAAGATGAGGATGTTCATTCTCACTTTTGCCCCACCATACTCACCCCCACGCCCATATAACCACACTCACGCACCCACTCACACTCATCCATAATCCTCCAATACAGTTAGATCATAATTTTGATGAGATCAACACTCATTATTTACCCTATTACAACCTTTTGTAAATCTTATTTACTTTTCCATTTTAAACTTTCATTTGCTTAATTTTTTACATAGTTGCCACTAATTCAACCCAAATTATCTGTAATTGTCTGAACCTCTTTTTAAAGCATTTAGTGACACCAGGAAGTTACGAATTATGTCATCTTTTTGAAGAAGATTCTTCCAGAGCCAGTCTGTTCTGATTGTACAGTTATCATCCTGGTCTGTTTCTGGGACTCCTAATTATTTGGATGCTGAACTTTCAGTAATGTTGTTCCAATTTCTTATGTATTTTCATGCATTTTCTATCCTTGATCTTTGTGCATTACTTTCTAGGAGAACTTTCCATCTGCACATATTTCTCTTTTTTTAAAAATATATTTTATTGATTTTTTACAGAGAGGAAGGGAGAGAGATAGAGAGTTAGAAACATCGATGAGAGAGAAACATTGATCAGCTGCCTCCTGCACATCTCCTACTGGGGATGTGCCCACAACCCAGGTACATGCCCTTGACTGGAATCGAACCTGGGACCTTTCAATCCGCAGGCTGACTCTCTATCCACTGAGCCAAACCGGTTTTGGCTGCACATATTTCTGTTTGGCGATAATCAATGGACAGAGAGTCAGAATATATAGAAATTGGCCAAATCCTGTTATCAATAATGTTTGAGGTTGGAGGGCAAGTGATTTAGCTCCCTTGGTCTTAATTTCCTCATCTGTAAGCTATAAGGAGTTGTACTAAACTAGATATTTCTGAGCGTGGCTAATTCTATAAAGGTGCCAGAAGCAGATCTCTACCAAGGGCAGAGAGAAATAACACAACTCTCACCCCTTTGCTCTCCAAACAGAGCAGGGTATTTTGGCCTTTTTTCATCTAAGTTTCTAAGATTCTTGTCATTTGATTGTTTTTTGGGGGGGAGATCATGTTTTCATCCCCATTTTTTAAACTGGATTTGATGATGTCAAAGGTTCTTTTTGTCTCTGAAATCCTGTGACTTGATGTGATACCCCTTCTACTGTTCTGACCTGTGAGACTTGTAGCATGGAGACCTCCCATGGTGACTAGCGATCCGATGCATGTATGATCACAGTAACAGTCCCTTTCATTACATGACATGCGGCTTCTTCCATGGTTCTGGAACTAGACCGTAGGTGCTAAGAAGTCTTGGCAGTCAGCTTGAATTAATAAAGAAATATGGTAATAGACAGGAGGTCTCACATTGCAGGCTTAGGAAAGATTATAATAGCTCTGACAGTGTGGAAATGGTCCTTAATTTTTTAAGAAACATGGACTACCTCAGCAGGCGGATGCTTACGGATTACTAATCACTTACAGCTCTGTTGGAAACCAGTTATCCATCATTGCAATGTGGACAATGTTGCCGGAGAGAATTTTAGGAGGTTTGAATGCAGAATACACTGAGAATGCAGCACAAAAAGAGTTATTTCTTCCAGGCGATGAATTATATTTTGGTCTCGGAGATAAATTGTATCATTAGACATTTTTATGTACTGTCTGGCTGTGTACCGGCACCAATAGCTTCTACTCACCCAATGCTCATTACAAAGTACTAGAAGCAAGTGGCAACTCTTGTCGAGTATCAGGAGACATGGGGATACTAAAAATGAGCAGAATCTCTTCATACTAAACATTTGTACCTAGAAAGAGTGTTCCAGCATGTTCTTACTAATAGCGGAGAGTAGGTAATGCCAGAGAAATTAGGAAAACAATTATACAAGTATTGTGAGTATTTCATTGGTGATATTTTATTATATTTTAATGAAAATTACAGAATAAATTAAAGTATAACAAATAACTAGAGTTTAAAGAGCAGAAAATGTTGCTTTGATGGCGGAAAGAGAATGTACTTAAACACACAAAGCAATCTTTCTCCAAACCAAAAGGGATAATTCAGTAGTAAATATGACCTATGCAATTACAGCTGGCCCTTGAACAATTCAGGGTAAGTGACACCAACCCCCTGTACAGTTGAAAATTGGTGTATAACTTTTGACTCCCCCAAAACTTCACTACTAATAGCCTACTGGTGACCGGAAGCCTTACCTATAATATAAACAGTCGATTAACACATATTTTGTGTATTTTATGTATTACATAATGTATTCTTAGAATAGTAAGATAAATTAAATATTATTTTAAAATTCTAAGAAAGATAAAATACATTTACAGTATTTATTGGAAAAAATCTGTATATGAATGGACCTGCACAGTTAAAACTTGTGGTTTTTTCAAGGGTCAACTGTAATAAAAAATAGGATTATAATTTTATTTGAAAAAAATATTTTATTTTATAATTAATATATTTTTAGGGTACAAAATGGAAGCATGCAGAAAAATAAGAATATAAAAACACTAGTACTACTTTTTCATTCTTTCCAAGCTGGTAATTCTTTTGCAATTTATTTTCCAAGGTTGTAGATATGGTTAAGATGGGTGGTTCTCAAACTTTAGTATCAGATCCATCTGGGCAGCTTGTTAAAGCACAAATGGAGGGCACCCCAAAGTTCTGACCCATTAGGCCTTTTGGGGATTCCACTTCTAACAAGGTCTATTGGATGCCAATACAACTGGTCTGCTGATTGCCTATTTGAAGCAAGAATAGAGTTCAAGGTCACAGATTCCTAAAGATAGTCAGCCAGACCTCATGTCCTCATTATTTCTTCCCGCTGATTCCACAAAATAGAAAGTGATTGATTTATACTAACAAATCAAATGAACTTATATCATCTACTAAGACAGATGGTGTGATACCAAAGAAACAAACAATCACTGACGTTATTTGTTTTCCTTTTAATCACCAAAGATGGAAAATCTAGTTATTCAGTCCTGGGAACCAGGAAAATCCTTTCAGGCTCAGAAAATCACCCACTGGCTCATTTTCTTTCATCACCATGTTTTACTCATCAGAAAGACAAAGTATGAACTACAAATCTGTGAGTCTTATATCTGTTAATTATTGACTAGAAGAAGACTTTATGACAAATGGTGGGTTTCAGCTTTGATAAATAATGGGTTTGATTCTGCCCAATGACAGATGTGTGTAATTCTCATTAAAGTCAGTGGCAGTTGCACAAAAACATCAAAGCAAAACAGTGTCTTTTACAGAATGTTCTCATTTGGTAAATTATTCACTATCTCCCCAACAGTAGAAACATATGCTATTGTTCTCTGTGGGGAACAAGAAAAACTCTTTTAGGCAGGATGTAGTTTCAAATTTTTGACTTGGAATGTGCAACTAAGATATGGCATAAAAAGTTTCCACTCAGAAACCCTTAAATAGATAGGAATTAATAACTGTATTGAACGCTGCCATGCTTGCACTATGGAGCAGGAGGGTTAGTGACTACATGGATGGATACCTGTTTATCTCTGGATTTTCCAAATATCAAGCCAGTCCAATGGTCTTTAACAAAATTTGGCAACTACCAACAGCATTTCAATCAGTGACTGAGACATATAAGGGAACGTGGTCATTGAAAAACGTGGATGCAGCTGATAAGGTTAGTAGGTTTAAATATTAAGCAGCAAGTTGGGAGACTGAACTAAATTCTTGTCCTCATTTTACCATTGAGAGTCTCTGTACCTAGAAGTACCTCAGTTGACACGTCTATAAAATGGAGACAATACTGGCTTTCTATTCTGTCCCCCTGGGAAGCTGTGCCCAACAATAATGGAAAACATGTTGAAATAATCAAAAGCACTAAATTAATTAGACAAATAAGCAAATTCTCACTGTCAGGGCTCTTACATAAATACATAAACCTTTCCCTCTGATTGCCAGGCTAGGTTTGTGGGGATATAAGTCTCCTTTAACATAGTCAGTCTTTCAGAACCTGAGGTCTTCTGCAATGACAGATATTTAATCATTAAATGGGATGACGGCCAAGGTCTGGGTGTCTGTGTATATGACCAACTGTCCCCAACCCAACCAAATGTTTCTCTAATTCTTCATCAGCAGTATATTTTCATAAACTTGAGGAAACAAAGAAAACAACTCTAAAAATAAGTAAAATGAAAGGCTCTTTTATGTTTATTCTTTGTTTGTTCCACCACCATTCTCACAAGTAGACCTCACTTTTGAGACTCTTTGTTTAACTGCATTTTTTTTTCAGATACTCCAGTACTCTATAATTATTTGTAGTTCACAGCATAACTTTTAATTAGAAATGGCTGTTTATAAACCATTTAAATGGTTTCTAAATAAAACTCAAACTTTCATAAAGCAGCAGTACTGGAGAAGAAGGTGGACACAAAGTCAATGCAAGTAGTACTCTCTTCCTCCAATATGAAAGTGCTATTGGAAGTGATGAGACTCCTATCTGATGTAGAATTGCATGATGGGGGGATAGGTAGGAGTACATTCAGAGTGTTCAACATGGCATTGGTGTAGGACAACTGGAGAGAGGAACATGCATAAATGAACTAGATTTGACTGCTGCTTCTTCAGTTCTCTTGAAGTCTTCAGGCGAAATGGCATTGAACTGTCATCGACTGCTGTTTAATCTGTGGGCTCCGCCCGAGTTTATTTTGAAATGCTGTGCAAGTCTTATTCTATAGACCCTGGGCTGTGATTATTTAAATGCAAAGTTGCGAGCAACAGTGAAACCACCTGCTCTGTATTGCTGTTTCTAAGCGGGAGGCAGCTGTAAGACTGGGGTCAAAGGGGCTCATTCCACATTCTGCACGCACCAATGTGGAAAGGATATCTGCTGTCAACGTGGTCTTAGAGATCTAGTTCCATTTGGAGCATATTTGGAAAAGAGGAGTTTCTTGACAGAACTTCAGAAAGACACTGTTTCCTTCCTCCTTCTCCTAGTCCTGTCCTCATCCACCTGCTCCCCCTCCCACCCTTCTCCTCTGCCCTCCTCTCCTGTTTCCCTCTTCTTCCCCCTCATCTCTCTCCTCCTGCTCTTCTATTTCTTCTTTATCTGTTTTTAGAGCCATGGACCTTGTGGTATCATGACTAAAGTTCCCTGATAGATGCATGGACCTCCCATCTCTGCTCCCCCTCAATTACAGTGTTTCTCAAACATCACTGTGCCCAGGAGTCCCCTGGGTAAAATGCTGATTCTGATTCAGGAGGTTTGAGATAGGGAGAGATTTTGCATTCAAACAAGCTCCCAGATGATGCTGATGCTCTGTGATCCTAAGAAAAGTATAGAGTTTAGATTTATACCAACATTTGGGTTTAATACGGTAGGTCAAAAATTTTTTAAATATATTTTTATTGATTTCAGAGAGGAAGGGAGAGGGAGAGAGAGATAGAAACACCAATGATAAGAGAGAATCATTGATCAGCTGTCTCCTGCATTCCCCTCCTCCCCCCAATTGGGGATTGAGTCTACAACCCGGGCATGTGCCCTGACTTGGAATTGAACAGTGACCTCCTGGTTCATAGATTGATGCTCAACCACTGAGCAAAAATGGCTGGGCTCAAAAAGATTTAAAGTGAAATACTCATTTCATAATCTATATTATTTTTCTGTAATTATTCTTACAAATTAAATATAATACTCTTTTTTCTGAAAAATACAGTAAGGCTTTGAGAGTAAACCTGGAACACAGAGAGGCTGCTGGAGGCAAAGAAAAAGTGAATACATGAAGGAAGAGAGAGAGAAATCTTACGTGGTGAGACCTCAAAATTACAAGAAGTAAATCTTTCTGTCAAATTAGATGGATTGATTCTCAATAGCCTATGTCTTGGAGGCGGGAAGCAGTAATTCCTGGCCTTGATTCTACTGACTCTGGCAGGAGACCTTTGCCTTTTTAGCGATTTTATTCACAATGGACATTTCTGTTACGAGGCCCCCACTTCCTTTCAGATGTAAAGGATTGCTGCTCCCCACCTCCATGCTGCTCCAGGTTAAGAACAGCTTCAGTTGTCAGGCTACCAGAAAGGACCCCCTGAGAGGGAAGCTGCACCTTGGAGCACAGTCCCTTTCAACTGAGTTTCCTGAGTTGACGAGTCTAAGACCCCACTCTGCGCATCAGCCGGTGTGACCTCGCCTGAGCCCATTCTCTCTCTCTTCACATGTTGCTTCTACAGTCGACGTGGACACCAATGCTTCTCTCTTTACACACATTCATTGTGTGCACGGTACATATTTTGACAGAGTCTTCTTCTTTTACAAGTTTACTGTAAACACAATTAGAGCAGATATAAATTAAAGCGATGGCAGTCCTTCAGACCGGTTTGTGAAGTTCCCAGGCGTGCTGTTGGGCCCTTTAATTGCTTACTAATGGAAAAATATCATTGTTAGCAAAGCATAAATCATGGCAATTTTGGCCCACTGGAGGCTAAAAGCAGCACAAGATGCGATAATTAAGATATACTAATAGATCTGGCAATTTCTATAATAGGAGCTTTTAGCAAGTAGGAAAAATGGCATCTCTCTTTGCTACAGTGAGGCAACAAATAAAAAAAAAAATGACATTTTTCCATGCAAAAGAGATTACCTACTCACAAAAACAGGAGCAGTCTATTTTTTCCTTTCTCATTCTTTTTGTTTTCCTGGCCATATGGAAACACAGCTTCAGGTTGAGAATAGCTTCAGCCTGGTAAGGACTAGACAGATCTGTAGTTTGGAACCTATTCTTTTTTTAATGGCCAGAAAACTGCAACTAAGAGACAACATGCCTGGCCTTAGTTGGGAGCAGAGCTGGGACTAGAAACCTGATTTGAAGTGAAGGGCTCTTTCCATTCAGGTAGCCTCGTCTTTCATTTAAGATGCTCACGTCTTCAAACTATGCACCTGCCTTTTTTATTTTAAAACCCCACCTCCCTTTTCAGTGATGTCTGGAATACATATTTTAAGCCATATCAGTGCTGGACATCATTGACAATATTTGGTTTGCATAATACACGATTATTTGACTTTAAATACTAGGGACAAAAGACCCCACACCTCCTCTTGAAGGACAGGGACAGGATTTTATCCCGAGACCAACACTGATGACTCCCTGGGGTCTCTAAAGTGAAAGGAGGGATCTGTGTTAAACTGAGGAGTGTTGTGTGCCTTTTAGACCTGATGTTCAGGAGCTGTATGCAAAACAACAAAAAGCACTCTACTTTCCCCTTGATGCATATGTAAATTCAATTAGCATTCATTAGAATTATGTACGCACAGGAGGGGGCATACTACAGAGACAAGCAGCTTCAGCTCTGCTTAACACCTGTCCAATCTTTCATCAAAGGCTCCAGAATGGTTCAGACCATGAATTTTTTTCTTTTGTTTCACTAACTTATTTTCCTCGTTGTGTTTTATGCTCTCTATTTATCCCTTAGCCGGAGCACCTGCTATATATATGTTGTATGTCAGTGCTTGGTGCCAGGTAATAGCAATAGAAGATAATCATAACCCACATTTTATCCTCCCAATGGAATTCATCTTCTGGTGGAGGAGAAATACAGAAGTCAAAAACATGCAAACAGATACATATAAAATTTCAAACTGTGGTGGAATCCATGAAAGGAAATCCAGGTGCAGAGAGCAAACATGCTTAGATATTTTATAGGGTGATCTGGGAGTAATAGATGAGCTAGGGAAAGAGAACTTCAGATAAAGAGAAAGGGGGTGAGTTGCGGGCAAGGTTAGCCTATTACGGGAATGAAAGGAGGTAGATCATGAAGCTGGAGCATAGGAGGTGAGGGACCCAGAGGCACAAGAAAAGGTGAAGAACTGGGCAGGGAGCAGACCTAGGCCAAAGCCAAAAGTTTGAATATTTATTTAACTATAAAGGAAAGTTGTTAAAGGATTTTAAGTGAAGGATTGTTATCATTTTAACTTTAAATAGATTCCTCCCCTGTAGTAGTGGTTACGTGAATGGATGTGTGATCAGATGGCATAGAACTGTACACACTTAGTGTCATTGTTCATTTTCTGGTATTGATATTTCCTGTAGCTATGGAAGAAAAAACTATTGGGGAAATTGAGTGAGGGATACATGGAAACCTCTCTGTATTATTTTTGCAGCTTCCTATAAATCTGCAATTATTTCTAAATAAAAAAGTTAAAAATATTTTCTAGATGCTTGCAGAGAGTGGAATATAGTGGCGTGAGCTCAAGCAGAGACCAGTGAGGAGGCCGTTTCAATAGTGCTGATGAGAGATGGTCGGGACTGTGGTGGTGGCAATAGAGAAAGAGAAATGGATGGGCAGGGCATGTAGATATCAGGATATATATGTCATATATATGTCAGGATATGAGAGAGAGAGAGAGAGAGAGAGAGAGAGAGAGAGAGAGAGAGAGACTTACTGAAATATTAGATGTAGGAAATAGGATTTTCACCTCAGCAATGGTTTACAATATGGAGTTGTTTATTAATTTGAAGATGTCTGGGGAAGAATAGCTTAGTGGAGGCTGGGGTGTTTGGAATATGTCTGAGATAGTTAAGTGACCATACTTATCTGGAACTCTGAGGAGCAATCTGGGTGGTGATGTAAACCTGATAGTAGACAGGTTATATTGAAAGAGCGAAGAACTGTGCCTAAAACCATGCCCTGGGGGAACCCCGGTGATTAGAAAAAACAAGAAGGCATAACAGCTGGTGGCATAAGATGAAACCCAGAGAACAGTGATATTTAAACCAAAGAAGGAAATTATTTCACAAATGAAGGAATGGAAGATTGTACAGATATCTCTGAACGTTTGAATAGGAAATGGGTGTTGACTAGATTTGGCAATACAACATGTTGATTATCTCAATAGAGAAACTTGAGGTGTAGTGAACATTTGGGAGAAGATATGGAGTAGGCAACTCTGGAGTAGAGAAATGTAGTGATAGCTAAAGATAGATATAGAATCAAAATATAGACGGTCCCTGACTTGTGACTTACTATTTTATGACTTTTGAATTTTGATCTTTTCTGGGCTAGCAATATAAGGTACAATAGTCTCTTGTGATGCTGGACATCAGCAGTGAGATGCTTTTGCCCAACTGTAGGCTAATATAAGTGTTCTGAATACATTTAAGGTAGACGAGGCTAAGCTAAAATGTTCGGTAGGTTAGGTGTATTAAATGCATTTTGCTTGATATCTATTTACTTACTATTATTTTTCTATTGGTCTCAGTGATTTCAATATTTCTCTTTGTCTTTTCTGATGCTTTTGTACAATTAATCATTTTATAGCTGATCAATTTTTCACTCTAGTAACTTATTAGTTATATATTTATTTACTATTTTGCTTAGTGGATACCCTCAAGATATCAATGTGTGTCTTTGATTTATGATAATTCATATTATTGCTATCAATAATGGTGGAACCTTTGAATAGTTTAACTGCATTGGCCCCTCCATCTCCTCTGTTTATTGTCATGCATTTTAATTCTAAATACACTTTGAAGTCCTTAAGATATTAATCCCCATTGAAATATAGTTACCCACATATTTACTTTTTCTGTTTCTACCTGATATTTCCTTCTTTCCTTCCACTTAGAATTCGCTTGTTTCAGGTTTGCTAGTGACAAATACTCAGATTTTGTTTTATTGTTATTCTGAAAATGTGTTTATTTTATCTTTACTTACATATTAAGTAAGTGTGTTTGAGTGGTGTAGGATTCTAGGTTAGCAGTTTTTTATTGTTGTTGTTGTTTTTTACTTTTATCATTTCTGTTGAGAAACCAGTAGTAAATTTATTGTTTTTTTCTTTTAGAGAAATGTCTGTTTTCTCTGTTTTTAATGTGTTTTCCTGGGTTTTGGCTTTTGGCAATTTAATTAAGTGTGTGGATGTGTGTGTGTGTGTGTGTGTGTGTGTGTGTTGGTGGTGTCTTTCTTGGAGTTCACTGAGATTCTTTAGCGATATTATTACTCATCTTGATTACAACCCAGCCATTAAGTTAATGCTCTTTCAATTTGGAAAATAGCCATTATGTCTTCAGCTACTGCTTTTGCCTCTTTTCCCCTCTCTCAATAGTATTCTAGTTACCAGCATACTATGTATTTTATAGAGTCCCACCATCTTTTATTCACTTTTCTGTATTTTCCAGTTTAAAAAAAAATGCTGAGCTTTTCTATTGACTTTCTCCATTTTATTAGCCTTGTTTTATGCACTGTCTAATTGGCTGATAAAGTCATTTATTGGGTTCTTAATATTAGTTGTTATGTTTTATAGTTCCAGCATTTTCATTGGATTCTCTTTACACATTTTAATTCTCTAGTGAAAATAGTCATTCTTTGCATCTGTTATATGAAACTTGTTCTTTATTTTTTTCAACTTTGAATTAAATTACCTGGTTCACTGTGGGCCTATTTCTATTAACTTTTTTTAAAAAAAAATAGTTATATTGTCCTGTATCTTGTCATGTCTATTACTTTTTAATTAAATGCTAAATAGTATGTGTGTGTGTGTGTGTGTGTATATATATATATATATATATATATATATATATATATGTTCTGTTATCTTCCCGCCCAGAGGTTTTACTTATTTCTCTGCTAGAAAGATAGAGTGGAAGCTGAATCATGACTGAATTGCATTTTCTCTTACTTGCTTTTATTCCTAGGATGCAGTCCTTCACGGCTTTCAACAAAGAGCCTGGTGTGATCACACGGACCCCTCCCCTGATGGGTCTCACACTCTAATCCCTGTCTCTTCATCAGCCAAGGGCTATCAGAACACTTTATTCTGCAACCTAGCAGCTTTATTACTGGCTTTTTATCCTCCCATAAAGCTTCAGAATCTGACATATGTCTTGAGGAGAAAACTGACATTGTTTCAGCCTTCCGTTCGTCTTCTCAGTAGGACTCTAACTGTGCCAGTCTTCATTTCTGCGTCTGTAAGACCCCAAAAAAGTCTTCGTGGGTTCTCTGACCCCACCTATAACCCTCTGTGCAGGCAAAGCCTGACTCCTTAGGGTCTTTCCCTGCACCAAGAATTGCGGAAGCCCCATGAAAAGGCTTCTACAGAACATTGGCTCACTTTTATAAAGTTCTCCTTTTTCTGAAATCTTGACCCTTTTCGCTCTCATTGTTTCAGCAAGATTCTGATACGTTTAAGCAAGGTTTTGTTTGTTTGTTTGTATTTTTCCCAACATTTCTAGTTTGTCTTGGCAGGACCTATGCTTGGCTATTGGATACTCCATATTACCTACAGAAGCAAACATTCAAAACAATGCCATTTTACAAAATAAATAATCCAAAGGAGTTTTGCACATCAGTTGAGGAGGGCGTTTGTGGATTTTTTTTTTTTAAATATATTTTATTGATGTTTTACAGAGAGGAAGGGAGAGAGACAGAGAGTTAGAAACATCGATGAGAGAGAAACATCGACCAGCTGCCTCCTGCACATCTCCCACTGGGGATGTGCCCGCAACCCAAGTACATGCCCTTGACCGGAATCAAACCCGGGACCTTTCAGTCCGCAGGCTGACGCTCCATCCACTGAGCCAAACCGGTTTCGGCGCGTTTGTGGATTTTTAAAGGCTTTGCAGGCTGACTACGTTACTTAGCAATCTGGAAGTTTGTGAAGCATTGTTCGGGACACATCTTCAGCTGGCGTCAGGGAATTCCAACCCTGGCTGAGTCGCTTACTATCTATGACCAAGGTACTAGATCTCTCTCCACCTCACTTTCACCAGCTGTTAAATGGGGAGAGATAAACCTGCTTCCTATGTTTGTAAGGATGATTAAAGAAGAATATATTTATTGATTGCTTACTTTTATTATAAGAAATACCTTATGTATATTATCTCACTTTAATATGCTACACACCCTACCACATACTAAGGATTCAGCAAGGAGTAACAATGTTATTACTCATCTTGATTACAACCCAATCTCTGTTTTGACCTCAGGTGAAATCGCGAAGCACTCTATGGTTCCATTCCTCATACCTTACTCTTTTAAGTACAGGATATGAATAATGTAAATACAAGTCAAATAAAATTGTTTAACAATGACACATAGAGTCGGTGTTGCCATTAGCAATCAAAAAATGTATAAATAAACAAAAATCACAAAAAGTAAAGCTCATTGTTCATACTTTGATACTCAGGATAATGTCGAACTATGCAGTATGTTTTTCTATATTTGGCACTTTTTCAAAATAGCATAGCTAGTCTTACAGGGGGACTGAAGAGGCACTATATGCTAAGAGGTCAGAAAGGTATTAGCACTAAATCCTTAAAATGCCAGGTTTTACTTTGTGGTTGACATGACATGTTGGGCCTCTGCCTGGTGAATTTTCACCCAACCACTTGCACCTGTGTGGTTCACAAGTTGGGGTGTCAGCAGCTCCTGGGGTGGCGATATTTGCACTCCATCTTGCCCGCCCTGTATATCTGATCTGCTGACATCTGCTAAGGAGACAGTGGCGGGAGGACATGCATGTGAAATCACGGTGAATACAACCTGCATTTCAATGAGCCGAGGCTGCTGCTATCTTACCATTTATTTTGTGGCATTTGGAGCTTTGACAGGTGATGTCCAATATGTTTCTCATCAGTTTAAATCTCAATATTCACCGTTAGATGTTTGACCCTAACAGCTTTTGTTAAAAAGAGGATTGTGCTTGTTCACACCATAAAGAATTGGCCTTTTTTGCATCTTCAAAAAAAGATATTTGGGTATAACATATAAAGGAAACAAGCTGTTTTACATATAATGAAACATAATTATCAAAGGAACAATATCAATAGAAAAAATGAATCATTACCTTATGTAAGTTTCTAATTTTCAGTTTTTATAAAAAAATGTATATTTTTATTGATTTCAGAGAGGGAAGGAGAGGGAGAGAGAGATAGAAACATCAATGATGAGAGAGAATCATTGATCACTGCCTCCTGCACACCGCCCCCCCCGCCCCAACACACACACACACACACTGGGAATCAAGTCTGCAATCTGGGCATGGGCCCTAATTGGGAATCAAACCGTGAACTCCTGGTTCAGAGATCCATGCTCAACCACTGAGCCATGCTGGCCTGACTAACTTTCCGTTTTGACTTAGTTTGCCTCCTTTACAGTGGCTTTCAATTGCCAACACATAAACCAGAGGTTCCCTTTCTGTCCTTGTCCTACCCATCCTCTGTTAAGGACTGCTTTTTACAGTTTAGGATGAATCCCAAGATAATTCTGTCAGTAATCGGTGCTGATTATCCAACCAACCAGAGTATTACAGAAGATGTTCCTCTATGAAAAGCAGAATCTTTAATAAAATGGTCTGAACCTGCCAAAACCGGTTTGGCTCAGTGGATAGAGCGTTGGCCTGCGGACTGAAAGGTCCCAGGTTCTATTCCGGTCAAGGGCATGTATCTGGGTTGCGGGCACATCCCCAGTAGGAGATGTGCAGGAGGCAGCTGGTCGATGTTTCTCTCTCATCGATGTTTCTAACTCTCTATCCCTCTCCCTTCCTCTCTGTAAAATATCAATAAAATATATTAAAAAAAAAAATGGTCTGAACCTTCCTAGTCATGTGGTGGCCCAGGTATAGTAACAGCACCACCACCAGGAGCTCGTGGGAAGTGCAGCCCCACCAGCCCCACCCCAGGGAGTGGAATGAGAACCCTCTCTATAACCAGAGACCCAGGAGATACATATGCAAATTAAAGTGGAAGAGGAACCCTCCACCCAGGATTGACATTTTTCTCTAAAGGGCCAGAGAGTAAATATGTTGGTTTTGGGGGGGCCACACAGTCTGTGGCGATTCCTCAGCTCTCCTGTGAGAACTTGAAAGGAGCCCTTGACAGCGTATAGAGAATGCATGTGGCCTTGCTCCATCACAGATTTACATATCGACGCTGACATTGTAATTGTATCTCATTTTCGCATGTCACAAACCATTTAACTGTGTAAACCATTCTTAGCTCACAGGCCATACAAGAATAGGTGGCAGATTGGACCTAGTGTGCCGGCCCCTGACCTAGGTTACACCCTTGCTTTCCTTCCTTAGGGATGCTATGGGGCCTCAGTACCTCTCTCTTAGCTTATCAGGCAAACATATCAAAATACTGTGCCTGAGGACTTAAACAACAATAGTTTACTTTTCATGGTTCTGGGGGCTGGGAGTCCCAGGTGGAGGTTCCACAGAGTTGGTTTCTGGTAGGAGCGCCCTCCCTGCTTGTAGCCAGGGCAGCATTCTCACTGTGTCTTCACAGGATGGAGAGGGAAAGAGGACAGGGGCAGGGGCATGGGGAGCTGAGGGAGAGGGAGAGGGAGAGGGCGAGCTCTGGTGTCTTATTTTTTTTTACAAAATCTATTGGGGTGACCCTTGTCAATCAAACCATACAGGTCTCAAGTGTTCAACTCAACAACACATCATCTGCATACTGCATGGTGCACTCACCACCCAAATTCAAGTCTCTTCCCACCACCATTTAACCTCCCCCCTCTTTTCCCTCTTCTACCCCTCCCCCACTATGGTGTCTTTTCTTACAAGAACATTAATCCTATTAGATCAGGACCTTACCCTGATGACTTCATTTAGCCTTAATGACTTCCATAAAGACCTTATGTCTACATACAGCCACATTAGGGAATACTGCTTTAAGATATGGATGGGGGGGTGGTGGGGGGGCACTATTTAGTCCATGGAAGTGACCAACATAGTTTCCTCTAACATTTTTTCTCATCATACCATCTACAATGATCACCCTCCGTGATGTCCCCTTGCTTTTGTTAACTGAGTCTCTTTTTGGGACTTAAATTAAGGCGTATAAATGTATTATAACATATCCTGTTCCTTCAACCAAAGTGTAAGCTCCTTGAAGCAGTCAGCACTGATCAAGGATCAGGAGCTCACACAAGTTCCCGTTGCTGGTTGAGCTTACTAATTAAAGATTACCAGCTAGAAATGGCACAGCCTGATCATTCCTGCTTGGGGAGGTCAGGAAGGCGATTTCAGGTTCTGAGCATTCTTTCAGTCTATTGCCTCATCACCACCTTGGGGAAGAGGTGTGAAGGTACATCTGTCTTCCTGATGGACGGATTAGCGACTAAGCATCAGAAGCTCATTTTGAAGAGCCAGTGCTTTGTAGTATCTGGCACATGGCGGGGACTTGGCTCTAGTGCAGGCCTAACGTGGGTAACCTTCACCACTTTACCTACTTTTCTGATGCAATAAGAAGACCAGCTACTCCATTCCCTGGCCTTCGGATGGAGTGTTCTTTCTCCTTTTCTGCACCCCTCTCCGCATCAGGGGCCTATTTGGCAGCCATCCTTAACACAAGGTCCTTGTTTAACAAAGACCTCCCAGTGCATTTTATTTACTATTAATGGTGCAACATTGTCGGCTATCAATCTTCAATATTAGGTCACAGTGACTTGATTCTCTAGGGCACCATTCTGTACTGTTCCCTGCTGTAGATTTCCTAGTGTTTTGCCCCATCTCTTTATAATGACTCCCAAGACAGAGCTTCTCTCACTTGCTTTGGAAATGTTTGCATTAGTGGATCATGGTGCAAGCAGATGGGGACTCGTGTAGAATCCCCATAAATCATTCTCAAGGGTTATCTATGCCACAGTTACGATTTAGAGCCTGAGGGAAGAGTGAATGACTTCAGCATAAACCCTATATTTCTCATCTGCTTTTCTGGCTTTTAGATAAAATTGGCATGAATTAACACTTCCCTGCCTCTACCCTTTTATTTCCTCAGTAAGTTCAACTGGCATTAGGGTCCCTGATTCTATTTGATTTTAGGCATGCAGTGCTCTTCTGGAAACAATTGTCACTAGGTTTTCTGCTCACACCAAGGAGAAATGCAGGTGACAGGGCACAAGTATTCTTGGCATGTAACAAACATTCACCACAAAGTGGCTGCACCTGCATTTCCTTCTGGAGGTGAGTCCTTGAAAAATGCCTACAAACAGTGTAGCCTCCATCCAGGGGTAAGGACACATGCGAGGATTTCATGAATGGCAAGTGAAGATGCAGAACAAAAGTGCTTTGAGGAGAAGCCATGTATTAGCAACCAGAAGGAATGGCCTCCTGGGGAGGAATTCACCTCTTTGATATTTCATTCATTCCAGATTTATCACGTCAGGAAGCAGCCAGTTCTGTAGGATCTAATTTAGAAGAAATAAAAAAGGAAATAATTAGAAACATAATACTTGTTGCAGGCAATGCCAAATGAGCTTCCATTTTTGTGAAATTATTTTTTGTGCTAATAACTATGCCTCTTTAGCCTCCAGTTCAGTTTCTTGGATATATTCTTTCTGCTTTTCTTTCCATGCAAAAAAACTGTAGATGAAAACAATTTTCTATCAAAAATTAACTTGTGTCACTTAAAATCATGATACATGAACTTGAATATCATTTCTTTAATACTAAAGCGCTGGTGAAATGATTGAAAAATTATTTTTGTTTAATCCAGTGGTAAGGAGAGAGGGTTGGAATACTTCTGTGTGATCTTGTACAAGTGACTTAGCCTCAATTTCCTCAATTTTCTCACCTGCAAGATGGGGATAAACTATGTGTTTTCCTAAAGAATTGAAAGCATTAAGCAATATCTCCAAAGTACTTCAAGTAAATGACACATGCACATAATGGATGGTCAATAATTTGTGATGGTTATCATTATTTCAAGTAGTTAAAGTGGAGCTTTACAAATAGGCTAATGGCCACTGATTCTAATATGTCACAGATGCGACCAAATAACTGTGTAACACTGAAAGGAAGGAGAAAAAGGAAGTCATCTCTTAGAGCATCTTTATTGGAAATCTTTGCATATTGCTAATTTTGTATTAGAGATTTTATTCATCGGTTCCTGTTCAGCCAAGTTCATGGTTTACTCATCATTGCTGAAATGGTAAGCAACAGCATGCTTATTCCTAAAGACTCGCAGGACTCTTTTATTAAAGATGGAGCAGGTATCTGGCAAAGAATTGGAGTATAATAAATTGTGAAACAAATGATATGCCAGAATCAATTTACTGCACTCCCCGAAATATACAATCGCTTTCTCTCTATTCGTTTCAAGCATGGACTTCTAAGCACACCTCATTTGCATGCATCACACAGAACTGAATGCCTTTTTGTTGTCTCTCTTAAGGAGAAGTTTATGCCACAGAAGGTAATGTGAAAAAAGAGAATAGCTATCCAGTCGCATTTCAGTCTTCTGAACTGTCACTGGGGAAGGGGAGAGCAGATGTAATCATCAAGGATCAGTGTGAGGAGGATTCTTGAGAATGGCAGCTGCCTTTTTACTGCTGGGAAACTGAGTCACAGAAAGTGGAAGTAGTGTGGGTGCCTCCTGAAAAAGGAGGAGTCACGTTTACCCCCATGCCTGTCATGTTTGAGGCCCCCTTTTCTTGTCTCTATAATTTGTTGCTATCACAGTGTCTGGCTGGATCTCTCTCCTAATTAGTTGTTGCTTAAGGTAATGCTATAGTTTCTTTAATCTGTAGCATATGATGGACAACAGACTAATCAGCATTCATCCACTGATTTATGTATGGTTCTTTGTCTTAGGGTAGTCTAGGTTACCTTCATTATCTGGATGAAGTAATTAAAATCAAAGAGGTGAATGATGTCTTCCCTAGGCATTAAAAGTTACCTGAGCATCTACTGATTCTTGGAGGAAAGTGAATGGCTAAACAAAAGTTCTTAGTGGGGGAAGCTCTGAGATCCTGACTCAGGGCTCCACGTTTTCACATATGTTTAGAACAGCGGTTCTCAACCTGTGGGTCGCGACCCCTTTGGGGGTCGAACAACCCTTTCACAGGGGTCACCTAAGACCATTGGAAAACACATATATAATTACATATTGTTTTTGTGATTAATCACTATGATTTAATTATGTTCAATTTGTAAGAATGAAATTGGGGGTCACCACAACATGAGGAACTGTATTAAAGGGTCGCAACATTAGGAAGGTTGAGAACCACTGGTTTAGAAGATACAGCACCAGAGGAACTTGATTTTTATACTCCATGTTGAGCAATGGTTTGCTTTATAGACATTTCAGTGGATAACTTGGTTCTAAGACTTTCTGTTTTAGCAACTTAGAATTAAAGAAATTGTAATCTAGAAGAGGAATATCAGAGAAAACAAAGAAGGAGAAAATGTTTCATTCACCTCTGTAGGAACAAGAATATTGAATACATTTCAAAGACCATGAGATGTAAATAAGAACATCTTAACTCATTTTATTCCCATGGTGTGGGTGTCTATCTCTACCAACCTTTCCCATGGAGCCATGTATCCTAAAATTTCCTTGATTGCCAACACTATTTTAAGAATTTGTCATTTTGCAAGTACATAGGCTTCAAGGAGTGGAGGTGGGAGATATCCTTGTCTGAGAGGAGGGTTTTTATGATAAAATACGCTGGGCCACTGCACGTCCAGAATTGGTCCTTCCATCCATTATCCAGGAGTAAAGGATGTTTGCATCATGCCTGTAGAAATAGCAGTGTTGCAAATAGGCAATTCATTGTTGGTTCCAATTTGGAAGCTGACAAATACTTGCTTTATTGCCCTGTCACATGCAAAGTCTATGTTTCTGCCTACACAGCACAAGTCAGGAGCCTACATAATTCTTCCGGGATATTCTAAAAGCCCCGAGGAGGGAGTTTATGCTGTATATATTTGACATTCAGAATCGGAAGGGGAAGTGAATTCAGTGACACTCTGGGAGAATTTCCAAATATTCCAAAACAGTGTTTTTGCAGTTCCTCCTATTTGCATTCTTTAGTTTGTGCTGTACTGCTAAATGTTTGCCTTTGTCATGCATTTGTCATGTACTTGCCATTTGGGATTTTGATTCAGGAAAATGAACTAATGTATTTAGCTGCTTTGCTTCTTAAAGGGGTCAATTTCACCCAAAGGGGCTGAAGAGCCAAATCAAACTGGGGAGAAATATCTTTTATTATCTTATTTTACCTTTTATTTTTAAAAAAACACACATAAAAATCTGTACCAGCATATCGGTGTCTATTTGATACCAAAGTGAAATATTCCACTTGAAGGCAATGAAAATAATAGAAATCAGAAGTTGAATGACTGTATAATTCATCATCTAAACTAGAACACTTTTGAGAGTGAAAGTTCATCGCGTTGCTCATGTTTTAGGCAAGTTGGGATTGAGTCACCCTTCTTAGAGGTGTGTTATGTTGCTGATCTAAAAATGTATGCTTGCCCTGGCTGGTGTGATTCCATTGGTTGGGCATCATCCCATGCACCGAAGGGTCACTGTTTGATTCCTAGTCAGGGCACATTCCCAGGTTGCAGGTCAGATTCCTTGTTGGGGCATGTGATGGAGGTAGACAATAAATATTTTCTATCATATTGATGTTTCTTTCTCTTTTTAACTCTCCCTTCCTCTCTCTCTAAAAATTATTTAAAAACATTTAGAAAAAAATAATAAAAATGCATGCCCTAATATTGTAAAAATTTCCATATTGCCTTGAGCTATCTACAGATTCAATGCAATCACTATCAAAATTTCAGTGGCATCTTTTTATGGAAGTAGAACAAACAATTCTAAAATTTCTACGACCTGAATGGCAAAGCAACCTTGAGAAAGAATAATAAAGTCGGAGGAATTACACTCCTTGATTTCAACTATATTACAAAGCTAAAGTAATGAAAATAGTGTGGTATTGGCATAAAAACAGACAAGCTTTTAGATCAATGGAACAGAATAGAGAGCCTAGAAATATAACCAAGCATCTATGGTCCATCTCTTCTTGATTTTTGTCCCTCCTTCATGTTGACATCTTCAGCCCACTTTGGTCTCTGAGATCTAATTTCCCTGTTTCCTTCTCTTAATTCTTTTCTCTTTCCACCCCTTCCCACCTCAAGTTCAGAGGATCTTTGCCAAGTATGTACAGGGGCAGAAGAAGGGAGATGATTGCTGAACAACCCGGATCATTTATTCTTCTAATATTCTGCTTATATGTGGACCAAGCTCCTTCCCTCCATCAATAAAAGCCAAGAATTTGACAACTTTATTCTTTGGTTCTAAAGGGAGACCTTGCAACTAGCAGTATATGTGGGGAAAGGTCAAAGCAAGTAAGATGAGATGAGGTGAGTAAAATAAGAGAAAAGTAAGAGAACTAAGATAAGGCTGAGATGGCAGGGGACACACTGGTCACCAGAAACTGGCTAGAATTTCATTGTAGTGTTCCACCCCCACCCTGAATTCCTAGAGAGCAGGAAGCAAGTCCATTCACCTTTTATGACTCCTCAGTAAACAGTTAAGTTAAACCAGGAGTAAAGCACAAAGCCTTTGAGGTCTTTCCTCAGAGTCATGCCTGATTGCTTGGGATCTCTGGCCTAGGCAGCCCCTGGCTTGGGCTGACTCAATTTTCCTGGGACAAAATGCATTGGGAGATGTGGAACAAAGGAAACTAAGCAAGAGCCAGGAGTGGGATATCTCAAAACCATAAAGAGTTCACGTGCAGAGGGTATTACCATCCTTCCTCTTCCAATATTGTTGGCTCCACCCCACTCCCCATCTTCCCCCGAAGTGGCCCCAGTGTAGGCCTGCAGGAGATGGCAGCCTGCTTGCCCTGCTCTCTACCTAAATCCCACTCGTGTCTGCAGCAACCTAACAATTCTGGTTTAAAGAAATCAGCAACATCTATCCTGACACCTTATACAATAGTGAACATTTGCCTTACTTTTATTTCCAAAAGAATTGGAATCATCTCAGAAATACTCAAAATAAAGCACTCCTATTTGTATCTGATTTGAGAGAGAGAAAGAGGGAGAGAGAGAGAGAGAGAGAGAGAGAGAGAGAGACATTGACTTGTTTCTTATTTATGCATTCATTGGTTTCTTCTTGTATGTGCCCTGACCAGAGATTGAACCCACAACCTTGGTGGATTGGGACAAAGCTCAAACAAACTGAACAACCTAGCCAGGGTGACTTCTATTTTTTTAAATACTCTAAAAACATTTAAAGAAATAACTAAAAAACACACAAAACACTCAGGAGTTTTTACAGACTCTGTTTATTTGCAGGGGGAAAAGAAGGGAGAGGAAAGAGAAGAGAATATATCAACTTTTTATAAGAGGCAAACTGAACATAATAAATTTCTTGAAATATTCTACAAACAGCTGGTTTCTGTAGGTCTCTAGCTGGTTTTCAACAGTGTTCTAGCCAATCGTCATCTTAAAATGTGTTCATTTGATGTTTTTCATGTAATATTCATGTCTGATTTGATTTTTTGGAAACACCATGGGTTGAGGAAGGTCATTCATCTCCACAATGTTACTGACATGTAATCTGAGACAGGGAGAAATGGAAAGGAGTTGCCCATTTCACGTGACTGTAGGGTTACCCAGAATTCCCACACAGGTCTTGTCCTATAGGCTTTTATTCTTCTTCAAGACATTTATTTTTAGAAGAAAATATGTGTTTAAAGAAAAGAGTAAATCTTCACCAATGTACATGAAGGAAGTTTTATACATAGAATGTCAGTAAAAATTTAGATCACTTAATCACTTTCTAATTTCTGGAGGGATTAAAAAGAATAGCGGGTATTATGACTAAAAAAAATACAAAAACTGGTAGAGTTTGCCTTTTCCTCTGTCCTAATCCATCATAGAGTCCAACCTGAAAGACGAAGATATAAGAAGACAGCTAAAAAAAAAAAAAAAAAAGAAGACAGCTATTTTGTCTGTCTTACAGACATATTAGTTGTCACGGGAGGGATTTACTTTTAAAAATTCAAATCTTACAAATAATGAAATGGAAATTGGAATGATGACCACTCTTCTTGGCAAATCTAATGCTGCCAAAATGTCATTGTTTTTGTCCCAAAGAAATCCTGAAACAGTTTTGATATTTTTGAAATACTTGTTAATGCATACCAGTTGTACTAAAAAGGTAATTTCTAAAAACCTGCCAATTTTATTGAAATATTTCTTTTGGTGGTGAGGAAACACATTTACATTACCATGTCAACAGAGCAGCCTGCCAGGGTTTTTAAAAAGTGAAAAACTATTAATGTGATGCCAGCACCATCATTCCTTATTGCCCTTGCCATACCACATTCCCATAGGAAGGTATCAGTGTAATATTTGTTTTCCCCTTTGTTTTGCAGATAGTATTGTAATTTTCTATAATTTGGTGGATGAGTTATTTTACATAATTCTAGACTAGGCAACACATTTTTAGGACTAATTAACAAAGCTAAAATTTGGAAATATCCTGCTATAATGGAATAGCCTTTTAATGTCCATGATTCAATATAAAAGCCTTTATTTAATGCATAAGATTTATAATCCTTTAGATTTTTTTAAACTGTTTGAGGTTGACCTGTGGAAGATACAAAGCCATATAAACATGATTCATGTTATAATAGGGTTTAACTGTGTGGAATATAGTAATAAATATAAGGTATTCATACAACCCTTAAAATGCATACCCATACCAAATGGTTAGTATGTAATGTGATCATTACCTTTGTAGTAGATTCTGGCTGTGTGTTCTCAGGACAAATGAAGCAATATCTCTTTTCTGATATTAAAAATTATTAAGCCAAAGGTGTTTGTCTATAATACTTCAGTATCAGTCGGTATGATTAACGATATGTGATTTTTTAAAAATTTGAGTCTATAAATTCCCACCCTTCCCCACCCCTGAAAGAAACAGTGTGCTTCTTACCAAGGTATAGATTACTCAGCATTGCTATTAATGAAACTATGATTACTGGATATTGTATTGCTACTTTATTGTATCTATTGTCAGTGCTGGACATACATATAATTATTCATTTTAGGAAATTTTTAAAAAATGATTATGAATAATAAAGTTTATGGAGAATTTAAAGTGACAGTGGTTATAGGTATATCATTGATATTTTGAATAATTACATTTGAAGTTCAAATTGGTGATGGACTGTATTAATTAATGAGAAGGAAGTGGCTATATAAAGAATTCCAAAAGAGAGCTTTGGAATCAATTCAAAGATAATATATTGCAAGATGCAAAATGGACACCAAACAGTTAACCTAATACACCAAGGCTGTTGGTTAACGTGAGATAAGATGCTAATCATAGAAATCTCACACCTTTCCTAGGAGACTTACTCTGTTGGGCTTTCTTTGGCTCCCTCTAATTATTATTATCACAGTGAGCCAATCAGGTTGAACTAATTAATTTTTGTCAAAGGCATCAGTTTGGTGAATAGCACTGATATGTTATTTTTCTAATCATTTCGAATTTCTCAGAGTCAAATATATTAGTGCAATGCTTATAAGTATATTAGTATAGAAATGATTGCCCTGAAGGTTGGTGTAAAACGCTTTTGGCCATGAACATATTAAACATTTGCATTCTTAATGCGTGAATCATAGATTAGAGATTGAATAGGATAGTGGCTGAAGCAAAATGAGAGGTAGGCAGTCCTTTCCGTGAAAAAAAACAAAAAAATAAATAACACCTTGCAGTGAGACAGTGGTTTCTCCTGCTGAATTCAGTACTTAATCCATCAATTGCCAAACCATAAACTAAGCGAGTGGCAATGGAAGTATTATCTGTCCCGTGTTCCCAGCCCAGGGCACAGCAGTGCACCTGGCCCAGCAAGTTGGCCTTTTGTCCAGCAATGTGTCCCTAGATAGACCCTTACTCTCTCGTGTGGATTAAAATCTGCTCTAAGCATCTTTTGGTATCAAAGCATTGTTTTTGGTCTGCCTTTGCGATTGGAAAATTAAATACTTATTTCATTCTAACCTACGGGGGGAGTATTTTTTAAATGCCCCTCTTAGTTTAGAGAAGGAGGATAACTGATTTTTTGGTGTGTGTGTGTGTGTGTGTGTTTCTTCTTAGGACAATGCCTCACCTACCAGCAGTGTGTTAAACTTGAAGTTTTCTTGTTTTAGTGTAGTGCACATGTTTTGGGCAAAATAAGGAATCACCTTTATAAACGTCATCGTTAATAGTAATATATCCAATTCTCCTTTAAAGCTTATTGCTCTCTGAGAACATTCACAATTGCGGTCTATTTGAAGAAAAAACAAATCTTTTCTTTAGATATTGACAATTTTAGATTATAAAGCACACCTTTATATTGAGGAAATGGGCCACATTTAGAATATTATTTTCAGGTTTTATCACTGACACAAATAAAATATATGAAAAAAGCTGAAGAAGGTTCAGAGAGCAGTAACTCAGTTGATTGGGGGTGTTATGTGATTTCAAAAGGAAATCGACTTTAAAAGATTAGAGGATTTATATTCAGGAAATGTTAACACTCAGAAGTGATATAATCAAAAACTTTGAAAGTATTCATAAAGAGGGGAAAATTGCCTAATCATAGAATACCAGTGTACAAAATTTCTCCTGGAATTTTGAAATGAGAGATTTTAGAACAAATAAGATGCTATTCTACAGAGTGAATCGTGTTATTTAAGCAGAGACAAAGTCTAAATCCTCACTGTCCCATACAGTAGCCACTGGCCCTATGTGGCTATTGAACACTTGAAATGTGACTAGTGACTGACTAAGAAACTAATATTTAATTTCATGTTTTTAAATTAATTTTAATTAAAAAGCTAATATGGGAGACCATTGGTGGACCCTGTGGTGTTGGTTCCCTGTTAACTCCTCACTTCTACAAATGTCTAACAAAAGTTCCTTGAGGTTTATTTTGTTGAGCCGAGAGCTGCTGAAGCAAGAGGTCAGAATGACAAGAAGTAACCTATAGGATTTCATCGCATCATATTTTTTCACAGTATTTTGACTTTATATAATCTACTAGAGAGTGGTACATGGAATTTGTGTATGGGTAGAGTCCCTAGGCCTGGCCAGCGATCAGGGCCGATCTGTGGGGCGACCAGCAGGGTGACCGGGACCCTGGCTTGCACCCGCCTTGGCTGGACTGGTGTGCCCACTTGCCGGCCCCACCCCAGCCGCTGCCACCCTTGGGAGCCTGCAGACTGGGGGCAGCTCCTGTATTGAGCATCTGCCCCCTGGTGGTCAGTGTGCATCATAGCGACTGGTCATTCTCCCGTTCAGTCGATTTGCATATTAGGGTTTTATACAGATAGATGGGTGTCACTTGTTCTTCCTCCTTTATTTATTTTTGGATTTCTCAGATTAACTGTTTACTTCCACAAGATAGTTCACAGTTCAAAAATATGGTTAATACCTTGAAGAAAACTTTCATCAGAGTTTAACTCTTATCACATCAATATAGGGTATCCATTTATTGCTAATAAAACTATACTGTATAGTTTATATATATATATATATATATACACTATAGTTTATATATGTGTATATATATATATATATATATGCGTTTGTGTGTTTCCATATACACACTTATCCATATAAGTGTATATAAATAGTTCATAAGTTCCAAAATATGACTTTATATCTCTCTCTCTCCATATGAAGTCGTCTTAGAATTTGTTAAGGATTCAGTATTACTGAAGCTGAGTTTTTAACCTCACCATTATTGATATTTAGGGCCTGATAATGCTTTCTTGCCCCAGTTGACAACCACTGAGTTTGGGACTTGGAAATGTGGTTTACTTTATTTTTATGCATAAGACTGTTGATTTGTTTCCTTAAAATTTGAATTTGTGACTTTTTTTTCTTGCCCGGCCCTTCCCGCCACAGCCCCCAGTCCCCTTTCTGCTGGCAGCCCTGATCCCACCACCGCTGCTCACACATGCTGATGGCACCGGCCCTGCTCACACCCGCTGACAGTGCGGAGTGATTGGGGCCATTGCCAGCAGCAGGTGCGAGAGGCGGCTGCCAGCCCCGATCACCCCTCAGGAGCAGGGGCAGTTGGAGAAGCCCTGAGAGGCAAAGGAGTTTCAGTAACTAACAGAGGCTCGCCCCAATGACAGCCACCAGTGCCCCACCTTGGTCTGGCACCCCGCTCATCTGCTCTACCATCCCACCGAGGCCAACGCCCACCATGTTCCATGTGCGCCCCCTGGTGTTCAGCGCACATGATAGCAATTGGTTGTTCAGTTGTTCCCCCGTTTGGTCTATTTGCATATTAGGGTTATATATATAGAGAGAGATAGATAGATAGATAGATAGATAGATAGATGGACCTTCCTTCCTTTATTTGTTGGCTGTTAGGAATAGTGCTGCTGTGAACATTCTCATATTCTCCATTTGTTCTCATTCCAGATTGTAGTGTTGCTTTTGCTCAAAATCTGACACTAATTACCTTAATAAATTCTTGACTCTTCAAATTGAAAACAAGATAAAAGTAATGTCCTAGAAATAGAAAGCAATCTGTACAACAATGCAAATAAGGACTGATAAGCCACAGGGTTTTAGTCCATAGGCTAGCAGTGTAGGAGCCTGAGAGAACACTGAACATAGTATACACCTTTGAGTCTGTGATTTCACCCATCAAAGCATCGCCAGGAGCTGAGGGCAGGCTTCCCAGGTGAAAGGGAGAACTCAGAGTTGGTGGAGCTTTGAGAGATTTCTTATAAGGGAGGATAGAGAAGAGTGAAAAGGCATGGCACAGCAATACCAATTTTGGGGCTTAAAGAGATTTGTGGAGAGAAACAATCCCTTTGCTCTTAGATTCTGTAGTTGCAGGGTGAGTAGACAAGAATCATACTAAAATCCTGCTACCTTAGTGTATCTGAAAAACTAAAACAAAACTGTGCAATGTTTAACTGGAGGCAGGTGATGTATAATAAATAGTTATTCAGATTGATATTTTAGTCCTCACTCTCCTGGATGTATCGGCATGTGGCAGAGTGCACAGTGCTGGCAATTATAAAAGCATCCTTTACTCGCAAACTGAGCATGTTTGACAACAGAGCCGAAGGAGAGATAAACTACGAGGCCCCTACAGTGCGTTTTTGTTTTAGCTGCTTTTAAGAAAATATCTACATGCCCCGCCTGTGAGCTTGCAGACCCTCTTGCCTTACCTTTCTCTCAGGCAGATTAATCACCTGTGGAAGCACTGGAGGCACTGATTACTTTGTGACCCTGAATGAAGGCCAGGAATTCAGCTCCTGCCCCCTGAGTTGGAACAGTTCAGTAGGTGGCGGAAAACCCATCTTGCTAATTATATTTTTTGGTAACAGATGAAAACACGTGGAAAGGTTTCCTCCTCGGGTGATTAAATCTTTCTGAGCGACAACTTTTCTATTTATTCGCTCCACATGACTGCCCAGGTTTCTGCTTCCTATACCTGGGGTTTATTTTCTGCTTCCTGTACCTGGGGTTTACTTACAAGGTGAGGTCTTGCATGCCTCAAGGAACAGACCCCTTTGTGAATGTGAACTGCAGCACAGTGAGAATATTTTTATTCACATCCATTTTTTAAAAGAAGCCGACGGGAGGTGTAGGAGATCCAAGGAGGGGATCATGATGCACAGATTTTGCTGATAGAGAATAAAAGAGACTGTATTTTAGAAAACACGTGCAGGAGTTTAATCATCTCCACCAGCTTTACTACTGAAGGTGCCTGAGTAAGTTTAATGAGAATCAGGGACAGGTGACAGGGCAGGGGCAAATAGGGCAGGAGCAGAAAAAGCGAAGTTTGAAGAAAAGGATAGAAAGAGGGAGGATTTGGTTATGTTTGCGTCTTGGTGGTGAATCTTTTGGCTCGATTTCAGGGTCATTGCAGGTTTAAAAGGTAGAACCCTAGCGGGCTCCACCTCCCACCTCAGCGGTGATCACTAAATTGAGGAGAACCGAGGAGGAGGGAGCAGGAGGGCTGACACCTGGCTAATTGCGATTCCAATTGGGAGTTGCCGACAGTTGAGTGGAAATTGCTTGAAGATGAAGAACCTTCAGAACCTCAGTGAGCCGTGATGGGCAGATGTGTCGGAGCGAAGAGGGAGAAGGACAGGAGCCGGGCCAAAGGACAGGGAGGAAACTGCCGGCGGTAAGTAGGGCTGCTCGCCTCTCCCTTCAGCTGGATCTCAACAGCAAAGGTGACTCACTTCCCAGCAAGTGGTTTGCAAAACAACGCAGGATAACCCTAGAGCAGTGGTTCTCAACCTTCCTAACGCCGGGACCCTTTAATACAGTTCCTCATGTTGTGGTGACCCCCGACCATAAAATTATTTCCGTGGCTACTTCATATCTGTAATTTTGCTACTGTTATGAATCGTAATGTAAATTTCTGATATGCAGGATGTATTTTCAATGTTACAAATTGAACATAATGAAAGCATAGCGATTCATCACAAAAACAATATGTAATTATATAGGTGTTTTCCGATGGTCTTAGGCGACCCCTGCGAAAAGGTCGTTCGACCCCCAAAGGGGTCGCGACCCACAGGTTGAGAACCGCTGCCCTAGAGGCAGAGAGGCAGTCCCAAGCCTGGAGCTGCATTTGTTTGTCTTAACGTTGACAGCACCCCAAGCCTACCTGGGCGCCAGAGGTCCCTCCCAAAGCCAGTGCCCCGACGCTGGTCTGGACTCAGACTCTCAGACCCTCAAAAGCACAACCCGCCCCCCCCCTCCACTGCTCTCCACAGCCACGGCCCTGTGAAGCTCCCACAAGCACCGAGGCTGAGCGGTGATCTCTGAATCTTTGAGAGGTTTCCTGTGCAGGTCGCTTCTGGGGGACAGGCTTCCTGCGGCCGCAACATGTGTGGCTGGTCCCGAAGTCATTAAATCTATGTTAATTTCCCTAAAGGTTTCCTCCTTTACTGTTGTCCATCCTCCCAACAGAAACCTCTTGGGTGATGTGTATACTTTTAAAAGAAATTTTTAATTTTTATTGTTGAAAGTATTACATAGGTCCTTCTTTTTCCCCCACTAACCTTTCCAGCCGGTTTCTACCCCTCCCCCCACCCCCGCGCCCCAGGCCCCCTCACCACCCCATTGTCTGTGTCCATGGGTTATGCATATATGCATACAAATTCATTGGTTGATCTCTTCCCACCCACCCTCCCCTGCCTTCGGTGGCTGTTTGGAAACCAAGGTAGATGACTAAATAGAGTGATACAAATGCTCGAGTTCTGTAGAATTTTGGAGTTGGTGGATAATGATCCCAGAGAAGAAATTTGTGGGTAGGCCATGCTTATGAAACTCTTCCCTTCTCCCCTGGTTTTGTGTTTGGTGGGCAGGGCTGGGGGTGAGGGGCTGGGGAGAAGCCTTCTTGCTGATCTAGTTCTTTTTATCTGTGGCCTTGCTCCTGTCATAATTGTGGTCTGCAGGTTGGGTTCAAAGTAATTTTGATCCTATTGCTATGCAGTTTTTAACATAGGCACTTTTTTAAATCTAGAATTTTCTTGTAATTTCTAGGATCAGGGAGTCAAAATATTCTTTTCATGTTATAACTATAACTCACCTGTTAAAAGTGACTTACAACAATAGTTTGTGTCTTGTTGCTTTAGTTGGTATTGTTTTCATGCGTAAGAATTCACGCCGTGGTTGAAATCTGTGAATAAACTATTTGGCCTTACGAGCAGGTTGGAAAATGGCTATAGACTTTCCTAACAAGTGTATTTCAGGTTCTATTTAAGCTTGCAAACCGACAGGGACTGTTTGAGAAAAAAATATTGTATTTTCTTCTGTTTTAACCGCTGGTGTGTTTCAGGCCAAAACTTATATTGAGGGACTTTGTTTGTCTAGAGCAGTGATGGCGAACCTATGACACGCGTGTCAGGTGACACGCGAACTCATTTTTTGGTTGATTTTTCTTTGTTAAATGGCATTTAAATATATAAAATAAATATCAAAAATATAAATCTTTGTTTTACTATGGTTGCAAATATCAAAAAATTTCTCTATGTGACACGGCACCAGAGTTAAGTTAGGGTTTTTCGAAATGCTGACACGCTGAGCTCAAAAGTTTCGCCATCACTGGTGTAGAAGACAATCTCCGTATTTTTTCCTTACATCCAGACTGAGGTGCCCTGGTTTGGAAGGAAAACAAAAAGCACACGGGCACACCTTGCTGACTGCGTGGCACCTGCTGTGTCTCACAGGTGTTGTGTGTTTTTTGCAAATGGAGGACAGGTCCCTCCACCAGCAATGAGATTACAGCTCGCTTTGGGTTGATACTTGCTGTGTTACAATGCACTGAAACCTACCCCACTGTCTCTCCATGCTTTGCTTGTCCTTGATTGATAAGGATTTTTCTTTGAGATTTAACTCGTTATTTCGTGGTAAATGGAAATTAATAAAATAAACTGTGTGTTAGATTGGGGAAGGTATACCAGACTTGGGTTACATTACTTTAAGAAAGTTATCATGCTTTTAAAATTAAACAGAAAAAGGTGAATGGTTTGCCCAGGGGTTGTTTATTAATAAACCACGGTTTTCTCTTTTATGCTGATGAAAGGGAGCATAAAACTTCATGTCGGTTAGAAGATGAGCGCCAAGCCCTCATCCTCATAGTGCCTCTCCAGGCAAAGCGAGTTGCACACTTAAGGTGGTACTCAATAAATGTTTGTTGGAGGAATTAATAAATGAATAATTTAGGCAAAATCTACCAAGACGGAAAAAAAACCTCAGTCCTGACTGTGAACCAGGGCATATTCTCTACAAGCTTACTTGGTAAAGTAAAATGCTCCCATTTAAAAAACAAAACAAAACTGGTGGCTTTGTTGGGAAATTAAGAAAGATGTAATGAAATCATTAAACAATCAAAGGCAAGATCCAAGATCAAGGCATGGTGTGCAGCTCTTTAGGAATAATGACAGGGTCAGCGGATACTCGCAGACATTCCAATGGCAGGACCAACATGTACGCAGCCCTCCCGTCTCCGCAGCATCATGTTTATCCTATTCACTAGTTTGCACAGAGATTCTTGTCTAGTCTAGCTGTTAGGCAGAGCTGCACGCTCCCACCATTAAACAAAACAGCCATGTCCGCAGATGTCGCCTCTGTGCCCTCCAGGGGCCCAGGTGCAGTGTCCTCCCACTGCCTGGGGCTCATCAAAGTCCCTAGTAAGGTCCCGCCCATGTCTGCCCACTCTCTTCACTAAAGCCTTTTTTTTTTTCCTTCGTGCTGGGGTTGCCACACAATTACATTTGAATTTTGAGTAAACAATAAATAACTTTTAGTATAAGGAGATATTTATAATCTTGCAATATCTGGGATGCACTGATGGTAAAAAATAATTTTTAATTTGTCTGAAATTTGAATTTAACTGGGCATCTAAAGTTTTTATTTGCTAAATCTGGAAATCCTACTCCAAGTCCATCCCAACTGACACTTTATCATAGTATATATTTTCATCCACCTCTCAGAAGACAGGACTCTAGTTGGAAAAAAAAAAAATCACACTCAGGTATATACATCTGTTAGCTAGATTAATGTATAGTAATTAAATTAAGTATATTCTTCTAGTTCAAAGAGAACTTTGTTTATCCAGAGGATCAGTCTTCTGGAGGTACATTTTGATCAGGGATAATTTATAATGTTTTACCTCAAGAACGTATTAATATCTCCTTATCCTGTTTCAATAGCCAAGATGAGGTTAGATGTGGTATTTCTTGTTGATTCTCATCTGGAAATGTGATAATCCTACAGCAATGCAAGTTATATAACCTTCTTTGAAAAATTTATATTTATTGTTGAAAGTATCACAGAAGTCCCACTTTTCCCCCCATTAACCCTCTCCACCCTGCTCCCATCCCTCAGGCCTTCACCTCACTATTGTCTCTGCCCATGGGTTTTGCATATATGCATATAAATGCGTTGGTTAATCTCCTCCTGCCCCATTTGACCTTTTTGTGCCTCCAGGTTTCTCATTTGTAAATTGGACATTAAAATAGTACATACCTCAGAGGATTGCTGTGAGGATTAAATCAGTTAATATATTTTGGTACTAAAAATAGGATATGGCAATGGGAAGCCTGTGTTAACCATGGCTACTGACTATTCCAGTAACATTGGTCCAGATTATTTGCTCTTATGTGCAACACATTTATCTCTAGTATATACTTTTCTTTTCCCTGAAAGGTGGGAGAATAACACTGGATTAGGAGTAAGGAAATAATGGATTTTGCTTCCAGACCTGCCACTGGTTTTTAGTGACCTTGCATGACTTGGGCCTCAGTTTCTCCATGGTTGAATTATACATCAGAAGCATCTGAGGTGCTTGGGGGAAAGTGCCGATTTCCAGGCCTCTCATTTGACCTCTTGATTCTGGAAGCCTGGGAGTGGGTCAGGATGAAGAGCATCTTTAATAAGCTCACAGGTGACTCAGATGCAGGTGGTTCATGGACCACACGTTGGGAAACATTGAACCACATGACCTCTTAATGTCTTCCCATTAAGTAGTTAAATGTAGACATCTGTGATGCAAAGCAGTAAAGTTGTTTACCTAGAGGTTTGACTATGTCCTATAAATGTCCTACAAAACTCACGAAAGCTCATTTCAAAAGCTGTATTCACGCTATATTATAAATGCCTCTGGTTACTCATTATTGGGAAACTTAATTTAGAAGGCTTCTTTCATGAATTTTCATCAATTTTTTAACAAAGCTCTGTCGCAAATGGTGAATTATGCATTAACATATGTTCATGCTGATTTATACACTGGTGACAGATTTTTGGCATGGGATCAATAATTTATAATTATATTTTTAAGTTTGTTTATTAGGAACATTAAGGAATTTTGATTATCGTTTAGATAGTGTCATTTGAACCCGATTAAAAAAAGAGCAAACTTTTCAGTTCTCTGATGTCTGCATACTTGCCCAAGGAACAACAACTGAACCTGAAACAAATAAGATAAATATCTCCTGCTCTTCTCAATTAGTAGTTTTTACAGCCCTGTTGGATTGTCTTATGTCACTGTCTTGTCAGCAGATGGAAATGAAGGGTATTATAACACCAACTTTCTCTAATAACCAAGTAATGATAGGCTAACCTATTGGACTCATGAAACAAGACAAAAATTAACATCTTGGCATGCCTCTTTTGAAAATTTAGTACAATGTATACTTATGTCTGCATAGTCTTAAAAATTAAGACAAAAGAAATTCCTATGAAGACGTGAAAATAATCCTGCCAAAAGGCTTCTTTAGTATTTTTCTGTCTTTCCAGTGCACTTTGATTGAAACACACTGGGTTTTAAATAAAGCTTATTTTGAGAAGCATTGATGTAGCAAAAAAAAATTTCTAATAAAACGATTAGAGGGTGATTATGAATATGATTGAAATGGTTTCTACTTTAAAAAATATTGTAGATCCCTGAAGACGCTCCTGCCCTATTATAGGTAAATGTGATTTGTCTCAATTTTATGCCCAACTTCTTGGAAATACATTGTTCCACATGTGGAGGCCCAGCTTTTCTGTACACAGGCACTGTTTTCTTACTCAGAGAGAGATAGCAAGGACCACATCTGACAATTGTATTCCAACTATGTTCAAGAAAATAGTTACTGAGGCTGACTCGGTAATATGCCCACTTCATCCCTCTGGTGACAATCAGTGGAACCAAAGAGAGTTCATAGCTTTGATCATGCCTGCTATCCTTTCATATTAATGTCTTTGCCGGGGACGGGAGGAGGAGAAGCAGCAAGCACATTTTAAAGTTAGATTTTTAGTACCAGATAGCACATTCTGGTGGAAGGCTGAGGCAAATTATTTCTGTGGTTATAATAGGGGTTTTTAGATTCTTTGATCATAGCAGGAATATAGTTTTAGATAAATTTTAAATCTTGGTTCTCTCAGTTTTTAGTTGTGTAAAGTTATATAACTTTTCTGAGCCTTTGTGTCTCATCTTAAAATAAAAGTTATAGCCCAGCTGGCATGGCTTAGTGGTTGAACGTTGACTTATGAACCAGGGGGTCACGGTTTGATTCCTAGTCAGGGCACATGCCTAGGTTGTAGGCTAGATCCCCAATGGGGAGTGTGCAGGAGGCAGCCAATCAATGGTTCTCTCTCATTGATGTTTCTATCTCTCTCTCCCTCTCCATTCCTCTCTGAAATCAATAAAAACGTATATTTATAATGCTCTATTTACTAGCTTGTTATAAGCATAAAGCAAAATTACCTTTATAAATGCCTGAAGCAGTGTCCAGCATTTAGGAGGCAATCAGACAACATATAAAAATGCACATTTCCCCATTCAAGATATCCCTGCCATATAGATTTAAGACAAAGCTTTCTGTGTCGCTTAGCTTTTACTTGGATGTTTACAAGATATTATTCTGCATTTGTTGCTAGGTTTGCTTTTCACTTTTTGGTAAATGTATATGATCATCCAAATGGGCCTGGTAAAAACTGTTGACTTTTTCAGATCATCTTCCAGCCTTTTCACAGTCCACCCTACACATCTAGAGCAGTCTGTCGTAGAGTTCGGCAAGCTATGGCCTGCGGGCCAAGTCTAGCTGCCCATCGGATTTCATAAGTCAAGTTTTATTGAGCTACAACCATGCACATTCATTTACATAGTGTGTATGGCTGCCTTTGTGCTCTTGGGCTGGATTTGAGTAGTTGTAACAGAGACTTTATGGCCCACGAAGCCGAAATGATTTACAATTTGATCACTTGTGGAAAAAGCTTGTGAACTCTTGATCTATTGCCTGACACAGGATAACTGGACTTTTAAAAAAGTAGCTGATTAGCAATTAAGTGTTTACAAATAAATGCTGAATGAATTGTGAATAGAAAAAAAAATTGGTAGTTGTTATCATAGACAGATTTCTTAACATTCCTACTAAGCATGGTGACAATGAAGACAGAGAAATAATATAATTGAGGAAAAATAGAAAAAGATGGTAATATGGAAGTAAGAATATAGTAGAATGTTTTCCGTGTGCTAGTATCATGGCTATGTTCCACTCATTAACTTCTGAATATCGCCATAAATCTTCAGAATATTACCTGCAGGTGGTGATGTTTACAGACCCAAGCTCCCCCATCAATACCTTTTTTATCCAGGGAGCAAAAGAAAGCTCTGGGGTGAAATCTTTGCTCAATATTGCTGAACATGGGCAACATCATTCTGCCAGATGTGTGATGAGGGCTTTCCCTGGGTTCCATCTACCTGGATTAACAGAGTCATGTTACAGATACTTCTAATCTCTCTCTCTCTGATGAACAAAACACCACTGAAAGGTAACATTATAACTTAAGAACAAAATACTAGGTTTAGAGAAATTTGTTCTTTTCTCTTCTCAACTCTACAGTAAATGGTGTTCACATAACGTATTCAGTCTGCTGGGGAATGTCATGAGGAAAAAAAAGAAACATAATCTTTAAGCAAAGGGATTTTATGTAGAATGCATGAAATAGTGGTTCTTTTGTTATAATAAATGCATGGCTAGTAATTCCACCGATGAGCAATTGGTTGGAAATGTTTTATTGGTCATGATTAATGGATGACAAGTTTGAATAATTATTAAGCTTAATTGCACTTAAATGATGGATTTTCCCCCCAAATGTTTATCTTCAGGGCAAGGATGAAAGCAAATGTGTTAGAAAAATGCAGAGTTCACTGGTTGCTAAATGAGCTTATTAATGTTTACATATGTAACAATTTAGTCCATTAATATGTACGTGCCAAAGATGCTGACCGTCTCCTCTCAGTCAGCAGAAAGTCCCAGACCGACTTATTTTACTTTTAGATAAACACTTAGCTGTTCAATTTCAGTCACAAGTTCAGGTTTTTCTGAGGTTAATTTTGGTCTGTCTGTGGCTGGAAAAAGTATTTTCAAGAAAATGAAATGACTACACCTATTTGGCATGCAGTAGGGCATTAGGTCAAGAGCATCCAGGCTCTGCCAGTTCTGGGAGGGAAGGAAACTAGTCTGATCCCCAAGAGATTTGTCTTATTTCCACAGAATGGGTTTCTAGGCATCCCATTTTACCTTTAATAGGAAGGGTCAGCAAAGCAAATTTGCCTGCTTTTGCAAAGCAGAAATAAAACCACTGAATTTCAAACTCTGAAATCTTGTTGTTGCTCCTTGTGAGAGCTAAAGATGATGTAGAATCTTGTTAGAAACTTTATGATGGATGCCGCAAGTGATTTAAAATTCTCAAATCAATATACTGGTATAATGGACTGATCATGGGGTAGACCAGCCTCCTGCATGGGCTAAAATTTTCTTTCCTCTCATTTTTCCTTTATCTCATTAGTTCTCTAATAAATACATATTGCACAATTCATGACATTCTTCTTCAAATATAAAACATATAAGTATGTTTCAAGCATATTTCAAATACAGTGCACTAGATTTTTTTTTTTTTCATTGCTAAGAACCAAGATTTAATCAGCTGGCCTAAGAAATGGGAGATTTTTTAAAATAAAGTATATTGACCATGTTTCTGGGTTTTAGCCAAGAACCTAGAAAAATCTGTACCACCAAGCTTCAAATAATAAGTTCAGTGGTACTGACTGTATTTTAGTCCATTTGAGCTGCTATAAAAATCACCAAAGACTGGGTGGCTTATACAGCAGAATTTTATTTCTCACAGTTCTGGAGGCTGGAAGGTGAAGATCACGGTGCCATCATAGTCTGGTTCCGATGAGAGTTCTCTTTGTGTTGTAGACAGCAGACTGCTCATTGTTTCCTCACCTGGTGGGAAGAGGGGAAGGAACTCTCTAATGTCTCTTTCTTATATAGAAGGGCACTGATCCCATTCATGAGGGTCCCACCCTCATGACCAAATTACTTCCAGAAGGCCACACTTCCTAATACCATCACATTTGCTGTTAAAATCTCAACATATGAATTGGGTGGAGGAGGGACAAAAACATCCAGCCCATAACAGCAGTTTCAAAGAGACAGGAGCCTGACTCCGCAACTGGACATGGAGCCTTTCAAGATCCATCAGCCCCAGTGACCTGCTCATGCTACACTAGTTTGTTTTTGTTTTTGTTTTTTATCTTTGGATTTGTCCTACTCTTTTGTTTGTTCTGCTTACTGGTAGTTTTCAGCACCTCATAGATTTTGCTTCCTACATTAAGTCTATGGACTGCTCACCTTAAGATTGGTATAGTCACCAATATCCCATTTAGGACAAGCTTTCACCAGTTAGGCCACTGGTCAGCCTGCATCTATGCTAAGTTTGGGTCACATACCTAAATGTTTATTAGTCAGCTGTGGCCAAGTTGATATGAATAAAAAACTATGCACACTTAGTGCGTACACTGGAGGCTGTAGACATTCTGAGGCTTAGCCTCCACTGCAATGGGTTTTCTCAGTTGACCGTGATAATTAGCAGTGGACCAATATTCCAGTGCTCATCTTTGTACCTGGTTTTCCAAGAAAAAAACAACAACTAACTTTTCTAAATTGTGTTATTATTAGTGGAAAATATTAAATAGTTAATAAAAATTAATTAACATTTAGGACTGGTACATTTTCCTTAAGGTAAGAGGAAGATCAGTCTTATTCTTATTACTGTTGGCATGTACATACAGGAGTGCCACATGGCTTTTTCCTTGAGTTTTTCCAGATTTCTTCAAAGTCCATTGGTATCAGCTCTTCCTCAGAGTCTCAAATGCTCATCTGATATAATCACTCAGCCAAGGACTTCCAGATATTAGTTATTCCTTATCATATATGTTATCCCTAGAAAGAGGGGCATTCACCTCTAGCTTCTTATCTACCAAAGTCACCTTGTGCATGCAAAGATAATATCTGCTCCAGGCAGACTTCTTGTGCTGTGATTCAGAGAAAGGAACAAATGTACCTCTTAACTGGTTTACTTTTCTGGGAAACTAACATGGTTAATCCTCCTCTCCAATCAAATGGAAAATTTTAGCAAATTTATATAACAAAAAAGTAGCTATAGAAAGCTATAGTTGGCCCTGGCCAGAGTGGCTCAGTTGGTTGAACATCATCGCATGCACCTTAATGTTGCTGTTTCTGTTCCTAATCAGGGCACATACCCAGGTTGCAGGTTCAGTGCCCAGTTGGGGTGCATCTGAGAGGCAACTGATCCATGTTTTTCTCTCTCTTCCTTTCTCTCTAAAATCAATACAAACATGTTTTTTAATAAAAGAAAGCTGTATTTGAATCAAACTTTCAGTGCAGCTAAAACTTACTAATATAGTTCAGGGAAATAAAAATATGCTATATATAATACAGTGTATATTACATAGTGAGAAGTAAAATAATATACTATTAACATGCTATATTTTTTCTTTATTGATTAAGGTATTACATATGTGTCCTTACTCCTAAATTGCTCCCCCCCCCAACTCATGCCTTCACACCCCTGGTGCCTGTGTCCATTGGTTAGACTTATATGCATGCATACAAGTCCTTTGGTTGATCTCTCCCCCTTACCCCCATCCTCCCCTATCGTCCCTCTGAGGTTTGACAGTCTGATCGATGCTTCTCTGTCTCTGGATCTGTTTTTGTTCATCAGTTTATGTTCATTATATTCCATAAATGAGTGAGATCATGTGATATTTATCTTTCTCTTACTGGCTTATTTCACTTAGCATAATGTTCTCCAGTTCCATCCATGCTGTTGCAAATGATAAGAATTCCTTCTTTTTTACCACAGCGTAGTATTCCATCGTGTAGATGTACCAGTTTTTTTAATCCATTCACCTGCTGATGGGCACTTAGGCTGCTTCCAAATCTTAGCTATGGTGAATTGTGCTGCTGTGAACATAGGGGTGCATATATCCTTTCTGATTGGTGTTTCCAGTTTCTTAGGATCTAGTCCTAGAAGTGGGATCACTGGGTCAAATGGGAGTTCCATACTGTTCTCCACAGTGGCTGTACCAGTCTGCATTCCCACCAGCAGTGCAGGGGGGTTCGTTTTTCTCCACATCCTCTCTAGCACTTGTCATTTGTTGATTTGTTGATGATAGCCATTCTGACAGGTGTGAGATGGTACCACATTGTCGTTTTGATTTGCATCTCTCAGATGATTAGTGACTTTGAGCATGTTTTCATATGTCTCTTGGCCTTCCTTATGTCCTCTTTCGAAAAGTACCTATTTAGGTTTGTTGCCCATTTTTTTAATTGGGTTGTTTATCTTCCTTTTGTTAATTTTATGATTTCCTTGTAAATGTTGGAGATTAAACCCTTATTGGTGATAACATTGGCAAATATGTTCTCCCATGCAGTGGGCTTTCTTGTTGTTTTGTTGATGCTTTCTTTTGCTGTACAGAAGATTTTAATTTTGATGTAGTCCCATTTGTTTATTTTCACTTTAGTTTCCATTGCCCTAGGAGCTGTATTGGTGAAGATATTGCTTCAGCATATGTCTTAGATTTCGCTGCCTGTGAATTCCTCTAAAATTTTTATGGTTTCCCGTCTTATGTTTAAGTGCTTTATCCATTTTGAGTTTATTTTTGTGTATGGTGTAAGTTGGTGGTCTAGTTTCATTTGTTTGCATGTATCTGTCCAATTTTCCCAACACCATTTATTGAAGAGACTGTCTTGACTCTATTGTATGTTCTTGCCTCCTTTGTCAAATATTAACTGAGCATAGTGGTTTGGGTCGATTTCTGGGTTCTCTATTCTATTCCATTGGTCTACATGTTCTTGTGCCAGTACCAAGCAGTTTTGAGAACAGTGGCTTTGTAATACATGCTATATTTTAGAGCAGCGTGTTATTTACATGTACTTGCATCATCATGCTGTTCACAACTATTTTCACGTGTTAGTAGAAGGGACAAGCATCATCTCCCCTTGAGGGGTGATGCACCTGATAAACACACACAGAGACACTTGATGGATGAGGAGCTACGGAAGGACAAGGGGCAGTTAAATGATTTGTCCAAGTTCATCAGCAAGAAAGGCAGTAGGTGAAGTGAAGCAGTGTGAGCATTAAGTCCCATTTTGACCACTTTCTAGTTGTGTGACTTCGGGGTAGTTACGGAACATTTCTCAGTAAGTCTCATCTTTATCAGATGCAAAAGGAGGATTGTTTGTTGCAGGGTTGCTATGAAAACAGACAGAATGCACTAAACTGTACTTGAAAAATTTAAAATTGACAAAATTCTGTACAACTAAGTCATATCTATATCTCATAATATCTCCCAAGTAAACAGTGCTTCAGAAATAATCAATAAATAGATAAATAAATAGATAACTAAATAAATGGCACCAAGGAAGGGCTCAGCAGGTAGAACTGGAAGTTTGGCCTTTATGTTCAGTAGTCTTCCTGTTCTACCATACTTTAAGAATAAAAAAATATTTTCTCAGAGAAAATGAATGAATTACCTAAATCTAAAAAGGATACATATTGACTGTCTTTACCCCTGAACGTTTACTGTGTGAGTGTCTAAGAATGCTCAGGGTATTGACAGTATTCCCTGACTGTGCTGTAGATGCAAAGGCCCGAAGGAGAGCAAGCGCATTACAGCTTCCACGGACATTGGCCTAGTTAATTTTCATTGACTTTAATGACCCCCAAAGCAGGAAGGCAACGCTTCCAGAAAGAAGACCTAGAGAGGTGGTCCCAGGATTAAGAAACATAGAAATTTATCCTGGCTAGTGGTTGAGTGTCGACCCATGAACCAGGAGGTCATGGTTCGATTCCTGGTCAGAGCACATGCCTAGGTTGTGGGCTCAATCTCCAGTGTGGGTGTGTGTGTGTGTGTGGTGGGGGGGGGGGGGGGGGGGGGAGGGAGGCATGCAGGAAGCAGCCAATGATTCTCTCTCATTGTTGATATTTCTCCCTCTCCCATTCCCTTCCTCTCTCTGAAATCAATTAAAAAATATATCTTAAAAAAAGAAACACTGAAATTTCACAAAGAGAGAATGTAAACAAGATGGACAACTTGGCCTTCTAAACATCTTCTGCTATTTTCTGCAGTTTCTGTTAATTTGACTAGCTTTAGGGTGACCTGCTTGTGTTCAAACATCTACTTCAGAGCACTCATTGCTTATAACCAACCTCCTGTTTTCAGGGCTGTTTTGTAGGAAATTCCTTTTCTCCAGGGCTGCCTTTGAAGTGATGAGCCACACAGTCACCAGGTATTATATCAATCCTGCAAACATGTTCTGAAATGTGTAACCCCTATAAACAACCAAAAACCAGGGCTTCTTTCTACAAGGAGGCAGTCCTTGTATGGCTGCCTCCAGAAGGAAGAGGGGCTACTAGAATTCCTTGAAAAGCAATAAAAAACGCTGAAGTTCTCTTCTACATTTGCCAAAAAAAACAAACAAAACAAAATAAAATAAACCTTCAACACCAACTTTAATTTTTAAAAAATTATGGTAGTCAAAAGATAAACCAGTATAAATGCATTTTAAAGTGAGGCAATATATTCATTACAACATGATTTGGATTTGGCATTTAAAAATATCACATTTATTTCCCTAGAGAGGTGTTTAATATTTCATAGCATCTCTCATCCTGAAAGTAGACAGTTGAAATACATTTCTCTCTCTCCCTGATCTATAGCCTGTTTGGTCCCAATAGTTTAATGAGTTTTCTGGTGTGTGTCTGTGTGTGTGTGTGTGTGTGTGTGTGTGTGTGTGTTGCTTGAACTCTTCGTGGCTTGTGAAAAGTACTCAATAATATGCTATCTTAGAATATTTCAACCACATCCCTTGGCACCCACACTCCTACCTCCCTTTTATAGTTCCTCCTGCCTGTTGTTACCTATTGTTACCACTTTTGGAGGCTTAGTGTCTGCACTCATACCTCCTAAAGCATTTTGAAATAATCTGGCATGACCCAGGTTTTATTCTTGATCTTAAATTAAGGGAAGAAATCAAATCCCCCAATTCAACCCACCCGCTTATGCAACTATGACTTTTGTGAGCCCGTGTCATTTTCATACCCACCTCCACTCTTTCACCTCCTCAGCGCAAAAGGTGGAGAATCCATCTCAGTCTTTCTGCAGTGACGTAGCTCCCCTCACAGGGCATCTGCTAATGGCCTCTGTGCCTATGCATGAATTTGGGGACATGTGTGCAGAATTGCTCCACATTCATAAGTGATGTCCATCCTCTAATTTCTTCTATTCTAGGAAGAAAATACACATGCTAGCACTCATGAAATAAGGTCCAAAAGCACACGGGATATGCATTATGTGTCATGATTAGTAAGAGGATTTTACACCAAAGAGTTAATATCTATTAATTCTTCTTGAGCATTCATTAATCTTTTTTGTTTGTTTGTTTCTCTAAATTATGGAAACTGGATAGATCACATTTTAAATTTCACCAAGATTAGTTCTAGAACTTGACCCATTGTTGCAAATTCTGTACAGCAGAAAACAATATAGCACTAGTTTGGATTTCAGTGCTTTTTCTGCACAAAGCGAATGGCATTTTCAAGGCATGTGCTGGGAGCTGAAATTTCTGTTCAGGTGTTGCTCAATGGGGATATGAGAAATGTGCATCACCATTGATTGAAGGGCATGTGTGTAGGAAGCCATTCTTTCAAATGAGTAATTCAATGAAGGTGAAGGGAAGAAGTTTCTTTCCCAAGGGATGGTGGGAGTGAGAAGAGAGTTATTAATAAATTCTGTCCTATTGTCTTCTTTTTCTGAGGGCCACCTTTCAGAACCTGGAGACAAACTGTCAAGGGTGATTGGGATATAATTCATGTAACATAAAATCCATCTTTGAAATGTGTACTAGTCAGTGGCTTTTAGCATAGTCACAAAGCTGTGCAACCACCACCACTGTGTAATTGCAGAACATTTTCATCACCGTAAAGGGAACACCACACACATTAGCAATCACATCTTTCCCACCATCTCTCCAGCCCCCATTCCACTAGTCTGTACTTTATGTCTTTATGGATATGCCTTTCTGGACACTTCATAAAAATAGGATCATATAATATGTGGCCTTTAAAATTTAATAGGTATTTTGAGATAATTGTAGATTCACATGACATTATAAGAAATAGTACACAAAGGTCCTACCTGTCCTTAACCCAGTCCCCTCCGATGGTGAGCTCTTGCTTCATTGTAGAATATCAGAACCAGAATACTGGTGTGGATACCAGCCATTCACGTTATTCAGATTTTCTCAGCTTTACTTGTGTGTGTGCAAGTGCATGGCAATGTATTTAATTCTAAGCAATTTTTTAAAAATATTTTTTTTATTGGTTGCAGAGAGGAAGAGAGAGAGAGATAGAAACATCAATAATGAGAGAGAATCATTGATCCCCTACTGGGGATTGAGCCTGAAACTGGGGCATGTGTCCTTGACCAGAATCAAACCCATGACCCTTCAGTCTGCAGGCCGATGCTCTATCCACTGAGCCAAACCGGCTAGGGCAATTCTAAGCAATTTTGACACATGTTGCTATGTGTATCCACTACTCAATCAAGAGGCAGAAGAATTCCAACACCAAAGGGGTCCTTGTGTACTGCGTTACTCTTTGATAACCCCTAATTGTCCCTAATCATTGTGACCACTAATTTATTCTCCATTTCCAAAATGTTATTTCAAAATACTGGAATCAAACAGTATTAATTTTTGAGATGGACTTTTCTACTTAGCATAATTCCTTGGAGATGACTTAAGTTGCTGCATGTATCAAAATTCCACCCCTTTTTATTGCTAAGCCATATTCCACATAAGTACCACAGTTTGTTTAACCATTTACCCACTGAATGGGCAGGTGTGCTGTTATAAGTTTTTGACTCTTATAAATAAAGCTGCTATGAACATTCTTTTTTTATTCTTTATTGTTTAGGGTATTACATATGTCTTCTTTTCCCCCCATTGACTTCTCCCTGGCCACCCCCAACCCTCAGCACATGCCCTCACCCCCACTAGTATCTGTGTCCATTGGTTATGCTTATATGCATGCATAGAAGTCTTTCGGTTGATCTCTTATCCTTCCCCCACCCTCCCCTGCCTTCCTTCTGAAATTTGCTATGAAATTCTTGCACAGATATTTTTGTATGAATGTAAGTTTTCATTTCTCTGGGATAAATGCCCATGAATGCAATTTGGGGTTGTATAGTAATTGCATGTAAGTTTTATAAGAAATTGCCAAACCATTTTCCAGAGTGGCTGTATCATGTTAAATTCTCATCAGCAATGTATGAGCAATACAGTTCCACTGCGTCTTCTCTAGCATTTAGTTTTTTAATTATTATTTTATTTTAGCCATTTTGATAGGTATATAGTGATTATGTGGCACTTGTGATTGGCTTATTTCACTTAGCATATTTTATGGTCCATCTATATTGTAGCATGTATTGCATTTTATTCCTTTTTATTGTCAAATAATGTTCTATTGTATGGATAGACCCACATTTTGTTTATCCATTCATGAACTAATGGAAGGCTATGTTTAATAGTGAGAAAAATGCTTTCTAATGTCTTCATATTAAAATACCATTTAAAGTTTAGCTCCTGTTTTTAAAAGTAGCAAGCACTGTGTTAGTGCTTTATACGCAGTCTTTCACATACGTTTCATAACAACCATATCATCCAAGTCACGATGGGCAAACTGGAAGCTCACATATTAAATCAAACTTGTGGAAAAAATAACAAATCTATCAGGAAGCCTTATTTAACTTGCCTAAATCTATTTTTAAAATAAAATGTGAGTATCTCCACTTCTCTACAGACCCCACTATATGCTTCCTCATACCCCATTAGATTAATTCACATACTTGGCCTATGAGAAATTTGAGTTTGCAAACCTGACTTCCTTTCTAAGCCATCTATGGTAGAGAGATCAAGACTCGTTCATTCACTGCACAAATATTTGTTGAGCATTAGGCATGCAGTAGATGCTGTGATTCAAAAAGGCTAATTAACCTAGTCAGGGTCACAAATTTAGTAAAAGCAATGATTAAGTGCTACATTGCAAATTGAAAGCAAATATTCATCATTGATACTTATTTTCTTTGGCTCCTAACTAAAGCAATCCAGGGAAATATTTTAAACTTGAGGTACTTCATTAGTGATCATTAATTTTTTTTACACAAGTGAAATATTTATTTGGAAACATAATTTCTACTGAGCTTGTCAATTGCATTGAACTTTGTTGGCAAGGAATCCAGTAGGCAGGCTACCTGACATGTTGGCTCCCCATTGTGAGTTTCATCCAACCCCGTCATGTATAGCTGGGACACAGATATTGAACACAATATATCATTCAGTCACTAGTAAACTAGAATCATTCCTTTCCCACTTTTCTCCATCCCCCACTGTCGATGAGTAATTTATCTCAAGCGGCAATATGCATACGTTGCCTTTGAAAATGAGGGACATGGCATTATTAGTCACTGCATGGATGCATTATAGCCAGTTCCATCATGGGAGAGAGCATATGATTACAATCAATAATCAATCAAAGAACTACTGACAGTAATCATACATCATCTCCTACTGTGGAAGTTTCATTCAAAGCCTGATATTGCAAGATCCAATTTCTGGATGCATTGGGCACTTTGCTGTTAACCCGAGGCTGCTCTTGGAGGGGGAGCCTGGAATGTGGACCATCCACTTGGGCTCTCCCCCTTGGGGAACCTTTAGAAACAGAGCAGAATTGAATGTGAGAGAAGAAAACAATTGTTCCTGTTATTGTCTGACTCCTCCTCACTGTACCCCATCTCTTGTACAGCTAACGGCTGTCACCGGTGTCCACTTGCAATACAGCTCTTTAATCAAGTTGATGCATTTGGAAAAGCTTGTTGGCAGAGCTTTTATAACTACATGTTGAAAACATGTCTAATAAAATATACTGTCCAATAAAAGGCACGATCTCTGTAAAACCAGAATTAATTTGGGAAAATTGCCTGGGAGGTTTATTGGAAAGTGGATGCTTTTAAAAAGTACTAAAACAGTTCAAGTGGACACAACATAAAAAATACCAAAGCCTTGCCCGGCTTGTGTTGTTCAGTGGTTGAACATCGACCCATGAACAAGGAGGTCAGGGTCAGGGTCTGATTCCCAGTCAGGGCACATGCCCGGGTTGCTGGCTCACTCCCCAGTGGGGGGCATGCAGGAGGCAGGCAGTCAATGATTCTCTCTCATCATTGATGTTTCTATCCCTCTCTTCCTCTCTAAAATCAATAAAATTATGTATTTAAAAAATAATACAAAGCCTTTCTATTTGAAATGACAGGAATATATCCTGTGCAAATTGGCACATGGGATTTTCCTAACTCAGTCATTCCACAAGCATTTGCTGAGCCTCTACTATGCACAAGGACAATATAGGCCCCCCTCCTTCAGGCCCCAAATACCTGGTGTGAGAAAAACATTAATGTCTCATTGTACACCGCTGTATGAGCTTGTGAAAGCGCTTTGAGAGCACAGAGGAGGTAATATAAGGCCCTAGGGCAGTGAATCTCAACCTTCCTAATGCCGCGACCCTTTAATACAGTTCCTCATGTTGTGACCCAACCATAAAATTATTTTCGTTGCTACTTCATAACTGTAATGTTGCTACTGTTATGAATCGTAATGTAAATATCTGATATGCAGGATGTATTTCCATTGTTACAAATTGAACATAATGAAAGCATAGTGATTAATCACAAAAACAATATGTAATTATATATGTGTTTTCAGATGGTCTTCGGCGACCCCTGTGAAAGGGTCGTTCGACCGCCAAAGGGGTCACGACCCACAGGTTGAGAACCGCTGCCCTAGGGAATCTGGGCTCCTCCATGAAAAGGTGGCTTTAAGCTGGGAATGGAAAGACGTGGGGAAAGGCAAGCACTGGAGCAGAGGAGAACAAAAGAGCAAGGCATTCCTAGCAGCATGTGAAGGTCGGTGTGGTTGGCCAGCAGAGGAAGGGGCAGGGGCCTTGGTGGGAGGAAGGATGGCATATGGGAAAGAGGAGGAAAAGAGCCTCACAGGTGTGCTTAGAACTTTGAGAAGCGCTCTGAGCATGAAAGTGGAAGAAAGACAAATGGAAGCTGGGTCAGAGGGACAAGATAGCAGCCTGTTCTTCCTGATTCAGGTCTTCTCCTCACTGTAGCGTAACTTCAGCTGTGGGCTTCCCTGGACGGTCTCCTCTTACCCAGCTAAGGGGATTCTGTTTTATCAATATAAGGATTTTAATAAAGCTCAGGCTATCATATTGAAGCTTGAACATTCCTTGGGAGGAGATGGCTTCCATTCCAGATCTCTGACAAAGCCCCCAACCTTTTCTTGGGGGGTGGGGGGATTTTTACGAAGTTGATTTGGGCCAAAACTGATGACAATTGCCAGGAAACAAGGTCTAAAATGCTGCCAGAGCTCCCAATCTTATAGAACGGCCAGAGGAATGATGCTGTTTGATTTAACCACACACCTGAATCCTCTTCAAAAATGACTTTGGAAATACCCCGAATTCTATGCAGCCCCTCAGGGCAGGGGTCCTCAAACTACGGCCCGGGGGCCACATGCGGCCCGCCGAAAACATTTATCTGGCCCGCCGGGTGTTTTTGCCGCTGCTGCCTGTCCTGCTTAGCAGCCGACTCATCCAGGGCCCGCAGTGCGCATGTGTGGAATGTCTGAGGGACAGTGAACTGGCTCCTGTTTAAAAAGTTTGAGGACCTCTGCCCTAGGGCCTAGGGTATGTCACCTTTCTTTCTAGTTAAAATGCCTTTTTTATTGTATTACTTTGCTTTTATCTGAAGGATCATTTTAATGTTTTGTAAAAAAAATAAAAATAAATTCTTAATTCCCAAGAAAACTAACTTTTTTTACAAGAGAAGTTTGCAGCTTTTAAAACAATCTCTTCTTTGAAGTTCTGTGTTGCCGACAGTCAGGCTCCCTTGGAGAACTGGGTCTGATTAGTTCCTTCGTGAATGATGTCGACTCAGTGCGGTGCCTCTCTGATGTGCATCGTCCTTAAAGCGAGAGAAGCTGTCTATAGGCGGGTGCAGCGCCTGTGCCATGGGAGTGAGGGGTTATTGGATTTGATTCATTGACACTGGAGAGTGTAATGGGGAACTCTGATTTTTCTTCATCTGAGTTTCTCCCCCAGGTCCATATCTTATCATAGGGAAACTACCTTCAGTCCAGAGCCGTGGTCAGCAAACTGCGGCTCGCGAGCCACATGTGGCTCTTTGGCCCCTTGAGTGTGGCTCTTCCTAAGCCTTAGGAGCACCCTAATTAAGTTAATAACAGTGTACCTACCTAGATAGTTTAAGTTTAAAAAATTTGGCTCTCAAAAGAAATTTCAATCGTTGTACTGTTGATATTTGGCTCTGTTGACTAATGAGTTTGCCGACCACAGGTCTAGAGGACAAACACCAACTAGAAGCAATAAGTTCCTGTGATTTTGCTTCAGGAAATAAGGAAATGCATGCAGTAATAAGTAAGCACTAGATCAAGTCGCATTTAAAATCTTCCTTATGATATATTTAGACTTGGGCTGCAAAAGATAATCAAGAAACGGTTGCGTAGAATTTTGAAATTATTAGCTTTCAAAGGCTCTAAAATTAGGCTGTTGTGGGATGGGATTTTGGAAATTAGCTTTTTCAAAATGATGTTTTCAATTCAATGTTGGGAAGTAAACACAGCTACTGTTGAGGCTGCTGCCTGGAGGCAAATCCACAGTTAGCTGGAGTCTTCTTCCTGGGTATAAATATCTCCTGGGGTTTCTAACTTGGAGACTTAACATGACAGTAGAGGAGGCAGCTGCGGTCCCCAGCGTGGATGCATTTTCGGACCTCCTATAGCCATCTCGTCTCCCCAAATAATACTTGTCCGGAAAAAAACATAAAGATATGACAAAGAGAACAAAGATGTAGATTCCTAGAGACAATTTCCCCCGTGAGAAACTGTGATGCCACATGCTGGTTCCTCAAAGCCAGTCAGGGGTCTCCCCATGTTTGTACCCCCTCTTCCTGCCTTACAATCCCATGTTGCATCTCTGATGAAGTATAGCTCTTACCCAGGAGTACTAGAATTGCCTGTCTTCTGCCCATCATTGCAAGATTGCCCCTTTCTTCTAAAAGTCTAAATCTTAACTTTTGTGCAGGCTCTAGCTATGGCCACTTGAGCAAGCTTCCTGGCCTGGATTCAGGCTATGTACCATCACCAGGAGGCCTTCCTAAAACAGAAATGAACATTTCTTCCAGCATTCAAACAGCAGCTGGGTTTGGTTGGGATTCCTCCATCCCCAGCATAGCGTCAAACCTCCATGCCTGCATCCCAACCTGCCTGTGAGGTCTACTCTCTCAGTAGCCTCTGCTGCTTTCCTCCAGCTCCCATCCCACTACCCAGGGCCCTGAAATCTGGTCACTTCCTACCTTCCTGCTGCCTTTCTGCCTTATTCATATGACTGAGTCACCTGAACAATTTTCTTCATTTGTTATACTTTTCAAATATCATGGATGATCGTATCCTCTTCTCTCCCACAGCACTGCCCTTTTTACTTTTACAAATCTCATCACATATTACTTTTACAATAAAAAATATACATGGATATATATATACTTATATATATATACACATATACAGATATATACTTATATATATATATACTTTATATATATATATACATACATATATATATATATATATATATATATATATATATATACTTTCACCAACACCTATGAAGTCTTTCCTAAATTAAGCTGTTTATTTCTTTTTCTCTTCCAGCTATATTTTCTCCTACTTATTTTTTAAATGTATTTTTATTGATTTCAGAGAGAGAGAGGGAGAGGGAGAGAAGAGATAGAAACATCAATGATGAGAGAGAATGAATCATTGATCGGCTGCCTCCTGCATGCCCCCTACTAGGGATCGAGCCTGCAACCCAGGCATGTGCCCTTGACTGGAATCGAACCTGGGACTCTTCAGTCCGCAGGCTGATGCTCTATCAACTGAGACAAACCAGCTAGGGCTCCTGCTTATTTTTTACTCCATAATAAATCCTGCCTTGTATGTTGGTTTGTCTGTCTCCTTTCATCTCTTGTTGCCCTAGAATGGAAGGAGCTTCAGGATGCCACCTGCATCTTCCTCACCTTTCAAAAGGCCCAGCTCATAGGACGAGCTTTTTGAGAATAACTCCCCAGAGAGTTGCTTTCCTCCCTGCAGTTCCTGACCTGTATCAATATCATTTCTCTCTAGTAGTTTTTTTAAAATATATTTTTATTGATTTTCCACAGAGAGGACAGGAAAGAGATTGAGTTAGAAACATCGATGAGAGAGAAACATGGATCAGCTGCCTCCTGCTACCCCCTACTGGGGATGTGCCCGCAACCAAGGTACATGCCCTTGACCAGAATCGAACCTGGGACACTTCAGTCCACAGGCCGACGCTCTATCCACTGAGCCAAACCAGTGAGGGCTCTCTAGTAGTTTCTTATAAACTTTTAACCTTGATTGTAAACTCCTTCGTAGCAGTGGCCATCTGTTCTCCTTTTGTGTTTTCTCCCAGAGCCTTAATCAGTATCAAATGCATTGTAGCTTTTGAATAAAGTGTATTGAGTGAATGAATGATGGATGGTGTGGCCTTAACACTAAGGCTGATGACTGGCCTGGGTTTGACAGACATGTGTGGAAAAAATTAGCTTCTTGTTCTTTCCAGATGGGAATGAGTCTGATTTCAGCAATTTTATGTTAATTAGTAATTGGGGTTTTGATGTTAGAATGTAAACTGGTGTGGGGATTTCTCCAAGTCATGCCTCTGATTTTATTTATATATATATAGTGAGTTCTTTCTTTAATCCCAGATTTTGTGGGTGTTGAATGAATCCCGGATACAAGTCCTCAGAATTCCTAAATGAAATATTCTCTGCAAAGACCCAAGAGGAAGTTCAAAGTGAATCCATGAAATAATCTTGGCTCAAGGTTCAGTGGGGAATCTTGGTAATTGCAGTGGAATTGAGATGCCAGAGATGGTATTCGCTTCTTTGTTGTGCCATATGATGTTTCATGCATTATGCTGACTCAGTGGAAATATTCCTGTATCACAATGCCAATTGTTTTCTTTATTTTCTTTAAATGTATACACTAGGCGGCTAATGACCCTCTGGATTTTAAAACCATAGCATTCCTTTTCATTTGACTTTACCTTGTCTTCTTTTCTAAAGGCCCTTCAATTTTGATGGCACCAGGGCATGTGGTCTTAAGTATGGTTCTTTTTCTGAAGAGAAGAATTATTCACAATAATTATAGGTATTTAACTTTCTTCTCTTAGTAGAGAAAGCGAGATATATACTGTGGCCTGAAACATACAATTACATGGCAACAAGTTGCTAATAGATTTACAGAATATTGCAAGAAGATATTTTATCTTAAGAAATTTTAGGGGTTAATTATTTGAGAAAGGCCACCATTCTTACTGTAATGTTACCTGTACCAGGGCAGGGATGTTATCATATTTCATTTGTCTTTTTTAGTGCCAAACACAGGGACTTGTTCAATTGAATTGAATGTGTAATAATAGCAGCATTTATTCTAAAAAGCAAACTAACCCATAACCCAAATGCACATGATAAAAACGGGGAATATAAAAAAAGTAAGAACTATGATTCCCTGCTATCTTACCTTTTTAGGAGGTAGCCATACATTTAGCAATTCTGGAGCAATACCAGGCAGTGTACAGTGAAATGCTTGGGGGAAACTGTCGACTGTATTAGTCATGGAGATTTGTATGGTTGAGAAAGAACATGCATTAAGACTTGAAGGAAGTGTAGAATTTGAATTAGTAGAATGGAAGAGGAAAATAATTCCAGAAAGGAGAAAGGTGCAAGTAAAGCTATGAAGAAGAGAGGTATCAGGGCTATATAGGATGTTCAGAGAGAAGGCCATCTTGATTGGTAATAACAGGATAGAGTAAAAAAGCAGTAAAAGGTACAGTTCTTTGGAAAATATACCTACATTTAAGTGGAGAGCTTGAATGCTTACAGTAGATAGGCATTACCTGATATGGGTAATGGTTCATCTTTCTTGCCTCTAATCTTCAAAGTGTGAGATTAGAGGTAACTTTTTCATGCTGTGTTTCAGCAAGTATCTGGAACATATTAGAGTCATCTTTATTCACAGACACTATGATAACACTTTTTGTAAATATGAAAGCAACCAGGATTGAACTACTCAAGAGTGTGTGTGTGAGAGAGAAGGAGGGCAGGGGGTGGAGCAGGCATTTGAAGAGAGCCTCTAAGTATTTGAGGAAGGGATTGCTCAGCAAAATCCAAGTGCTTTTGATTTGGGGCATGAAGTGAACAGGAAGAGAAAATAAAGATGGGGAAAAGCAGAAAGAAGAGTCCTGAAGTTTGGATCACTTTTCAGCTGTATTAAGGAGAAGGGTTGGGTATCAGTGTAGCAGGATAGATCAATGGGGAGCAGAGTCAGGTGGGGGTGTCAGGGAGGCTATAAGACAAGGTATTTCCACCTTCTCCTTGATGTGAGTCAATGTCACACCTCCCTCTTTCTGTTTTCTCACGCACACAATGAGTTTTTGAACTACTCCTCCTAGACCACTACCAGCCCAATAAATTCTACAAATTGAATTGCTTTATTAGATTAAACATGTTGCTCTGATTTCATCCTTTTTATGAGATGTGTTAGTCTCATTTCCACAATGGAGTTATCATGGGATTCCGGAAAACAGTAGTTGAATTTAATTGGTTTCTATGCCAATGTCTCCTGTGCTTTTTATTAAGAACACTATTGTTATGCTAACAATGAATGGTGGTGGGAAAAGAGGAGCCTGCTTTCTCATGTCAAAGAATGAGAGAAGGGCAGGTAAACTTCAAGTTGAGTTTTGGGGCTTCCAAAAAACTCAAAGAAGAACCCAGGAATGAGTTGTGGAAGATGGGAATGTTATTGTGCTTCATGCTCTTGACTTGAGAATCTATTTAGGCTGTTAGAGATCCTTTGAACCATCCTGCATATAAAACTGTCATCTATTATATCACCAAAATTATTCTTGATTATATTGGATTTTCAACATATCACATTTTTTCCTTTTCTCAGAGTGTGTGTGTGTGTGTGTGTGTGTGTAGTGCTGATGGGCACAAAATAAAGAAAAACATTGCTTAAAGTATGAGCAAGAGCCAACTTAACCCTGAGCTTGTTTATATCTAAAAACATCTCCTCACCACTACAGCTTAGTCATTCACATGTGAACTCTGCACTGTAATTTATTATTCACCATTTGATTGGATTTTATTAATGTTCCACTAGCACTTCTTTAAGGAAAACTAAACTGGTATCATATTCCTGTCATCAATCAGGATGTCTCCATGGAGATCCTCATCAGATTTTTTTGTTGTTGTTATAAGATAAACTTTGGTGCTAGAAAGAGTGTTTTTATTTTTAAATATTGATTATCTGTCATGATTTGGCACCAACTTGAGTTTTCATGTTCCCTGAGAAATTTTCTTTCTTCTTCATGCTTCTGTTTTGTAAACTGCTGGCTGACCCGTCCTGGGCTGAGACCTACAATGAGAGGTGAAGTCTACTTTCCTAGGAAAGGGCATTTATTAAGGGACAATGTCTCTGATAAAAACTGAGTAGAAATCCTAGAAATTCAGCAAAAAAAAAAAAATGGAGCTAGTAGCATTTTCTTCTAGAAAGTTATTGGGCAGCAGAAATTTGGAAGCAACAACTCACTCTTGAGCAGACATTGTCCTAAATGCCTTTCCAAAGGCATTACCTCATTTGGTCCATGTGGTCACCCAATGAGCCAAGTAGAGCAGATGACACTGTCTCTACTTTATGGATGAGACTTAACCTGATAACATGGCACACAGGGGTGGAGCCAAAGGTGGGGCTAGATCTTCATTACTCCAGTGCAGTGTTCTTCCTGCCACTCTTGGCCACCTCACTCATAATTTATTCCTGTTCAATATCCATATGGTCTTCTCCTTCTGCTCTATCAAGCAAGAACAAGTGAGCTCAGAACTGTGAAGACAATTTTAATTATATCTTCACATTACCCTCAACACTGCTGATGATTCTCTTTAGTGCCAAAAAAAAAAAAATTCTTGGATGGATTAAAAACATTATCCCTCATTTTCTACAAGTGATGTAGATAGCTTTCATCAACCTGAGAAGAGAAAGATTGAATTCTGTTTTCATATCCTCTATATTCTAATTATTACCTTTGGAAAGTCATTTTATTTCTGTGTTATTCTTAGAACTGGAGAATGAAGGGCATGAATAGATAAACACTAGAATCTTTTTTTAAAAATATGTATTTTTTTATTGATTTCAGAGGGGAAGGGAGAGGGAAAGGGGGATAGAAACATCAATGATGAGAGGGAATCATTGATTGGCTGCTTCCTGCATGCCCCACACTAGGGATCAAGCTGCAACCTGGGCATGTGCCCTTGACTGGGAATCAAACCTGGGACCTTTCAGTCCACAGGCTGATGCCCTGTCCACTGAGCCAAACCAGCTAGGGCAACATTAGAATCTTTTCAACTTCGGTATTTAATAAGGTTTGGACCCGAGTTTTGCTCTATTTTTGGGCCAGAAGGGAGGACTTCCTTTGGTCTTAAGGCTTGCTAAGTAGCCAGGACGTGGCCTTTCATCATTGATATTCTTGTTAAATATTGTCAGTGGCTCTCAAATCCATGTAACCCAGTCATTCTTTATTTGTATTCTTTATCCCAGATTCTCTGGGAGGCTCTGAGTGTGTTACTTAGAGATGAGGGACTGGTTTAAAGTATTTTGCTTCTAAAAGGAAATTTTTATCATTATAAAGCTGAATTTTTATGTTTATTGTAATATTACCCTTATATTTCAAATATGGATATCAGAACCTTTATTGCTATGGTCAAGTAGCTTCTGAAAAAAATGTAATAATATGAATAGTTTTTATTATAGAATAATCCAGCTCTCATTTTGATATCACCTCTGAATTTGAAAAACTTTAAAAATGTTTAATTCAATGGCATTTTTTTCAAAAGTATTGAAAGAATAAATAGTTTTAAGCATTTAACAAGGGCATGTTTAGAGTACATGATAGATGCTTATTTGATGCTTTGAATAAATTTAAAAATTGAATTAAATGTTAGCCAAAATAATTTAAGTTAAACCACAGAACCAAAGCATCTAACTATAACTATAGAGAGTCACTTATGTTGTGGTACCACAGATTTTGCAAAATTTCTGTTTAAGAAATACTATCAAGCATTCTAATGGATTGAAGGGGCAAGAGGTTATATTTTCAAACTCTAGTCCAAAAGACCAAAGAAAATTGAGCATTCTGGAAGGAGATTTCAAACACAACAGGGGAGGGAGTTGAAGGTGTTGTGGATGTTTATCCTGCAGAAATAATAGGAGAGATGTCTGCAGTTGTGCCAGGGAGGGTTGGGCTCTACCTCCCTCTAGTTCCATGAGTTCAACCGAGCACTGAAGACAATGAAAAGAGACAGATTTCATCTGAACATAAAAAGTGGTTGTTTATTGATCAGGTCTTTCAAACGAACAGAGAAGTGGAGGGGGATCAAGTGAAGGCTGGTCAGGATATTTCAGAGCAGCCCTGTCCAACAGAAATACAATGTGAGCCCAGCAACATATACTGTTTTTAAAGTTCCAGTGGCCATATTTTAAAACATAAAAATCACTGGTAATGTTTATTGTATTACCATTCTATTTGACCCAGTATCTTTAAAATAATATAATTTTAACATAAAATCAGTATGAAATCACTAATAATAAATTGTACAATTTTTCTTCCTTCCAATTCTTTAAAATCCAGGGTGCATTTTATACTTACAGCTTATCTCAGTTTGAACCAGTGACATTTCAAGTCCTCAAAGGCCATCTGTGGCCCGTTCCCCCTGTGTTGGACAGTGCGGTTTAGAGTAGGCAAGCTTAAGAACAAACTGTGAATTGCTACAACTCAATAAAACATTCTTCCTCGAACAGCACGGGGGCAGAATGGATACTATTTTCCAAGCAAAGGCATTTTGGGGTCATGGCACAGGTTTAGGCTGACAGAATAGGTACTTAGCCTTGGGGATGGTGGAGAAAGAGTGGAAGAGTAATAATCACTCTTAGCCCACACGGCACTCATGTGAATTATGAAACGAAGGCCCCTCTGAGCAAGTGAAATACAAAAAGGATCCCCTCAGCCTTGGCTACACCCGGGCAAAGCTTGAGAAGAGAGCAGATCTGGATTTCCTGCACTCATGCCCCTTGGGCTGCGGACCCTCCTGGGCACTTCCTGGCCCCTGTGGCTGGCCTGGGAGCCAGTTTCTACAGTGACTGCTAAGTCCAGCTTCAGCTGCGATTCAGAAACTCTTACAGGTCCTAGGCCCCTCTCAAAATTTGATGAACACCATAAACCTTTTGTCAAGGCCAAATTGTCAAAAGATTCGCAGAGTGTCAATGGTCCATGGACTACCCTTCAAAGTATGGACACTCATGAGGCTGTGAACCTGTGAGGAAGAAACCTGGCCACAGGAACAGTTGCCCCTGTTTCTCCTGAAGACTCTCTCGTGCCAGGGGGCCGAGAAAACAGGGACATAGGTGATGCAGAGACATCCTTCTCTCTCCCCTGCCCCAAATGGGCTTCATGGATGTGACCTGAGCTACCAGCTTACCTTGTTTATCTTGCCAAGTCAGTGTTTTCTCTGGAGTGTGTGAGGATTTTTCTCCTGCTGTCACTGGCTCTCCCTGCGGTCCTTACCTTGTCAGGCTGGGGGAAGAGAACCTGGTGGTAACTACATTGAAGCACTGAATGTCCTGCCACCAGCTAAGGAGCAAGCAGGTCATTGGGTCTATTTTTAATGTCCCCTCCATTGGCATGCCCTTCCTTTCCTTTTCTTGTGGCATCACAAGGCGCTCCTGCCCTGCTGCCTGCTTCCTGTCATGATAAATGCTCATGGTCACACAGGTCTCCTCTTCTATGAAGAACAACTGGCTCAGCAGGCAGGGTCTTCAGTTCACTCCCTTAGGTCTCACTCTCTTCTGCCCTTCTATGCATGCCACGTTTTCAGAACAGTGAACAGAAAGAAAACCTGTGGGGTTTTAGTCTCCTGCAAAATAACTCTCCATATCACCGGGAATTCATATACACATACACATACACATACACATGCACACACATTCTCATGCAAATACACTTATACCTATATATTTTCACTTTTTTAAAAAAATATATGTTTATTGATTTCAGAGAGGAAGGGAGAGGGAGAGGGAGAGATAAACATCAGTGATGAGAGAGAATCATTGATCAGATGCCTCCTGTACTCCCCACACTGAGATGGAGCCTGCAACCCAGGCATATGCCCTGGCCGGGAATGGAACCATGGCCTCCTGGTTCATAAGTCACGCTCAACCCCTGAGCCACACCAGCCGAGCCATTTTCACTCTTTTATAGAATATCTTTCCCTTCGGATTGACTGGATGTTTTCTGGAAAGCTTAAAAGGTTGGCAATAGATAACAAGTTTCTTTTCTAGCTTGTGTTATAACCATTGCAATCACCAATTAAACCTAATGAAGGTTAGGTTACTGAGAGCGATACTATGCTGCATTATTCCTTTACAATTGCATTTGCAGCTCAAGTTGGAGACAGAACAATTAAGAACTGTTTTAAGAACACTTAGCAGTTCATAGGTGTGTGATCAGGGAAGGAGGAAAGAAAAAACATTCTGGGAATCAAGCAGCCCATCCAATATGCAGGGAAGATGATACCTGGAGGAGGAGGAACTTTTTGGGATTTTGTTATCAGGGTTTGTGAAATAATGTGTCAACCTTGGAAGCTGCTGCCTGGGGATTATAGGGAATTAGAGACCCGAAGGGCAATTCCTGAGATTGCTTTTGGAAATGTAGGGATGTCTATCTGAGCCAGGAGAGAGGAGTTGCTAAAGGGAAAAGGGCTTTTTACTGCCCTGACACTCTCCTGCAGTGCTACCTAGAGGCTGGTCAGTGGTCATGTTTGCTTGGTCACTTTATGTCTATGAGGCAATGGCAGTATGACTTTTTTAAAAAATTGAGGCATAGTTGACATGTTACACCAGTTTCAAGTATACAACATAATTTTATGTGCGTATATTGTGAAACAATGATCACAGTAAGACTTAGTTGACCTCCGTTACCACACATAGTTACAAGTTTCTCTTCCTGTGGTAAGAACTTTTAAGATATACTCTCTTAGCAATTTTCAGATATGCAATATAATAATATTATTCCCTATATTTACCATGTTGTATATCACAGCTCCATGGCTGACTCATTTTGTAACTGGAAATTTGTATCTTTTGACCATTTTTACCCATTTCATCCATCCCCTAACTCTCTGGCTCTGGCAACCACCAATCTGTCTTCTGTCTCTATGAGCTTGTGTGTGTGTGTTTTCCATTGCAGATTTCATGTACAGGTAAAATGCAGTATTTATCATTTCTGTCTCGCTTATTTCACTTAGCATAGTTCCCCCAAGATTCATCCATGTCACCCAAATGGCAGTATTTCCTTATTCTCTGTATGTGTATGAGTATATATACACATACATGTGTGTATATACATGCGTGTGTGTGTATGTGTGTAGACACACACAGACACATGCACACATGCTACAGTTTCTTTATCCATTCACCCATCCATGGACACCTAGGTTTTATCATGTGTTGGCTATTACTGCTGCAGAGAACATGGGTGCAGATACATTTCCATTGATGGGGAGCAACAAGAACTGGGTTGGCCAGAGATGATGGAGTAGATCTCCCTGCTATTCTCAGGCAACACCCACAGTCCCCTGGCAGCCCCTGGTGTGGAAACCTCTCAGAATGGTTCCCATCTCCCAGCACGGTAACGCGATGATGAAGTGTTCGCACTGGACAGAGGGTGGGAGTCATCTGGGCCTAGTCTCTCATTTGCAAATAGAGAAATGGAGGCACAGAACAAGAAAGGGACTTGCTCAGAACAAGCCAACCTTGTAAATTAGGGGGCAGGACCCAGATATCTTGTGACATTGTCCGGAACTCTCTCTACCGTTATTATTCTGTTTCAGTGGACACTAGGGCTATTACTTGGCCAATTCTCAGGCTCTGTAAACCTATAAAGCAGATGGGAACTACATGTAGCTGGGGGAAAGAAAGCCAAAGGAAATTTGTTTCTACCAAATGGCTCACAACGGATCCAATTTAGAAGTCTGCCAGAATCTGGGCAGCTAATAGAGAGATACTTACTGCTCAGTTGGACCTTCCAGGTCAGTGAATTGAAAAGAGCACTGTGTCTGGGATCAAATGATTAGGTTGGAGATACTAACTAGGTTGCCTTGTGTGAGTCATTTTGTTATTCTAAAGTTTCTCATTGGTAAAATAATTAGGTAAACAGAATTCCTGTGAAATAATAATAATAATAATAATAATAATAATGATGATAATAAAATGTCATTGCATTAATGCAGAAGTGGCTGTATTTTTGAGTTCTTACCCAAGACATCTAATTGCAGGCACAAACTGATTTTCTCAGTCCTCTCTTGGCCAAATTGCGGGGCTACCTTAGGACTCGCACTGGTGCTTACAAATGTAGCAGATATTTTGTTGAGGTTTTTTAATTCTTGATCTTGTCAGTGATAAAGTCCCTGCCCTGCCTTGTCTATGGAATTCTTGCAAACTGGGAAGAGCAGGAAAAGAAGATGCTTGGAGATCACTGCTGGACATACTTTAGTTTTTAGCCAAATGACTCAATTTCCTTCTTCATGCATGCCTGCATTCAACAACTATTCAGTGAGTACCTGTTGATACAGGACTTCAGAGATACAAATACATAATTAAATTCTGTCCTCAAGATATTAATAGTTAAGGTGAACAAAGCCAGTTACCTAAATAACTGTATATCAGGAGGTAACTATTTAGACATTTGTAGGGCGAGTGAATACAGTCTCCTAATTGGAAGTTTAGTAGGCTTCACAAGGAAAAGGGACGTTTGCAAGATCCACTAGCATAGTTCAATTTAAACTTGTGAAAATAAAAGGAAGGGCATTTTAAGGTGAAGAAACAGCATGAGCAAAGATAGGATTGCAGAGATGTTGAGGGGTTCTGTGGGAAACTGTAAATTAGTTTCGCTAGGACAATAAATAGTTGGCAAACATTTGGTAAATATAATGGGCATTTTACATTATACTGTCTCTGACACAACTACTGAGCTCTGGCATGTCTTGCACGAGCAGCTGCAGACAGTCCATAAGTGATTCTGAGAGCCTATGGAAACCAGCAGTTGGCTGGATTTCCTTCATGCTGTAGTTTTCTCTCTGAATGCATGTATGGAGAGATGGAACAGAGGGAATAGGCTGGAAGGGAGCCTGGGTCACAATATCTAGGCCTTCTACTACCTGTCCCAATTTTAGCACCTTATTTGTTTACATAGCTTTTCTTTTGCAGAGTGTTTTACTCAGATTTCGTTTCATTCCTACTAAAGTATATGAAATACTAGAGTTATAAGTAAATAACTATGGTCTAGGGCAGTGGTTCTCAACCTGTGGGTTTCGACCCCTTTGGGGGTCGAAAGACCCTTTCACAGGGGTCACCTAAGACCGTCGGAAAACACATATATAATTACATATTGTTTTTGTGATTAATCACTATGCTTTAATTATGTTCAATTTGCAACAATGAAATTGGGGGTCACCACAACATGAGGAACTGTATTAAAGGGTTGCGGCATTAGGAAGGTTGAGAACCACTGGTGTAGGGCATACTGTGTTACACTAATTTCACCTTTGGTTAATAGCATTTTCTATTTTACCAAGTATTATTAACTAGGAGTTGCACCTCTTACCATGCATGACATTATCTGGTGTGTAAAATATAAACTGTGGTTTTTATGTGTGATGTTGATTTTATACTCTGTTCCAGGCACTTGGGACTTTACATAGGTTATCTCATTTAACTTCATAACAACTCCACACATTATTACTATAATCCCCATTTTATGGATGAAAAACTGAGATACAGGGAGCTTAAATAACCTACCCAAGGTCATATACCAATCAAAAGGCAGACCCGTAATTTGAACTCAGGCAGGTTAGTCCATGCTTCTAACTCTATACTATGTGGTCTCCTAATTTAAATGTAATTACTCTGGGCCCTGGTCCTTCAAAATTCTCAGAGCCGTATAATAATTGGTATGAGCATTAGTTCTAATCATACCATCTGAAGAAGAAATTAAAATATGAGGGCTGCAAAAAATCTCCTCTTGAATTTCAAGGGAAAGAATTGCCTTATGTGAGGAAGGAATCCTAATGTGAGCTTTTAAATGTGAATGGTGATCCAGTAGTCCACACTGATATAAATCAATGATTGAATAAATAAGTGGGGGAGAAGAGACAAATATCCCTTGCAGAAGAAATTTAAATAATTTACATAGATAGTCCCCTCTCAAATGAAGAAACAATCCTGCACAGTGCATCATAAAACAAGGTCAAAGGAAAGAGTATTATGAAATGATCCTGCAAGAAGAAAATGTGGTCAGTGGCAAAAGTACTAAAACTGTGCCAACGATGGAGGTCAGGACAGAGCGGGCCGAACAGGGACTTGGCAGGAGTGTTCTCTTAATTGAAATGTCAGCTCTGTAGGGTACAATCTATGTAGCAGAGCTCAGAACAGAGAGAGAGGCGGCAAGGTGGCATCATACTTCTGAAATATTAATAGCGGCAATGAACTTCAACTTGTCAATGAAATGGATAGCAGTGCAGTTAGGAGAGGATACAGAAAATTCAGAAGGAAAAACAATCCTTAGTGAAGCTCTGTCCCACACTGTGATATTGATATGATTATCTTTGACAACATACTTAAACTTTGGCTCATACAGTGGTGCTATTAAACAATGTAAGATTTAACAGATTTTTAAATCTTGGTTTTTTCTTTGACAAGTCATGCTCTTTTCTAAGAGGGGGGATAGATGCTCTAAGTTTTGAGTACTAAAGCTATCGATATTTACAAACAGGCCTTGCATAATGAATGAGCTACTCAAACTCACAAAGTGATGTTAGAACAACAACCCCTGTCCTCCCCACATAAACTTTGCAGCATGAATTAATAGTCCTAACAGAAGAGCTGTAGAAAGAGCCATGGCAGTCTGCTTTGGTGACCTGCCCTGGAACTCAACTATCCCAAGAGATATGTCCCCTGGGTGTCAGATTCTGTTCCCAATGCTAAAGCTGTGGAAAAGTTTATATCTTCCCCTTATTATAGTAGGATGTATACCTTGCAGCTGAGGGACTTTTGTCTTAATGTGAGAGATATTGGTGTATGTCGCAGAAACAGAAGATGAAAGTGATCTTTCTGAGATTTTGCATATCATTTCCCAGAGGCTTACAGAAATAAATCATTGAAACAAAGAATGAAGTGAGAAACCAGCTCATCAAGTAGTAGGTACCCGCAGATATAGAAGTTACAAAGAGTGGTGGTTTGATAGGTAGATATACGTGCTAAAGGTCAAACAAAGGAAAACTTGACTTTCAATGTTAGGAGAATAGAGACCCATAGGAATGAGGAAGTTAAAGCAAGGTGGCCAAAGTCTCATTCAAGGCCACTTGGAGGACCTTCCGTCCAAGAAAAGGAGTGGCTATAACAGAAACGTCTTCTATGGTTCCTGCTACTATTCTTGAGATATAGGCATCCCAGGGCCTGAGGTGAGGATAGGTATTAAAGGAAAGTTAGATCAATGATTGGGCATTTTAGTAGATGTCAAGCTTGATGTTGGTCAACTATAATAATTAGTGATTTCAATTACATAAATAAAGATGAATCAGACTCAGAATGATACAGGGGATGGTCTCAGGCTTCTGTGTTTTGGCCAGAGCACATCTCCAATGCCAAACTCAAAGCGAAACATACAGACAAATTAAATTCACAGGATTGTTGTCACAATGGTGAAGGAATGTAATCTGATTTCTGAAATGTAGTTAAGATCTGGCAAGGAGGAGACTAAGGGGGCATAGTTTCTATCCTTAAACATATGAAGAGTGGTCATGAAGAAAAGGACTTACATTGACGTGGGTAGACTCTGAGGGTAGACCTATGATGAGTGACCGAATGGTAAGTGTCAGAATGGAGGCTTGCCCTAAGTCAAATGAGTTCAAAAGGGCGAAGGTGGGAGGTAGTGAGTTAGCTTCCAAACATGGTCCAGTTGTACCAAGTGAAGACTTTACAGAAGAAACTATTTTCAAGGAAGAGTTGAGCTACATGGCCATTAAAGTTTCTTCCAAATCTGAAAATCTCTGTGTGATAATTAATATGATTTTATAAAGAAAAAAATGGAGAGCCATTAAGAGCGAAGTCACCATTTTGAATGTGGGCTGCCAGTCCAAGAAGGTTTAGACTAATACAAACTGAAGGAGGACTAACTAGGTTTCAAATGAACATCCACAGTAAAAATCCTTTCCAGGATTGTGTGGGGCAGGAAACTACAAGCAAAGGTTGAGGTCAATTCAATTTTCCATTTATTAATGATCTGGAGGAATTAATAGCATGTACACTGAAGTCAATAGATGGTTCCTTATTTACAGACATACCAGCAGAAAGCAGTTTTTTTTTTTTTCTTGTGCAATGCCAATAGAGCCTTACATGCTGAAAGAAGAATGAACTAGGACTCAGCCGTGGGCAAACTATGGCCCGCGGGCCAGATCCAGCCCGTTTGAAATGAATAAAACTAAAAAAAAAAAAAAAAGACCGTACCCTTTTATGTAATGATGTTTACTTTGAATTTATATTAGTTCACACAAACACTCCATCCATGCTTTTGTTCCGGCCCTCCAGTCCAGTTTAAGAACCCATTGTGGCCCTCGAGTCAAAAAGTTTGCCCACCCCTGAACTAGGTGATCTATTTACTTCTCATTTGCACATACTATATTATATAGCAACAAAAAGAATACTGTGGGTGCTGGGAACTTGATTTTTGTTACTGACTATTAGTGCTGCACATATAAAGCAGACATATTCAGGGTTACTCTCTGGTAGTAGAGATTCTGGTTGGGTAATTTGGCTCTAAGAAGACTGATATAAAAATCATTATCATTTAATTATATCAAATAAAAGGGAAGCATCTGGTTTTGAATTATTTAACGTTAATGGGAAAGAACAAGTCATTACTTAAAGAGTGTCTCATAGCCTGTGTTATTTCTAGTATTTTTAGAAATAATTTATTCCTCTTCAAGTTTATGTGCTATAATTATTCATTAATAATTCTTCTTGATGACTCTGGAGTCATTCCATTACCCATAGTCATTATGCATCATTTGTGAATGTTTGTGATGATACTGAGATATCTATAGCTCATTGAGTCATTTCATCCTTTGGTGTATAGCCTTATAGTGAAGAATATTCAATTTATTCCGAATCAAATTTCATTGAAATATTTTGCAGGAACTTAAGCAACCACCTCTAGGGATTGATACAGATACAGTTCCTAGATATTAACTCCTAAACATCATATGGCCATTTCGACCTTGGCTGGTCAAAAATTCCATTCTTGTTGCTGGGCTGGTGTCCCACAAGATACTGTCAATTCCCAAATTATAACAGAAAAAAACTCCATAGAATCATTGTCATCACTATTTTATCCACTCACTGGTAACTTGTACTAAATCGGTTCCATTATGGATGGTTTCAATGGCCTTTAGTGAGAAGACCTAGAAACCTGAGAGATAGTGGCACTGTGTCATAGGGTGAGGTATTTAACATGGTAAGGATAATTTTTTTTTGAGTTGGCATCAGTTAAAAGTTTAAAATCCATTGCCATTTTTGTTGATTATCCTTTTATCCCAGAGGTTAAGTCAAACTAGAAAAAAAAGGACTTTCCAAATATTTATAAATAATTTCTCCCATTTCTTAGGTAAAGGCAGGTATAAACTTCCTCAAGTCCAATGTATGACAGCAATTTATAAAACATATGTTAGTGTTTGATTATTCACATCACAGAAGGTTCTTTAGTTGCAAGAGCTTAGGGTTCCTTTAAATGTGAAGCCTCATTATGCATTTAAAATGCCATTTAGATTATCTAAACCTTCAAGATAAATCTGTCTTGTAAAGTAACATATACTTATATTACGTTAGTTATGATCTTGAGTGAAATGAGTTATTCAGGAGTGATTGACACAAGTCTGGAAGGAAGCCAGCAATGTGAAAATCAGGAATTTCTGATTTTGAAAAGCTGTTATACAATATTCCAGCCGGGCTCCATAAGAATACTTAGGATTATTTTGTAATAATAATAGTAATATTGATAGTGTACTTTAAAAATAGAAATTATGAAACTTATTTTCACCAGTTAAATAGAAACTCTGGAAATATTTTTAAAGAATTCATTAATGCACTCAGCAAATATAAAGTAAGTGCACACTATTTACGTGGCAATGTTAAAGCAACAACAATTAAAATGGAATCATTATGAAATGTTATTACTGTTTTAAATTCTGCACTGTTTGTTGTTAGGTTTGTTTTTTTTTATATTTTATTGATTTTTTACAGAGAGGAAGGGAGAGAGATAGAGAGTTAGAAACATCGATGAGAGAGAAACATCGATCAGCTGCCTCCTGCACATCTCCTACTGGGGATGTGCCCGCAACCCAGGTACATGCCCTTGACCGGAATCGAACCCGGGACCCCTCAGTCCGCAGGCCGAGGCTCTATCCACCGAGCCAAACCGGTTTTGGCTGTTGTTAGGTTTTTAAAAAGAATGATTGTATTACTTTTAAGCAGAAGAACAAGAACAAAAACTATTTTGAAAAATAACCCTAATGCCTCTATCTAAAAACAATCATTTTTAAAATTCTGGTGAAAATAATTTCAAATATCTGTATGCATTGGGTTTTTGCTTTATAAATAAAAGTATGAGCATATTATATATTCATATGTTTTACTGATGTCTTTTACTGAGCTTTTTATACAATGTTTTTCTAAATGTATTTACTATTATCATTTTCATGATCACACATAAACTCAGCTCATCCAATCTCCAGTTTGATAGATGAGGAAACAGAGGATGAGAGAGATGTGGTTAGCTCAAGGCCAGGTAATGAGTAAATACAAAAATAGGAGCAAAGTTCTAGCTTCCTGATCACTAGCCTTTCAACTGCTCCAAACAAGCTTCTGCTTTTTTTTCTCTTTAACTCATTTTTTAATATACTTCATTATTGAGATACATTAAAAATATGTTATTCTATCTTCGTCGATTTATTGGAGATAGGATTTGTATAAAATATATCTCCTCTCTCATTTCTCATGCAATAAGAATTTAGACAGCCATAAAGCCTAGCTCATACTGCTGACAAAATACACAAGATAATCAAAATCAAATTAAGTGATCAAAAGTGAAAACCAAGCTGCCGCCATAAGGAATAATGTAAATCATACAGAGCAAATATACATATAATAGAAATTCCTGTTTCAGCCTGATTCTCCAACTCACTACTTATTTAGGTCACAAATAACTTTGTCTTAGAAAAAAAGGAGAGCCTCAAATTTGATTTATTTTCCCATCCTAGTAAATTTTAGAAGACTGCCAAAGCTTTCCACATAAATCTCAAGTATCTTCCCTTATTGCAGAGGAGAAAGAGAAAGAGAGAGAAGGAGCTTATTATTTATGAAGCTAATCAAATGGGTATAGGCGGAGTTAGCTTTTAACTTTTTCAGTTATGATTTCTTAGGAGTTAATATTTTACAGAAAGTCGAACTTTAAACAATATCTTGGGCAGATTAGGAAGAAATATCTTGAGTATGTTTTACATTTTAAGTTTTTAGTTCATGATTACATGTAAACTTTCCTCTTCCTCTATTTTTTTTAAAGTCTCGTTTCCTCCACCGCCTTCCATTTGGCAACTATAACTAGGGTCTATTCCTGTTCTGTTTGTTCATTTATTTTGTTTGGTTTTTAGATTCCACATAAAAGTGATATCATATGGCATTTGCCTTTGTCTGACATTTCACTTAGCATTATACCTTCTAAGTCCATCCATGTTGTTGGGAATGGCAAGATTTCATTCTTTGTTATTGCTGAATACTATTCCATTACACATATGTAATCCATTATAAATATACCAGAGGCCCTGTGCACCAATTCATGCACAGGTGGGCTCCAGCTGGCTCACCCCAATTAGGGCCGATTGGCCGAGCTGGACAGGCGGAGGGGCCACGGGTCTTTGGCCTGCCCTGTACCCGATTGGGTTGGTGGGGGCCAATTGGGGGCAGGGCCGGCTGGGGGAGGGGCTTCAGGTGGCTGGCCAGCTGGCCTCACCCCTTGGTTGAACTCCTGGTCAAACTCTTGGTTGAGAGGACAATTTGCATATTAGCCTTTTATTATATTGGATATTTCACATCTTTTTTATCCATCTATTTATTGATGGGAATCTATGTTGCTCCATAGCTTGGATAATATTAGTAATACTGCAATGAACATAGGGGTGCACATATATTTTCAAATTAGTGTTTTTGTTTACTTCAGGTAAGTACCCAGAAGAGGAATTGCTGGATCATATGCAGCTCTGTTTCCAATTTTTTGAGGAGTATCCATACTGTTTTCCATGTGGCTGCACTAATTTACAATCCCACCAACAGTGCATCAGGGTAACCTTTTTATTTGTTGATTTATTGATGATAACCATCCTGACAGGTGGGAGGTGATATCACATTGTGGTTTTAATTGTCACTTCACTGATGATTACTGACTTTGAGCATCTTTCCATATGTCTGTTGGTCATCTGTGTGACGTCTTGGGAGAAATGTCTATGGAGGCCCTCTGCCCGTTTTTAATTGGATTGTTTTGGGTGTCAAGTTGTTCCAGTTCTTTATAATTGTTGGACATTAACCTTTTATCAAATCTATTATTTGCAATGTCTTCTCTCTTTGAGTAGTCTGTCTTTTTATTTTGTTCACTAGAGGCCCGGTGCATGGAATTCGTGCACTGGGGGTCCCCTCAGCCTGGCCTGCACCCTCTTGCAGTCCAGGAGCCCTCAGGGGTTGTCCAACTGACAGCTTAGGCTGTGGTACATTTATACAATGGAATACTACACTGCCATAACTAGGAAGAACATTTTATCCTTTGTGACAACATGGATGCACCTGGAGAACGTTAGGCTAAGTAAAATAAGCCTGTTAGAGAAATACAAGTGCCATGTGATTTCACTCATATGTGGAATTAATCAACAAACTGAACTACCAGGCAAAATAGAGACAGACTCATAGATAGAGAGCAAACAGACAGACAGCTCTTGTCATGATGTGTGTGTGTATGGGGGGGAGGGGGGTAGTGATGGTGGTGCTGCAGATATTGAGCAAAAAGAAGAAAAGAGAGAACTCATGGACACAGACAAAAGTGTGGTGATTGTGGGGGGAGGGGGCAGGTGGAAGAGGGCATGGAGGGGATAAATAGGGATTGAAAAAATAATTTTAAAAAGAATCTCATCCTTAGAGCTGTGATGGAATTCTATGTTAATGTTCACTTGGGGGGGAGGTTTACATTAAATGAGAAAATGTGTGTGCTTAGTGCTTTGTAAATTGAAAAGTGCTATGCAAACATTAGGGGTTATCTGTTTAATTTCCCTTAAGCTAACCAATACATTTTTCTCCATCTTATTGCAGAAGCTATTTCTAATTCAGGGGATACGTGATTTTGTCACTGGTTTCTCTCAGTGGGCTAGGGATACATCCTGTTTGTTTTATTTTGTAATTGTTAATCAAGAATAATTTACTAAGTGACTGTTACCCCTAGTTCTCCATTAAAATGCCATGCAGAAGACAGACATCAAAGCAAATAATATTTCCTAAGAAAAATACTGAATGTGGCCAAATCAGATTCATGGACCAGTTAGGATTTCACTCTGGACTAAAGAGGGGAAGGGGTTTAGAAAGTGTCATTGAATAGAAAGTTTTTAAAAAATAATTTTTCACATTCTCCTGAAGTGTTCTCTTGTAGAAGCAACATACATGAATTTTAAGTGGATAAATGTGTATCGCTATCGGAGTCTAAGCCAGCTTTACTGACAGCGAACAGTAGGAGAATCATTGCCTGGGCCCAGGTCCCTTACTTCAGATGGAAAGGGATTGGGTTACTTATATTGAAATCGCCGTGGTTTATTTAGCCACACAGCCTTTTATTTAAATGAATTGAAAACAGAAAATGAAAAGTGACTGTTAAGTTTTTAAGGAAAGAAGACTGGCCAGGCAACGATTTGTTAATTTTGGTGCCTTTTCCTCCGTTTCTGTGAGCAGTAATTTTGCATCTCTACACACAGAGGGTCACATGGTGTGATTTATATATTAATATGATCAGGAGAAAAGCGAAGAGATAGATGTTGTCAAGTGTGAGCAAAAAACAATACAAGGTTTGATTCTATCAAGTTATATTAAAGAACAAGAAAAGGAGAGTGTTGATCGTTTTCTTGAAACAGAAGCAGGAAAATGGAGTTCTGAAGTCAGCATCTGCCTTATGAATCCATCTGAGATTCACATTAAACTTTAGGATAGAATTCTGACATCTGTTGACCAGCTCGAACATCGGTTTATGAAAAAGAAACTCATCGCCCTTCATTTAAGAAGTGGCAATCTTCATCACACCCTCAGTAATTGGAAAGCATCTGTGCATGATTGGAAAAGAAAAAAAAAGGGCAAAGCACAAATTAAGTCAAGTATAGTTATCTAAAACTGAGTGTATTTGCATAATCAAAACCACATGTAAATACAGGTTTTTAACGCCAACTTCTACTTTACAATAAATATTAAGTTCCCTTTAATTACAGACATCGGGGCTGTCAGCTCACTCAATTACTCCTCCTCACATGAATGTAGGTTGAGAAGTCAAATCTTCATCTCCACGTTGTCAGAATCCATGAGTAGGAGAACATGTGCCCTGTCTTTAAAAAAATTAATTGCCACTGGGGACAGTTGGCCAAGTTCCTGCTCAAGCATTTCATTCAACCCAGAAGGAGGGGTGGTTTTGAATATTAGTGTAATCCCTGTGGTGTCTTATATCACCAGGAGTGTGTTTAAGCCATTCCTTCTTAAGCGGACATATGCATATAAGGATGGGAGAGCTGACCTTTGGGCATAAATTTTGGAGTCGTTAGAAACACTAAGTTTAATGTCAGTTATTCCCCGGTGAATATGCCTTGGATATGCTAACTATACATCTTTATATGTGGGTACAAAATAAGGGCTACACCTTTAAGTAGGGCATGGATTTTTTTTTATTGAGTTGGGTTTTTCTCTGTACCTACACTCCATCCTATCTTTAAAATAATCTTTTCCACAGATCGCAGTGTCCTTTCCTGCTTCCCAGTGTTTCCTTTGTAGGTCCCACTTGGCACATCTGATTGGGATCTGCTCTCTGTCATTTAGTCAGAGCCTGAGTGTCACTCAGCAGGGTTCTGTGCCCAAATCCCAGAGAGCGCCCACCTTGTCTTGCTCATTGGACTGGCATCAGCCAAGCTCTGGGAAGTCACATAGGAGAGTAGATCAATGGTCTGTTGCAACATATTCCTAGTAGTTTAAAAAATGCAGAGTCATGGTACTGATCATTGTGTTTCATGTCAGTTTTCATCCATTTGAGATTGTTGCACTCTTTGCGGTTTCTTGTGACCTACTTGAAATTAAAGCTGCTTAGCAATAGTATAGATTTTGTACCCATTGTCGTTTTCTCCTTTTCTTCTTTCCCTCAAATAACTTAGGGTTCCAAATGTACTAGGAAAAAATAGCGCAAAATGCAGAAGAGTGGGTTGCAGAATAGGTACTTCATTGATACACACATCCATGGTACTGTGTGCTCTATACTCGCTGTTCTAAGCACTTTCCATGGAGAGGAAATGATTTTGAAATACATTTTTGAGCTAAGAATCCCTTCCTCTTAAAGCTCTTTAAATGGTCTTCTTGTTGAGATTCAAAATCCCTAAGTATGCATTAATTGTTATCATCTTTTTCTTCTTTAACTGCGGCAGTCAGAAATAATCTCATTATTTTGTCCTCCAGATTTTGAAACACATTTTTAAAAATTGTATGTGAGCTTTTTTTTTTCAAACAGAAATTCTAAGAATCAGTCATTTCAATTACAAGAGGAAATATCTCCCAAATTGAGATGATTCTTTCATTGATCCGTGTGCTTAGAGTATGGGGTATTTTATTTTAGTATTTTTGAGGTGAAGGATTTCTTTCAGCATTCCATAACAGCTAGACACAGTCAGGGAAATTTATGTGCACACAGATATGTGAAATGGGAGGAACAGCACAGCACCCATGAAGGCTACCCAGGACCCAGGTAGAGATGCTCCTTGTAGTCCAGAGAGTCTGTGCATCTCCCCTACGAGAGCACAGATTGCTTAGGGGACTGTGTGTCAAGATGGGTCCCTGAGGATATGACTTCAGTATGATACTGAGTTCAGGAGAAGCTAAGCAGTTGAATTCTCACACTGGTTGAAGAAGGGAAGAATACCGGAATGAAAAGATAAATATAAATTTCATAAAGAGCAAGGAGTTTTTACCTGGTTAAGTTGAACTTAGTTGCACAAGTTACCCAGCTAGTTAGAGAGACTATAGTATTAGACTCAGCTTCTAAACTGGGCCTGGCTGAATTCTATGTACTTTTAGCCATTTCCCAGAATTACATGGATCTGTTCTCAAAACAGAAAAAAAAAAAAAAAATCCTGTTGTAAAACAGTCTCTGTTCTATTCAGGGGAGGTCAGAAATGTGATTGCAGCTATAGCAGCTCACGGTGAGGCCTGGATGAGGAAATCACATTTGTGAGCCCGAGGAAGGTCAAGCAGACAGGTTGGGAGTCCTGGGAAGTAGCAGCGAAGAGAATTTACAGCTGTGACCTCCCTGTGCAGGGCAGGGTACACTGGGATACAACCTGGCTTAGATCTATTTGTCAATTATACCATCTACCATAAAAAGAGATGAAGTTGTAAATGAACAGTACAATAAAACTGCTGGAATGCCTAAATCCGTGTAATAGCATCACAGGAAAGCGCATGGGCTTTTCACGCATTGGAATTTAGGAGTTGCCTTTTGTAATGATGTTAGCTTAAGAATATCATTAGCTTCTATAAAACTCCCAGGACAGTAATACCTAAGTACGGATTGTTATTATAATTAGATTGGACCCTCTAAAATGGTGATATTCCACTGCGTTTTTACTTAAAATTGTAATTTCATAAGGTTCCACTTAATATTACTTAAAAGAGCAGAGAGAGTTTTAATCACCCTTTTAAAATTTAAAAGTGTCTATCTACAAGTATTTTAAAAACTAATTTAATCTAGTCACTCAAATATTTATTAAGTGAATAAATATAATTTTATCTATTAATAAAACACTCTGCCAGGCCACACTTTTTAGCGGTTATTGTAAGTGCTATGTAGTCTTGGGTGAAAATGATCCCACGGGAGGGCCGCAGAGCATGCTGGGAAGGGACGGCCATGACTCACATCGCCTCCATTGCTGAGCGCTGCCTGAATTCAGGCGGAGACCTTCCTGGGCATCTCTGTGCTTGAGATCGCTCATGTTTATTTTTATTTTTTCACATATTTTTTTATTGATTTCAGAGTGGAAGGGAGAGAGAGAGAGATAGAAACATCAATGATAAGAGAGAATCATTGATTGGCTGCCTCCTGCACGCCCCCTACTGGGGGGGATTGAGCCCGCAACCAGGGCATGTGCCCTTGGCCGGAATTGAACCTGGGACCCTTTAGTCTGCAGGCCAACAGTCTATCCACTGCGCCAAACCGGCTAGGGCCATATGGCTCATGTATAAAATAGAGGTGAGGCAGTGAGTCCCTTTACCGCGATGAACAGGTCTGGATCTTGACTGTGCTGCTGGTGCCACAAATCTATACATATGATAAAGTGTCACAGAATTACATGCACACATGCACCAAGAACAAACAAAAATTGGGACAGGCAAAAAACGTAAAATCTGAGTAAGGGCTATAGTTGACCATATTGTGCAAATGTCAGTTTATTGATTGGGGTAACGTTGTGTTTTGATAATAATTCTGTCAGCTGTTAGCACAAGGCAGGAGGCACAAAACCTCTCTGTACTGTTTTTGCCATTTCCCATGAGTCTGTATTTTAAAATTAAAAGTTAAAAAATACACTTAATGTATGAGCCAGCAATCCAACTCTTGAGTATTTTCCCTGGAGGAATGAAATAGTATGCTCACACAAAATTTGTACACGGTTGTGTATAGCTGCTCTAATTATAATCACTCCAAATGAAAAACAACCGAGATGCCCTTCAACAAGTCAGTGGTTAAAAAATTATATGGCACATCCATACGGTCTAATACTCCTTAGCAACTAGAAGGAAAAAATTATTAATAGAAGCAATCGTTTTTTGAGCACACCACAAAAAATAGAGGTGACAATTAGTGGACAATTACTGAGCATTTATAATTCCATGTTTCATGTGTATACTATATGTTCGGTGTGTATGAGCGTACATCTCATCAAGATATATTCATATACAAAGTATGGGTGAAGTGCTAGAATTCAGCAGTGAATATGCAAAATGTGATCTCTCCACCTACTGAGCTTTAATTCCAGAATGATATTTTTTAGGGGGGAGTGAAGGGAGGGGGGGAGTAAGAGATCAACCAAAGAACTTGTATGCATGCATATAAGCACAACCAATGGACACAGACACTGAGGGCAGGGGGGAGTGACCAGGGAGAGGTCAATGGGGGAAAAGGAGACATATGTAATACTTTAATCAATAAAGAATAAAAAAAAATAGAATGATATTTTTAAATGTCCAAGTTTAAAATTTTTAAATGAATGTCTCAAATTTTATTAAGGTTGAAAGAAATGCTTATCAGGGAATTGTCTTATGCATGTGAACTAGTGCTATATCTACCTGATGTGGAGCTATAGGACTATCATTTACCGTATGTGCTGACTGTGCGAAGTCAAGCTTTTATGATGGAGCTGTTATATTTTGCAGAACATGTTTTGAATCATTTATAAGTCTGTGTAATAACAAGCTATATCATAGCAGGATTTACTGGACTTTTATTGCCACCTACACAGCCAACCAGTACTTATGTGTGTGAATGCTGAGATGGATAAAAGAGGAATAGGAGCTATTTGAGGCAAGGATTTGGAGTAAGAGACACTTGCGTTCAAATTCCAGCACTGTGACTTGCCTGGTCTGTGGATTTGTATAATTTCCTCACTTATGAGATGAGTACAGTACAAATTATCATCCTCATAGAGTTAGAGGGAGGTAAAAGGTTTATCACAGGACCAGGCATAAATGTTAGTTATCATTATTATTATGTATAATTATTTGGGAAAGCATGTTAAAGAGAAAAAATACAAGGTGGTATAAAAAACAGTCTATATTTCTATATAGAAACTGTTTAAGGGGAGTATCAAATATATACTAGGATATTTGCATTAAACTTCACTGGCAATGTTGAGCTTCCTCTCCATCATCAAATACATGCAGGTTTCTGATTGACACTCTATGGGAGGAAATAGATGTGTCTTAGTAGGGACTATGATCCTGGCACGCTTAAGGGAGACAATATGAGCAAAATGTAATCAAGAGAAGAAGATAGCGTAGGGGGGAACTTGGAAGAACAGGGGACTGAGATTGACATTAACTATTTGTGTTATAGTTGACTAGTTGATTAAAGAATTGCTGGCTATGAAAAAGATAGAAGCAACATCTATTAGCTGTCATTGCTATCTCAATATACAGGGTTAAATGCAATTTCTATCACATATGAAATGCAATTTATATATATTATATATTATTTATATTTTTATGTAATATATATTGTTATTTATTATTATTAGAGGCCTGGTGCACGAATTTGTGCATGGGCGGGGTCCCTTGGCCTGGCTGGCGATTGGGGCTGATCGGGGCCAGCCGGCCGGGGGAGGGACTGCGAGAGGTTGGCTGGCCACAGGAGGTTGGCTGTGGGAGCTCACTGAGCACCCAGCTGGCCGAGGGAAGGGACTGCAGGAGGTTGGCCAGCTGTGGGAGTTTGGCTGTGGGAGCGTACTGACCACCAAGGGGCAGCTCCTGCATTGAGCGTCTGCCCCCGGTGGTCAGTGTGCGTCATAGTGACCAGTCAACCAGTCGTTTAGTAATTCGGTCATTCGGTTGCTTAGGCTTTTATATATAGAGATATATATAGAGAGAGGGAAATGTGTATTAAGCCACACACACATACTCATACACACTCACATGCGTTCATATTTTTATCAATTAAGACAGTCCTAGCAACTTTTTACTAAATTTACTAAGCAGTAGGTGTTGGCCATCACTAATTTCATGTTACTTATTAATCAGTTGTATTTAAATATTTTGAATTACATGCTTTGCAGAGCTAGCTAACCTCTAATGGTCTGGCAAGTATTTTGAAGTGGCCATAATTGCACACATTTTGTCTGTTGGATCATTTGCTGTGGCTTTCCTGGTGGCTTACAATCAAACATTAAAGCCCTAGCTGGTTTGGCTCAGTGGATAGAGCATTGGCGTGCAGACTGAAGTGTCCCAGGTTTGATTCCAGGTTGTGGGCTCCAGCCCCAGGGGTGAGGGCATGGGGGAGTGGGAGGCAGCCGAACAGTAAATCTCTCTCATCATTGATATTTCTGTCTCTCTCTCCTTCTTCCTTCCTCTCTGAAATCAATAAAAAATATTTTTTTAAAAAAAACTCAAACATTAAAGGGCACTTAAGTGAAAATCCCCACTGGCCTGCATACATGGAAGCAAGCATTTCTCTCATTAGTATAGAAATATTTGGATACTGGAAGCAAAGGAGATGTTTGGTTGTTGGTTTGTAACCTCCTCGGAGCTTCATGGGTGAAATCTGAAACTTGTCCCCATGTGTGGAGGGTAGGGAGAGACCAAAGAGGTAGGCAGACCAGTCCAGGTTGGTAGGTTTAATAAACAAGGGAACTTACAAAGCTTGTCCCGAGTGGGCCGCAGGATGAGTAGATCTATGTAGCCACCTTAATGTCAGTCACGTACACAAGAGGCCTTAACTGTGATGTCGTGTACCCAGTTCAGAGAGTCTCAACACCACACATCTATCTCAAGGCTAAATCCTTGGAGCAGCTTCCAGAAGGCAAGGAAAGGCAAGAGAGCACACATTCAAAGGATGGGGGCAGGAGGGAGGGAGGAATGTCAACTGCATCAGCTCTGTGCCAGCTGATGATCAAGTGGTTTTGAAGACCTCTTCCAATAGTAGTTTAAAATGTCAGTTTGCTGTGAAATATTTCTGTAGTTGGTTGGTTTTGCATAAAACTTTAATGTTAAGCTCTAGATAGAGCATATCTTGGAGTTTCAGAGGGATATATTTTAAATGCATTGATTCAGTTTAATAAAATGGTTCCTGGGCTTATTAGTAATGATGCTGCAATAACAACAAATTTTAAGGCATGGTAGAAGTTAAAACAACCTGGTTAACATGATTTTCACATTTGTATAAGCCATTTTGATTTCATTGCGATGTTAGGAATGTGTTTGAAAATCTGAGCACACACAACTGTTTATTCTCACAGTACTTAACTCACAGAGATAGGGCCCTGAAGTCTGATTTAATATGTGACATAAAATTCCTTTTCTTTTTTTGAAAGAGAGAGAGAGAATTGAATGACGTGGGGGGGAGACAGAGAGGGAGAGAAATATCGATTGGTTGCCTCCCTTTCGGGTCCCAACCAGGGCCAGGAATCGAGCCTGCAACCGATATACATGCCTTTGATCAGAAGGCAGGCCGGCACTCTATCCACTGAGCCAAACCAGCTAGGGCAAAATTGCTGTTTCTTAAAGATTTTTTAGATATGAGCTTGTGTTTGTTTTTGTTTTTAAACAATAGTCATCATCTTGCTGGTTACCTTTATTATCTGTTTCTTTACTATGCATTTTGGCAAGGTAAGCATCTAAGTGTTTGGAGGCCATTGGCCATTATTGTATTAAAATGTTATTAGGGAATAAGGCTAATTAAATATTTTTCAGTGGACTGTGCTTTACTGAGAGTTGATCTATAGGATAAGGAGATCTATAGAAACGTAACTTGTAACTCAGGTTCTCTGTACTTCTGTTGACTCTCGGTTTTATTTTTATGTCATGATTAGTTGCAAGGTTCAGAAAAAAAGTTTCTCTCTTTTGAGTAAAAAAATAGACTTTTGTCAAGGACACAGGGCTATCTGAAGAACATAACCCTTTTAAAGGAGCATGACTCAGCTCTGCAAACTTCAATGAGTGTCACTTGAACATTCAAAATGTTCAGGAGGAAGAATCTGATAGAGAAAGAAGAGAAGGAGTGGGGGGAGTTGAAGGTGTCAGAGAGCAGCTAATATATCAGAGGAATCACCCTATGTATTGCAGATAATTTCCAGAGAAAAGGGCATGCCTGGCTCAGTACTCATGTTGTTAATGGTTACCTGCTCATACAGGAAGACAAAGTGTCCCCGATCTCCTCCTTATTTCCTGGTGTTATTTCCAGACCTGCCTAAGAAAATCAATCGAGAGCCTCGGAACCCCTCACTCAATCTTATTCTTGAGAATGAACGCTAACTACACACTGGATTTTCATTGCAGCATTTTAGCCTTCCATGGGCTTTGAACTACTCCCCAATGAGCATGCCCCAGACACTATGAGCCTCTCTTTCCCATCAGAGGTCTGGTACCCATCACGGCCGTTTCTTTGTGGCCATAGGCACAAAACAGGTAGAGAGAGATGAGGTAGTGGAGGGTGCTGAGGTATGTGAATTGAGGTGGACTCATACCAGAGTCTCTGCTTCAAGCCTGGGATAGTGGTCCATGCTGGGAAGCCCTCGCAGGCTGGATCACTTTGGAACCCTCTGTCATTGGAAGCATTAATGACTCCCTCCATTTGTCTACAGTTACAGCCTACCTGGCAGCATGCACAGCCTATAGGATTGAGGTGTCTAAATGATTTAGTGACATGCATTTACTGGTTCCCTTGAGTGGGCAACCCAATGACAAGGTCAAAGCCCACAAAGAACATGTATGTTACACAGAAGATACAATGATTAAAGATAGTAAAGCATCATTTTGGAAGGCTTTAACATTTTTTGCAGCATGAAAATAATAAATTGCTGGACATCAGGTCGTGTGTGTCCTGTGGAGGAAAATCCATAGAAAACATTTGGGCTTTCTAGGCTTTCACAATCCACCTGGACATCAGGGCTGACTGGCAAGAAACAGTGACAGTCAGCTGAAGCACAAGTGGGCAGCCACCTGTAAATACCAGCGAGGTGGGGAGATACACTGTGGGAGCTGGTGGTTATGAAATCAGAGAGGGAAAGGAAGAACTGATGTTTTTCATTGCCCTGTGTCATTTTTCACCGCTCTGCTTTTCCCACTCTGCCTAATCGAGATTTCAAGGCGGCTCGGGCTGTCTTTACCTGATTTCTGAGGTCTGAGCTGTTGACAGTCAAAGCGTGTTCCCTGACAGAATTCAGCTCCCGGCGATGTAGATACAGACTCCAGGGGCTCACTGTGTCGGAGCTTCTAGACCTGCTGTAGTCAAGGGACCTGCAAGTCAAGGGCTTTGAGCTGTGCTATTACCCATGGGGCTTTGCTTTAAAGACAGGCTAAGGTGGAGGGGGGTCCAGGCCCGCTCAGCAGTGCTCTGTGTCACCGCCAACTCTCCCTTGGGGCTGGAGCCCGGGCAGATCAAGGCTCGTGTGTACATTTAGACAGGTCAATGGGAAGAGCAAGCTTTCTTATGGGAAGTGATATAGGTGGGGGGAACCCCCTCCATTAGGAATAATTGCATGTGCAGAATAATCCCTGTCCCCCAGAGTACATTTTAATAATGCAGGTGACGGATCCACTTAATGTCTGCCTGATTGGAACTGTGCATCGCTTGGCTTTTCATTAATAATGAATCCACAGGTAAACAAATGCTTCACATTAAATGCCTCTTAAAAGTGTTTAGTGTCTGCTGCCAGGAAACCTATTAAGCTCTATGGTTTAGGAAAGGCAGATTGAACAGAAACTGTATGTGAAGCAATGGGAACTTGTATTGGGAAAGTTTACATGAATACCTATGCTGCACATTGGGGAAAACTCCAAATAATTTTATAATAAGACTAGAGGCTGGGTGCACAAAATTCGTGCACTGCGGGGGGGGGGCGTGTCCTCTCAGTCTGGCCTGTGCCCTCTCGCATTCCGGGGGCCCATGGGGAGCAGGCCTAAGCCGTCAGTCGGACATCTTTAGTGCTGCCTCGGAGGCTCCGTCGCTGCTGCGCTCGCCAGCCATGAACCAGGCTCAGGGCTTCTGGCTGAGCGGTGCTCCCCTGTGGGAGAGCACTCACCACCAGGGGGCAGTGTTGAGTGTCTGCCCCCTGGTGGTCAGTATGCATCATAGTGACCAGTCTTTCCACTTTTTGGTCTATTTGCATATTAGCCTTTTATTATATAGACTAATAAGCATAAATGTAAGAAATAGGTGTTATTAATAAACACATAAACTATTAATAATGACACATAAAAATATTTAATTTTTTAAAATATAAATTTAAGCTTGATAAATGCATGATGGTACATACTTCTAGACCATGGGTATGATGAATTAGGGGTCAGAAAGGTGTGTTTGTGTCTTTTCCTCTGTGTTTGAGTTGCTGAGCCAAAGCATTCCCAGGGAAATGTCTTCTAAAGTCAAACTATGCAAACAGGTTTCAAGGACTTAAAAATAAGCAGTTTTACCTACTAGATGCATTTGAATCGTGTTCTCACACACTAATTAAAGTACAATTTCACTCATCAAATTGTGTGAGAATGCCTTAAAATCTTCAATATTTTGGAATTTCATTTGTGTTCTGTGTATGTATATCTCTATCTCTATCTCTATCTCTATATGTATATGTATATCTATATCTATATCTATATCTATATCTATATCTATATCTATATCTATCTATATATAGAGATATCCCTCTTCTTTCACAAAGGCTGAGTTCATCTCTGGTGGGATCATCTTCTGTGTCTTTCTGTTTAATTTCTTGGCCTGGCCCAGTACCTCATTATATATCTGATCAGATAATTTTCTAAATTTAGGAAGGGCTTTCAGATGATCTCACCCACTGTTTCCTAGCTCCTTTTTAAAATTCTCATCTGAATATATGCTTATGGATTTCAGAGAGAGAGGCAGGGGGAGAGAGAGACAAACATTAATGTGGGAGAAAAACATCGATCTGTTGCCTCCCATATGCACACTGACCAGGAATCAAACCCTCAACCTAGGTTTGTGCCCTGACCAGGAACTGAACCCACAGCCTTTTTGGTGTAGGGGACAACACTCCAAACAACTGAGCCAACCAGCCAGGCCTGCTCCCCTTTTTAAATGGATGAAGAAATTAAGTCACTTAGTTAAGTGATCTGTAACCAGATCAGGCTGGTGTCACAGTTTCCAGATGCCGGGTTCCTGGATTCTGAGTCCCAGATCTTTCTCTCCTAGGTGATCACCTCATTCCAGTTTGCCAGGCATTATTCCAGTTTTAGCTCTGAAAGTCCTACCAGTAATTTTAGCCAGTAATTCCCATAATTCCAGGTGAACCATAACAGATGGTCACCCTACCACTGCACTTCTGCTCACAGGTTTCTATATTCTCTTTTAGTCTCCTTTCTGCTTCTCATTTATAAGTACATTATGCTGATATTTAACAGCTTGCTAACCAGGAAGTTTATTCTTACATCTCTGCAATTGGCTTTACCTCACATTTTGTGTTCTTCATATCAATCATTCATTCATTTGTTCATTCAGCAAATCTTTGAATGTCTACCATGTTGTTTAACATTTTTAAGTCACTTTATCCAATTATATGTAGACAGGTAGGTAGGTAGGTAGGTAGGTAGGAAGGTAGATAGATGATAGCATCTTTCCCAGTTTTCCATCCTCTGTGAAATGTTGGACCTTTTTTTACCCATAACTGTTTTGGATAACCATTTATAAGAAGGAGTGTGTGAAAGTGGAGCCCCTCGTTGGTGAATTCGGGTGTATATAAAATAAAAGGGCCTACTTTGGCATTGGTGACACAACAGTATTTGAGATGAGAGAATTCATAACATCTGTGGGAATTCTATGGCACCAATAATATTAGCAATATTTCTTTCCAGCAACACGCTTTTTCCCCTGCAGCCTGAGATTATAACCTTCTTCATAAAGCTGTTGGATACAGCTATGGGATAGTTCTTTGGAGCCAACGGGAGGAGAGTCCAGAATGGGGGATGTGAATTATAAGCCTGGACTGATTTAAGCGTAAGAAGAAATTACACTCAAATAAATTCAACCTGCTCAGTCAATGCAATCATAGGTTTAATGCAGTTGAAAAATGTTTATAGCGCCAAGTCTTGAAAGTAATTGAATTCCCCTAAATAAATCTGTTGCCTTTTTGGGGGTGCTGGTTGTCATGGTTCACAGTCTTGAAGTCACTCATTTTGTCTCTTTCTATCAACATTGTATATTGGTGTTTTTGTTCAGCACATCAGCTAATAACAAAGAGAATAAGCTGAGTGGGAGGGAAACACCAGTAGCTTTCTAGATTTTAATAGACTTCTATAAAAATAAAGCTCATTTTATGTGCTCAGAAGTACTCCTCGACCTTCTGAATTCAGGTGGGCTATATTACACTTACCATACAGGTGAGTTTAAGGAAGTCATTTAACGTCCCCCAGGCTCCGATTTCTGAACTCTACAATGGGGATGAGAATAGCACCTCCCTCGTGGGGTTGTTATAAGCATTAAGGGTCATAACTTTCCAAGGCACCTGGGATTTAGCAGCCCGTTCATGTGAGGCATTAGCAGTTTCTGCTGTTGCTAATGTTGTAAAAGTGGGAGGCTGAGAGCTTTACTGAGTTCTATCTTCCTGGACCAATTCTATTTTATTGCATTTTACCAGAACCAGCTTCTAGCTATCTCCATTTTTTTTTTTAGAGAAACATACAGCTTACTAGACAACGCTGGGTGTTTTGAAAGACTAAATTACTAAAACACATTTACTTGAATTGTGCATGCATTGAAGAGGCCAACCCAGGTGACAGAGAGAGAAGGTGCTAATGGGTAGAGATGCATTATGTTTCATTCAAGAAGGAAAGATAGTACAAGGGTGCAGACCATTCACTTTCCCTGAGGCATCCACTTGGTCACAAAAGTTCTGGGAATGAAATGTTCTATTTTGTAACCAATTCGTACTGTGTTTGCGTATCCACTGCATTTTTCTTACTGTTTCCCGAGATCAATTACAGATTTGGAAACCCGCACATATGATTTCTAACTGTTCTTTGACTATTTGAATTCATTTCTCAGTTGCTTTTTTTTTTTTCCCTACCCTTCTAGAAAAATTACACTTGTAGTGTGATTTTTTAGGAGGATAGTGATAATAGTAAGTACCTATAAAATAAAAATAAGAAAAGCAAAGTAATTTATGGTTTCATAGTAAGTCACATGCATTACACTATGTGGTCGTCACAAATATGCTATAAAATGGAATTTTGGTTGCGGTTTATCACTTTAGGTATATTTAGGAATATAACAACAGAGTTATATATACCCTACTTGCCTGGTTCTGTGTACTCTTTGCCCCTGGTAAGTCGCTCATTGAAGAAATGTGCTGTGGAGTAGTAACACCTGGTAAAGAGAATATTTCTAGCAACAAACATATGTTAAAAGTCAGTAACTAAAGGAGACGTTCATGATTTTCATCCAGATGGGTAAGCTAAGTAAGATTTCCTCCTGAACTTCCTCATGATGGAGGCGGGATGATTATAGTGTTTACGGTTTATAGGCTTAACAACCTGGCCTGTCGTGGTTGTCCAAAAATTATGTGACCTAAGGTTCAAACATATTAGTCGGTTATCTTCATGGTAGACAAGTCTGTTCAGGGGGAATATATTTGGGAGGGAGTCATTTTTCACTTCCTAGAAGTCATTATTGACTATTCCCGCAGAGAATAAATGGCCAGTACAGAGCAATCCAAAAATATGCTGAAGTTAGAAATGACTCTGGACAAGAGGAAGCTGCGTTCTGGTCTGGAAGTTTCCTCAGCCCTTTGTCGCTAACCAGGGTGCTGAAGTACAAAGGGTGCTGCATGACTTTTCTGTTGTGCGCTACAGCATACATGTAGGCCACTGATGGTGAACCTTTTTAGCTCAGTGTGTCAGCATATTGAAAAACCCTAACTTAACTCTGGTGCCATGTCACATATAGAAAATATTTGATATTTGAAACCATAGTAAAACAAAGACTTATATTTTTGATATTTATTTTATATATTTAAATGCCACTTAACAAAGATAAATCAACCAAAAAAATGAGTTCGCATGTCACCTCTGACACGCATGTCATAGGTTCGCCATCACTGAGTAGGATAACGATAAAGAGCACACCTATGCAAATGCCAGCCAGGTCAGGAATGGGGGGCTGCCAGCTCCCCAGAACCACGTGTGTTCCCTCCCACCATATACTTGCTACCTCTGTTTCATCTCGTAATAAATAATAGTATGTCTTTGTCTGTTTTTATAACCACGCTTTATGTGTCCCTTGCCCTTCTTTCACTTAGCATTACATTTGTGAGTTCCATCCATATTTTGTGTGCTTGTATTTAATTTTGCTTGCTGTATAACATTCCATTTTCTGAATATCCTATATGCAAGCTTTGGGTTTTTCCAGTTTAGCGCTACCATGGACAAGGCTGCTCTGAACATTTTCTGATATGAATCAAGACGCACTCAGGTGGGCCTTCTTGAGATTATATATTTAGGAGGCTCATTGCTGGTGCGTAGAGTATGTACATCTTGAATGTTTTCTATTTATATTTCCACTGGCCCTGAACGATAGTTCCAGTTGGGGCTCATGCTAGCAGCCACTTATTGCATTGTCAGACATTTCAGATTTTTACCAATTTGGCAGATGGGTAATGATATCTCAAGGTGACTTTTAATTTGCATCTCACTAACCACAAATGAGCTTGAACACCTTTTCACATGCTTATCAAGAACTAGAATTTCTGCTTTTTATGATGCCCTTCAAGTATTGTAGCTGTATTTTTCCATTGGATAAACAACATTGTTTTAAAAGAAACAAAATATTGCTTGAGAGTTTCCCTTCTAACACTTGTAACAGGCAATTTAAGCAGAATCCCAAAGTTGAATCCTTAAGTTGATGGTTCACTAGTTATTTTTAACTGTCACATCACTGAAAATCTTTCTTTGTTCCTTGAAATTTCATTTTTCTTTTCCAGATAACATCTTGACAGGGTTTTTTTCTTCTTATCTTCTTATTCATTACTTCCCCCAAACTCCCTCAAATGAAGCAATGCTGGATTTGTAATTAAAACCTTAGACTCTAGGCCCTAGAGCATTCTCGAAGGACAGGAGGAAAGGAGGAGGATTGTCCCTGGTCCTAAGCTCTAGGGAATCTCCTACTTTGCATTGGAAATGGGCATATTCTTGGCAAAGATTACTCTTGTGGGGCCATCTGCCTGGAGTTTAAGAGAGGGAACCTTCTCAAGATGCCAGGCATAATATTAAAATTGTAGTTGGGCATTGACTGAGCAGGTGTAGAGAAGATAATGACAGGTAAGGGGAAAAGAGGTGATTTCACCTACCAGTGCTAAAAATGTCGTTAGAATGATTTACATGCCATCAACTCGTTATACCCCAGACTATCACCAAGGATCACCAAGGCAACGAGGATGATTCTTCACACACATCCCTCAGGCTTGATCTCCATCTTCCGAAGCAATTTTTTGATTCCTTCCAAACTGGTTATTTACACATGGATGGCAGTATTTACGTGGGACAAAGTGTAACGATGCTAGTGCCTCCCCACCTGTCCAGATTCTCCCTTACGAGTTCATAGAGCTCTGGTGAAAGCAACAGCAACTCCTCTGGTTGTGTTTATTGGACACCATCATGGCAGAAATATGGCAAAGAGTATATTCCTCAGACTCCGTAAACTTGGATCCAGAAATAAGATCAATTAAGGAGCTGATGATGGATAAGGAACATTATGAATTTAGATATTTTAGTGTCTTTTTAATTTGTTGCTGTTGTATGTGGATGAAATTCTCATCCTTCATAGCTCTTATTATTTATGATGCCTATCTCTATTTTTGTTTTATTTTGAGTGTCTTTTGTTCTTCCTATCAATTAAGTTGTGGTTGTTAAGAGGTCTGTGGCACTTGCATTATGAAACTATCCTCTTAAAGTATACTGTAAGACAGAGTTACTGTAAAAGTATATGACAAAACAAAATAAGTGTAGTCAGGTGATTAAACAACTGAACTTTAGGTAATTTGGGCAACTGTGTATAGATGCGCAGATTATCTTGTAATGGTAACAACATCAGTTCATATATTTGAGGTGAAATTAATTTCATCCTTCACTCATCTCCTTAAAAAGGAGGTCAGTAGATTTATTTTGTGTGTGGAGCCACTGTAATCATTATTTTATGAGTGGAAATGAGATGTTCCCATTGGTTTCCATGAGTATTTCAGCCCCATAGCCTGTTGGAAAGTGTTTCTGTCATGAACTTTACCTTGCTTATCTAGTTTGTAGACTTAGGTCTCTCTGAAAGGAAGGTAGGTCACTATGCATCCCCCTACCGCCCACTCCCCTTTCCTGTCTGCTTGCCTGTGTCTTCTAGCTGTCCCCAGGCATTCAGGGGAGGGTCCTGGCTGGGGAATGGGGTGAGGTGTGGGTTATGATGACTTCCCATTATTTTTGTAATTATTTTTACTAGGAGGATTTCAGTTATTACGATAAAAATATATAAAGTATTGTCAAGAAGGCTCATTTGGAATATGCAACTAGAGAGCCACTGAGTATCATAGCTGGAATGGCCTTAAAGATTACTTTCTAACTCTCCTTTCGAATATGAATAGCATCTCCTAAATAGCATCATAAGTTACCGAGCAGAGAACAGTATTTTTTCTTTCTTCTTCCTCCTAGAACAGTAATAATAGTGATTTAACTTTTACTTTGTTGTGTATAAGTATGTGTATGTGTGCATCTTTGTGTGTTTATAATCTTTGCAACCATGTTGAAGTAGGCTGAACAAATACTAGACATATTTTATAATCAAAGAAACTAAGGCTTGAGATTAAGAGCATAGTTTGAACTCAAACCTCCAATAAAAATGCACTCACACACTGCCTTTCCATATTCACCTGCTTCTAAGGAGTTTGTGGATGGACATGTCTTTGGATTGTTGTGCATCAAAAATGTAAATTAAGTGTGGTGATTACCAGAAGGAAAGAGGGAGAGAAGGATGTGTGTGTGTGTGGGGGGGGGGTAGTAAATGGTGATGGAAGGAGACTTGACTTTGGGTGCTGAACACACAATACAGTATATAAATGATGTATGATAGAATTGTGCACCTGAGACCTATGTTATTTAATTAACCAATGTCACCCCAATAAATGTAATAAAAAGAAAAAATATGTAAATTAAAACTGGAAGCAATTAAATTTCAAAGGCACAACTGACTTTAGAGAGACAAACACAAGAGAGTATAAATATTTCTTCTGAGGGGAAATTATATAAAAACTAGAGGCCCTGTGCATGGATTCGTGCACCAGTGGGGTCCCTCAGCCTGGCTTGCACCCTCTCACAATCCGGGACCCCTGAGGGATGTCGTAGTGCACAAGGTGGCAGGCAGCCAGGGAGGAGCCTGAGCCCTGGCCGGGCACAGTACGGCTTTGCTCATTCCAGCCTCGCTGCACCTGCCGTCACCACTGGGTAGCTCGCTGCCGGGGGAGGCAGGAGAGGCTCGTGCTGCCACAGCTTCGCTCACCAGCTGTTAGCCTGGTGTCTGGCACTTGTCAGTGAGCTGAGTGGCACTCCTGCTGTGGGAACACACTGACCACCAGGGGGCAGTTCCTGCATTGAGTGTCTGCCCCCTGCTGGTCAGTGCACATCATAGTGACCGGTCAAATGGTTGTGCGGTCGTTCAGTCGTTCGGTTGCTTAGGCTTTCATATATATAGATTATTAATTTAGTACATAGATTAATTTTGGAAATTTTTACAGATTAGTAAAGAGAGGAAGGGGGACAATTTTCAATATATGTCAGAAAAGAGCCCAGCTGGAGTTGCTCAGTGATTAAACGTCGACTATGAACCAGGAGGTCATGGTTTGATTCCCGGTCAGGGCACATGCCCTCATTATGGGCTCAATCCCCAGTGGGGGGCATGCAGGAGACAGCTGATCAATGATTCTCATCATTGATGTTTCCATTTTTCTCTCCCTCTCCCTTCCTCTCTGAAATCAATAAAAATATTTTAAAAAGAAAGAAAATATCTCATTGATAACATGACAGACATGACTGTATTAGGCATATGTTGTCTCAGCCACCATTCACTCTTTGGGGGGGAGGGGTAGAGATATTGTGCTTTCTCCGGGGAAGCCAGGCCTCCTCACTCTCAGCTTCTGTGCTTCAGGTTGGACTCCATTCCCTTCGGGTAGACCATGTGACCTGCCAGAGCCTCTCACAGCATCTTCTCCTCGCTCTAATGATTGATTTAGGGATGGCTGCATATGACCCAGTGAGAATCAGAGACAAAAGGGACAGCTTTTCAACTTCTGGGAAGTAGACTAGATACTAACAAGAGATGCTCCTGACATCTGTGTCTCTGAAGAATGTCACTGTCTCAGAGGAAGAGACATGGTGAGAGAAACTTCATGATAGGCTTTGGGTTTAAAGCTACAGCTGAAGCCATCTCTACCACAGTATTTTTAAGTTATGCCAAATTATCAATTATTTTGTTGTTTAAGACAGTTTTTATCACTTGAAAATAAAAGGGTTTTATTGCATAGCTTAGTAAGATTGTAGGTGCCTGGAAGACACTGACCAACGTTGAGCGGAGAGACCCTAAAACAGTAGCTACATCACTGCCATTGTCACTGTTGTCATCACCATGGTTCTGTGGGCCTCTAGCTGTCACATGGACTATCCCTCTAATTCTCGCAGCAATTCTGAAGCAGGTACAGTTACTATCCCTATGTTCCAGATGAGACCAAGTCCTGTCTATCAACTACTGTGCTCTCCACACTGGAACTAGATGCCAAGGAATCGTCATCAGTAATACATCTATTCAATTAACCTCAGGGCTTTTTGAACACTTGATACCCCTTCTTCAAGTATCTGTTCAATCCCAAAGCTTTTATCAGTTTGACGAAACATGGATCTCTGCCCTCTCGAGCTGAAAGGAATCTCTCTCTGTCCTCTAGGCTCATTGAGCACTATGGATATCCATTGTAACTTAAAAAATAATTGTATTTTTCTGTTTGATTTGTTTAAGAGTGAGTGTTGGATCCAGAGACATAAATTGGTGTGTCACGCTCTGTAAGGTCTGGTTGTACGACCTTAGGCAAGATATGTGAGCTCTATCATCAGAAATATGGTGCAAATAATACCTAATTCACAATATTGCTGTGGAGATTAGGTAAGCTGAAACAGAGCTTTACAGCCTGCAAAGTTCTCTATAATATAAGAGATGATTATTATTGTTTTACCCATCACAGCACTAAAGCTCTGGATGTAGTTGGAGCTCAATAAATATAGCATTTGAGAAAATGAATTCAGTGTAGGAATGAGTGAAAGCCTAAATAATATTTAGTAAAAAAAAAAAGAGAGAGAGAGATAGATGACACCCCACCTCTCCATGCATGATTACCTTTCTTCCCTTTACTACCTTTGTTGCTACTCTTCACCTTTCCTATTGCATTTAATATTCATTTTTTCTTCACTCCTAAGTTTCTCAGCAAACCCATAGGATATGTTGGAGGGGTAGCAGTGATTTTCTAGATTAACAGGCTGTTGATACTGAGTTAGAGTTTGCAAATTGTTTCTTACCAGTCACAAGATTCATGAACTGTCGTTGGAAGAAACCCTAAAGCTTTCTGATCTGCAGGTTAGGTGCCCTTGCCCATATAGTGTACTCCTGTGGCCAAAAACTACTCACCAGACAGAAGATGGTGAATTAACTGCTGGTGACCATTAAAGTACGTAATATACACCAGAGAACAATATACAAACCAAGGCACCTCGTCCCATTACCTTCTGCCCTGTGAAGATTTTTATGCCTTTTTATAGTCCATCAGGATAATGTGCTGTAAATAACCTGCTAGACAAGGCAACATCGAAATGCTCTATTAATTCTCCATAAATACACACATGTGATAGGGTACAGCATCATTGTCATTTCTGAACTCTCGCTCCTTTAAGCTTAATTGTAATTCTTCAGCCCAATTTCCACCATGTCCAAGTCTGCAGTTTTCCAAAGGAAGCTGGTTAATGAAGGATATTTCTCATATCGGCCCAGTCTCACCATCCACGTGTTATTAGGCAATGGCCCCTCGGGGGTGTCCCCCTTCACCTTCCCGGGGAGCTGATTCTCAGCTGGGCATGCATAGTTTTCTCAGGCTAATGCGGGAAGTACATGGATTGTGAGGCTTAATGGCATTTAGAACCTTTAAACTCCCCCTTTCTGTTATGCTGGTTGTGTAGCCAGGGGGGTTCTTTCTGAAATGGGCAGCAACTGGATTTTTTGGCTGCAAATCAATAAGCTAATGAAACGTAGGTACATGGCAGTGCTGGGCATGAGCTCTACAGCTTCCCATCAGAGAGAGGGGCCTGTCCTTGGAGGAGTGTTGGCTTCCTTCGCATTTTCACTACCTAATTCTCCACCGCCCTGCGGCTACTTAAAAGGCAGGACAGGAGAGGGCAGGGACATGACTTTTCTGATAGCTTCACTAAATCAGAACAGGGCAGGCTTTTGCGTCAAGTTCCCCCAATGGGACTCTTCTCTTTTCTTGCTAAGCACCAGCGGGGACATTGACACCGGAGAGGAAGGCGGTGAGGAGGACATTTCAGAGTGGCTCAAAGAAAGGAGGGAAGAAAGAGAGCGACACCTCTTCTTCCTGACATATTTGACACTTTAATACAGTGTTGTTCATGGTGGGACATGTGAGGTATAGGTGGCATGGTCCCAGGAAGCCGTGTAAGGATCAGATTCAAGTCCCAGGTACATGTTTCTAAACAACTGGCTTTCAGAATATAACCGATGGCATCGCAGTCATCATCAAGTAGGTGCGAGATGGGGAATTCAGAAGGGGGTCTTTTGCAGTTGGCTCTCACATATCCTAAAAATGGGCCTGAGACAACCTCTTTTATAAGTGGACAATTATAATAAGATCTAATGCTTCCGTAAGATCCATGAAGACATGACAATTTGTTCTCTGCTTTGTTCTCTCTTGCCACTCCAGTGCCCACAATAGTTAGCATAACATAGATACCTTGTAAATATGTGGTGTTCATTTTTGCAATAGAAACAGCTTCTTCCTTCTAAAATGTACTTGGAGCAAAATTCCCAGAAATAAGTCTGTCTCCTCCATAGCAAGCATGTGAAGACTTACCAAAAAACACCAGGAATGAACTAATGGACAAGAACAAGAACTCCTCTGTTTCTTCACTCATAAAGTGTAAAGAATTATACAAATTTAGATGGGTGTATGTACGTGTGCACGTTTATTTCTCTTCAAAGGATAACTTGCATTTTGACCTCTTACTAAATGTTGACTGAATAGTGAGCTTTTCTTGGCAAGATTTACCACTGTTAATGAGTTTGGTTTAACATAAATATTACACCTTATAATTTGAGTGATAATTTAAGATCATAGTTATAAGTCACAAAATTGAATGAAAAGTGGATAATACTTAATGGGAGTTAGTATTAATTGTGATTGTTACAGTTCTCAGGTTTAACTGTATATGGGTTATGTGAGGAATGGTTTTAAAAAATATTTTTCACTTGGCAAGGTACCTCTAAATATAGCTCACCTTGCATAGAAATGCCCCGTTTCCATTACCTTAACTGTTTTCTTGTTCTTTCTTTTCTTTCACTCCCTCTCATCCCTGTATTGCTATTTTAAAGTGTATTTTTCATCAAAGCCCGCCTACATACTACTGATACTCTCAAAAAGCCTATAGTGAATGTTTTCAAAATTTGTGTTTCTTGAAGCAGCATTTTTTTTGTAGCTGAATTGTAATAACTTGAGCAACCTGAGGTGTCTAAAGATTGCAATAAGATCAACAAAGAGATCTGGTTTCATTTTTCCAGCCAAAATACCAGCTCTACTATGAGGGCTCATTTTCTTCCTGTGATGAATCCTACAGGGTCAAAGATCGGTAAGGTCAGTGGAATACCAGGAAGGGGTATGAACACAGTGTTTAGCCCAGCCCTTTGGTTTTGTTTCTATCCAGAGTTTTATCAGCACATCTTGGGAAGACTGTTCATTGGAGAGAGATTTAGATACAGATCAGAATATTAGATACAGCTTTTTATATTAAGTAGATTAACTTGATCAGGAAAAAAAGAGAGGGCAGTGCCAAGCTGACAGAAGCCAAGGCAAATGGCTGTTCATTTTTTGTTGCTGTTGTTTTGTTAATCCTCACCCGAGGATATTTTTCCATTGATTTTTAGAGAGAGTGGAAGAGAGAGGGAAAGACAGAGAGAAACATCGATGGGAGAGAAACACATCGATTGGTTGCCTCCTGTACGAGCCCCAACCAGGGCCCTGGCAGTGGAGGATCCTGCAACCAAGGTATGTGTCCTTGACTGGAGTCAAACCCTAGGCCCTTTGGTCTGCAGGCCAGTGCTCTATCCATTGAGCCAAACCAGCTAGGGTTAAATGACTGTTAATTTGCTGGGACTCTTAGGAACCTCTTTGCAATAGGCAGGATAGGGGTAAGAAGTTGTTCCTTATTGGCAGAGAGAGAGAGACAGAAAGAGGGAGAGATTTAGCAAAGTTCACCAAAGGTTTTTAAAGATGAGCTTATGGCTTAGGGAAGCCTGGTTCTCCCCTTACTTGTAAGGACTACTATCCTTCCTTCCATATGACACACCCTTGGGTCTTTGTTGGAACCAGTCCCTTGGTCTGGTCCACCTGGTTGATGTTGGCAGGCTCCATTGCTTGTAGACATACACTAGCAGGTGTTAAAAAATAAACTGAGACATATTAAAAATGCTAAGAGATGGAGTAAAAATCTATTTGAATTTGGTAGCATCCAAACTAGCAAATAGAAAGGAGCTCTGAGGAATTGTACAAAATCAAAGACTCTTATAGGCCAAAGGGAACAGGATCAAGGATGTTATATTAGGCAGAAAAGTGGGTTGGTTGTTACTGCAAAGTTATTTTCTTCATGAAATTTTTGGTGTCTATTAGGCAGGCTACCTGACCTGGTTTAAGATTCAATTTCTGGGAGAGCCAAAACTGTAGTTGTCTCAGTTCGTGGTGTGGGGTTTGACATCAGTGACTTTATTTGGGGTCTGTTTTCCTGTTCTTAGCAGTGGTATGAACGTAATCGTTTGCTTGACACCTTATCATCAGACTTGCATAAGTAGTTTGCTGTTTGAGCATATGCTGACCTCACAGCCTAACCCCCTTGCGCTCACTCCATTTCACCTTGTGCCTCTGTTCTTTGCAGCCTGTGGGTATTTCTAGGGGCAAAAGGAAGGTGACTGAAAACCATGCCTATGGCCCCTCCTTGTAGATTAAGGACTGTTACATGCTTTCTCCCTCCCTAGCGTTCCACACAGTCATACTGGAGGACTTCACAGTTAACTCAGCTTTGCAACTCCCAAAGCTCTCAAGGCTTTAGGGAAATTAATGTCAAACATGGTGAAACTCTGCTCCTTACTTTATCCATCTTAAGACAAGCATATTCTTTGCAGGCTTAAGTTGTTCACTAGTGATTGGATCTTCTGAAAATAGAGAGCAAGAGTTATCTTGACTCTTTGCTGAACCAAACTCAGACCGAAGGTTTCAGTGACTATACAGTGCATGTTAGAAATAGCCTATTGATTTGCTTTGTGTTGATAGATTTAACTTATTATCATCAAAAAACAAGAGAATCTTCTGCCCTTCTAATATCCTGCATAGAGGCCTCAGTCTGCTAATTCATGCTAAAGATTAAAAGAAAAAACATGTGGACTTGCCCCTTCTCCCTGCTCTAGGATATCACAAGCTCTGAAACTCCAACAACTGTTTTGTCTGGTCACATTACCTGCTGTGTCCACCAAAGCAATCTCTCCCCCTAATCAAAGCATACACCTATTATTACTTTTTTCTTTTTGGATTGAATCATTTGAATTAATAAATTAACAAGTCAATTAATAAGCATTATAGTTAAGATGTTTACTATTTAAGGAAAGTTATTAAATACCTCAGGAACAAGAAAATTACAACAGAATAAAAGATTCTGAGATTTTCTCAAACTATTGAAGACAAATAAATTATTGATGAAGACATAAGACTCATGTATGTATAGCAGTGACAGTTAGGATTTTTTAACAGATAATTTTAAATTGCCTATATTTGAAATTTTTATACAATCTTTCTTTTGGTATTTAGATACATATGTACACATATAGTCACATACAAGTAAAAGTCACACCAAGTTAAAGTTGAGTTCTCTATGCTGGAGTTTCAATGCAAATAGTGATGTGACATCAAAGAAAAAAATAAATGTATGATAGGAAAAATCAAACAGTAGGAATAGAAATGTCTCAATAAATTCAATAAAAACTTAATTAAAAAAAAGAAATGCAATTGATAAGGTATATCAAAAAAGGAAGTTAATCCCATAGGCACTTATTTTTTTAATATATTTTTATTGATTTCAGAGAGGAAGAGAGAGGGAAAGATAGAAACATCAGTGATGGGAGAGAATCATCGATCAGTTGCCTCCTGAACACCCCACACTGGTGATCGAGCCAGCAATTTGTGTCCTTCACTGTGATCAAACCCGCGGCACTTCAGTCCGCAGGCTGACCCTCAATCCACTGAGCCAGACCTGCTAGGGCCCATAGGCACTTTTATAAAGTCAGAGTGACGCTGGTAAGCTCACTTAGTTCTAGGACATATTTCTGCAAGTGGCTGTCCCGCCACACATTTTCCCAATAATAGTAGGTATCCAATGCATTAGAGCAAAAGAATAGCAAACCATTCGTAGTCTTAAAGTTACCTAATAGTCTGTGTCCTTTAGAAATGTAAGGAGAATTAGTAACTTTTGGTCACTGGAGCCTAGATTCTTGCATATAATATATTTTTAATGTCAGTTGGTGATTTATAGAGTCCTTGTTATCTACTAAACTTTTTGCTAAATACTTTGCAGATTTTCTGTTGCTTGAAATAGGCATTATTATATACCCCATTTTGCGCAGGCAAATACTGAGCTACAAAGGTTAATGACTCAAGCAGTGTTACATCGCTGATACATGCAGAGTGGAAATCCAAGCTGAGGTTAACTTGGTTCAAAAGTGCCCAGCTAAGCCGCTCTTCTAGGCAGGAGTCTGACTCATGTCATCACCTGGGACTGTGCCTCACTGGTGCTACGGCATGAACCCAGGCTTGTGGCGCTAGTCACATTCCCCTAGGAATGTTCTCAGTCGCACTCAGCATCAGCATGCGATGCATACTAAACACTCAGAATTGCATTTGAGAATAAGTAGGTCCCTTTCCCAGAGAATGTCTTGAATAGCTGAGTGTCACTCAGATGGAATAATTTACAAAGCACACACTTACTGGAAAAATATTCACTTCATTTTCTGATGCTTAAAGAATGCACTGAAACTCAGCTTTAAAAACATACCTTCACCAGGGCCTTCTGGGAAACCAGCACAGCACACAGACCTGCCAGTTGAAGCGTGTTTGCTTTGAGTAGACAGTTGCATACAGAATCAGGAATGTGCAGGTGTTAAAGCTCTTATTCATATACTAGAGGCCCGGTGCACAAAAATTTGTGCACTCCGGGGGAAGGGGGGGTCCCTCAGCCCGGCCTGTGCCCTCTTGAAGTCTGGGACCCCTCGGGAGATAACGACCTGCTGGCTTAGGCCTGCTCCCGGGTGGCAGAGGGCAGGCCCAATCCCTAGGTGCAGCGCCTGGTCGGGCTCAGAGCAGGGCCGATTGGGGAGTTGGGGCGCCGCCCCCTGTCATGCACAGAGCAGGGCGGATGGGGAGGTTGCGATGCCACCCCTAGTCACGTTCAGGGTAGGGCCGATTGGGGGGTTGGGGCACTGCCCCGTCACACTCAAGGCAGGGTCGATGGGGAGGTTGTGGCGCCACACCCTGCCACGCAAAGAGCAGGGCCGATCAGGGGGTTGGGGCGCTGCCCCCTGTCACTCACAGAGCAGGGACCATCAGGGGGGTTGGGGCTCCATACCCTGTCACACACAGAGCAGGGTCAATCAGGGGTTTGGGAAGCTCCCCCCTGTCACACACAGAGCAGGGTCAATCAGGGGTTTGGGAAGCTCCCCCCTGTCACACACAGAGCAGGGCCGATCAGGGGGTTGAGGAGCTCCCCCCTGTCACCCACAGAGCAGGGCCAATAGGGGAGTTGGGGCACCACCCCCTGTCACACACAGAGCAGGGTCTGTGGGGCGGGGGGGGGGGAGTTGGGGCGCCACACCCTGTCACACACAGAGCAGGGCCGATCAGGAGGTTGGGGCGCCGCCACTGTCACACTCAGGGCAGGGCCGATGGGGAGGTATGGTTCTACCCCATCTCACATAGAGCAGGGCCCGTGGGGGGGGGGTTGGGGTGCTGCCCCCTGTCACACACAGAGCTGCAGAGAGATCAGGGGGTTGGGGCGCTGCCCCTTGTCACGCTGATCCCGGTGCCGGGAGGCCTCTCGGATCCGCTGATCCCGCCCGGCAGGGTCACAGATCCGGGTCCCAGACCGCAGACAGCCTTGCCTGCTGCCGCCTGCCTTCAGTATGCAAATTAGCCGCCATCTTGTTGCTTCAGGGTGGGGGTCCCCACTGGGGTGCCTGGCCAGTCTGGGTGAGGGGCTGAGGGCCGTTTTCAGGCTGGCGGGCGACTGGAGCTCCAAACCTCTCCTTTTTTTCTTTTTTTTAATTCTGGCATTTATTTACCTTCTATGCCTGTCACTGGAGCTGAGAGCCGGCTTTCTCTCTGAGGCTCGACTGAAAGCAGGTTTCTGGCCTTTGTTTTCTGTATTCGAAACAATGTTGCGACTCCAGCTCCGAGATCCCGGCTGACTGACAGGAGGTTTCTGGGCTTTTGTTTATCTTCTGTAAATGTTACTATGTTTCCAACTGAAGCTCAGAGGCCGGCGGGGAACGTTGGAGTCCTCTGTCACTGAAGCAAGCAAGCCTCCCTGTTCGCATCAGCTGCCTGGCTGCCGGCCGCCATCTTGGCTGACAGTTACTTTGTATATACTCACTGATTAGCCAATGGGAAGGGTAGCGGTCGTACGCTAATTACCATGTTTCTCTTTTATTAGTGTAGATGTAGCCATGCCCTAGAGCCCAGTATTTTTACATGGCCAGGCAGAAAGGGTAAGAGTAAATCTTTCCCCTCACTTCCAGGTAGAAATTTGCAACTGTAACATTTTTTTATTTTTTAGAAAAAGCAAACTCACGTCGATAAGATGGGTGTAGGACAGAGCTGAGATAACCGAAGGAGGTTTCTGCCTGAGTAGTACACATAATTAACACACATTATACACATTAGGGTTTTTTTATTTTCCCATTGGAGTGGCCAGTTATTTCTTAGTTGAAAGGAGATCTTCAAATAAGTGTCAGTAGGAAGCGTTCACTAAGATACCCTCTGACATGACATGCTAGGCGAGTGAGTGAGTACTTTGGTTCTCTTTGATGGACATACAGGTCTAAGTTGAAGGCAGTTATTCCCATCACCCTCACCCAATAATTAAAGTTGATAATAGAAATGAAAACGAAGCCTAATCAACTTACTAAGTATTCTACTCTCTACACCTTGTACCAGCCGTAAGGTGGTCAAATTAGAATGCCAACCAGCGTCCAACACATGGTAGAGAAATATATTCTTATTCAATTGAATCTGAATAATTAATATCAGCAGAAATGAAGAATGATGAACAGATTTAGTCTTTTCTTTCTATTTTCATTTATATTATCAATTGTAATACTATCCTTCTACAGTATTTGAACTAAAAATCTCCCAGTTGTTGTTGTTGTTGTTTTACTCTATTTTTATTGTTGACACTATTACAGATGTCCCCACTGCCCCCCACCTTTTGCCCACCTCTACCCAATCACCACACTGCTGTCTGTGTCTGTGGGCTATGCATACATGTTCTTTGGCAAATCTCTTTACCTTCTTTCAGCCAGTCATCCCTCCCCTGTCCAGTCTGACAGCTGTCAGTCTGTTCCATGTATCCTTGCCTCTATTTCTATTTAGTTCATCAGTTTATTTTGTTCATTAGATTCCACATATAAGTGAGATCATGTGTTATTTGTCTTTCTCTGACTGGCTTATCCCACTTAGCGCAATAATCTCCTAGTTTATTATGATTTATATTTCTATTCTTAGTAAAGAATGGCAATAAGCCTAAATCTCGTATATATAATGTTTGCCTTCCATATAGCAGGGATTCAACTTTAATGAATATGTTTTAAGTAGATCTTTTACTCAAGGCATGGTAGGGCCACTCTGGCCTTTATGACATCTCAGTTAACAGTTGTCGACCAACATGGTAGTGATATATGCGAAACTTATGAATGATCCCTGCTGTTGTAAAGCTGGGGCACTTGACGTCCTTTCTGCTTTACTTCAGAACTCACACAAGAGGCTTTTGGTGATACCATTCTTGCATTTAAAAAAAAATAATGTATTTGTATTGATTTCAGAGAAGAAGGGAGAGGAAGAGAGAAATAGAAACAATGAGAGAGAATCATTAATCAGATGCCTCCTACACGTCCCTTACTGAGGATCGAGCCCACAACCCGGGCATGTGCCCTGACCGGGAATTGAATCATGACCGCCTGGTTCATAGGTTGACACTCCACCATGGAGCCACACCGGCCAGGCCATTCTTGCATTCTTAAAGGAAATTCCTAAAGATCTAACGTTATCCAAGAGGATTTGTTTTTTATGGGTTAAAATGTCTGTGGAAGACAGAGAGAAAACTGGGCTAAGAGGACCTTTTTATGTTGTGCTAAAAACAAATTCTATGGGTTGCACTCCACCTTGGTCTACTAGTCTCTCACGTTTACAACTGTTCCACAGTTCTTTGTCATCATCATCTATTCCAGCTTCCCTTCTTGATAGTTTTCATCTTAAGATGAAGTCATTTGTTAGAAAATTTGTCTTGTTCTGTTGTGCTTACACAATGCTGAGGGCTTTCTACACTATGTTCCTAATACAGCATTGACAAAAGCTAAGTGAATGTTCACTTACTGTCGCCTGTCATTCTCCATGTTCTCTAATGCCAGAAAGGTGTTTTTACAACTTCATGCGCACCTGGCCACTCCGAGTGAATTTCTTCAGTTTTACTCAGGGGCCTGATGAGTCTAGTGATGGGTCTATAGCCTTCGGGAAGGCTATAGGTTTTATTTCCTCTTGACCTGAACTCACTAAGTAAGGGTGCCTGTAAGAGGCCACAAAGTTAATGAAAGTTTCTTTTATTCAATAATTCAGTAATTCAATAAATGTTATTGAGTGAGTAGAGAATGGTAGTTATGCTGGATACTGGGTGTACACTAGTGAACAAAAATAAAAATGCTGTCTATTCTTATTTTTTTATAGTCTAGTGCAGTGGTCAGCAAACTGCGGCTAGCGAGCCACATGTGGCTCTTTGGCCCCTTGAGTATGGCTCTTCCTAAGCCTTAGGAGTACCCTAATTAAGTTAATAACAATGTACCTACCTATATAGTTTAAGTTAAAAAAATTTGGCTCTCAAAATAAATTTCAATCGTTGTGCTGTTGATATTTGGTTCTGTTGACTAATGAGTTTGCCGACCACTGGTCTAGTGGGAAAAATGGGTATAAAACAAATAATTACACTAGTGAGTACTAGTTACAAACAGTGCTACTTCCCCGAAGGAAAGCTATATCATTGATGTTTCTATCTCTCTCTCCCTCGCCCTTCCTTTCTGAAATCAATAAAAGTAATCTTTTAAGAAAATAAGCACCTCTTAATATTTGGGGACTTAGGGACAAATTTCTTCTGGGAGTGTTGTTTAAACTGAGACCACAATAACATTGTGAGGGAGGGGAAGAGGCCCATACAAAAAGACCAGGCAGGAAGAACTTGTATAATAAAGACCCAATAAGAGCAGACAGCGGTGAAGGAAGACGAGGACACAAAGGTTTAGGGGTCTCTGTCTCTCTCTCTGTCTCTCTGTCTCTCTCTCTCTCTCTGTCTCTCTCTCTCTCTCTCTCTCTCTTCTCTGTCTTTCTCTCTTTTCCCCATCCAAGGTATTCTGGAGCTTCCCAAGATTTTCATAAAGGTACTCTCATCCATGAGGGATTGTGGAAATCAGTGTTCTTTGTGGGAAAGATGGTAGACAATTTTTATTCTGTGCCATGTTGATGATGTCACTCTAGCCTTTTAGAAGCCTTGTCTTTATCATCAAAGCAGTGAGAAACTATTAAAGAGTTTCATATCAAAGATTCTCACAGAATCTCCTTCACCACTTTTACTTAGCAAACACCCACATTTCTAAATTAACTTATTTGTTAGGTAATCCCAGGTGATATAATTCTTGGCTCATCCCCATGTTAATTTAAATCAACAGAACAGCAATTTGGGCACTGGGTTGACTTTGAAAATTGGATATTCATGCAAGGATGATCGCAGGATTTGTGACTGGCGAACCATATCTTTTCCAAACTTCATATACTTTTTAGCAACTTACAGAGGACATAGGACTCGGGAGTCAGTGAGACATATAGACAAAATAAAATATTGTAAAAATATATGTAGAATGAAACTCCAGAGAAAATATGGGCTACAAACACTTCTCAGTAGATATTGAGCAATAACTATATTCAGGAAATAAAATGGGTGCAGAAACTCATGTTTATGATCACACAATGAATATGGTGTTCTATGACACAAATAACAAGTCTTCCCAAGAATGAAATCCCTCTAAGCTCTTGGGGTTATGTGTCTACTTTCCCAGAAGCCTTTCGATGTTTTGGCAAGACTGTCCATGTGCCATGTTTAGATATGTTCCCAAGCTGCACATTCACAGTCCTCATGTATTTCTTGTCAATCTGCAACACAGAATGGGATGAGCCGACCCAGTGTTTCGTCATGCCTCTTTAGTGAGTTCAGTACAGTATTCTCCATTCTGCCTGATAACATGCTGGCAACATTTGACTTAGTCTTGGAAGCTCAGAAATGAAAGGACTGTATAAGCCTTCCTCTGTTTGTAGTGCCAATCAGTTGGAGCCTTCAAGCAATTACTGATGAATTAATAGCTCTTAGGGAAAACAGGACTTCTTAGGGACTTATATGTGGAATTAAAGCAAGCTGCCTTTGTATAATTCTACTTGGTGGAGCCAGCATAGGTAAGATACTGCTCAATTTTTAAAAATTATTTGGGAATAGTTTATAGGAGGGAAATACATATTCCTCCCTTAATTATTTGTTGATGATCTATTAATTTGATCCCCTGACTTATAGTCATGCTTTTGGTAAAAATACAAAGCCTTTTTAAAATATCCATTTTCTATAATAAAATAGCATAGTGCTCTGAGGTCAATTTAAAGATTATGCTTTTATTAAAGAAAAATGAAAAGTAATATTATGTTCCAGGATCTACTTGTACAAAATTACTTCCTTCTATGTATTGGCTTAAATATTATATGTTTTATTTTGTATAAACACTACTTTTGGTTCTGTTTTTTAAATTAAGCTGTATTATTCATTTACTTATTTTTTATTGTTTAAGGTATTACAAATAGTAGTACATATGTCTCCTTTTTTTTCCCTCAATTGACCTTCCCCCAGCCTCCTCTATCCCCCCCTCCCCCCTCCAGTACATGCCCTCTTATGTTATCACAAAGAAGCATAGCTCAGGACCTCAAAAGCATTAGGCTAAACAATGCTCACTGCAGCACTATGTACAATAGCCAAGATATGGAAGCAACCTACGTGTCCACCAATACATAAATATATAAAAAAATCTTGTGATGTGCACACACACTCTCACACTGAAATATTAGCCAAAAGAATGAATCTTGGGATTTGCAACAACATGGATGAACCAAAGGAGTATTATGCTGATTAAAATTCAGACAGAGAAATACTCTATATCAGCGGTTCTCAACCTATGGATCGCGACCCCTTTGGTGGTCGAAGGACCCTTTCACAGGGGTCACCTAAGACCATCCTGCATATCAGATATTTACATTATGATTCATAACAGTAGCAACATTACAGTTATGAAGTAGCAACGAAAATAATTTGATGGTTGGGTCCCAACATGAGGATCTGTATTTATAGGGCCAGAAGGTTGAGAACCACTGCTCTATATGATTTTTACTTATATGTGGAATCTAAAAACAATACAACAACCAGAAAAAGACTCATAGATCTAGGAAACAACAAACTGGTGGTGACCAGAGGGGTTAGGGAGGGGGGCAGTGGAAGATATAGGTGAAAGGGATTAAGAGGTACAAACTCCCAGTTATAAACAAGTCATGGAGATGTAATGTACAGCGTGGTGAATACAGTAAAAAATATTGCAATAACTTCTTATGGTGATAATTGGTAATAGAGTTTAGTGTGATCATTTCACAATGTATATAAATATCAAATCACTATAAGGTGTACCTGAAATTAACGTTATATTATATGCCAATTTAACTTCAATAAAAAAGGCAGTTTGGCTTATTTCACTTAGTGTAATATCTCCAGGTCCATCCATGGTGTTGCAAAGGGTTAGATTTCCTTCGTTTTTATGGCCGAGTAGTATTCCATTGAGTAAGTGTATCCCAGCTTTTTACCCACTCATCTGCTGATGGGCACTTGGGCTGCTTCCAAATCTTGGCTATTGTAAATAATGCTGCGCATAGGGGTGCATTTCACTTATATGTGGAATCTAATGAACAAAATAAACTAACAAACAAAATAGACTCAGAGCAGACTGACAGCTGTCAGAGGGGAGGGGGTTTGTAGGACTGGGTGAAAAGTTAAAAGGATTAAGCAAAACAAACAAAAAACAACTCATAGACACAGACAATAGCATGGTGATTACCAGAGGGAATGGGGGTGGGGGAGGTAGAAATGGTATAGGGCAGTGGTTCTCAACCTTCCTAACGCCGCGACCCTTTAATACAGTTCCTCATGTTGTGGTGACCCCCAACCATAAAATTATTTCCATTGCTACTTCATAACTGTAATTTTGGTACTGTTATGAATCGTCATGTAAATATCTGATATGCAGGATTGTTACAAATTGAACATAATTAAAGGGTAGTGATTAATCACAAAAACAATATGTAATTATATATGTGTTTTCTGATGGTCTTAGACGATCCCTGTGAAAGGGTCATTTGACCCACAGAGGGGTCGGGACCCGCAGATTGAGAACCGCTGGTCTAGGGGGAATAAATGGTGATGGAGGGAGACTTGACCTTGGGTGGTGAGCACCCAATACAATATACAGATGGTGTATTATAGAACCGTACAATTGAAACCTATATAATTGTATTGACCAATGTCACCCTAATAAATTCAATTGTAAAAAGGAAGTTTGTAAAGTTAACATAGTTTTTAAAATTTTGTTTTATTTTATATTAATTAAAAGCATGGAAGGCTATACATAAAAATGTTTGTTGTACATATGCATGGTATTTAAATGGGTCATTTTATTATTTTTAATTAAATACATTTAATTTTTCCTATAATGAAAATATAATATCTTTAAAGAAAAATTATAAATGTCTCAAAAACAAAAAGAAATTTTATGACCCTATGATGTCATAGAAGCTTAGTAATAACTATGCTCAGTTTCTTGATAGAATCAATGCTTTTTATTTAATACAGCTAATTTGAAGCCATGGTAGACATTTTCCATGACTGAAAAGGTAAAATTTTCTTTTGGCCGTTTGGCTAAAACTTTTAATGTTTTGATGATATAATTACAGAATATTTTTAATGCTGGCTAAATTGGATTCACTATTGATTTTTAAAGAAACAGCCTGTTTGGAGACATTTATCTACTTGTAATCGACAGCATATAATCCATTACCCTAATAGCTTAATGATGTTTTAACCAGGGGGGGAAAAGCAACTCTTAGGTTATAAACTCCTCTTTGGTCACCGAGAAATGGCAAAGACTCACTGTGTATCTTGCTCGGTAGAGCTTAATTAAGCACAAGTATTTTTCAAGTATTCACCCTGTCCTTAGCACAGATGTCAGGGCTACTGCCTGGGACACGAGAATCAAGGCCCTGGCAAGACCCTGTGGATTGCTGATGGCCACGTCCATTCTGATGGCCCATGATGCACCACTGTTTAAATATTTCAAGAATCACAATTGCAACACTTGATGTCTACAGACTCAGTAGTTGTACCACTTACAGAGAAAACATGAGGATTCGGACAAGCATATATGTTCAGTGCCAGGGAAGCTCCACAAATGCAAATTATATTCAGCTTGTTAAAGAGACATTATTCCCTCACTTAGACTGTCAATGTCTTGAGGCCAGGAAATTTGTTTATGTACCTTCACCCCCTATAGTGTCTAGCTTTTGGCTGAGCATATGGGCTGTATCCACTTCTAAACATGCCCACCCTCTCCACTCAGGCCCTGAAGTAACCCTGTACTTGGGAGCTAGCCTCCCCTAAATACAAGTTCTCACTTTATCCTACCATGATGGTTTCTAATAGTGTTTTCGTTATAACTACCTACAATCACATCTTATTGATCTTATTCCCATTGGGATGAGATCATTTTTCAATTCACATACTTATGAAGGCACAGATTTCTGAGGTGGATCTCTGAAAACACTGGATTTTACATACATAGGAATCTGTTAGCAAGAGCAGGGAGTATATAGGACCCACAGCTTCTGAGTTGCAAAGCTCAACCATAAGAAATCTCAGCTAATAAATGTTTTCCCCTTTAATTCTTAATTTGAATTGTCTCTTAAGACAGTAGATTTAATACCAGCATTTTGATCTATTGTAGGCAATTTATAAAAGATTACAAGTACAGACTAGATAGAGCTTTTATATAATGGTGTATGTTTTACAACTGTTGGCTCTAATTTGGGTTACTCAGCAATGACCTTCTTTTTGGAATAGATGTAGAAGGTACCGGTCTCTTGCTCACTACATTTATTTTCAGTGTTCACCTAATAATGAGCTTCTTCCCAGGGCAGCCTTCTACCCATAGAATTTCCAAGTAATGGAAGTCACATTCTGCTATGGATTTACAGACACACTCACCCAGGGAGCATATTTCAAATAGAATGTGTTGCAGTAAACCAATCTGTGTGTTGCTGTTTCACATGTTGATCTAAATTACATCAGCTCACCAGCGAGTCCAACAGTGTTCTTAGAGCATATTGAACCTGTAGAGACTGTGGGACTCATAGGCAGTAGTTCTCAAAGTGTGATCAGAAGGCCAACAGCATTGGCATCACGAGGAGCTGGCTAGAAATGCAAACTTTAGGGCCCTGCTACTAAGTCGGGAGCTTTGGAGGTGGGATCGTGTAGGCTGTGTTTTAACTAGTCCTCCACATGAGTCAAATACAGATTTGGAATCAATGCTCTAACTTACTCTTTTTCTAGTTGAGAAACTGAAGCAGAGAGCAATAAAATGACTCGGAAAGACAGAATCCAGTTAGCTAGTGATGGTATCGGAATGGGGACAAATCCTGGTACTCTTTCAGCTGCCCTCTACCACCAAGGAGGTTGCTGTCTCTATACTTGCAGGAATGAAATCCTTTAATTTTCAACAGCTAATTGCCAAATTCCTCCTATGTGGCCGCTTTGCGGGTTGATGTTAGTACACTTCCCCTGCTCAAATCTGAATGCCATGAGCCTTTTCCATGTTCTTTCTTTTCTATTTGTGCTTCACTTTCCCTGCTTGGATATTTAATTGAGCATCTAGTCAAGGACACTCAGCCACTTTTTAAAGGCCCTAGCTCTTTGCATAGGGCAGTGGTTCTCAACCTTCTTAATGCCACGACCCTTTAATACAGTTCCTCATGTTGTGGTGACCCCCAACCATAAAATTATTTTCGTTGCTACTTCATAACTGTAATGTTGCTACTGTTATGAATCGTAATGTAAATATCTGATATGCAGGATGTATTTTCATTGTTACAAATGGAATATAATTAAAGCATAGTGATTAATCACAAAAACAATATGTAATTATATATGTGTTTTCCAATGGTCTTAGGTGACCCCTGTGAAAGGGTCGTTCGGCCCCCAAAGGGGTCGAGACCCACAGGTTGAGAACCGCTGGCATAGGGACTTCGTGGTGGTGGTTGTTGCTGTTGTTGTTTTTTCCATTTTGTTTTTCCAAGTGCTCCACTTTTAAATCAAAGGTTTGCAAACACCAGGAAAGACTCGGTGAAATTCTTTCTATTTTTGCCAGAAAAGTCTAGCTAAATGCATTCCCATCTCCTAGAGTCAATTTGCAGGAGGCGTCTTTGCAAGAGCCTATGAAATTGTGAGCAAATGAAGTTTCATCTTGCTGTTAACGAGGTTGCCTTGCCAAACCTGTCAGGGCTGGGGCTGACCCTCTTGTGCTGTGCTGTCTGCTCAGCTGGTGCTATTGGCTGTTAATCAGAAGTGTTTTTCCTTTTTCATTCTCACTTCATTTCCACCAGCCTGCTCCACTTGGTATTCAGAGCTGGTTCGTTACAGAGAATATTGTTGCAGCCCTGTCTTGACATCTCCCTGCCAACTGGCAGTGATGGGTCAATATTGCTCCTAACTACTCTTCACAAAGCAGAAAATATGCGATCACACCAATTAGGTGGTTTAAGCATTTTTGTTTTCTATTCAATCTTCTTTTAGCTGCCTAAACTGATCTACAACTGAAGGGGAAGAAAGGGAATTATTAGAGACCGAACCCTTGGGTTAGGTGCCGAGGTTAGCTGGTGAAATACCCCAATCTTTAGGAGAGTCAAGATCAAAGGCAGGCACCACAGGAACCTGTGAACCCTCCTCTCATCTGCACGTTGGCAACTAATGGAATAACTGATTCTTTGGACACTGTTCGTAGGAACTCAAAACACATTATCATTGGTGGGTTGTAAGTGGTATGTTGAGAAAGATGTGCCAGAGTCTTCTCAATATTCTATTTCATGCCTGTGAGCTTATTTTTAGGATTGAGGGACCATGAAGATATTTCAGAATATCTAAACTTGTTTGATTTCTAATAACACTGAGTCAGTGGGATGTTCTGTTCATCAGTCTAATTTCTCCTCATTCTTTAAAAAAATCTTTGTTTCCTGGCTTTTGAGATTTGCAGCTACACGGTCTGACCAGCTTCATGTTAGGCAGCATGGCACTGGAGAATGCACATACGTTGGTGTCAGTGAAAATTTTGGATTCAGTGAAACTGGCCTAAATGCCAGCTTCGTTACTTTCATTAGCTTGTGTGGCCCTTAAAAGAGACATTAGCCAAACTGGTTTGGCTCAGTGGATAGAGCGTCGGCCTGTGGACTCAGGGGTCCCAGGTTTGATTCCGGTCAAGGGCATGTACCTTGGTTGCGGGCACATCCCCACTGGGGGGCGTGCAGGAGGCAGCTGATCGATCTCTCTCATCGATGTTTCTGGCTCTCTATCCCTCTCCCTTCTTCTCTGTAAAAAAATCAATAAAATATATTTTAAAAAATATTGAAAAATGTTAAAAAAAAAGAGAGACATTAAACTTCTCTAGGCCTGTTTATATCTGTAAATTTGCACTAAAACAAAACGAAAATTAATACCATTTAGTTATGATGTATTTTTTTCTATTTACTATGGTGCCAAGAACTGTGGTTAATGTTGAGGCTAAGTATCAATAAGAGGCAGAAAGAGGTTTCAGAAAGGAGAGAAAAGGGCCACATATTTCCACTTAAACACCACAATATAGCTTTTTGATGGAAATAAAAGATCCGCTGAGTCTTGAAAAAGGAATGAGTTAGATAGGTAAATATGTTGGGGAAGGCATTCCCAGAAAAATATAGTCTAAGAATTGAGCAGAGGCCTGGAGATGCATGAAGAAAAAGTTGTGAATGCAGAGCTCTAAACAGCTGATATATGAAGCATAGAATGGGTGGTGGGCAGTGGGTGGTGGACAGAAATAAGCCTGGGGCGTCCGCTCAGGACCTCCTGTGCATGTCAGAGAGCTCAGACTCTATCTCCTGAGATGTGTAGCCCACATAGCAATTTAAATATGGTTGACTATGAAATCTGGGTTTGGGTGGATGACTTGAGTAGTAATGTGCTCGGTGCATTAGAAGAGAGAGAGACAAGAGCAAGTGCATTAGAAATGGTAGGCACTATAGCAGTGATGGCGAATCTTTTGAGCTCGGCGTGTCAGTATCTTGAAAAACCCTAACTTATCTCTGGTGTCGTGTCACATATAGAAATTTTTTAATATTTGCAACCATAGTAAAACAAAGATTTATATTTTTGATATTTGTTTTATATATTTAAATGCCATTTAACAAAGAAAAATCAACCAAAAAAATGAGTTCGCGTGTCACCTCTTACACGCGTGTCATAGGTTCGCCATCGCTGCACTATAGGGATGTTGTGAGTAGTTTATGTATCAGTATGGGCATTTTCAGAACCATAGGTCAGGAGACATTCTGTGAAGGGACAGAGAGTAAATATTTTCAGCTTTGTGGGCCATATGGTCTCTATCACAGCTACTCAACTCTGCGATGGTAGCGTGAAAGCAGCCACAGATAATACGAAAGTGTGGCTGTTTTCCAATAATCCAAATTTGAATTTCACATGTATTTATGTTCAAGAAATATTCTTCTTCTTAGGATTTTTTCCAAGTATGTACAAACACAAGCAGCATTCTTAGCTCGCAGGCCATATGGAAATAAGCAATGACTGCATTGGTGTTGCGCATTGCTGCCCCTGCCCTAAGTAATTGTTCTGTTTTTCCCTATTTTCTCTGGTAACCAGGCCATTCTCTTTTCATGGTACTTAAAGCCCAACCTTTAAACAATTTAATGGAGCTTTATTTTTCAACCTTAAAAATTTAAAAAATTTAAAAATAAAAAAATTTTTTTTTGCTTTTTCTTTCCGACAGTTATTAAACTGTTTTCCTATAGTTTACTTCTTTCCTTAAAGTTTCAAAGTTTTGTTTCACATTTAGGCTTTCAGTTGACCTGGAATGGGGTTCTGAATGCAAGGTGAAATTTGAATCTGATTTGCTGTTTGTTTGTTTTTCCCTCCTAATTGAGAACTAACTTTCCTGGCTCTATTTATTGAAACGACCATCTTTTCCCCACTGTTCCACAATTATACTTCTGTCCTACATCAAATTTGCATATACATGTGAACCTAGTTCTGGATGTTTTTCTCTCTTGCATTGGCCATTTGCATACTCTTTCACAGTACCATGATTTCTACACTATTATAGCTTGATTAGAAATCTCAATATTTGGGAGCATAAATATTCCAAACATTCTTTTTAATAGAATTGTTTTGAATTTGGTCAATTTGAAGACAGTCAACATATTTATGAGATTGAGTCTTCTTATAGATGACCATTATAGGTGTTACTTTGTATCTTAGGTCTTTCTTCATCACTTTCAATAAAACTTCGTAATTTTCTTCATAGAGATTTTTGCACATTGTTGGTTATGGTTAGTTTTTTTAATAGGTGACTTTGCTTCTTAGTTTTTAATTGCTATTTTGAAAATTATGAAATATAGCCCTCTGTTTTCACATTAGGCTTTTATCACTTAAATGGAAATAACATTCATATCTTGTAAAACATTCTTTGAATTTCAATATGTTAAAAATTCTTGCTCCCAGTGGATAAATTTGATTTTTGAATATAACCCAAAATTATGCAATATTAAGATTATGAAATGAGATCCCATTTTCATTAAAATGGAGGTGGTTCAATAAAACTTCAGAAAGAGAAGTTTTACATGTGAGTCACGAATTGCTTCTGAGTAATATTTCAAAAAGGAAGTCCAGAGTGTCCTGATAATTGATGAAGTTATTCTGATTATCTTAGTAATTTTTAAAGAAACTGCTACTCAATATACGTTATTGACTACTTATTTGCATACCTACACAAATCTCTTATCATACATCTTTATCACTTAATTTGTAATCATATCATAGATTCACATTTTTGACATTTATCTAAAATTATAATCAAACTTTGTAGTTCACAGCTTGCTTTTTCCTGTGGAGAAGTGTTTATAGATTTCTTTGCTTACCTGCCATTGCAAACACCCAATCTCTTGTTAGTTCACTTCCTTGGACTGTCAATAATCCAAGTTTATTTAGTTTTTCTCTGTGTATCCTGACTTCTAGTTCGGACGCCTCTAATGACAAATTGAAGGAGTTTGTCATTTCATCTTTTTCCTTACTCTTAGTGCCACATATATGTGAACTTTTCTTCTCTAAATGATTTGTGACTTAGGTTTTCAGCTAATATTAGAGCTTGCCAAACTGCCACAGCATGTCAGAAACAGTCAGAAGCCCCTGCCCTATATATTAGCAATTGTCATTTTAAAACTTGGAGGATTATTGTGGCATAAAGGCTTGTATTCTTAGATCTTCCTTCATTTCCATATTATCATAAATTGTATTTGTTGTTCTGGTACTTATTTTGCTTACATCTTACCAAAATTAACTCTAGAACTTCTATATTCCATAGTCAGATAAACATTTAAGTCCTGAAGTTCTCAGTGAATAGTTTCTCTGTAACTTCCATACTCTTTCTAGCTTCTCTCAGAACAAATTATGATGTTATCACTTCTCCCATGCACTACACACTTCCTCTTCGGTGAATGTCCTTTGCCTTGGATCAATACTCATCATTGTAATTTTGCAAAGAAATGCAAGGTGAGGGAGTTTCACATCTTATATGCAATAACTGTGCACATGTGAATCTACCCAACTTATATTTTATTCTGAAGATGAAAGTATCCTCATATTTATGACCCTAAGGGGAGATCTAATTCCTGGTGGACACAATGTGTTAACTTGAATATTGATAATTTGCTGAAAGTCTTGATGGTTATAGAAAGCTTTTTTAGGTACCATGAATATAATAGACAGCCTTGTTTTACTCAGAAGATGGGGGCATTTTGTAAATGTATATTTCTACGCAACTTATATTGTTGGTCACAGAGGGCCTTCTACCTTATCTCTATTGTTAATTTTTCTCAAATGTCTGTTTCTGTTTCCCCATAAGAGCAACTTATGATTTGTAAAAATGGAAATAGGTTTTAATTTTCAAAATATTTTAAGGGCTCATTTCCCCTTCAACATTATGCTGACAATTTGAGTCATTGTCACATAGTAATCAGTGACACCTGGGAAGACTACACATTCTACCTGCCGATAGTAACTCATAAATAAACTGTATACCTAAGAGAACCAGTTAAACTCTTTAAGTATATGTCTTTGATACAATAATGCACATTAAAGAATGAGTTGCCTTTTTTATATTAATACTAAGGAAATATGCTACAAATATAGAGATTTAACATTTTTAAGGAGCCTTTAACAAATAAGATTTAATATGTTACTTATATTTGTCCACTATTTGCCATAATTTGTTTACTTTGACTGTCAGCACTTGACAAAGGAGTACCTCCCTCCCATATGCCTCACACCTATTAGTTTAGATCTGCTTTGCATAATCAAGAGGTGTGGCTTGTCAAAGTGAACCTGAAATATTACCTAATGTTGGAAAGGGTGCTGCCTGACATTATACATATTATAGAGCATAGATGGGTCTTTTTCCTACCTATTGATTAGTAGATACTAAAAGTAATACATTTTTGCTCTTTTTAAAGTATGTTTTATTGATTTTAGAGAGCAAGGAAGGGAAAGGGAAAGAGAGATAGAAACATTGATGAGAGAGAAATATCGATTGGCTGCCTCCTGCCTGCTCCCTGTTGGGGATTGAGCCTGCAGCCCGAGCATGGATCCTGACCAGGAATCAAACCCATAACCTTTTGGTCCATGGGTCAAAGTTCAACCACCGCGCCACACTGGCTGAGCCATATATTTTTGTTGACAAGAAAAGATCATCTAATGATTTTTTTAGATGAGTCAAAGCTCAGTGCTTCTCAATATGTAGCCCAAGGTCACTGCTTCAAGTCACCTGGAAAGCATGTTTAAAGTATAATTTTGGGACTAACTACAGACCTGCTTGCTCAGAATCTCTAAGGATGGAGACTAGAGCAACCATATTTAAAACCAGAGGTCCAGTACATGAAATTCATGCATGGGAAGGGTCCCTAGGACTGGCCAGCGATCAGGGCCTATCTGTGGGGTGACTGGCAGGCCGATCAGGGGCTCCTGCTCACACCCACCTTGGCTGGCCTGGCGCTGCCTGCTCGCAGCCACCCCCCGCGCCACCCTCCCACCGCCACCGGTCAGGGCCTGCAGGCTGGTGGCAGCTCCTGCATTGAGCATCTGCACCCTGGTGGTCATTGCGTGTCATAGCAATCGGTCATTCCGCCATTCAGTTGATTTGCATATTAGGGTTTTATATAGATAGATAAGATTACTGTGAGTAAACCAACGCATGCTAAAATGTGAGACAACTGTCTAAGTGGAAAGAACTTTTATGATGTAGTGGTTTTGCTAGCCCCACTCCAGCTGACTAGAATTGGGACCTTGGGCCACTCATTTATCTAGCTTTGGGCCTCTGCTTTCTCATCCATTAGATCATGAAGCAAGAGTATGTAATCTCTAAATCGCCTCCAGCTCTAAAATTCTATAGACACAGCATTTTGAAAGACAATAAAAAAGAGGGAGGGTAGGAAAACGATCAAGATGGGAAAACTAGATAGATATAACATAAATTTAATAAAACCCATTAGGGAAAAAATAAAAGAAAATAGTTTTAAATAAAAAGTTGTTTTCTATGTTATTTTATAAATCATAAAAACCTTTGCAAAACCCTGAAAAGATAGTGAAGTTAACACATACACAGAATTTATTTTCCTAACTTAAATCATAAATTGATAAAGCATTGCATATATCACAACACCTGCAAAAAAAAATCTAAAGTTAAATAAAAAGAAAAGAAAAACAGAAGGAAACAATACTAAAAATATTAGACCTTAGAAGATAATATTTTTAAATCAATAAAGAGCGAAACCTAAAAAAGATAGAAGCTAAGCTAGAGTGTTTTGCATAAAAGAACATAAGTTTTTCTTTAATTCATGCAGATTGCCCTATTCTTCATTTTTACCTTTCATTTTTTTGGTATGTGTAATTAAAACATTATAACTGTGATTTCTTCTGAATTTTTAACTTCGGCCATAATTTATATCAGGTCTGATCTTTCATTGTCAATAATTACTAGGCTTACAGTAGTGTTTGGAAATGTGTAAAAGTAAAAAAAAAAAAAAAAAAAAAAGAATAAGTACAGAAATTCTTAATTAATTACAGTAGCTTAGCAATCTTCATTCCCCACTGCTAGATGACTTTTCTCAGAATGTGTTTTCTTCTTATAACTCTGCAGTTCAAGATCTAAAAGTTTCACCTTGGCATTTGAGGATATGAATCTTGGTTCATTTCATCAACCCAACCGAATGTCTCATTCTTCATCAATTTCATTATCCCAACCCAGTCAGTCCCATCGCCAATGATCAGCTAGTCAGGAATCTTCTTAGGGAACAGGAATGGGCTGAATATCTGATCATTGGTATGCGTGTCAGTTACTGTATGAAACCGCAAGGACTCAACCAATGTCTGGTGGTGTTTTCCCACCAGTAAGAAGTTTGGAAGAATGGAGATACTGGAATTATTTAAGCAATGTCTTTTAGTTCATGTTTCAAAGAGTGGCACTTGCATTTTCTCATTACTTCTGGGTTCAAAGTTGAAAGATCAGGAATGGATGAGGATTGTATCATCTGTGCCTGTCCTTTCCTATTGGTAAGAAAAAGGCTTTACCAAACATACCCCTCCCAGATTTCCACTTACATCTTATAGGGCTTTTCCCATATGACATATTTTATACATCACCTATATTATCACACATACCACACATTATCTAAGTACACAATCCATGATCACTTCTAGCTGTGGTGGAAGCTTGGTAGTGAAGCAGTGCCCATTTTATGGTCACTGTTATAACTTTGCTTTGTTGCCTTTTATGCAGTGCCATTATACTTGTAATGTGCTCCACATGATTACGGTGTCTCCTCAATGATGTTACATACTTTTCATGAACAGAGGTTAGTGTTCCCTGTTTGTATTCCTCAAAGGGATTAGCCCAAAGTGGACACTTAATAAATATTTCTTGGCATGTATTTAATACACACTGGTATCTGCTTTTAGGCATTATGGTTTGCTGTGAGGAGCTGAGGTTTAGATATTTAAAAACTGGAATTTGAGTCATTAATCTCCTATTTAATAGCTGTATCATGGTTACTGCCTTGTCCTGTAACATCTCTGAGATTCATTTCCTTACCTGCAAAAATGGTGGAAAATAATAAAACTTATTTTATTAGGTTCGTTTGAGACATAAACATGAAAATTCATGAGAAAGCATATTACAAACAAACCCTAGGTTGCAAAAAATCACTATTCTTAATAGAATATTTCTGATATTCTGGAGTAAAAATAGGCTAAGTGACAAGTTTATAAGAGGCAGTAGAAGTGATTCTCCTACTATTAGATGACATTTCTTTTATAGTGGTACAGCTAAGCCAGAAAAGAGACAGCAATTACAACTAATAAGCTACTGCATTCGATTTGTTAGGCTTTCACGACTGCTTCTCCAGTCTCCAAGATTAGCTTGCCATTTGTTATGATATTATTGCAGCAGCAAGCAGCAGAAAAAGATGTAGCACTTTAAAGAAATGTAGAACTCCAGAAAATACAGTCTAATCAGAAGTCCTGCTCAATGTGGAATAAAAAAACCCCAGAGTGTGACAAATTTACATTTCTATGTAGATAGTAGCATCCAGCAATAGACAGCAGTCCCCACTTATCCACGGTTTTGCCTTCCACAGTCAACCTTGGTCCAAGAATATTAAATAAAAAATGCCAGAAATAAGCAGTTCATGTGTTTTAAATTGTGCACTGTTCTGAGTAGCATCATGACATCCTGTACCACCCAGCTCCATCCTGTGTAGGATGTGAATCATCCCATTGCCCAGGGGATCCACACATTATGGGCTGGTTGCCATTAGTCACTTAGTTTCCGTCCTGGTGATCAGATTGATTGTTGTGGTATTGCAATGCTTGTGTTCAAGTCACCCTTATTTTAATTAATGATGGCCCAAAACATGAAAGTACTTCAAATTTTATTATAGGTACATATGTAGAGGGGAAAAAAACCATGATATGGATATATATATGGTTTGGTACTTCCCTCAGTTTCATTCATCCACTGAGGGTTTTACAAAATATCCGCCTCACATAGGGGAGAGTACTGCATCGGTGCTCTAATTAGATACTAAATAGAGAACGGATCCCACCTTGTCTAATTGCAGCCGATGGTATTGCTATTCTTACTAGAGTTCTTAGGTGCTACACTTAATCGCTGGATTAGACGGGCTTGTCAGAGAGTGAAAGTTACCTGAATTAGGACATATGTTACTGGTTAAGGATAAAGAAAGCAGTTACACTTAATTTAGCACTCAGTCCACAGTTGCTTCCTTCTGAAGTCCGATCAATAGTGATACCACCTGACCTGGGTGCTTTGTGGTTGAGGCTGGATGCATAGCGGTTGTATCAATTAAAGAAACTGAACAAAATGTTACAGCTTATATTATTCCGATCTCTTATATTTTCAGAATACAAAGAATGTAATTTTCACCTAAACTAAAGAATTCCAGAAAATATTTCAATATTGCTTATCATGGACGTCTTCCACAATTTTTTTCTGTCACTTGATTTTTAAGAACAATATTAAAGCACCCTAAGTAATCACATTATCACATTAATATAACATTCTCATTAACTTCTTTGGTAGCTGAAAAATTCTATCCTAGAATATGTCATTAGAAATTATCGAGAAAGGATAACTATCAATTATCTCCTAGAAACTAAGCTGAGTCCTGAGTCTCTGGCACTTCAGCTGCTGTTTTGTATGTTTTGACATCTCTATCAATGGCTTAATACAACAAAATGTATGACTTACTCATGAGATGTCTGCTTTGTGCCATGCACCTCTCCATGGCATCTGTCCCTCAAGGTGGCTGGGATGACCAGTCTGCTTTGATCTTATGGCATCCCGTCTCAACATGGGCTTCAATGATCCCTATAGCAGTGATGGCGAACCTATGACACGCGTGTCAGAGTTGACAAACGAACTCATTTTTTGGTTGATTTTTCTTTGTTAAATGGCATTTAAATATATAAAATAAATATCAAAATATAAGTCTTTGTTTTACTATGGTTGCAAAGATCAAAAAATTTCTATATGTGACACAGCACCAGAGTTAAGGTTTTTCAAAATGCTGACACGCCGAGCTCAAAAGGTTCGCCATCACTGCCCTATAGCAAAGGAGAGGCTTGGGCGTTCAGCATGGGCAGTTTAATGTGTGAACCCAGATTTGACCCATGGCCAAACCAACTTCATAAGAGTAGGGAGGCACCATCATCCGAAGAGAACCAGATGTTTGTGAAATGTAGTCATGATGATAGTAGAGACATAGACATCTATTCTCAGTGATTTAACTACTTGGCATTATTGGATAGATTCCTAATTCACTGATGGCAGTTTTTTAAAAATGTGTTATTTTTCTCTTGGGAGTTGTTTGTTAGGAAGTCCAGATGCAGTCACACTGGATAGTGAACATGCATGCTATTTCTGCTTACACTATCACTTGAAATCTGTTTTTTCCAAATAATGCATGATTTATCTGACCTTCAGAAATGAATAAAAGTGGAGTCTCTTTTATGAAAACTGATATTAAAAGGTAAAACTAAAAAGTAATTGATAAGTGAAAGTATATTTTTGCATGTGAAGTTGGTTTTATTTAGAGGGGGATAGGAAAATAGTTTATGGAAAGTGGAATCCGCGAAATTTGCTAAAGTATTTAAATCTGTAGATAGCTCATTTCTAAGATATTAAAACCCTTCTTTTATCAGTAAATCAGTGACTTTAGTAATGCAGCGTTCGAAACATCTGGGTGTGTATCGTAAAGGCATTTAAAGTCTGCTCAGGGCCCGTTGGTCAGAACGTCATTTACTCCGACCTGTAAAGATGAGAATATCTGTTTGTATGCCCAAAATCCCACAAGAGATCCTCATAAAGTGACCACTTGAAGCCCCTATCACATCTGGGTACCACTTAAAAGACTGGGTCTACAAGACCTCATTGGGCAAGTCAGGGAGGTAATGAGCAGTCTTAAGTACTTGTACAGCTTTACATTTTGGCAATAAAATCTTCATTACCTACTCACGCAGTGGGTTGTAGTTCAAATCCAAATCAGACAATTCCTTGGGGCAAGGAGATGTCTCCCTCAGAATCTTCTCTGGAGAAAGTTGCTCACATCTCATCTTTACTTTGGATTTTATTTCTTTGATTTTAACAAAATCACTTACATCCACCCTGCCTAGCATCGTGGAAAATACAAATAGAGTTTAAAATAGCTATCTCTTCCCTTAAGTGTATAATATTATAGCGGACAGAGTGTTTGCAATCTACAATAACTGGATATCAGTTCAGTGTGAAATAATGTACAAAATTATGCAAAAAGCATTGGAAACAAACAAAAAAGATTAGGTTTCTAGGTATCAGAGAAATGGAGTCAGGTTTTCAGGAAGAGTCATAACTGAGGCCCTGAAATTGGATGAGCAGTGGGAAAGAGTGATGATGTTGTAGAGCTAGGCAAGCAGGTGTATTGTGGTGTAAATACAGGGATGATAGTGACATGCTCCACTGGGAGCCTATTTGGAGCCACCACGTCCTATTTTCAAGGATTTAAAAATATATATTTTGTAGAGAACCTCTTCATAGGAAACTGAATGTTCTGCTACTCTACCTCAAGACTATTTCCTTCCTCTTCCTGTAAGCCCACCCCTCACCTCCCACATGCCTAGCTCTACACTTTTGGATCTGTATCAATCCGCCTCCCATTCTCTTTACTAAATCAGGAGTCATGACTTCCAATAGTCTGTTACGAGTAGTGGGAGCTCCATCTCACAAGTATTGATGAGCATCTTGTATGTGCAAAGCAAGGGGACTTGGAAATAAATACAACAGACCTTGTTTGAGCACCTGTAGGAGGTTGGAACCTATGCATAGAAACTAGAGATGTAGAGGGACCAAGGCAGAGAGGTCGTGGGTTTGGTACATGAGATCACTAAGGACTTGGCCTTCCCAAGGAGAGCAGAGAGACCTTCTGGAGAAGACAATCCCTGAAGGAATCCTAAAGAAAGAGGAAGCTCGGCTGGGTTGCTCAGTGGTTGAGCGTCGACCTATGAACCAGGAGGTCACCATTCGATTCCTGGTCAGGTCAATTCCCGGTTGCGGGCTCGATCCCCAGTTTGAGGCATGAAGGAGGCAGCCAATTAATAATTCTCTCTCATCATTAATGTTTCTATTTCTCTCTCCCTTCCTCTCTGAAATCAATAAAAATATATTTTAAAAAAAGAAAGAGGAAGACTGAGCCACTTGAAGAGGGAACTGTGTGAGTAAAGGCATAGAGGTATGAAAGATTTCACTGGAAGTTAACCCATCAGCGATTTGATATCACTGGTGGGTGATTAAGAATTAGGGAGGAGAAATAGTTAGGAACCTGACATTGGAAGGTATCAAGTGTAAGTTAAGGAGCTTGCATGTGCTGGGGGAGAAAGATGTACTTTTCTGGCATTTCTAGAAAGTAGCTACTTTTATCCTTAAACTGCACTCATGAACCATCATGGGTAAGAATAAATTATTGAATTCGCCTGCGTAGGAGGTAATTTCTAAAACTTGCAGAGTCAAATATATAAAACTCCAACTCTGCTTGGTGTCACCATCTGCCCTGAAATGCACCTACAACTCACAGAACTTCATTACTGTCACCAGGCGACAGTGCATGTTTCCTCTGACTATGAATTCCTGGGAGTCTAGCAAGGCCCAGGCATCCCAGCAAGTGTTTGAAGCAAACCTCTCAGACTGAGAGTCAATGCAACGTATTCCAATAAAATATGAATCCGGGCATGCACAGATCGAGACATATTACTTGCAAATGTAAATAAATACAAAGGTGTGTGTTTCTGGTTTTTTGACAGGAAGGAATATTTGATTCATATGTTTAATATGCTCTGCCTTTTTTGCAAGGGTACAAACTCGGGAAATGCAATTCATCACACAAGAGAATTTCAGAAACAAGTTACTTAGAAACAGGCACTACAGATCAGAGGGTGAAAGGCAAGGAAGCGGAATAGGATGTATCCAAGGGGGACATTAGCTGTGTTGATAATTCTACGTGTGGGTTTGGAGGAGTGTCAGATGTGGGTGCTGAGGAGGAGCGGTCTTGATCTTATTTCATCTAATTTGCTGGGCGGCTGAAGCAAACCACTCGCTCCGCTTGTAATTAACATTTATTAAGCATCTCTGGTTTGGCTGTGATGTTGAATTGGGTCTAGGCCAGGTAGTTCCATTGGATGAAGTCTGGTGTGAACAGGGACAAAATTCTTTGCTTGGCACCTACCAGGATCAGCTTTCACCCAAGCTATAGTTTTGGGGGCATCCTGATTTTAAACATTCCTCTCTGTTATTGCCTCTAAAACAACTTTGCTCTAGAATTTCCAATATATGATATGCCATAGAGCTCTGAGCACTTCTTACATATGAAAAAGAACCTGAAAAAAAACCTTTGTCAAATTGTGTGTTTTGAATTTTAATTTGCAAGATAAAGGACAAAAATGCTGGAGGATGTAATGACTCAAATGAATTGAAATCTCTTTACCAGAACACAATCCATAAAGCAAGTGCTCTGTTCATCGCATGCTAGTATGATCATCATTATATAAAAGTAACTTATTTTTTAAAGGAATTTTTATCATAAAAAATGGCAAAATAGCCCTGGCCAGTTTTGCTAAATGGTTAGAGCACCTGCCTAAGGACCAAAAGGTCACAGGCTTGATTCCTGGTTAAAGGCATGTACCTTGGTAGCAGGCTCAATTCCTGACCCTGGTTGGGTGTGGGGTGTGTGTGCAGGAAGCAACCAATGGATGTGTCTCTGTCATATCTCTCTCTCTCTTTCTCTCCTCTCTCTCTCTCTCTCTCTCTCTCTCTCTCTCTCTCTCTCTCTGCCCCCTTGTCCTAGGAGACCCTACATGGTTAGGCCTCCGTTGCCTCCCTAACCAACCTCTTCTAAACCCATGGCTCTCCCTTGATCTTTTGATTCTAGGCACACTGGTCTTATTTTATTACTTGAATTAATCGTATTTCTTCTGGCTCTAGAGCTTGGCAATTGTGTTGCTTTTGCACTGCATGCCCAGCAGTTACTTACATGGGTTTGACCTTGGAAAATTTCCTTTCTCTTAAAAGTGTACCTCCTAAGTGCATGGAGTCACCTTAAACACTTTGCTTCTGTGATCTCTTTTATAGCGCTGGCCGGAGGGCTCAATGAGCCAATGGCTGACCACTTCTGTTGTTGACAAACTAAAAATCATTCTGCATGTAGCATTTTATATTGTTTCAGGGTGTCGCCCATCTGATTCCTCAATGCCTGTCAATCACTCTTCCGCTATTGCTGCATGTAGAGAGTATGAGACAAGTAGGTCCCTATTTGTGCAGTGTGTTGAGTGATAGAAGCTGTTCTTTCCTCTCTATTTCTAGCCTTACACACAGGACAGACTCAGTGCTGGTCATGGTCTCTCTAGGATGCCTCCTCTGGGAAATATCAGTAATAAGAATACTTCACTTTTATGGTTTTTAAAAATTGTTCTCACATAATGTATCTCATGGGATGATCCCAACAAAGTTATCTATATATATAAAAGCCAAAGCGACCAGCCGGTAGCTATGATGTGCACTGACCACCAGGGGGCAGATGCTTAATGCAGGAGCTGCTGGGCTGCGGTGACTTGGCAAGTGCGGTTCTCAGGTGACACACCTGGAACCAGAGAGGAGGGAGCCCGATTCCAGGGTGTGTCACCTGAGAACTGCCCTCTCACAATCCAGGATCCCTCAGGGATGTCAGAGCACTGGTTTCAGCCCAACCCCCGCAGGCCAGGCCGAGGGACCCCACCCATGCACGAATCCATGCATTGGGCCTCTAGTGATGTATATAAAAGAAGGCCTTTTCAAATGTTTTCTTTTAATTTTATTTAAAAACATGTGACGACACCTGTAAGGCATCTTCCTGGAGTTGGTATCTAGAGGACACCAAACTAGGAATCAAGTGGGCTGTGAGCTGGTCTAACACCCTTTCATTGGAACCCCTCATTCTTTCTTCTCTATTCTTCAAAGAACCACGCATTTCCTTAATTAATCAGTGAAATCTGTGGTCACATCCAGGTGGAGGAGAGACTGTGTAGAGCAAACAGAATGACACACATTGGTTCCTACACTGATGACTACATACCCAACCCTGGGAAGCCCACATTATCATCACGCTGCTCCCAGAGTACATGGAATCGTTATCCTAATTAGAACAGAAATGTTGAGAAGTGTGTTGGTGTTGGTGCCAGAAGGTTAAGCTCAGAGCAGATGGATTCCAGACTGTTCCAGAATAGATTATACAGTACCAACACTTTCCAAATTGGTTTCCCTTGTTTCTCTGCCAGCCTCTAAAGCTTCAGCAATCCTTGCTCCTATCACTGGCTGGCAGATTTCCTGTCTGTGGAATCACTTCCCTGTATGTTTAAGAAATATAACTTAATTTTATTATTAAAAATAAAATGATGATTCTCAATTGCTGAGAAGGACAACCTGTACTGTAGTAGGAGTTACTAATAGCTCAGGTCTCCTCTGAAGGTGACATAAGCAATGCATGGCCTTCTATCAAAACTCTTGGGTACACCTTTCAAAACAGATGGGTGTCGTTCTCTAAAGACCTCTAAGGAAGGAGATGACATAGCATCCGTCAGCATCCTGCTTTTATAAGAGTAAAGAAAGGGAACCTAGTAATCCAATCTTTTCATTGAAAAGCACCTAGAAATAGAAGTTACTTCTGAGGTTGACAGTGATGCTAGCAATTTGTCTAAGATATGCATTATGACATTTACCTTGATGATAATACCTCAGCTCTACATTCCTTGCAGACCTGAAATCGTGACCCCACCGCCCCCTTTTTTCCTTTAAATATGTCAGGGAGAGGGGAAAAAATGACAAAGGAAAACTGGCAAACATTTTCCTTGTCAGTAATGAAAACAAGGCCAGACAGTCCCATGGTGAATAAAAATCTTGAATATAAAGCATATTATATCTGAAAAGTCTCAAATTTTAACAGCATGTTGACATAAGTATCTCTATAATGATGGTATCAGGGGAATATAAGATATTTGAGAAAACAGTAAGATAAAAACAAATATTGGGGCATACCATCTATAGTGGCAAAAATAGGGGCAGAAATAGAATATTGGGGACCAGCTATAATTGTAAGAAATAGTAATCATGCTCTGTTAACCGTGATTGTTTTATTCTGATTAAAGAAGGCACATTCTAACCTGGCGGAGAGTTGCACCTGGGGCCTTGGGAGCTCACCTAGAAATGCGGCCCATCCTCCCCATCAGGGAGCTGCCTATTATCATGGAAAGATTAACAACCTTGTTGCAGAAACCAGAGCCCCCAGCCCTTTTAAGACCCCCAGCCTTTGCATGCCTGCAGGCCTTTGCAAATCTCCAGCCCGCATCACCTGTAAACTGCCCATTTGACATACCCTTTTGCCTGCTTCCCCATGTAATCTTTGTCCTTCTACTCAAGCAGCTGGCTTATGGTGGGGGGCAGCGCAGATGTTCCTGGATGACCTGCTGCTCTCCCATACTGCTGGCAGTATTGGAATAAACGCTCATATGATTCTCATGTCTCTGCTTAACTGTCTCAAGTAGTGACAGGCAGCCGGACCCATTGATTGTCCAGTTACAGCAACTCAGAGAATGCTATTGGTGGGGAAAATGCTCCCTTTCCCTTTTTACCATCTGTAACTGAGCATTGAATGAAATAAGAAAGAAAGGGAAATAATTTCCCTCCCCTTTTCATCAGAAAATGTCATGGAAATGTCAGAGTTCTTCCTGTGTGATCACATCTCTCTTAAAAGCCGATAGCTGCAAATCATTGAAACACTAACTACATTGTAAAATATTAATCCCAAGTAAAAGCAGCATTTCCAAGAGGTGTGAGCTACCTCGGAAGCTCTGGAAAGGAGCTTCAGAATGGAGTATAAGCAGCAACCACCAGAATTCTGTGGAGGATCCTTACGTCCTGAGGGATGGATGTCACTTACTGCCATATTGAAATGTCTCTCTCTGTCCTGCCCTTGGGTCATGTCCTTTGAGGTCTCCATGCATTCCTAACTTCTCTTCCATTTAGACATGCTTGTAATTCTCTTTTCAAGATTCAAAGTGGTGGGATGCCCCCTTTTGAAAATGACATTCACAGATAACAGGAGAAAAGATTAGGTCACCTTGAGAAGCTGTTGAATTCTTCCCTGGCTTTAGGCAGAACTGACCTCATGTCATGCAAATCAGTAGCTCCTCTTGCTTTAAAGATTCCCCAGGGCAGTGTCTTGATCTTTTTATGTAACTAGGATCATAGTAAGTTTGTTATCAGAAAGTCTCTCTTCACTGGTGAACCCTAACCTCAATATATACCAATTTACTTTCTATATGTAACAGGATAGTGAAAGGAGCTTTTTTCATTTTCAAAGTAGTTTGAGTACAATCAGAGATGGGCTGTCTTCGAGTATTAAGGAGCCCCTGCTAAGAGCCCACATGCATTATTGAAAGATAGCAAAAGTGGTTCAGGCAAGAGGTTTGAATAGGGTGGGTAGAATCTTAGAACTGGATGTAATATCCCGTTTTTTTAATTAAAAAGTATTTCACACATATATATGACATGTTTTTTAAAACAAGGAAACTGACATTGGTGCATGACTGCTAACAATATTCCAAAGCAAATAAAGTGAACTCTTTCTGTTTAGAGTTCAAACTATGGTACCGTATTTCACTCAGTTGTTATGTCTCAGTCTTCACCGATCTATGACAGTTTCTCATTCTTTCCCTGCTTTTTATGACCTCGAGGGTGCTGCCCAGGTATAAGATCTCACTTTTATTTAGACTGGACTGTCATAGTTTAATACCTGAAAGTGAATCATACTTGTTTACCTGAATGAGATTGTTTTTATAATTGGATGTGAACAGAAAGTCATGAAGATGCCATCAAGGGGAGGTTGGGGGCGGGCGGGGGGCGGGGGGGTGGGGAGGTGAGAGAGCAACTTATCAATAGGCACTGTTGGGAGAAAAAGCCTTTTCCTGTATGTACCCTCATTGGCTTGGCCAATGTGATAAACCGATTGTGTTTGCATTAGACAGGGAAAAAAAAATAATAGCTACCCCAAGTACCCCTAAACAAAGCCTTACTGTCTTTTGAGTTTGTGATTATCAAGGTTAACCTTGGCTCACTTTAGTGCAGCGGTTCTCAACCTGTGGGTCGCGACCCCTTTGGCGGTTGAAGGACCCTTTCACAGGGGTCGCCTAAGACCATCGAAAAACACATATATAATTACATATTGTTTTTGTGATTAATCACTATGCTTTAATTATGTTCAATTTGTAACAATGAAAATACATCCTGCATCTCAGATATTTACATTACGATTCATAACAGTAGCAACATTACAGTTATGAAGTAGCAATGAAAATAATTTTATGGTTGGGTCACACAACATGAGGAACTGTATTTAAAGGGCCAGAAGGTTGAGAACCACTGCTTTAGTGTCTATTTGAATGAGACACTATTGGACATTCAGAAGTAGCCCATCCCTCAAGGAGTTTGTAACTCAACAGAGGATATTACACACAAATTCATCTAATTCAAAATACAAACAGGTAAATGCTGAGCAATTAGGGAAAAGATGTTATTTGCCCTTGAAAGGAAGGGAAAAAATGAGGAAGTTAAAGATGATGAAAAAGTACTCTATTGTAGACGAAAGTTGCCTGTGGATGGGATATGATTCTAAGTATGGGAACAAGGGAACATTGGCTTATATTTGGAGGTGGGAAGGGGTACTGCAGAATCAGATGGGTAAAGGTGATTTGTAAGATAAACCAGAAAAGTAAATTGATTAGAGGTTGAATTCAGGGCTCTAAATACCAGGCTGGGCTAATGACTTTTTCACAGGCAGTGTGTTGGCCTTAACAGAATTAGCTTAAGTGAATGTCATGGTCATAGTTATGCCTCAGGGAGGGGAATCTGGCAGGCGGTGTTGTGTGGCTTGGAGAAACAGATGAGTCCAAAGAGGAGACATTAAGAGAGATCAAAAAATAAAAATAAAAAGGAGGATAGTGAATCTTACTAGTCCTCATTGTCTCATTAGTTGAAGAGATGACGTTTCTGTAGAAAGTGGAAATGAGGGTTACTGAGTGCTTGAACAAGATAATGCATGTTTAGCACAATGGCTGTGAGGAATTTGACAGGGGCTCAATCAATCAGAGGTTTAAACATAAAAACTACTGAACCTCATTGAGGATCCATTGGAGGTAGAGATGAATGACATTTTAAGAGACCTAAGAACAGTAGTTTTTGGCTCTTAACTGTCTTGAGTTTATGATTCCCCACGTTAACCTTGTCTCACTTTCCTCTGTATACCTTGGAGACCACTTTTTAGAGTGTCCTCTTCCCTAATCCAGTTTAGAATGGGGAGAAGGAGTGGGTTGCTTGGGGTTTTTGCTTTTGTTTATTTTTGTCTTGTCTTTGCTTTCTAAACATGCTCTTATTTAAAAACAAAATACTACTGAGAAATATGAGCTCATTTTTTCCCCTAAAAAGTAAAAAAAAAAAAAAAAAAAAAAAAATACAAACGGAAATAGTGCTACAGTTAGCCAGTGAAGCATGAAAGAAAGCGTATTTATTTTGCTTACTGTTTGAAGCAGCGTCTGATCCTAGGATGTAATGAAGTTGGTCTTGAAAAGCTGACTGCCAGATCAAGCAACTTCTTATTCATCTGATCAGTTTATGTATAGCCTAAGGCCTGGCTCCGTGGTATGACAAAATAACTAATATAAGAAATGTAATTGTATAATAATAAATCCGTGCAGGGTATCGGGCAAAGAATTACAGGAAAATAATTTCAATAGCTATGTTAAATATAAAATTGTATAACCCTTTACATTAGCGATCCCTTAACCATTAAAGTAGTAGGCTTGTGCCCTGACCAGAGTGGCTCAGTTGGTTGGGCATTATCCTGTTTACCTAAGGGTTGCCGGTTCAATTCCCAGTCAGGGCACCTGCCTGGGTTTTGGCCTTGGTCCCTGGTAGGTGCAGGAGGCAGCTGATCAATGTTGCACTCTTATATCAGTGTTTCTCTCTTCTCCCTCCGTCTCTCTCTAAAAATCAATAAACTATTATTAAAACCAAAGTAGTAGGCTTGCTATTACTATACATCTTTAAGCAAATACTATCACTGGCCTGATGCCTGATAGAAGGAAAATTTTCCATCACTGCTATCATTCCTTAGAAAAGTTCTTCATAGAATCATCAAACTGCAATGGAAGAAACTTTATAAACCACAGAGTCCAATCTCCTGGCAAATCAATAAAACTTTTTTTTTAATTCATGGTCACTCCTTCATGACCATGAATAAGTGATACAGAATAAACTACTGGTAAAATAAAAACATTAAAAGAAAAAGAATAAACTACTGGTTTTGTATAACTCCTTCCTTAGTTGAAGGCTTCAATCTATAGCAATATCTTTGTTGTATTTAATCAATAAATGCTCCCCTCTCAAGCTTTCTTTTGGATATGTACAATTTAATCATCATCCCCAAAGCTTCTCATCAAATATTGTAAAGAGTTCTTATTCATTTACCAGGTTATCTTTACAAACTAAACAACACCATTTCTTTCAACAATTTCTCAAACAACACAGCCCTCTTATTCTCTCTATCCTTGTCAACTTCCTTGGAACCATCTTAAATCTCTCAGGTTCCATATATGAGTTCAATGCTCAGAAATGACATAATTCTCCAGCTGTGTTGTAATATGTTTTATTCTCAAGGTTGTGTTTTATTGATACAAGCTATTGTTTTAACTTCTTTCCCAAGGCTCCCTGAGACTTTTATTTATTTATTTATTTAAAAAAAATATTTTATTGATTTTTTATAGAGAGGAAGGGAGAGGGATAGAGAGTTAGAAACATCGATGAGAGAGAATCCTGCATCCAAGGTACATGCCCTTGACCAGAATCGAGCCTGGTACCTTTCAGTCTGCAGGCCGACCCTGAGCCAAACCGGTTAGGGCTCCCTGAGACTTTTAATTCAGACAGAACTTTTGGTCAACAAATTCCCTAGATAGCTTTCATTTCAACTACTGTCAAGAAAATATTCTCTTGGTTATATTTATCCAATTGATTTTTTTTTTAACTTAAAGTAAGTCTTCGATATATCTCTACAATATTTTATCTTTTTTTGTCCAGTGTTTTAATCTATTGACAGATAGTCTTGACAATTTTGTTTCTTCTAAATATGTTTGACAATTTGTTTGGGATAAATTTCCAAACACAATATTCAAGGCTAGATATGCTAAAGCTGCTAGAGACCATATTATAATTTTTTTTCTCTGCCATCCATCAATTTGACCATTTTTAAAATAAAAATTCTGAACTTGAACACAACAAAGACAGAGCTCTGTGTCACTAAAAATATTTCTGCTTTTTTTTTCTTTTCAATTGTAACATTTGGAGCTCATGGTGTTTGAGACTTTCTCCTTGTGTATTGGTGATTTCATTAACCGATATTATTTGGATTCAGTTGTTCAACTTATAAATTCAACTAACTGCACTTTAATGTTACCAATATTAGGCTATAAAATAAGACACTGTGCTCTGGCTGGGTGGCTCAGTTGATTGGAGCATCATCCATACACCAAAAGCTTATGGGTCCGATTCCCAGTCAGGGCAGATGCCTTGGTTGCGGGTTCCTTGGGGCATGTAAGGGAGGCAACTGATTGATATTTCTCTATTCTCAATCTCTCTCTCCCTCCCTCCCTCTTTTCCTTCCTCTTTCTAAAAAAAAAAAATAGTGGAATATATCCTAAGACATTGTCAAAGACCTTTAAAAAAATCAAAATCAGAAATGAAGGGGTGTGTGTCACATTAATATTTCCCTGATCTACTCTTTCATAAATTCTTATTTTTATTAAGAATAAGGAATCTGTGTCACAGGAGCCACAAAGAGCATGTGGATCCGTTTTCTGCAGACCTGCTGTCACACTCATCTCTCTGACAACTGTTGTCTCTGAGAAGCCAGTTACCTCTCGGTGAGAAATGCATCGGCCACAGTCATAAGTTAATGCCTAGGATTTGATTAATAAAACTTCCACCTTATGTGCTAGAAGGAAGATGCCAGGCACTAGAATGCTTTGATAAAATGGCTACTTCTCACTAGAATCATCTGAAGGGCCAAGGAATCCCCTAACCTTAATATTATGCAAAGAAACAGAGATCCTCATTGGTTTTCAGGTTTACCAATCAGTTAAATGGCTAAGGCAGTCCCAGGACTGGCTCCCAATTCCTGGCCCAGTGTTCTTTTGAAAAAAACTCTAAATTTGGAGACTGAATTTACTCGTGGCTCTTAATTGTATAGACATCTTCACCTCTCATGCATTCACTCTTCTTTTCTATGAAGTATAGAGGTTGGATAGTTTTGAACAAAGCCTCTAAGTCCAAGTCCAGCTTTCTATTTCTTGAGGGAGAGGAGAGGGAAGTTACAGTAATTGGAAAGTTTGACTTGAAATTTTTGGTACAGCTGCAGAGGATAGCTTATTACAGGGGCCCTGAGATGCTGGCTCAGTTACTACCAAATGATGATGATGTCTTGACCATGTAAATTAACCTACTCAAAGGGGTTTGTGATAAAATTGCTGGTTAGCTAAATCTCCCCATAAGCCTATTTAAATATATATATATATATATATATACACACACACACACACACATATATATGTATATACATATATATATACATATATATGTATATATATATATATATATATGTATATACATATACATATTTTTATTGATTTCAGAGAGGAAGAGAGAGATAGAAGCATCAATGATGAGAGAGAATCATTGATCGCTGCCTACTGCACGCCCCACACTGGGGATCAAGCCTGCAACCTGGGCATGTGCCCTGACAGGGAATCAAACCGTGACCTCCTGGTTCATAGATTGACGCTCAACCACTGAGCCACACCTGCCTGGCTCTCCACAAGCCTACTTAAAGTTATATATACAAGATAACCAGCACATTTCTTTGGTGAAGAGAATGTCTTTTTCAAAATTTTTGTTACTGGTATGACTTGGCTCAGATTTTTACCTTTAGGGGTTTTTTTTAAAATTTTTTATTTTTGGTGTTTATTTTTTTCTTTATTTGAACATTTTTAAATATTCTTCGGCTGTAGTAAACTTGAATTCAATTAGGATCATATTAAATTTTTTACTGATCCCTTTTGGCCATGTTTTCCCTCTGTCCTAAGTAGATTATTTGGATAAAATTAGCTATATTATATGACCTCTGAGAGTACAAAATGAATGAGCCATCATTTTTGATACTATTGTAAGGAGAACTCTAACTAAAGCATAGGATTTACATGGGTCTCTGCATTTATACTGCAGGCCCCTTACTTATTTTGAATATCAAAGGACACTTTTCTAACAAGGGTGACTGTTCCTAGAATGACTGTTTCTCTCTCCTGGCTCTTTGCACCCAAGTGTTGGTCAGAAGCAGGCTGGGTGAAGGGGTGGAGAAACAGCCACCCCCGGTCAGGACTCCATCGCCAGCCTTCGGGATGGTGTGTCTGTGGATGAAATTCATAGAGCATGGCTTCTGGCTGCTGGAGCTACTTTTTCACTTAAAGTGGCGATGTTAACTACGGCCGTTCTTTTGTTTAACTTCAGATAATATGTTCAGACACTGCTGGGGTCCAAATGCAGCACATCCAGCCTCCTGAATTGATCGATTATCCTCTAATAGGATTGTTCTGCAGAAACGGATCTCATCCCACCATACTGTGAGATGCTTAATACACACCGCGAAATAGCTATGCTGGGGATGAACATGCGAAGAGGATTAGACCTCCTTTCTGAAGGTTGACACAGGAGGCGGACTGTGACGGGGTTTGGGTCTCAGGAAGGCTCTCTAGATAAAAATTCAGTGAGGAAACCTTGCCTTTCTGCTCTCCCTCCCTCCACTTACACCAGGGGGCGCATTCCCTTCTACTCAACCCTTACAACCACTCTCTAAGGTGCCTTCTGGGCTTCAGGGTTTGGCCACAGGCAGAGCAGGTGAGTCATTGCAAAGGAGAGTGCATTTTTGCATGAAGGAAATCATGCCATCTGCTCGGCTTGCAGGAAGAAAGGGTATTTCCCCTTACACACAAGCTTCTGTTTATTATATCTCGAGGTACAGTGTGTACAGTGTGGCAACTTATTCCCATCTGGACACAATTCAGAGTGTGAACTTGGATGTTTACAGGTCTACAGGTCTCTATGCTTTTGTCCAGGGTTGTCTTGGAGTTGATCATTAAGCTTTCTCACACTTTTTTTTTTTTTCTGAAGAGGTACTCATACTTCATGTTATGTATCCATTATTACTTGCATCACCATAAAGGTGAAAAATAGCTCATCCACAGCAATATCCAATTTCAAACTTGTTAATTTTTGACTTAGAGTAAAACATACTTTATGTAGTATGGATTTACTTCCCAAATTCTGTTATTCTTGCTTAATAATAAAAATCTATTTGCATCCCATCGACATACAGAGAGATTAAGCAGAAAGAAATCAGAAATTAGAGGCATATGGAATGCAAAATTTGTCTCTGACTAAAAATAATTTATAATCAGGGGCTCAAAATAATACTTTTAACATACTTTCTATGACAATTTTGAGTTATTTCTCATTTTCTCCGACTGAAGACCACGCGTCCTCCACAGGAATGTCCATGATTCCGATAATTATTCTAGTTGAGCATAGATATTAGCAGCAAAGAGGAACAGGAGACTCTCTAGAAGAGGAAGTGATTCTAAAATATGAGCAGGCATCAAGGTCATCTGGAGGGCATTGGGAACAGATTTCTGAACGCCGCCACCTCCTGTATTTTCCAGGAGCACCTGCTGGGTCCTGAGAATTTGCATTTGTTACTAGATCCCAGGCAATTCTCTGACCCAAGGTCCAACTATGAAAACGACTATTCCTTCCTAATAGAGCAAGTCACATGACCAGCATCAGCTCTGTGGTCCATGTGGAGGATAGAAGCTTTCTCTTATTTTCCATCATCACCCTTATTTTACAAGTTTTCTCTACAATTACATGTTTGATTTTAGAAAATGTGACCAGAGCAGGAATATGTGTTCATGATTACTCTCACTTCCATGATTCCAGTATCATGAGTGGCAGACCCATGTGTTAATTTTATGAACATGTACAGAAAATACAATTTGAAATAAAACACAGGGGCCCCAACTTCATCTAAGGTGTCCCTAACATTTGTTTCCACTTCTCTCATCTTCTAACCCAGGGGTCTGCACAATTAATCCTGAAGGCTGGCCACTTGTTTTTATTAGTAAAGTTTTATTGGCACACAGCCACTCGTGCATTTATTTATTGCTTGTGGCTACAATGGCAGAGTTGAGTAGTTGCAACTAACAAAGAAAACTTTGTGGGGTGAGACTGCAATTGGGCGTGAGGAAGAAGTACTAAAGGATGATGCAATATTTTCATCGCACATTTTCTTAGTAAGAAAGGAAACTCCAGTTAATAGGGAATAATCAGCAGATCTTGTGTTTTCCTTTAAACATCCACATCATTCTCCCATCATAATAAAAAGATCTTTAGGAAATGAATGATGGAAGCCATGCATTCTCTTGGAAGATGTGCAGCTGGGAGAGGCTGAAGTTTGGCATTTACATTATCAGGAGATCTTCCTTCCTAATTGTTTTCTTTCCAAAGGGTGGGTGGAGAGAGGCATGATATTATAATTATCCATTTATACTGCTTTCTTTGTTTTGTCCTTCCAACAAGCAACAGACAACCATGTTTTCTTATGTGGTTTAATCTCATTACAGTTTCTCTGTGACTACAGCCTGAAACTAACAGTTCCTAACAGGATTACATAGATTAGCTTATTTTCCACAATTTTCTAAACAAGGTTATTCAAGGGTACTTCCCTGGGTAGTATCCTTTCCCCTTAAGTCCCGTTTCCTTTAACTATGTTCAGGTCTTCCCCTCTTCATTTTTGCTTCACCTTCCTTTCCTTTGCTTCAAAACTCTGGTTTAAGAGATTTCATACAAGAAAAGGCGATGCCCTCTCTCCTCTCTACAGCAGGATTGCTTTAAAGCTTATCATAATGTCAGCAAGGATTTGAGCATTAATCAGCAAGGCACATGTGTGCCTTGACTACACAGGGAAAGAGGTTTATGACAAGAAAGCCAAACAAGGTTTCTTTTGAATCAGCTGCTTCCCTAAGAAATAGTAGGTTATGTGATAGTGTTGGCATCACCTCCCCACCCTGCAATGGATTCAACTTCAAGGGCACATGATGTAAATCCTGCAGGTGAGATCCTTCAATAAAGCATTTTTCCCCAAAGGCACTCTGTTAACCAAGTACATCCTCCTAAATGGAAACAAAATTAAATTAATCACAGGCTTGCATCCTGTAATTAAAGTTCCAGATATAAATTAATTCAAATAAAAATATAAATGGATCTTCTCGTCTGTTTTTGCACTCACCTTCAATGAGAGTGTTGGTAGAAGGGTCTCCTTTTGTCACATAGTTTTGGAACGGAAAGACTCATTACCTTCCAATCATGCTGCTGAGAAATGGCTAGTTTTTCAGCTGTATTATAATGAAGGTTGTGGACATTCAATTATGGGGGGGTGGGAGGGAGAGACATCTTAACAGTGATTGGGAGTTTATTTTTCTCGCTGAAACAGAAGTGGTTTGTTATTTTGTATTCTCTGAGGCCCGTCTGTTTTTGCTGGAACACGTTTGTGAGTAAATTAAAGGATTAGAAACTAGTGGTTTCAGTGGTATTCTAATCATATCTAGTGGTTTGGTGACTAAAGTGCATGTTTACAGTTGCTTGAGAATCTCAGAATATCAGAACCAAAAGCAACATCAATATTATTCATGGTAGTGTAGGACAGGACTTTGGAAAACAGACTCCAATTAATCAACAGACATCTATTGACCTTCTGCTATACAGTGACGACTGAGCTGGGAGGCACAGGAGTGTAGTTGGCCTTTACTATCCCATTAAGGAGATGGGATACCCATAGGCTCAGATGTATAACTAGGAGGACACAGAGACATTCGAAGTGACAACTGGCTTATGCTGAGTATTCTGTGAACTCATAGAAAGGTGAACTATGATACACAGCATTTTTTTGAATGATGTCAACTTGAAAAATCATACAGATTTCGGGAAAGAAGCTTGATATTACAGATATACTCATTCCTTCATTCCCTCAAGAACCATGGAGTAGCCACTATGTGCCCTCCCATATACCCTCCCTTTCCTTCTGTTACAGTGGAACCTGCACCCTGCAGCTGATCCAGGTCCGTCTTCAGCTTGGAAGCTGCAGTTCTAAACCCTTTGCCCTCTCTGGTGACTTCACTCCAATAATTCCCACTCTCCCTGTACTACTTCATTTATCTCTCCCTCTCTACTACATCAGTATCCTAACATGCTTTTTGGTGTCTTCCATGTGAAAATAACAGCCTCTGGATTCCAGCCCCCACTACAGACATTGCCTTGGAGAGAGCATCTTGAAGGAGCTGTCTCCGGTCTCCATTTCCCCCTTCTCATTCGCTCTCCGCCTGTCCCAGGAGACTTCCCCTTCATCACTCCATGGAAGCGGCTCTTCTTAGGGTCCTCAGTGACCTCCACATGCTAAACATCAGTATCAGCCCTCATTCCCATCTGCTGTATATCCCAGCATCCTTTAGTACATTACCCTTGGAAAACCTACTTTACTGCTTCACTCCCATCTCTCATTTCATCTGCTATTCTTGTCCCCTGGTTTCTACTGTTTTTTCCCCCTATACCTGACTCCTACATATTTGCTGTAAACAGAGCGTGTTCTGCCCCCCCCCCCCCTTCTTTTCTCAGTAGATTCACTCTTTCTATATGCTCTTAGTCAGAATCATGGTATTAAATGTCACTTAGAAGCTGATCAGCCCTGCCCTTTCCTCTCAGTCTTGACGTTCCCAAACTGTGTCCTTGATATCTCTACATAGATGCATAAACAACTCCAAGCTCTGTCCAGAACACAATTCTTGATTTCTCACCACAAGCTGTTTTTCCTACAGTTGTCACACGGGTGGAAAGCCAAAAACTTTGCTTCCTTCTTGACTTCTGTCTCCCCTCCCCCTCCCCCACATTTAATTCACAAGCACATTCTCTCATCTTTACCTCCACAATATATCTCCAATCTCTCCATTTCCTCTGTTTACAGGCCTCCCTCCCTGATCCAAGCTATTAATCTGTCTCCTGAATGATTACAACAGCCATGCCAATTGCGCTCTCTCTTCTTGTTTCATCCTACCCTGGCCAATCCCATTTTTTCTCCATATACAATCAGAGTGATCTTTATAAAACCTAAATATCTCCTTCTAAAAACCTTTCAGTCCCTCTCCACTGCATCTGAAAGGTAATATCAAAACCTACAACACCTTATAGACCTGGCATCCACCTGTACCTCCCAAAATACTAGCCATTTATTTTTCAGTCTTTCCTTCTCACACACCTCTTTCCTGTTCTTTAATACCAAGTTGCTTTACAGTTCAGGGTCCTTGTCTTGTTTGAATAGCTTTTCATGTGGTTTCTTATTAATTTCCCATTGTAAATCTTACCTACTCAGAGAAGTCTATTCTAACTATTTTATCTTAAGTAGAGCCCCCAAGAATTCACTATCACAGGATCCATTGTGTCCTTCACAGCACTTTCACAATATGCAATTACTGTGTGATTTTATTTGACTATTGGGCACCTGCTCCCTTCAGAACTAAGGGCCACAAGGTCTTTTTTAGTCACTGCCGTATCCTGAGCACCTAGGACAGCGCCCTGAAATTGAAGACCGGGAATGAATAAGATGGCTTTGTAGTGCAGGGATGTGAGGGTACATGAGACAACAACGCTGCCTTCAAGTCACTGACAATCAGACAAAGGATTTACTAATTCTTCTTGCGCCTGATATTTTTTTAAATATGTATTTTATTGACTTTTTAGAGAGGAAGGGAGAGGGAGAGAGAGTTAGAAACTTCGATGAGAGCGAAACATCGATCAGCTGCCTCCTGCACACCCTCCACTGGGGATATGCCCGCAACCAAGGTACATGCCCTTGACCACTCCGCAGGCCGACGTTCTATCCACTGAGCCAAACCATTCAGGGCGAGCCTGGTATTTCTTAAATGGAAAATGAGCCTAGTAGGATTATAATGTGTTGCATATTTAAAGAGGAAGCAACCAAAATTATTTTGTTGTGTGATGTCATCACGGATTACACGAGCTTTTCCACCTTAGCCTCTCAGAGAACATTCTCCTTCTTTCTGGAAAAAATAAAAAGAAATAAAATCCCATTCCACCAAATGCTCCTTGAAGAGCAGGTAGGAAAATGAGTTCTTGCTTTGGAATGAACAGAGGGTGGTCTTCAGGTGCATTTCTACTGTCCTGGCCTTTGAGCTGGAGTTTGGAAGTGTACCCGATCGTTCATCTGGTGTTGCACACACATTCCACTCACTCACTCTGGATTCCCTTTGACCAGAGACACTCCAGTGTGCTGGGCCATGCAGTCCCTGTTGTTCTCTGCATTTCAGCAACCTCTCTGGTGTCCTGTATGTTACAGTTCCCTCTGACCCTCTCATCTTCTTTCTGGAAACTTTGGCATTTTGTATAATTTGAGGTCTCTGCCTTGTAAGGTATTTGATGGGCTTATATAACTCTCTGAGATAAAGCATTTGCCTTTAACCTTTCCAATTCTCATGCTCTACCTCTACCTTTAAGTTTGTATCAACTGTGGAAAAGGTTCACTCTTTCCATTTGCCATGAATTCCTTCTAAATCAGAGCATTTTAATTAGGGTGACCTTGGAGACTGTTCCCCACGCCCCGAGAGCAGACTCTTCAAAAATCTTTGTGTTTTGTTTTTTTTTTTAAATGCAATGTACTTGGAAATTTCCTTTTATTATGAAACTCCAAACATAATTATGATCATTATTAGGAAACTATTTTGCAAACCAGTGCAAGAGGATACCACACAGTGCCTCTTACACTTTGAAATATGTTGTGCCTCAGTGGCCATATTCTGATATATAGTGTTTGTTTCTCAATAAATTTGGCCTCTGGCTGAAAATGTGCGCCTATTATAAATTTGTCTTCATGTGCGTACAGTCACTTTATATAGTCATTTAGTACCACAGACTTTGTTAATAACGTGCACTTGTAGGTCAATTATAGCTTGTGAATCTGCCTTTCTTCCAAATGATAACCACTCCTTCTCCCTACTTCCCAATTTACCAAAATGAAGCCTCAGAGTCCCGACAAGAACAGAGAAAACAGAGGCCAATGGGGAAGAAAGTGTCCTGTCAGTTTTACAGGGAGCAGAATGAGGATGGAGACAGCCCCGTTATTAATGGAATCTGTCTCTCTTTGGTAGACCAGCCGAACTGAGCTATAGCCTTTTTGTCTGGGGTTCAGTGTCACCCTATTACATGTGCTCATGCAGCTGCAGGTGTTGTTGACATTAATCCTTTGAGAACTGGATGCTAGGTGCCAAGACATGGGCGATGTTTGACCACCCAAATTCTGGGTAAGGATTTCTTCCACTCTCTGAAGCCGTTTTTTTATAATTGTGTCAGCGAAAAAAAAACCACACATTAAATTGGCACAGTTATGATGATAGCATTTGAGAAAGAGGAGATGTAGGAGGAAATGTGCCCAGTTTCAAATAGCCCTCTCTTTTTAAGAAATGGAAGAAATTTGAATTACTTGTACTTTGCAAGAATCTTGCATAGTAATTAGTCCACAAGTATGTCATGCTCAGTATTTTGTTCTAGCTTTGATTTTAGCATGACACCCTTCCTAGTTGTTGTAAGGTCAGAATAAAAATAATTTAAAGAAACAGCACAAACAAACAGAAAAACACCAACCCATCTTTTGGCTTTGCTAAATAGGTTTCTGACATGGCTATTGGTCTTCTTTTCTTTCTTTCTCCCTCAATTGCTCTTCTTCCTCCTCCTCCTCCTTCTTTAGCTGAGAAAACTATCACTAAGTCCATATAGAAATGTGGGCATTACCAAGTCTTGGTGAGATAGAACTCTAAACCCCAGAGAGTTGATGGGAGAGTCTCACAAGTGGTGTGAGAGGAGACCACATAGTAAATATTTCTGATTTAACAACTAATCGGGGATATGTGAGCGAAACCTCTACAGTAATAAAAACAACGCACTTACCCAAATATCCCTTAGACACCTAGTCAGTTGTGATTGAATGGAGACGTAGTGAGTGCTTGGGAAGTCCAGAAGTTAATCCTGTAAGAGGCTCTACACTGAGATGAGGAAAGGCTATGAGGTCGGGCGTCCAATTTCTTAGGACTTAAATAATATAGGTGTGAAATCCTAGGAAGCAACATCTCAGTCTTTCCACTTAGATTCTGGGCTCTGGCGATGCAATCTCAGGCATTTAGCTTTATTTTACTGAGCCTCAACGTCCTCATTTGTAAATGGGGAGAACAAACAGTGTGGATGTGCAGTTTAATTAAGGTAATGCTTATGGAAGTATGAATCATAGTGCCTGGCACATGGTGGTGGATGCCACAATGACAGAAAATGAAGGTACTCAAATGCAGTGTTGCTTAGATGAAACAGAATGAAGCTGATGTTTATTGGCTCTGAGGCAGACCATGAGGGGGAAATCTTGGCGTAAATCTGCGCACAGTTGTAATTCACTTAGTTAATTCTCAGTAGCTTTAGGAAGAAGCTATAAGAAGCTATGAATTGGACCAGAAGATGATGGCATTGCAGGGGGTGATGCTCAAGCATTATCCTCTGTTTCATGGGAGCTGACTACCCTATACATAGCAAGTCACCCACACATGACTTTGAAAGGATGCTTACTCAGTGTTCCAAGTAACCATTGAACAGTGCTCCCTTGGCAGTGTTCTAGAAACAGTAACCTGGAAGGAGTTCCTGAAATCTAGAAACGTTTGTGTACTTGGGTTTTGTGTCCTTAGTATGCTAGTACTAGCTGTTCATTCAACTGATCCTCCCTAGTGCAGATCCTAGGGAAGAGGCCTCTCACACCCAGACCTCCCCTCTTCTTACTGCTGTCAGGTATTTTAGGCCATTAGTTCTCTGTACTTATTTGAAGGACTTAAAATTTTTTTTTCTTCTCAAATTAAAAAAAAAATTAATTTATTTTATTTATTGGTTAGTTTTAGAGAAAGGAAAGGAGAGACAGAGAAACGGAGACATGGATTTATTGTTCTACTTATTCATTCATTGGTTGATTCTTGTATGTGCCCTGACGGGATTGAACCCATAACCTTGGTGTATCAGGATGATGCTCTAACCCACTTAGCTACCCAGCTAGGACTCAGTCTTTGACCAGAGGAAAGAGAATGCATTATATGTGTTCTAATAAAATGCTTTAACAATAAATGCACATAGGGCACTGTTTTCTGTCATTTACTGTTGCTAATGTGTAGTTGTTATTTGTATATTTATATTAAACGTTTCTCATGACAGAACTGGTTGGTATCACTCAGATGGTTGGGCGTTGTCCTGTGCACTGAAAGGTTGCTGGTTTGATTCCTGATCAGGGCACATGCCTGGGTTTTGGACTTAATCCCCAGTAATGGGCATGCAGGAAGCAGCCAATTGATGTGTCATGCATCTCTCTCTCTCTCTCTCTCTCTCTCTCTCTCTCTCTCTCTTCCTTTCTCTTGCTAAAAATCAATAAGAATATTGGGGGGGAAAATAACATTCCTCATTCCAACAGGATAGCCACAGCCTTGAGAATAAAAAGAGGGAGGGAGGGAGGGAGGGAGGGAGAGAGGGAAGGAAGGAAGGAAGGAAGGAAGGAAGGAAGGAAGGAAGGAAGGAAGTTTAGGGAAAGGATACATGAATAAATGGAAATAAAATTGGTTATCTGGACAAGAGGTCTCCAAAATAAATAATTTCCAGAAAAGACACCACCTTTCACAGCCAGTGGCTCTTTCTTGGTTTCCAGCCAGTTTATACTAGAGTAAGGTATGGCTCTTTTCTTCCCTAACCTTACTGGCTTAGGGATTCCTCAGTGTGTGGGTGGGGAATGCTGGCTTTATTGTGAGAGTAGCCCTTTGCCTAATCTCATGATCTGGTGTCTGGCTGGCTGATTTCCTCAGAGCAGGAAGACTTCCCAGGGGATTGGTATGCCTGGCTTGTCTGCCCTCTGGCTTCCAGTCTCAGGCTCAATTATACTATCTGGTCACCGTTGGTGTGAAAGAGAGGTAAGTTGGGTGACTTGTTTTTCAACTCAGTGCAAATTAGTTTATGCTTTGAAATTTGCTGATCTTCTCACCTCAATTGGGGAAATGTCTGACTATATTGATTGGTCAAATGAAGGACTCAGCGAGGTCAAGTGCGTTTTAGATGCTTCTTAAATTGTCTTCAATCACCCTTTCTTGGAAAGCTGAGTCTGTGACAATGGCATTAGGATAGGGAAACAGTCCCAACTGACCAAGTCCTCTCTGCCTCCAGGCAGTCGTTCGCTCAGTCCAAGGCCTTTGCATGTACAGTGTCGCCTGGAAGAGCCTCCCAGGCCAACTCCTCCATGTAACTCCCATTCATCTTTCCAATGTCAGCATCATTCCTGTGGAGAAGTCTTTCCCAAATTCCCAGTCTATGCCGCTGCTCTTCCTCTCTGAAAACAAATTACTCAGTTTGGGGGATACTTTCTTCAGGATGCTATTGTCCGGATTTGTTCCTGTTTCCCCAACTTCTGTGTATTCTCCAGGAAAATAGGCACTGTATCAAATTGTCTCATTGCTCTACCCTCAGTGGTTAGCACAGTACTTGGCACATATTAAGCGATCAACAAATGTGTTGAATCGGCGATTTCCACCCTATGTGCCACAAGAATTTTTAAAACCTGCAATACCTGACTATTTAGTCAGGCGCATTAACTTCCTTCTTTTAGACTGTCCAAGTAAAAAGTGACAACAGCCAGTACATCACTAGCCATCAGGTATGAATGAATAAAAATTGTACCTATTTTTTGGTCAGATTGACAAATATTTATATATATTTGATGTGCTCCAGAACTTTAGTAATTAGTTTATGTGTGCCACGAGATGAAAGGGTTGAAAATCTTGGTGTCGAATGAATGAATCTAATGTTCTACACTTGCAAAGCCTACTACGTATTTCATTGAAAATTGACTTGCACAGGGACTGAATAAGGAGCCAGTGGGAAGCTGGCCCCCAGAGAATGAGTGTCAACCCAGCAGCTGGCAGCCGAATTTCAGATGTACTATTGAGAGAGCACCTTGGTCATCCACCACCTCAAAGCTGAAATCCCTGTTGCACTCAGGTAGCTACAATTTCAGTAAATGTAATGTCAACTAAAATGAAACTCTTTAGTCATTTCAATTATGGCTGCTCCCTCCTGTTATCCTCCCAGATGAATGTATGCTGCCTTCTCACATCTTCAGTTTCTGCCTTCTGACTGTGAGCATGCCTGGGCTTCTCACTGCTGTTTGTTCTTTTCTGTTAATGGACCTTACAGTAATTTTCTACTTATTTTTATTGTTTGCCCAATCTTCTTTCCTAGGTTGTTTAGATTTCTAAAAGCTTCAGATTGATGGCACCTCTCCCTGCGTTCCCACTAAATTAAATCGTCTCCGTTGCCCTTTTCATTTCTAGTTTCACTTCTCGGGAACTGTTTCTGAACTGTTGCGTATTCTTTATTTCTGATCAGGATCTTCTTCAGGGATGCTTTCAATTTTTCAAATAATCAGAAGTTAGTCATCTTTCTGCAAGTAAAAAGAAATAAGTGAAACCAATATGGGCTTTAGGGCTTAAAATGTCAATATTGCCCCATCTACCTATCTCAACACGTATTTGAGAGCTTAGCCCATTTGGTGCTCATCAGTCAGACCCATTCATTCTGTCTATCCTCAGCATAGAAGACTGTTCTCTAGTCCTTGGAAGGCATCACCAGCAGCAGTGGGCAGGGGCGCTGGGGGTGCCACAGGAGGTAGACCAGCACTTCCGATGCCCAGTTCCTTTCTCCTGCAGCAAAGCCAGTGCCACTGGCGGAAGAGCCTGGGCTGGGAAGAAGGAACTATCACCTTGGTTCTGCCGCTGATGAGCTGTGTGCCCTCAGTCCAGTCACTTCCCCCTTTTTGCATCTTAGAGAACCCTCCACAGGCTAATGACCTAACACAACTGGTGAACTTGTGTCCTTTTTGCGATCGAATGAACCTTGATTCATTGGCTGCAATAGTCAGTGGTTTCACTGCAGATTTAGTGTCTAAAGAAGGTAGAATCTATCTTCAGAAAGCTTCTCCCCGCCACCCCCGCCCCTCCCATGACTACAGGGAGTGCGAGAGCCCCTGTCTCCTCTCACCACTCCACCACTCACAGCAATAGGAACGCCCCATATGCTGGGAGGTGCAGTCACCAAACAGTGAGGCACCAAGTCACATCAAACCTGGAATAAGAGCCCTGACTGGTTTGGCTCAGGGGATAGAGCGTCGGCCTGCGGACTCAAGGGTCCCGGGTTCGATTCCGGTCAAGGGCATGTACCTTGGTTGTGGGCACATCCCCAGAGGGGGATATGCAGGAGGCAGCTGATCGACGTTTCTCTCTCATCGATGTTTCTAACTCTCTATCCCTCTGCCTTCCTCTCTGTAAAAAATCAATAAAATATATTAAAAAAACAAACAAACAAACAAAACCTGGAATAAGATGGAGAGAAGGGCGTGCTTTCATGCTGGCTCAGCTTCTCACTTTCAAAGAGAACAGCCCGGTGAAAGGAGAGACTGAGCCACAGTGAGCAGGGGCCGAGCAGCCCTGCCCTGGCAGCTGGCCGGAGCTGTGACCTTTTGTCAGGCGTGATCTCCATGGAGATGACAGCGTGGTACCCGGGGGATTCCTTTGTTTGGGAGAGTCACTCTCCCCGGCATTAAACATCTCATTAAGTGTCTTCCTTCATTTTAGTGATGTCCAGAAGCTTCCAGGGATAATCTGAGCAGTCAGTGAACTGCCGTGCCTTCCAGGGCGTGAATAGCAGAGAGCGCTCCGTGTTTGCCCTGGGCCTATCAGCAGCAATAAATTTGAATCGGTTAGGCACTTTGCAAGCAGGCTATTGCTTGCCAAACACTATTTTTGGCAGGCATCTGTAACAAAGCCTAATGCATTATGCATATTATTTCCGCCGCATTTTATTGTATTAGCACATGTAGTATTTGTAGGGAATTTTGGTAAATTCATTACCAAAGTCTTATCATATTAATGACTGGTTTAAAAAGTATTAGGAAAAATATTAATATTCATAGAGAGTGTACATCCTATGTTGGGGAAATGGGAATAATCTACTCCCATTTGAAATTCAGGACAATAGTAGCATGTGCATGGGAAAAATAACTTAGAAAAGTACACAGCAAACATGAAAATAATTGAGACCTTCAGTTACTTTGATGGTTCCTTAAAGATTGAATGTTCACTTTCAGAATTGTAATCACAATCATTATTACAGATTATATTACAGTGAGAGATTAGTTTTACTTAACAGCATAATTTAGTGGTGGAGACCTGGAAAACGTATTTCACTTTGCCATGTCTTACTTCTTTGATGCCCTGACCTGCTAAATGACGCTTTCTCGCTTCTTAGGTTTCCATCTTTCCTTGTAGTGAGGAGGGCTTTAGACCTTTGAGCCACCTTAGACTCCTTTTCATGCTCTTTTCTTAGAATGGGAAAGTGCTGCGCCCTGTAAAATTATCTGTCCTGACTGGAAGCTATTCCAGTAACTCAGTTCTCCAGTGAAATTTAAGGATTCAGCTCTATTGAATGTCTCTTGGCATCACTCTTATCATTCTTATAACATGGGGCCATGGAAATTACTAATCAATTATTTTCTCCACCCTATTGGAGATCATATTATTCCCAGTGGTTCCTAGCACCTTGATTTGTCCTGCTTCTCTAAATTTGACAACTCATATCTAGAGCACTCTTCCCTTTAGAAATGATTTTACAACAAAATAGTTTCTCAGTGTCAGAAAATTCTATAGCTCTCCTTTTCACAGGTTTTGATTCAGATAACACCTCTCTGTAAGAAGCTAAAACATCTCTATAGGCATTGCTTCACAACAACCTTTGATGTAGGGCAATTTATTCTGACTGCTATTAAAAAAAAGGAATAACTTTCTCCCAACACAGCACTGAGGTAGGTAAAAAGTGACTGAGAATGCTGGGTTTACTGTCTGGAATTATAAACCCACCTGGCTGGTGTTGCTCAGAGGTTGAGCATCAACCCAGGAACCAGGAGGTCCTGGTTAAGGCACATGCCCAGATTGTGGGCTCAATCTCCAGTGTGGGGCATGCAGGAGGCAGCCAATCAATGATTCTCTCTCATCATTGATGTTTCTATCGCTCCTATATTTTTACTCTCTGAAGTAAATAAAATATTTTTAAAATTAAACCCAAGGACATCCTATTTGAATAGGCAGAAAGATGAAATGCACCCACTCTCTCTATAAAATTACTATAAAATTTAAATTGGAAGAAATATTAATATTTTAAGTGGAGACTTAATACACTCATAAGGATAATTATTTTTCAAAAGTACAATTGAGTTATCCACATTTCTGTCAACTATAAGATTTGTCTTCATTCCATTCCATTCATAGTTGCATAGCCAGGGCAAATTTTTCTTCAAATATTTCTATATAGGTTCTTCTTTCTGACTCATGTTCCATTCTGACTACCAAAAAAAAATCAATGCGATCTTGACTTAGATGCTCCCATATTTCATGTGCTAGTTCTTAACTAGAATCAAACTAGCTCTGGACAAAGACCATTGCTGTCTTACACCACTTTCCCCAAAACTCAAAGTAATATACTGTGGCACTTACCAGATTTTTCTTGCTCATTTTGTTCTCAACTTTTGTAGTTGAATGAAAAAAATCCTAATTTTCATAAAATTCATGAGAGATTTTCTCAAACTATTTTCCTTTAGGAACAAGGGAAGTTAGGTTATTCAATGAGAAATTGAAAATGGCAAACCCCTCAAATTAGTGTATTTTAGAAATGCATGAAGGAAAGTTCCAGTTAAAAAGAGGACTGTTCTATAGATGAATGGAAGCCTCTTAAAAGGAGCACAGGTGCCATTTGAGGAGGGATGCTGAACTAAAATGGTTCAGACAGAAGATGTTCTGCCTCCCAGCTTTCGGGCTATTGACCCAGTGACCACAGGTGCCTGGGATGCACAATAGCTGACCTTTTCAAGGAAATGTTTGTGGTTTTGAGTCAGAAAATACCATACTTACATTTTTCCCTATGATTTTATTCTCAGAGAGAGAAGAAGAGTAGAAGAAATTATGGGATATTAGAGTTAGGGGTAATTCATCATTTTCAGCAACACTCATTGAAACCTGCCTACCTAATTTTTGTTCTAGAATCTTCATTTCCTTCCTGAGACTGTAATTTCTAAAATCCTAGTCACCATCTAATTGTGGCTCCAGCTCCAATCTTCCTGATGGTTTGGAGATATAAGAAAATAAGCGCAGAATGAGCAGGCCATGGCCATGGCCATGGCCACAGTTTTTCTCTCCTTACAAATTTGAAACTGGATCAAAGAAATGTGGGGACAGAAAAACAATGTGAGGACAGGAGGGGAAGGAGCCCTCCTTCTCAGGATGCATCCCCCCCCCACCCCCCCGGCCCCGTTCCATCTCTAGGAATATCCAAAGTCTCCATCTTGATTGTCCTGATAAGGATGAAGTGCCTTCCAACTTTTGGCCCTTGCTGTGCTAAACAACAAATCATGTGGAAGAGATTTGTAGTGAAGAAAATATCTTAATTCTTTTTCTACAAGTATATATTTTTGACTGTAACAAAGGAGAGGGGGGAAGAACAGAGTTTGTCAGGAAGTAAGTCGTTTGACATAGTATAATGTGTGTTCCCAGGAAGTCATCTGCTCTAGGCTGTATTAGGGTCATAACTTGTGCCCATTTGGGTTGTACTAGACCTGTGGTTCTCAACCTTGGCTGCAAATGAGAATCACCTGGGAATCATTTTAAAATCCTGATTTCTGGGCCTCATCCTCCGGAAATTCTGTTTCTTTGTTACTAATGTTGTGGCCTCACCCCATAACAAGGAAACAGAATTTCCGGAGGATGAGGCCCAGAAATCAGGATTTTAAAAAGATTCCCAGGTGATTCTCATGTGCAGCCAAGGCTGAGAACCACTGTGCTAGACAGAAGTGTCTGTTATACAGCCAAGCACATGAGCATTCCCGGACTCCATGGGTTGCATTGATATCAATTTCCCAGGCCTATATGTGCAGCCAGAGGCTGTAAACTGCTTAAGCCGCCATGTCCCTTGCAAATGAGTGCAAGTATTGGTGGCATGTTGAGAGAGTTGACAGATTGCTCTGAAAACCATACTTACCAGGTGTACCAATTAATAATTCAGCTAAGCAAAGCATTTAAACCAGCGTTCACAAGTATGTTGAGATGGAGCATGTTCACCACAAGCTTCCTGAAGTATTCAGCAGCACTTTTCTTCAAAATAAAGTAATGAATTAAAACTTCCCACAAAGGCTCATTTTTTGGCACGAAATTCGACATTTGTAAGTGTAAAAATATCTATGATGTGAACACCTTCAGCAAATTTGACATATGAAGTTTTGAAGCTTGCTTTCAATACAACAAAATAGCATACATATCAAATCACATATATATCAACATATGTGTAACTCCATCTATTGAAAAAAATCCGCATTATTAACCGGTACACCTAGTATTTGCACTGACTCCATAGATGGCAGGTTTGCATAGGGAGTCGTATCTCCTTGGAATACCATTTTATCATCTATTTAGAAGAAAACAAAGGGAAGCGTTTTGTTATTGCTGTGGCTGTGTGTTCATTTGCTTTTGTAAGAGGACAATTTACCCATTGATTTTGCACTTACACTGAGTTTTCTTGAGACATTGCATTTGCGTTTCTTTCTGGTGGGTACAGATAAGACTAGGGCTGATCAACTTTGATGTAGATTCGTGTGGGCACTGGTGTGATGGATGTCAGCGAGCTTTCAACCTGAGTCATTCACTGCAGCTCCCAAGACTGGAAAGTGCACGTGGCCTAGATCCCTGTGGAAGGAGTCATACTGACTCTCAGAAAGGATAAAGAATGTTCTGGCATCATTAATTTAAATTATCCTTTTCGCACAAACTGCCCAACTAGTTGTGTTCTGCTTTCACAACTAACGTTTGCCTCTGTGGTGTTTGTCTTATGCCCAGAGGAGTACTGAAGGATTTCTTCAGCATCTTCCACAAAGGGCATAAGATAACTGGCTATCATTAGATTTGATAATTTATAAAACAATAGTAAACACACAAACAAACAAAATGAAAAGTCACGAAGTAACAGGTTGTCCTCCATTGATAACATTTTTATCCCCATTTCAAAGGAGAGAGGAAAGTCCCAGGTGCATCATGGGAGTCATGAAGAATAAAAACTAAAGCTTTTTGGCAGGTTTTAACTCTTCCACTCTAAGAATACGTCTACGAGGGTCCTGCACTAGATCTACAGGTGACAGATCGGCATGTTCAGTGAGCTCCTGACAGAGAAAGAGCAATAGCAAGAAAAAAAGATCTCAGTTCACCATGTTCTACTTGTGACTAGAATAGCAACACTATTTGAAAATATATGAGGCTTGACTATAACAGACCTTCCTTTTTTATTTTAGTCAAGAGCTACTTCCACATGAATGCTATATCTCAGTGGTTCTCAACCTGTGGGTCGCGACCCCTTTGGGGGTCGAACGACCCTTTCACAGGGGTTGCCTAAGACCATCGGAAAACACATATATAATTACATATTGTTTTTGTGATTAATCACTGTGCTTTAATTATGTTCAATTTGTAACAATGAGATTGGGGGTCACCACAACATGAGGAACTGTATTAAAGGGTCGCAGCATTAGGAAGGTTGAGAACCACTGTATATCTCAATGTATTTACCTTTGGAAGGTAGGTGCATACTCTTTCAGAATTGGTTTCAGATTTATGTGAGCTACAAAAGAAAAGGGAAAGCAGTATTTTAGAGCCTTGTTTTTGCTCTAGTTTGCATGATGACATAATGGAAAGGGGCTAGGGGTTTTGGTTGGGACAATCCTGGGATTGATTTGCCACACAATAACTTGTCTGGCCTTGGGCAAGCCACTCACCTCTCTGAGCCTCAGTTTCCTGAGTAACAGGTACTAGTTAACAAGTTAACACAGTAACCCAGCATGCATTGCTTTATTCCTATAATATAATCTCAGCGAGCTGGGTGATCATCCTGAAGTGTCTTTTGAAGTTTTCGTGGAGGGTCACTTTAATTTGTGCCATTTACATGCACTCATTTAAAAATATGTTATTCTAAAGTACAGTCCAAAATAGCAACCCCCCACAGCAGAGAGTTTGTCACCCCTGGTCAAGCCAGATACTGTCTTGTACGCTCCCTCTCGGCCTCCCTCTTGGCGTCCCTCTCGGGCACGCCAGGCCTCGGTCCTAGTTCTCGCAGGCCTCTAGCCTCCAGCTGCGCCTTTTCAGCGTTTGGCACCGAGGTGAACATCCTGTGCATGTGTCAGGGATTCCTTCTGCCTGTCCAGCTGGCGCACTGATTACCTCTGCTCACCCACCACTACAGCGCCCAGGAAGGGTGTTGTCCTCATTCCCATGGGTCTAGCTTCCCCGCAAGGAGACTGGGCACACTTGGAGGCCATGTTGTAAGTCCCATCTTACCATCTAGCGGTAATGGAGGCTCACGGGTGTGCTGATCTAACAACCAGTGCAAGCCCAGCTTCCACAGGCGGGCCTGGAGCAGGAGAGGTGCACAGGTAGGTCTGGAACCCCATGCTGCTGGGCCCCTCCCACCCCCATTCTGTCCTTAACACCTGCATCAGCCACTTTGCAAACACCGTTGCTCTAGTTCAGTTCTAGGTCTAGATTTGTATCTGGCACAAATGAATTACTAAGAATATAAACGTGAATTGAACACTGTCCTGTTTGAGGGTGTTCTCAGTTTAGGGGGAAAGTACTTGTTGATAAGACTTTGTAATGTTTCTCAAGGTAGTGTGTCACTCATTTAGCCATAGAACTGTGATCCAACTCCTGCTGTGTTGACGGGGTTTGGCTGTGTACCAACAGAGGATGGAGCACAGGGCATGCGCTGGGAAACAGGAAACGAGGCAAAAGCAGGCTTGTTCAACTAATATCAGGGAAGCAATGGAGTAAGAGTTACCTGGAGATAGGATTCAGAGAGAATCGATTCCCATGTAAAAGACCCTGTGGAGGTTGATGGGAGCGTTGCCATTAAGGCCGCATCTTGAGTTATGAATAGGAAAGAGATGTGCAGAGAGAAGGGAAAGACTTCCAACTTCTGTGACTTTGTGAGTGCACGTGTGCAGGCAGGGGCATCCGTGCTGTCACTGACAGAGAGCTGGAGTCAGGGGCATGCTGGAACCAGCCCCCCTCAGCTCGCAAGACTCAACTGTGCTCCCCTCCTCTGGCTTGGCATTCAGTGACGTCATGTTTGCAGCTTGAGCTGATAGATATCAATGGTTTGGGGCACTCCATTCCATGTCTTTGAAAAGGTATACATTTTTTAAACTCTGTATTGTTTCTAGCAATATTGGAATTTGGATCATAGCTTAGGAAGCAATGGGGTTGGGTGGGATGAATTCCTAATAGCCCCAAAGGAAGGCTCATGCACCAGGTTGGGTTTTGAATCCACAATGGAGAGTTCTTACCTGGTAGGGACAACTCTTCCAGGCACTTAGAAAGTGCACTGACCTCCTGGGAGCTGCAGCTTCTGGAAGATACTAGCTGGTTAGTGGTGGGCATTTAAATGTAAATGAATATCTGGTCATACATCACAGCAGGACGGTATTGATTAATATCGCCCCCGCTGACCCTCTAAGTCTGTAGCCTTATAAATTTGGCTGTGAGAATCTAATAAAGCTGATAGAGTAAGCCATCAGTGAAACATTCCTGATGATCAGGGAGAAGAGAGAAAAGCCAGTCAAGTGTTGCAGTCATACAGCAGCTAGCAGCCGTGGGCAAACTACGGCCCACGGGCCAGATCCGGCCCGTTTGAAATGAATAAAACTAAAAAAAAAAAAGGCCGTACCCTTTTATGTAATGATGTTTACTTTGAATTTATATTAGTTCACACAAACACTCCATCCATGCTTTTGTTCCGGCCCTCTGGTCCAGTTTAAGAACCCATTGTGGCCCTCGAGTCAAAAAGTTTGCCCACCCCTGGGCTAAGGGCTGGAACCTGGAGCCCAGCAGACCATGGTTTGATGCTCTCTCTGACACTCTCTGTATAACCTGAGCCCGCTGAGCTCTATGCAGTCATACAATATTGGAGTACTAATTGATGTGAGGACTAAAAAATAAGGAAGTCATCATATGTAAAGAACCCTGCACAGTTCTTTAGATAAAACTTAAAAATGGCCATAATTAAAGTTTGAGAATCATAGTTATGGTAATAATAAACATGATTATCATCACCAGGAGCCCACTCAGAGAGAAATCTGTCCCTAGATTCCTCTCTCTCTCCCCCTCCCTCCCTTCCTCTGTCTTCCTTTCTCCTTCCTTCTCTTTCTTGTCCCTTTGTCCTGTTCCCCTGTCCCTTTGTCCTGTTCCTTTGTCCCCGCCACCACCAGCATCCTCTGAAACCCTTAACTGTTCCCTCTCCTCAGCACCCTTTCTGCTACTTCCACATCTCTATGCAGAAAAACACACCGTTCTATCTGCACAACACATTTGCATGTAATTCCAGGAGTTCATTAGTAATCTGTTCAAAGTAAGGGGAGGAACTTTGGCTAAAGATTCATTTAATCAAATACTATATTAATTAAATTATATCTTTAGAAGGCTGATAGATGCACAGGATGGTCTGTATGATTTTATTCAACTAGTGCTTAATTGAGAACCTACGTAGATATAGGAGCTGAGGATGCAGAGCAAACAGAATTTCATGTAGCATTCCATCCACTCAAAGACAATGCCAGGCTGAAAGTACCGTTGAATTACAAAATTACATCATAATGTTGTTCTGTGTGGGGTTTTTTTGTTTGTTTTTTTATCTTAGCAAAATGGATGCCCCATGCATTCAAGAGATGAGAAATCTGTTTTAACTTTAAAATTTAAAATACAGTAAGTCTAAAGAATAATGTAACAAACACATATTCCTATCACCCTGAGTTAACAAGTATATTGCTTTCAGTTTTTTAAAAAATGAAAACACAGGAAAAGATAAAATGCTCACCATCTCCTATTTTATCCTTTCTCCTGACCGCAGGCAATCATTATCATCAATTTTATATGATATAACAAGTTATGAGTTTGAAGCCTATTGACTCCTTTTATCTGTGGTAGAATGTTGCATCATATCAGATAATGTATTTTGTTTATCCATTTCCTAAATGATGAAGCAAATTCATTAATTTATTCTTTTCAACAACATTCAACAAGGGCTTATGGAGTACTCATTCTGCCCCAGGAAAGGGGGGCTGAGTCAGTAATTAACTTCAGGAATCACTTGCTGTTGCTGTTGGATAAGATAGGAAGATGGAAAACAAGGGGAGGAATTAGCTGGTTTCAGTTTGGAAGAACCAAGGGGAGCATAAGTAAAGGCTTTGCAAATAAGATAGCCTAGAACAGTGGTGGGCAAACTGCGGCTTGGCAAACCGCGGATCACGAGCCACATGCAGCTCTTTGGCCCCTGGAGTGTGGCTCTTCCACAAAATACCGACTTCTGCGCATGGGCCACGAAGTTTCAATCGCACTGTACGTGCGCGCCTGCACGTGGTATTTTGTGGAAGAGCTACACTCAAGGGGCCAAAGAGCCGCGTGTGGCTCGGGAGCCGTGGTTTGCCAACCATGGGCCTAGAAAATAGTGTTCAGAAGGAATCGGAGCAAGGTCAGGTTGGAAAGAAAGAGCTATTGACTCAGAGAGGTGGGATTTGAAAGTGTTGATGAGGCAAGGAGGAGGAGAGCTGAGAGTTTGGGAAGATTTGCTAGAGGAGATCATAAGATCTAGGGAGTTGAAGTATGAGTAGGAGTTTTCCAGGTAAGAAAGAGCATTCCAGACATTGAAATGTTGCCTTTCTTATCCCTTGTTTAACTTCTCCCCCAGATGCCAGTTGCTCCAGGTCTTTCACCTTGACACTAATAAAAATGTAAGTGCTGATTATTGCTTTCTGCCCCTCAGGCTAAGCCTACAGATATCTAACCAGGTAGTTTTACCCCTCTTTTATGCTCAGGAGACTGCATAGAGCAGCTAGATTTTAATTTATTGCATTTTAATCTTCCCTTTAAGGTTTAGAGCTCGAGCCTGCATTCTTTCTCTTTAGGTGATAGATAAAATCTAAACTGCATGTTTGAAGGCATACATTTATGCCACCACTTTTCCTGGCTTACTTCCACAGGATTCCCCCTGCTGGATGAATTACCCCTCCACTTTTCCAGAGGCTAAAGGTTTCTTTTATTTGGAATCCTTGAAATTAGTCCCAGTGTTCTCCATTAAAGTATCAAGTTTACCACATCCTATATAATAAAAGCCTATTATGCTAAGTGTCCGACTGTTCGTTCGACCAGTCGCTATGATGCACACTGACCACCAGGAGGCAGATGCTCCCACTGGTAGGTTAGCTTGCTGCTGGGGTCAGCCCAATAGGGACTGGGCAAGATGGGCTGGACACGCCCTGGAGCCCTCCCACAGCCCCTACACGGCCCTGATCGTGCACCAGTGGGGTCCCTCTGCCTGGCCTATACCCTCTCGAAATTCGGGACTCCTCGGGGGATGTCCACAGGGCAGGCCGAGGGACCCCACTGGTGCACAAATCCATGCACCGGGCCTCTAGTATTTTTTATAAGATAGTGTAAATTAATTGTTGCTACTACAGCACATGAAAGGTATTGTGGCCGGAGTTGTAGACAGTCTGATCAGGGAGAAAACATCGAATCACAAGAGCAGTAATGAAGCAGTACAGGGTGTGAGGTGCAGTGACTAATCCTAGTTCTTAGTTTAGCAATGAATGATTGGGAGCCAGTATGAAACGGTTACCCTGAACTAGGGTAATGCAGGACTGAGCAGCAAAGAATCACCATGCAACCCATCTTAGTTTACTACCGTAACAGAATTTCTGCGCAAACAACAGTAATTTATCTTCTCACAGTAATGGAGGCTGGAAGTCCAAGATCACGGTTCTGGCTGGTGTGGTTTCTTTGGGGGCCGCTCTTGCCCTTGCAGGGCCTGCCATCTCTTAGTGCCTCTTTCCTCTGTGCACACACATCCCCGGCGTGTCCCCTCTGTGTCCATATTTCATCTTCTTATACTGACAACAGTCAGACTGAACTAGGGTCCAGCCTTGTGGTTCATTTGAATACCTGTGTAAAGACTTCACTCCAGATAGTCATATTCCAAGATACTAAGGGTTAGTACTTCAACATATGGATGTCGAGAGGGGCACAATTCAGCCCATAGCATACCTCCTTTTCTCTTCAGGCTTAAATTGGAAACCCCAAGTCTGAGAGACCCCAAGCTTTACACTCCCAGGGGTGAACAGTACTTCAATAACGTCAAAATGCTTCATATTGCTTCAGAACCTAGAAAAACCCCCCCTTCCCCCCACCTATCAGAAGAGTCTGTTTCCCCTGCTTCACTCAGTGGCTTTTATTGTTTATCTGCAGCTGATGTAAATATAAGCCAACCGGCCTTTAATCCTCCAGGCACTACTACAGAAACAAAGCCATCCTTGCTGAGATGTGAGACCCAAGTGCTCCTAAAGGGGGGTGTGCCATAGTGGATCATTGAATCTGAACCTTTCCCATTAACCCACTAATCACCTTCACCTTTAAACACCCATCGGCCTTTATGTATATATCTTTTTTTTTCTATTTTAAAGGGGAGAAGCATGAACATAGACCCAGAATAGTAAATTAAAGTTCATTCAAGCACAGTTGCTATTGATGAAAAACACAGTTCTGCTTGGCTGCAATGAGACACAAGGGGCTTGTTAAGCCTACTTGTCATGGTGAACACTGAGTCGGGCAGTCTGACGAGGAGGTGAAACCCATCTTATTTAATGTGTTGACAAATTAATAATCAAGCTGTAGCATGCCTTACTTTCATTGAAAATGGTGCGATCCAAGTGGAGTCTTTGAACCAAAAAGATTGTCTCTTTTCCTATGACCTTGGGCAAATGGACGCATAGTTTCTGCAGCATAATTCGGTGTGGTTTTTTATTCAAGCCATGAAGGAATGATATGGTTTTATTTTGCCTGTGATAGAAAACTTTCAGTATACAAAAATACCCATTGTTTTTTAAGGTGTTAAAAATAACCCTATACATTTGTTTTATATGCAGATGAATACTTTTTTTTCTCCAAAAAATACAGGCATTTGTATTACAAATAAAAGTCAAAAAGTTTCTCCAGTGAGAACTTAATAAAATTATCTAAATTCTATCTTGGAGAAAAATAATATAGTCCATTTAAAACAAACAAATGAAACACAAATTTCTTCAAGAGGTTTCACTGATATACTTTTACTTAGTCCCTTCGACCCTAATATAAATAGGCTATATCTCTGAAATTCTTTGTATAGACTTTAAAAGTGCTAAGCAGGCTTTTCTCCCCTGCACATACCCTCCATTCAATATATGTTTATATAAAATACATAATATATTGATACATGTATATATACAATATATACCATATATACCATATATGTCAATATACACTGAGTGGCCAGATTATTATGACCACCTGACGTTTGTAGGCAAATTAGCTATAATTTTGTGCTGAAGTTGCTAGAGGACCAGACCATTATCAATAGGGAAGCAGGTTGTTTACCACGATAGTAGAAGTGATTTTTTTTCTTAAGATATGGGTAAACAATGCGATTTAACAGCCTTTGAACGTGGGATATATATATATCCCATTTATATGTACCATTTATACATATATATCCCATTTATATATGTACCATTTCACCTGTTGTATATTACATAGTGTTTATGTTTTCTATATTCCACATTATACATGCACATAGTAAATAATAATATTTGAAGTTACTAAAACTAATTACTAGCTTTCTTTCAAAAGATGATAAAGTAAACTATGAAATCAATATCAAGCTCCACGAGTCCTTACTATGGTCATTTGAAAGGCCATTTCTCATACAGAGGTAGCAAGAACAGAATGCAAAAATGCCAAGTGGGTTCTGATCTTGAGTTGTGTCTTGGCCTAATTTTATTTGTTTCTGAAATTTCTTATGTGAAAAAATAGGAGAAATATATCCCATCTTTACTTACTAGTATGTCTGGAGGATGTCAGTTGGGATTTCTGGATAGAGCAGTATATTAGATACCCAAGAGGATGGAGGGAGAGTGAGGACGTGACCTGGTGAGCAGCATTAATTATTCTATTATTCTAACAGTGCAATTTCATCTCCCAAAGGTACTCATCATGCAGCCTCCACTTTGGACAGATAGTTTCTTACATTTAATTCCCTTCTTTCAGACTTATGTATACTTTAATTACTTTTATTCTTTTGGTTCAGAATTCCTCTTTCTTCCCTCCCCTTTACTTAAAATTTGTTGGGGGTCTTTCCTAGCATCTAGAAGGGTTCAGGAATCTGGAGAAGGGGTAAATTATTAAAGAGTCTAGAGACGAACCACAATTTTGGAAGGCATTTTGGGTAGCCAGAGGAACTTAGCTAAAGAAACCAAGTCCTCCTGTCTCTCTGGACCCCTTGCTTTCTATTAACACAAATTATCCTAAAGCAAGGTAGGTATGCATATCAAAGGCAAGGTTTGGTATACAAAATCCATTGTCAGATTGGAGGAACTGTCTTCAGCTATTCAGGTGTTTGGCCAGCAGGAGGCAATAACATGTAGATTGAAATGGCCTCAGCTGTCTGGCAGCAAACAATCATTTATGCATCCTTTTCAGGTTTGGGGAAATGCCCTTAGCCATTTCCAACAGGCAATAGCATGCGATTCTCCAGCCCTTGCTGAAGGCTCAGGGTCCACCAACCTTTTGAAGAACTTCTTGCATTAATGACCTGCTGGAATTAGCTTCTGGCAAAAATTTACTTAAAATTATATTCAAATGTCAGCTCTGACTCATGAACCACCTCTTCCATGAGACTTTTTCAGATGATCCTATGATAAAGTTGTCTCTCAGTTTTAATGTCCTACAGAATAATTGTCCTTACCATCCACTTGTGCATTTGCAGGTTTGCTAATGTAATGTAGGTATGACATGGTCATACCCGCTGGGTGGGTACAAATGATGTCAGGGCGGAATCCCATAGTATTTTATCTTAATCTGATTTGGTTTTATATATCTGGGATATTTATGTTGATGGGATCAGGTAGCTACCACCTGTGTAACTGAAGGACCCTAAGACACTGATTTCTGTAGTTCCCCAAGAAGGACCTCGGACACCTTCAGGAGCAAGGTTCCTCATGTCCTTGTGGTACAGCTTCCTCATGGATGTCCTTGGCCACTGCAGGGAGGCATCTCACCTCTTGCCAAGGTGCCTGCTGTGAATCTCCTCATCTTGTGAGACTAATAATCGAGACGAAAAGGTGGCTGCCTCATGGCCATCCTCTATTGCCACAAAGACTTGACTATTGCAAGTTCCCTTCCCATGGGTGTCCCCTTCCAACACACATTGTCCCCATGGAGAGCATTACCTCTGTCTTGGGTCTTTTGCTGTCCATTTTCAGGCAAATGAAACACCTTCCGTGCACATGAAAAGAGAAATGGATAGTTTGCAGTGCTAACTCTAACCTAGGCCAACAAGGAGACTTACCACAATCCTGGGCTCCAGGCACATGCATGATAGAATATTTTAAAAAAAATATATTTGTATCACCCTGACCAGTTTGGCTCAGTGGATAGAGCGTCGGCCTGCGGACTCAAGGGTCCCTGGTTCTATTCCAGTCAAGGGAATGTACCTTGGTTGTGGGCACATCCCCAGTATGGGGTATGCAGGAGGCAGCTGATTGATGTTTCTAACTCTCTATCCCTCTCCCTTCCTCTCTGTAAAAAATCAACAAATATATATATGTCTATACATATATATATGTATAGACATATATATGTATAAATACATATATATTTAAATATATGTTTGTATTGTTTTCAGAGAGAGAGAGAGACATCAATGATGAGAGAGAATCATTGATCAGGGGCCTCCTGCATGCCTCACACTGGGGATCAAGCCCACAACCCAGTTATTTACCTTGACCCGGAATTGAATTGTGACCTCCTGGTTCATAGGTCTACACTCAACCACTGAGCCATACTGGCCAAGCCAATGGACCCTTTTTCACAAAAACATTTTATAAATAAGGACAGGGCCTTGACTTTGATACACATATGGTCTATTTTTTTTCTTTGTCTTTTCTATCTGTCTTACTTATAAGCACCGTCATTTACCCTAAGAGACCCCCAAGGAGATGGTTAGAGAGTGACATTCTGAGTACAAATGTATCCTGACTACTAGAGAAAATGAATCAGCACACATAGCCCTATACACAATGGGTCAGAACTCTCCTCTTCAGATTCCTCGAACAGCACACATCCTGTTGTGATTCTCTTCAGGGGAGATATTTAGACACTCTGTTCTGTGCCCGTCGTATTTACAGGGGTGACATGTGGTCACATTGGGGTTTGTTTCTTTCCCTATGTGCTGATGGAGGGACTACGGTGTGGGGAACACCGTGAGTGACCCAGTACTGAGCAGCAAGATTGAGTTCATGCTGAGACGAAAACCAAGCTGTTCTCTGAGCCAGCGCTTGAGTTACTGAGCCACACTCTCTCTGCAATGCCCCACAGTGCGTGTGAAGTGAGTGCCAAGTGCAATTTTCCAGGCTGCACAAATGCTCCTCTTGGCTGTGTCCCTCCTCCTCCTGGCTTCTTTGGTCCCAGGATTGCCCTGGAAGTTATGATGCTGGGCTGTGCCACGCGGCAGCGGCTCCATTTCAGCATGGGCTGGACGCATTTCCTGGAGCTCTAAGCTAGAAAGAGGGTGCAGAAGGCCCCTCAGCAGGGGCCAGCGTCTCCTCAGTGCAGGTGATCAGGTCTGATGTTCATAGTCGGGATTTTCTTTTCATCGGCAAGGCTCCAACATCCTTCGTGGACGCCTGCGATGTGCCTGAAGTGATAGTAAGTTTTTGTTCACTGCAGTCTGCCTGTCTTGCTTCAGACAGATATGATCCACGTGGGGCCATGTCAGTATGTTACGGACAGCTGGGCAGATGGAACCACCACTGATAAACCAAGGGATGCATGTCATCCTCCCGTCTTGGCGGGAGGGCCTGCATTGAATTCTATATTTGTACCCGAATTTCTCCATGGGATAGTGACCACCACACGAGCAGGGACTGTCTTCTTCTTCCTTATTGCTGAACACGTTCCAGGCTCATAATTATTGTGTTTGATGAACTGCATTGTACCAGCTCGAATCCCTTTCATATCCCTTAACCTGTCTAGATCTCCACTCTTACAGTGAGAAATGATGAAAGAACCTATTAATCATCACATTTGCAGCATTAGCATCCTGTAATTCCATATATTTGATTGACTGGAGGAAGCTCTAGCTTCAGGTTTCAGCCAATTAAAACAGGGATCTATTTCTCTCTCTTAGTTGTATTATAAGGAGGAGCAGCCACTCACCATGTACTTTTTTATGTTCAGGGTGTGATTAGTGTGATTTTGAGTTATCCATCACAAAGGAAAGTAAGCTGAGTATTCTTAGTGTCACTCGCCCAACTTATGGGGGAGGTGGAAGTGTTCATTCAGATGATCGTTCTCCCGCCAGCTGCCCCGCCTCGCTGATGAGCAGAAAAGGTGACCAGGTTCCTCTTCTGAGTTTGCATTCCAGTTGTGATTAATTCTCAAAAGGGCTCCAAAAGCCACATTGGCTTATACTTCTGAATAGATGATCAAATGATCACACTCTTGTACCAGCTCTTCCATCGTTACATGCAGCCTTTCATCTAAGTAACCCTGGGCACATTATGGACTCCATTTACCATCTCTTATTTAGAAGCCTGAGTGATCACATCTAGAGGTTAAATACTTTCCATTTGTGTCAGCGACCCAGAACTTAAAAGCGATCTTCTCTTCATCTTCTAGTTAGACACTCATGATTACAATATGCTGATTCCTAATTAATCTGAGAAGCATGGTAAGGTTGAAAAGGGCGCCTCTCATCACTTCAGTTCTATACATCGTCAAGTAAGTGGATTCCAGTTGGTGAGAAGTAGACATTTTGTTTTTTTTTACAAGTGTTTTCTTTATAGTAACTGGGCATGAAAGGTAAAAAGGTTACCTGGCTCACCCATTGTGGTTGAGGCTAATTATTGCTTCAGAGTATATTTCAGTTGGTATTTGAATATCCAAGAGCAGTTTATAGGCTGGAAAATGACTCTCCTTCTAATTGTCTTTACCAGAGACCTTTGATCCCTCTGGAGGTTAAATCAGCATTTGTTATTCAATAGAATTCATTACTTGCCCTGCAAAAGTGAGTGTCTGCTTGAAAATTTAAAAAAGTACCTTGATAATAATCTCTAAACTAGAGAAAGTTCTCTGAGATGGTACTCTTTTAGCCTGTGGCCATCACTCACTCCTGACAAATGTCCCAGCACGTTACCACTGCCAGAGCAGTTTCATCTGCCTTTCGCTGCCACCAGGTCAGAAGGTAAGGCCAGGACGATGAAACTCAGTAAAGTGTCCAGACCACAGTCAGCTACTACTAGTAGATTTGTCCATGGAGCAGCTACAACTTAACGAATTGATGTTGATGGTTTAGACATAAATATCTCACTGGTGGAGTGAATGATAATCCAAATACCATGCCCAGGACTCCACACAAAGGACAGAAATGGGGGCAAGTACCCTAACTGTGTCATTGCCTGGAGGAAGCTGCTGATGGCCTTCCCTAGGTCAGGCCTGCGGGCTGAATCTCGTAGCCCAGTGGTGTCTAAGCTCACTTGTATTCTCGAATGCACCTCTTTTTATTTGTGTTATGCAATGCTTCACTGACTGAAGCTATTTAAATTTTTAATCTAGAAAGTCATCCTGATAAGAGCTCATATAGTCAGGGAGCAAATGAGCCAGGCCAAGACAAGTGTGCCTGTTGAACATGCGCCCTGAACTGTGGTATGCATTAAATAATTTTGCTTCCCAATTATGTTTCACTTACATTGTCACTAACGCTCCACAAATGCTTTTGAACCACTGAACCCAATATACTTCTTGTTTTAGAATAAAACTTTAAAGTTAAATTATAGTTAAAAAATAAAAGCATGGATGGGAGAGGTGACCCCAAAGCTTGCAACAATACCCCTGCATCCCTGTCAGCATACACAGTCATCAGAGATGCATACTAAGGAATATCAATATATGGATTATGAAAATCACATGAAGAATTTATCTGGTATTTTGTAGGCTGTCATCCCCATTTTATAGGTAAGACCACGAAAATCCACACACTAAGGGATTTGCCTGAGTCTAACCATTTCAGGATGAATTAGAACTTGAAAATGATCCTGACGATCTCGCCTTCTAAGTCTTGGCTAGCCAGTCCATGGCAGAAGAAAATGGGACTTGGTTCTCTAGAGCCCACCTCAGTGTTCTTTCTCCTATATCATGCCACACATTTACTTGATCATTAGATATATTAGTGGGCTTGTGTTTAAATGTAGAAGCGAAGGATGGTCTTGTCAATTATTTTGCCTCATCTCTTCCCACTATTGCTGAGTTAATCCATATTGTCCTGGCAGCAAAAGGAATTCCCATGAATCTACTGCTCTAGTGTGCATGCTTCTCTCCCACCTCCTCTCCTCCTTTTCCTGCAATTGAATGTTGTGAAAGGGAGAATCCATGCAGAGACCAAGTGATAATCAATTCAAGTCCACACAACCAGGACAGGAACATAAAGCAGATACACTATCTAATTGCCTGTTTCTGGGAGGCAACACGACTGCTTCTGACTATCAGATCACCCATGCGGCTGCATTTCTCTGGTTCAGGTTCACAGTACCTGGGAGTCAAACAAAAAGAGACTGAAATGAATCTGAGTGTCATCCCTGGGGTCAAAATGGCAGATCTGTGACTACAACCACATGTTAAAGGAGAAAACTTTTATTACTTAGTATTTCCTAGGCTTTCTTAGCTGGCACATTTCAGAATTATGTTTGTGTGGCTTGGCAAGCGCTCAAGCTAAGGGAATAAGACCCGCTCCTTTGACCATTGGGAAGACATTATTTTCACAGACTTGTTGGCACCCATGACAATCAAGTTGCCCAGGGCTCCACTTCCCCATCAAAATGAATGTGTCTCTTGCTGGAGACCAATGCCACCAGGCCAGCTGAGAGAGAGAGAGGAAACTATGAAACAACCATAAAGCAAGAACAGAAAGTTATAAAATAAGAGAGACAGCTTTTCAAAGAATAAGAAAAAGTGCTCAAAAATTAAAATTGGGTATTCCTGATAGAAGGAAAGAAAAACATAATAAAAGGAGTAGAGGATAATGTTGAAGAAAAATAGGTAAGAAAAAAAGGTAGGAGCAAGCAAATTAGAAGATCAGTCTATGACAGTGATTCTGTAACGTGACTTGCATCGGACTCACCTGGAAGGCTGTTGAAGCACAGATTGCTGGGCCCACCCCTGGGCTTTCTGATTCAGAAGGTCTGGGGTGCGACCTGAGAATGCACGTTTCCAACAGCGTCTCAGGTGAGGCAGACTCTGCAAGCCCATGGACTTGAGAAATGCTGCTCTCGGAGAGTCAACATCTGAATAAGAGCAATTTCTGACAGAAAAAGTCAAAAAGCAGAGAGGGAGGACATGACTATTCAAATCATTCAAGGACATGAATATCCAGTTTGAAAGGGCATGTCAAGTGCTGGCACTATAAAATAAAAAGACTCACCCCAAGGGACATAGTGATGACATTTCTGAACTTTAGAGATAACTACCTCAAGATAAACATATCCAGAAAGGGGAGGCGGGGGAACAAAGTTCACATGCAAAGAATCAGGAATCATAGTGGTCTCAAACTTCTCCATAGCAACACTGATAAAACAAAGGGAATGAAGGGATGCGTTCAATGTATTGGCTGAAATGATTTTCAAAGTAGCATTGTGTGTGCAACCAGAATTCAATTGTAAAGTCTTTTCTAGCATTAAGGTCTTGAAAAACCTCCTAGGCACTCCTTCACAGGAAGCTAGATGAGAATGTGACTCTACCAAATGGGGAAAGAACCAATAACAACGAAGCCTCAGGGTCCAGGAGAGAGGGTCCTGTGCAGGAAAGGTACAAAGAAAATGCTCAGGATGATGCTAGAGAAGGAACTTCCAGATGGCAACTGAGTGGCGGGCTGCCGAGATCGACGTGGGGCAGTAGCAGCACCCCTAAATGAACCCTGATGTGTTCACCTCCATTGGGAAAACGTTATAGTTCAACAGGAGAGTTGGGGGTTAATTAGGCAAATAAAAAAATACATTAACCTTAGGTAAAATAAAAACTTGTACAAGAAAGGATATTTAATCCTACAGTGGACATGTCATACTAATGTATTAATAAACATACATATAATTGTGCTACATCTATACTGAGAGAAAGTAAGAGAATTATGTCTTGGATGGGGGAGGCAACGTTAAAACAACTACAACTATATTGTTACTGTTTGGGGTAGAATGCCATCAAATAATATCTTAAATAAAAAATCAAGAAATAAGAGAAGAATCAGTAAGAGTTGACTGTGGTCACTTCTGTAGAGGTGCCATGGGTCTCAAAAGACTGAGTCTGGAGAGCTAGTCTAGACAGCTACACACTTGAGCCCTCCATGTAAGAGAAGGAGCCTATTCACTCCAATTCTTTTGCACTCAAGCACCTCTGGGGAGAGGATATTTTTTTAAAATCCTATACATGCTCCATACCTACGTTCTATGGTCCAAATGTTGCAAAGCAAAAATTCTAGCAATTCTGTCTCTTTGCTATTATAACCATAACAATGTGATGCTAGTCTGACAGAGCCAGGCATGGCAGCCTCTCAGATACTGAGCCTCCACCACCACCTCATCAAATTCCTGTCTGTAAGAAAGCTGGCCGGTAGGCAGTTTGATTGGCCCCATTGAGATATGACTGTAGAACGTTGAGCCTTCTCTTCGTGGACCTCTTGGTAACTGACTGTGTTTGTAAAGTTATGAGAATGGTCATCTAGTGGTTGGGCCTTCTTGTCACCTTTTCAGCTTCTCACAGGCCGAAGGCAAAGCCATTAGTGTTCAAGTGGTTTTGGCACTCGGACTCATTTCTAACATAATAAAAGGCTGATGGCTGATGACTTAGAATGTTTGGTTTTGCCCCACAGCATGTTGAAGTAACAGGGACACTTCTGGGTATGGATTGCTACTATAGGCAGAGCTGTGCTGTGCCTCAGAAAAGCTATTTGTTGATGAAACGCTAATTGTAAAATAGGTACCTCAGAGAACCCAAATGTAATTACATTAAGTTTAATTACATATCATTAATTATATAAAATATTTAAATTGTTGTGTTGAATTGTGCTGCACTAGCTGCTGTACGTTTTGCTGGTGCATGGAGCAGATGTGCTTGAAGAGTTTGGACGTCATCCAGAAGTTCGTGAATTGTGACTGTTTAGATGATTGGAGGCGAATGTATACCATCTATTGAAAAACAATAGCTACCTATTTTCACTGATGCAGCCTTATCCAGCGCAGGGCTGAAGTAGCTTATGCCTAGGTGACATTCTGGTAATTACTGCTTGCTATAAACTTTAAATTTAATCAACCAGATATAAGGAAGTCAGAAGCCTAATTTCTCATGTAAATCAGCAGCAGCGAAGCAAACACTTCTTGTTTATATTGGAAGAGAGCCATTCCCTTCCTTGCTAAGAAGCTGACACTTTATTTAGAATACCTGAATTATCAGAGGAGTCCAGAGTTAAATCCCAGGCCTTGTTCCTTCGATGGTTGCTTATTGAAATGAAGTCACCACTAGTTTGAAAGTGACTATGTACTTCACTTACAACCACTTCTCTAACTTGATTGAAAGCCTGGTGATGTTTATAAATAAAGAGAATAGGAAATAGTCATAGAGACTAACAGTAGACTTTGGCTTTTCCAATATGTGACTAGTGCTTGTCAGATCTGACACTAAACAGCAGTTCTGGAATTTGTTCTCCTAACGGGTTTGCTTGTATATGTACATCCATTTAGAGTAAAGCTAGGCAGAAAAGTAACAATTAAATTGAAATTCTGCAGAAAGGAAAAAAGTATATATTTATGACTCATGTTTTTGCCAGTCAAATATTTAGTGCAATTTAAATTTTATTTTTGTCTATGTAAATTCCATAGCCTGTTAACAGTGTCATTGCTCAATTCAACTCATATTAAAATTTGGAAAAAAACTTGTTAGTACCTCGCTAGCCAAAAATCATGACCTGTCACTTCCAGCACCTTTGGAGAGGATCTGTTTTACAGAAGTTAATTTTTTTTTTTAAATACATGCTACATTTCCAATATTGGTTATTTTTTTACAATATATTTTATTGATTTTTCAAAGAGAGGAAGGGAGAGGGATAGAGAGTTAGAAACATCGATGAGAGAGAAACATCGATTCAGCTGCCTCCTGCACACCCCCAAATGGGGATGTACCCGAAACCAAGGTACATGCCCTTGGCCGGAATCGAACCTGGGACCCTTTAGTCCGCAGGCTGACGCTCTATCCACTGAGCCAAACCAGTTAGGGCTACAGAAGTTAATTTTAAGGGTGACTTATGCTTATAATTTGAAGGCTAACATATAAAAGAAAATACTTTCTACCCAAAGCAATCTATACATTCAACGCACTTCCCATTAAAATACCAATGGCCTTCTTCAAAGATCTAGAACGAACTCTCCAAAAATTCATCTGGAATAAAAAAAGACCCCGAATAGCTGCAACGATCCTGAGAAAGAACAAAGTAGGTGGGATCTCAATGCCAGATATCAAGCTGTATTACAAAGCCACTGTTCTCAAAACTGCCTGGTACTGGCACAAGAACAGACATATAGATCAGTGGAATAGAATAGAGAGTCCAGAAATTAGCCCGAACCAATATGCTCAATTAATTTTTGACAAAGGAGGCATGAACATACAATGGAGCCAAGATAGTCTCTTCAATAAATGGTGTTGGGAAAATTGGACAGACATATGCAAGAAAATGAAACTAGACCACCAACTTACACCATACACAAGAATAAACTCAAAATGGATAAAGGACTTAAATGTACGACAGGAAACCATAAAAATTCTAGAAGAATACAAAGGCAACAAAATCTCAGACATATGCCAAAACAATTTCTTCACTGATACAGCTCCTAGGGCAGTTGAAACTAAAGAGAAACTGAACAAATGGGACTACATCAAAATAAAAAGCTTCTGCACAGCAAAAGAAACCATCAACAAAACAACAAGAAAACCCACCTCGTGGGAAAACATATTTGCCAACGTCATATCTGATAAGGGCTTAATCTCCAAAATTTATAGGGAACTCATACAACTTAACAAAAAGAAGATAAACAATCCAATCAAAAAATGGGCAAAGGATCTAAATAGACACCTTTCAAAAGAGGACATTCAGAAAGCCAAGAGACATATGAAAACATGCTCAAAGTCACTAATCATCCGAGAGATGCAAATCAAAACAACAATGAGGTACCATCTCACACCTGTCAGAATGGCCATCATCAACAAATCAACAAACGACAAGTGCTGGAGAGGATGTGGAGAAAAAGGAACACTTGTGCACTGCTGGTGGGAATGCAGACTGGTGCAGCCACTATGGAAGGCAGTATGGAGGTTCCTCAAAAAATTGGAAATGGAACTCCCATTTGACCCTGTGATCCCACTACTAGGAATATATCCCAAGAAACCAGAAACACCTATCAGAAAGGATATATGCACCCAGATGTTCATAGCAGCACAATTCACCATAGCTAAGATCTGGAAACAGCCTAAGTGCCCATCAGTAGATGAATGGATTAGAAAACTGTGGTACATCTACACGATGGAATACTATGCTGCTGTTAAAAAGAAGGAACTCCTACCATTTGCAACATCATGGATGGAACTGGAGAGCATTATGCTAAGTGAAACAAGCCAGTCAATGAAGGAAAAATACCACATGATCTCACTCATTCATGGATAATAAAGACCATTACAAACTTTTGAACAATAATAGATACAGAGGCAGAGCTGCCTCAAACTGATTGTCAAACTGCAGTGGGAAGGCCAGAGAGAGTTGGGGGGCAGGAGGGAGGGGAGTAAGAGATCAACCGAAGGACTTGTATGCATGCATATAAGCATAACTAATGGACATAAGACACTGGGGGGTAAGGGAGGGTAGTGGTTTGTCAAGGGCGGGGGGGGGGAAAGGATACTTATGTAATACCCTTTGTAATACTTTAAGAGGAAAAAAAAAAAATAAAAAAATAAAAAAAAAATAAAAAAAAAAAAGTAAAAAAAAAAAAAAAAAAAAAAAAGAAAATACTTTTTAAAAGAGATAATCCCTAAGGATTTTGATGAAAATCTTTAAAATTATGCCACAGATAACTGTGTATATATGTATGGCTATATATTTGGTTGTGTGGTGGGGCATTTAATAAGAAAACAATTGACTTCTATATAAATGATGGCGACTATGCCGTAAAATTCAATCTGTGTCAAAATTGGGGTGAGGGACAAATAGAGGGATTTCAGACACAAGGTAGAGTATGGAATAGAGCAGATACCTGTTCATGCTAAAGATAGACCTTCAGAAGACTTTTGTTCAGGAAGATCTGAAAAACTGTTTTAGTCACTCCAGCCTCCGAGGCCTGAAGGTAACTGGTGGGATTAGGGGCTGGTGTGTCTCAACCCCACCTGTTAATGGAGTTCCTGTCAAGTATGCATGCTATAGTGGATACTGAATGCAGGTTTGGCTCTCTGCCACTCAAAAGCCAATACTTAGGAAACAGAGTCTGATGAAAGGAAAGCAAGTTTATTCAAGAGCCAGCAGCCTGAGAAGATGGGGGACTCTAGTCTCAAAAACCATCTACATCTCAGTGCAGGCAGGGGTTGTTATGAGCGGATTTTATGGAAGGAAGAGTGAAGGAAAACGGAGGGAGTTGTAGGCTCTGTTGAGGGTGCTATGTGCAAGTCAGCAGTCTGCTCCAAAAAACAGACCATCTCTGAGATGGTCAATGATGGTGTGGTTTTCCCCAAAGGTGAGCACATCTCCTGGAGTTGAAATGCCTAAAGCAGTGGTTCTCAACCTTCCTAATGCCTCGACCCTTTAATACAGTTCCTCATGCTGTGGTGACTCCCAACCATAAAATTATTTTTGTTGCTACTTCATAACTGTAATTTTGCTACTGTTATGACTCATAATTTAAATATCTGATATGCAGGATGGATTTAGGTGACCCCTGTGAAAGGGGCGTTCGACCCCCAAAGTGGTCGCGACCCACAGGTTGAGAACCGCTGAAAAGGCTTAAATCTGTTTCCTTGGAGGTTAGTTCCTAGAAACCTTTAAGCAAACAGACTGTTTATCAGTAGCTACATGTGAATTTACAAGTTATTTGTGGAGTCAATGTTAAAAGAATGGTGGGGGTGTTTATATAATGTCCTCCATGCAGCCTCAGAGAAAATACTCCAGTGATTTATGATGTTTGTTATTCCTGATAGATGTGGTCTTATCTTTTTTTGTAAAATATATGTTTATTGATTACAGAGAGGATGGGAGAGGGAGAAAAAGATAGAAACATCAATGATGAGAGAGAATCACTGATTGGCTGCCTCCTGCATGCCCCACACTGGGGATCTAGCCTGAAACCCGGGCATGTGCCCTGACCGGGAATGGAACCATGACCTCCTGGTTCATAGGTCGACGCTCAACCACTGAGCCATGCCGGCCGGGCTTATCTATTTTTAATTGGAACTTGTTTTCTGGCCACAATGCCAGTTGCATTTTATTTTATTTTCTAAAGCCCTGCTAGAAGTTCCATCTGTTGTAAGCCAATTCCTTGGTCAGACCTGGCAAGAGACCTTCAGGGCTCTTTGTCTTCAAGGAACAATAGGGATGTCAGAGCTTATCTTAGAATCACACGCCCGTACCCCCCCCCCCCCCCCCCCCCCCCGCCACCACACACACACACACACACCTTTTTTTTTTTCTATGACAGTTTCAGGAAATAAGAACAATTTATCCCTGACAGTGTTAGAAACACTGTCTTCTGATTTAGGCACTACTTCCCCTCACATCATTGGGATCCAGACATGCTCTGCATAACAGCCTGACTTTGGGAGAGCCCAGGCTTACCAACTGCTACCCCTGGAAGAGGAAGAGCCACAGGGTGAGCAGATTGTGTTTTTTCAAAAAAAAAAAAATTAGGGATGGCAAGGATGCTGGAAGACAAAGGGGGAAGCATTTGATAGGTCATCTGTCAGTAGGCCTTGATAGAGGCTGGTGGGAGAACAATGGCAAACCACTTCAAAGTGAACAATGCCATGCTGAGTGTGTGCCAGTTTAATGGAGCAAAAAGAAAGAAGACATGTCAGCTCTTAAACACATTTATTAAGGGGTGTCTTTTTAACCCCTTGGTTTTTCCCCATTATTTTTCTCTCCTGAATGGGTGGGGAAAATGAATGAGTCCATCAAAGCAGGAGGGAGGTATAAGGTTGCCAACTTTCTGGAAAGTCAAGCAAGGATATTTGCATTAATTAAATATTTATTGTTGGATTAGAGGTTGTATAGAGAATGAAAAACAGGTAAAATTCTTGATGCTATCAAGGAATCTCACATTTGAGTAGACCCCCTCCCTCCCCAATCCCTTTTGCTTTAACTTCCAATTATATCCCACATAAAGCAGGATCAAATACTTAATTTGAAATTTAGGAGACTAAAAACTGAGATTTCTAATTATAAACTATGATTTATTGATAGGAGTTAAAGAACAAAAAAAGGGCTTTTTTCATATCTATATTTTTGTGATAACTAGTAAAGAGAAAAGCAGAAGAAAAGTTAAGTGTTGTTAGTTCACAAAATGATCTCTCATCTTGAAAGTGTCTGATGCTATGAATTTAGAGATGAAAGAATAAATAAAAAAATGAAATAAGAACATCAGACTTCATGAAATTTCATGTGAGTTTAGAGCAATAAGCTACCCAGCCTTAAATTCTGTTTTTGACAGTCAGGCAGAATATGGCCTTTTCTCTATGATTTCTCAAAAAATGGTAGATTTGATTAAAACTATTATCACCAATATCTGATCAGTTGCCTCAGATTCTTACTGAAGGCTTATTTTTCTGTTAGTTAAGGACAGTTTATCTTTCTGCTGCCAGTTGGTTTGGTTCAAATAAGATGTAGAGCTGACAAATTAGTTTGTGCTCAGCTCTTGTCTCTTCAACTTGATATAAGTGCCTTGTGATCATGACCCATGTCTCACCTCCTCCAGATTGAGGAGTACATGGTACATAAGCTGGCTTTTTCTTTACTCGTTTATTTGCAAATATTTGTTAAGTTCGTACTGTGCCAGGCATAGTTCTTGATGCTGACCATTCAGCAGAAAACAGAACAGCTAAAACTCCCACCTCCATAGATTTATTATTCTAGACAGGGATCATAGTTAATATCAAATAAACCCAGAAGATAACATTAAGTGTTGACAGTGCTTTGAAGGAAACAAAGTATGATACGGGAATGTGAGTGGTGGGTGTTCTTTAGGTCTGGTGGTCAGGGTGGGACTCGGGAAATAACAGTTGGGAGACAATGAAATGAGATGATGGGACTATCTGCCAAATGTCTTTGGGAAGAGCGTTATGGGGAAAGTGTGCTTGGTGTGTTCTTCCAACATCAAGGAGCCAGACTAATTGAGTGTAAAGAGTAGAGTGAGGGCAGTAGCAGAGGCTAAGTCTTGCAAGTTCTCTTAGATCCTGATAAAAAAGCAACCTCAGGTTCACTGGCTGACAAGATGACACAGCCCCTTTTGTCCATTATCATCCTTTACATTTTAGAAACTATTTAGGGCTGATTTCAAGTCAACTATATTTTCAAATAAAATATCTCAGCCCTTCATTCTTTAGAATATTAATGTAATTGATTTCAAGCCGCAAACCTTTCTAGGGCCAGGGAGTATAGCACATATGGGGATGTAGTACCAGAATAACGCGACCAATGTCCCCTCTGGAGATGAAGACTGACTTAAGTGATGAGTTCTAAATGAAATCAGGGTATATCTAAATAGAACACTGTTTCCTCTCTTACGTTCAAATTATCCTATATAATAAAAGGCTAATATGCAAATTGACCAAACGGCAGAACAATAGGCCACTATGATGCACACTGATGACCAAGGGGCAGACGCTCAATGCGGGAGCTGCCCTGGTGGTCAGTGCGCTCCCACAGGGGGAGTGCCGCTCAGCTAGAAGCCTGGCTCATGGCTGGCAAGCGCTGCAGCGATGGCGGGAGCCTCTCTCACCTCTGCGGTAGGCAGACATCCCCCAAGGGGTCCTGGACTGCGAGAGGGTGCAGGCCTGGTTGAGGTACTCCCCCCACCCCCTCTCCCAGTGCATAAATGTCATGCACCGGGCCTTTAGTTTAAGTATAAAATTTAAGTAAAATCCTTGTTGGAAAACCATTAATTATTCATCATTAGGCCTCTTTTTTGTACATTTGAATAGTACACCAAATGTATGTGTATATAACTCTAAAGCTAGCAGGCTGTAGATTACTGTCTTCTCTGTAAACACTACACTAGAATGCACCTATTATGTTTTGAATCTGGCTGTAGATTACTCTCTTCTCTGTAAACACTATACTAGAATGCACCTATTATGTTTTGAATCTCTATGTAAAAATACTGTCACTTTTGCTGAGAAATATTTTGTTTTCATCCAAAGCTTCCTCAACAGCATTTTTGATATTATTGATATTTTCCCTCTCATGTTGTCCACGGGAACAGTGATGACATATTATGACAGAGCTTATATTTATCATTAGCTTAGTGACCTCTGCTGGGAAGCTTAAGATAATGGTCCCTAAATTCAGAGTTGGGGTTTTAGCAACATAGATGTTTGGGCCTCAAATATGACTTGCTCATAATCTGGAACAATCGATTTTGTAAATAGATCACGATGTGCATCACTGGAAGCTGATCCTTCCCTGGAAGGGAATCGCCCTGGTCATAGGACTGAGCGTGTGACCAGTTCTCCAAGTGACATGTTTGGAATTAGCACATTCTTCCTGGCTGTCTGCCTCTGTTCCTTCACGTTGTCAGTTCTGTTTTATGCTATTTGCCAAGGGGCACCCCCTGAAATCTTTCCAAGATGCTTGGACAAAAAGTCAAAAGGCACAGATGATGTCATTGTCCATCAGAATCCTTTTCCCCCTTCACAATAGCATTAGTCAGTCACAATGTTCAATATCTTATGCCAACATTTTACCATCACATTTGAAGCACTGAACTCTTGAAAAGGGAGTCGACATCCCACAGAGCAGAGGCCTTATGGTCTTATTTTCATGAATATTTAAAGAGCCAGGTGCTCTTTTGTCCAAGGGTAAGCTTTTATTAATGTGCAGTTTTTTAGATCCTATCTATCTCCATCCCAGACCATGTTGTCATAACAAATCAGTTTTGATAAACTAGTATGAATAGTTTTGTGAAAGAAGAAAGCAGTAATACTGCAGCTATGTTTCTGCTTCAGGATAACAAAGGATAAGTACAGGCTATTGACATTAAAAGATCTGTGACTTGTTAAAACAGACCTAAGCATATTTAATAGTAACATTTAAAAATGACTATTTCTGTGAAATCATTTTATTAAAATGTGATATGTGAGTGTATACACTTTAATTTTAGGCTAGCACCATAATATATCAATAGGTAAAGTCTCCGTTAACTAGAATCCAACTCTGACTCTTTCAACTAACTCTGCAGTAAGTGGTTTTTCTCTATGTACTCCAATTTTTATGAGAAGTGGGTCCAGGGGGAGAGATGGAACAAAATGATATAAGCACAAAGTCACTTTATCTCCCTCCCTCTGTTTTTCCTGCCTTCCCTAATTTTTACCTTTTTGTCCTAGCTTTGAAGAAGGACTTTGATTCAATAACAATTCCACTTAATGTAGTATATTCTGGGTCTGGATACATAATAAGACCTTGCTACTTAGTGTGGGCAATGTGCAGAAATCCTCTCCTTTGAGTGAAGAATATCTTTTACTTTTTAATCTCTTGGAAGGATGTAATGACATTTGTTATACAATAAGCATCTCTTCAATTTTTAGACTTCATTTGGATGTCACGAGTTTGTTCATTCGTGTCCTCTTTCTGGTTAAACTTAGAGTGCCACATGGCCTTTAGTTGTCGTGCCACTTTAGTCATCTCTGGTCAGGACTAGTTCCTCACGCTTTTCTTCTTTTTCATGACCTCAATGATTTTGAGGAGCTACACAGCAAATAACTAGTTAAGTCATGGTCTTCGATGAATTTCCTGTAGTTTAGGACTGCCTGATGTTTATCTCATGTTTAGACTGATGTGATGTTTTCATAACATCAGGAAGAATATCAAAGAGTTGAAGTGTCCTTCCTGTAACATCATTTTGAGAGGTATATGGATCCACAAGACTTGTCACTGGTGATGTTAACCTTCATTACTTGGATTAGGGAGTACTTGCCAAGTTTCTCCATTGTTAGGTTGCTAGTTTTCTCTTCACACACACAACTTTTTGGAAGTGAGTCACTTAATCTAGCTCATTCTGTTGGAAACATAGGACATGCAGCCTGATGGGGTAGAAAGGAGTGCATGAATAAAAGCTATAGCTAATCACTGCTAATCTTTCACTAAAGTCTGAAGACATGAAAGAGGACACGTTGTCCTCTTGAAAGTGGATAGACCACACGGGGCAAACTCTTCTACCTTGAGTTATTAATCTTATTCCCAGCTGGTGGTGTCTCCATTAGGCTCTGGGCTCCACAGCTGAGGACTGAGCTCAGCTGCAATGACAGTGGCTGGGCTGGCTGGGCTGGCTGGGCATCTCTCTCCTATGGGCTTTCAAGGTAAGTGACATTAGAATGGGCTTTCACAGTGCAGCCATGGGTGTCTCCAGTGCACGAACTTTGCTGTATCACGCTTGCTGATGTACCATTTGCCAAAGCAAATCCTATCCAAGTCCAGAGTTGATACAAGGGAATGAGTAGCCAGAGGTGGGAATCCTTGAGAAGCCTTCATGTGTTAATATACCCAGCTGCACAGCAAATATCTAGTTGAGAGTAGAAAACAAGTAAATTATACTTCAGTACCATCTCCATTGTAGCATATTGAAGCCAAGAAATGTATTTTCTTCTTCTATTTTATTTTCTAAAGCAAGTAATCCAACTCATAGTTTAGATTTTTCAGTAACCAAGATTGACATAGAAAGAGCTTTTTGTTTAATCTTTTAGATAATTAGCATATTTGGCAAACCATATTCTTTCCTTTGAGTTATTGAAGAGGTAACAGAGGACTGGAATAGGAATCAGTCCTCCTGGGTACCATATCTACTTTTAACTATGTACATGGGTAACCTTCAGCAATTTATTTACCCAAGGATGTTCATCGGCCTTTAAAGATGATTCAACTCTAGAAAGCTGGGTAATATGTTCTTTATTTTTAATTCATATCTTTATCAACTTTTATTGTTTAGCAGGATGAGCTAGGTACATAAGTGTAGCTAGATCCAAGAATAGAATGGTTAACAGAGGAGTCTAGATTGGTGGTTACCAATAGGGGGCCTCTTGTCAGAGGCAGAAATGGATTCAAATACTGGCTCTATCACCAGCAGACTTTGCAGTCTCAGGTTTAACCACTCTGTGTTTGTCTGTGTGTGGTAATAGTTACAGGTACCTCATGGAGGTTGAGAGGATTAAATTGAATTAGATAAATTACTGGGTAAGGAATCCATCATATGATAAGTGCTTTATAAAGGGTGTTTACCGCTATTTTAGGATAACCACTGTTGATAGTAATAGCAAATTGGACAAATACATACTTTATCCCATAGCAAGATCAACTGTATTCTCTACTAATCTGTAAATGATTTGTGCCCATAGTGTCTGACTTGTGTCTGAGAAAGTTTTACAAACCAGACCTCGCTCCCAGGAGAGAGTTTTATTGGGATTTTTAAGTTCATTTTACAGTTGACTAAACGGATGCCAGGACAAGTGTTAGTTCTGTGGTGGGCACCCAGAGACGGAGTGAAGTTAGATATGACCAGGTTCCCATCCAAGGTTAATGTTAGACCTAGTGGCAGGTGGGTTTTTAGCTTTTTCTTCCTTTTTCCAGGCTTTGGATTCTTTTGGAAGCTGTTGGGCCTTAGGTCACGCAACTCAGGGCATGGAGAGTGACCTGTTTTGCTCACTCAACAGGCTCTTCCCAGAGGTTGACTTCCTCCTGCCTTAAATTGAAATCATTTGAAGGTTATCAATTTTATTTTCTCAACTAGATTATAGATGCCTTGTGGGTGGAGGAAACATTTTTCATATCTTTGTTTTTTTCCCAAGTACTTACTACAGAAATATGAGCATAATACATCCTCTAGTTCAGCGGTTCTCAACCTGTGGGTCGAGACCCCTTTGGGGGTCCAACAATCCTTTCACAGGGGTCGCCTAAGACCATCGGAAAGCATATATATAATTACATATTTTTTTGTGATTAATCATTATGCTTTAATTATGTTCAATTTGTAACAATGAAATTGGGGGTCACCACAACATGAGGAACTGTATTAAAGGGTCACGGCATTAGGAAGGTTGAGAACCACTGCTCTAGTTAGTTTCTGTAACTCAAAGAGCTCTGAGAAATCGTGACATTGAACAGCAAATAATTCAGCCAACATTCTGTGATAGGCATGACATCATGGATTGAATTTATGAGAGGTTTTAATGCTTATCGGTTAACACCAGGGTTTTAAATTTCTGCCTTTGAATAAATTCTTTAATCACAATTATTGCCCATCCTTTTATCCAGAGGGCATATATTAGTATCACTAGAGCTCATCGGGCAATGCTAAAACTCTTTGTCCTATAATTATGGGAAAGTAAATGTGCATACATTAAATAAGAAGCTAAAGACTTAAATATTCAAGTGCCTGTTCTTCAGCCTCTGCTGAGGCTCACGGGACTTGGAAGAGTTTTCATGGGCTGCACAGCAAGAAGAATTATTGTAGGCGACTCTATGCTGCATTGTTTTGCCATCCTTGCTTCTATTACTGTTCCTATTATTGTTGCTACTGTCATCATCATCATCATCATCATCATCTTGATTTGACTCATAAAAACATCTATCCTGCCAGTTTTGACAAACTGAATCCATCTGTCACTGGTAAAGAAGGAAGAAATGCCTTTCTTTGGAGGTGAAACCTTTGGCAACTTGTAAGACTAGATGGTCGAGTGAAATATCTGTGACAGATTCATTCTCTCTTTCTCTCTCTCACATTTGCTTTCTGACAAAATGGAAAAAGGAGGGGAAAAAAAAGTCTCTATCTCCAGATACTCTGTTGTTTTTGATTTTCCACATGAAAGGATTCTATTTAAGCACAGGAGGGTCTAGGAATACTGGCTTCGTGTTGAGCAAGTGTATTAATACTTTTGCTCCTACAACTGCTAGCCTGATCAACTGCAATTATTTCTGTAGACATAGTACCCAGGGTCCTGAAAACAAGCTAAATCAAATGCTTTTTAAAGTGAAGGCTAAGGCTAAATATAGAACAAACAAAAGGAAGGTACTTAGTGGATGCATTACCTTCTCCTGTGAGTGAGTATAAACTACGCAGATGGGCATGAAAGGGTAGCAGGGGTGGAGATCCCGTGTCTTCATTGAAAGGACTGTGTTCTTGATTATTCTCATCAGCGTTTGCCCTTTCGACTGACATCAGAAACTGCACACTCCCTCCCTGAGCCCCAACATGCCCGGGGCTGCCGGAATCTGTGCGACAGCATGAAGATTAACCTCAAGAAACACACAAAAGGCAGAAAACAAATAGCACCGCTGCCATCTTATTGGCTGGCATCCTCCTGGGATGATCTATAATCATTTCTCCAGCTTAGAAATCAGCCTGGCGGTCTTTGGAGTCGGACTGAAGCCCCCAAGCCCCGTGGGTTTCGTGTCTTCTATTGTTTATAAGAGTTCATTCATTTTGCCATTAATTTTAATAGAGACACGAGATTTGCTTTCTGTGTTGCTGGTTTTAAATTTTAGAGAAAATAGATCAGAACAACGAAACGAGAACCAATTCTGGCTCCTAAGATTGATTTGCAGGTCAGCAGTGTTAAATTTCTTCCCACTCAACATGTAAGAGGCTTTAAAAAAATAAATCATTGTCCTTTAAAAAAAAAACAAACCATGTGCTGAAGCATCAGTGTGAAAGGATGTTAGAAGAGAATCATTATCGTCTCTGTGTGTTTACAAAGAACACACGTGAATACATACACATGCAGTCGGAAAAGAAGTTCTTTAAGAATTCCGTGCCATGAAAGATTTAATTAACCTTTTCACTAGGAAACCGATTCTGCTCGCTGCCTTCATTATTTCTTCTTTCAGCTTCCACCCCATGGCTCTCACACTTTATTCCTTGCCTCTTCTTTTATCCCCCCTCTCCTTTGGCCCATTATTTCATCAATGATTCTATTGTTAAGTCTGCCAGCTGGTGGGGGAGTCTCTTCTTCCTCACCACGTCAGACAGTCCGACAGCAACCACCTTTCTTCCTTACTTTTGCTTTTGCCATTACCTGTTTTATTGCATCCTCTTTTCCTTCTCCATTTTTAATTAGGTTGGGGACCTGTTTTGACCCCAGGAGTATAAACTCAGTGGAAAAGTTTGACAGTCTGCAATAAAGCTTGGAAATATTGTTCTCACAGGGCATGACAATTTGTCTTAAGTGAATGTTATTTTTGGAAATAAAACCAAAGGCAATCTCTAAAAAAACATTTATTTAATGGTGATAGGAAGGGGTTTTTAATTATAATTATCAACCTAATTTTACTATTATACTTTTGTGAGTTTTTCTGTTTTTGTTTTTTATTTTTCTTTCTATGCTTTTGTTTTAAGTTTTATATGTTAAAACAGACTCAGGAACACAGGAATTATGGTCTTCAGCAAGCACTGAGGAAGATATTTAAATTATATGCAAATCAGCATTGCATGTTTGATAGCATGCTCATTCTCAAGAAAACTTTTCAAAGCTAGTTTTTGTTGTTGATGATGATGTATAGCTGCTTTCCCCACTGTGTTTCCTCCTATCTGTTGTTAGAAGAGAGTAACGGTGTATATTCATAGAGCCCCCATGCTCCTAATGCCTAGACATGTAGGTTGCTAGGTAACAGAATACTAAGAGGGAAGCAGGGCCCATGGTGTGTATCTCTGATCTAGCAGAAATGCAGAAAACTCTACAGGAGAGAAGTCCTCTGCATTTCCTTGCATTTTTGCTGAGACAGAATTATTATTGTATGACAAAGTACCACTTTAGCCTTATGGAACTTCCTGGCAGTTTCAGTTTAATCATTGCTGCAAAGAATCCCTAAGTCTTACTTGGTTATTTCTACAAGATTGTATGTTGAGTTTACTTCCCTGAATCAAAACTTGGTTGTTCAGGGCCTTGTTCCCTTTGGCTTTTTTTAGGTTAAAGTTCATTTTCCAGTTACTTGAACTGAGGTGTTAGTTTCTGATGTCTTGCATTCTAACAGACTTAAAAAATGCTTAAGTCTTGCGTTAAACAATACTATAGCTAGAATATGAAGTCAGATAATCAGTTAAAATTGCTCAGAATTCCACCACTGTGAAAAAAAGGAAAATAAAACCTACTCTTCAAAAAACCTTAATTCTTAATTAAAATAAATGGGTAACAAGTAGCAAATATAAGGCATCATGACAAGGTCAGAGAGGTGTAGATTCATTCTTAAAACATGTCCTGGGTGCCCACTGTGTGCTTGGGTACTGAGCACTGAACATGAGACAGTGTCCTGGCCTCACAATGCATGTGAGGAGAGATATACGCAAAGAATTAATTACATTGTAGGAAACCTCCAAGTAGAGCATACGCAGAATATTTTTGGAAGACAGAGGGGGGAGCACCCAACGAGGCTTGGGGGAATCAAAAGACTTCAAGACGCTGTGTCTTGAAGAATGAGGGGTTTCCCAGAGAAAGAAGGCCAGTGACCTTTTCTGGGTTTCCCAGTGAATCCCCATGCACCCATCAACATAAACCACTGCTACATAGGGAAGCCTTCCTGGACTTCTATATTCAAACGCGATTCCTTCATCATATGTTCTCCCAGCTCCTTGCTCCCTTCCTTCCGAGGGCTGGTCTTAGTTTGTAATTATATATTGGATTGTCTTACATAACTATAATAGAGATTACTACCTTCCCCCATCCTTAGTCTCTTTGCTCCCTCAGGAAAGGGTCACAACAGTTGTACTCACATCATCCCCATGGACCAACACAATGCTTTTCACATAGTTCAAACCTGGTAAATGTTGAATGAATGAATGAGTAGACTTGCTGATCATATCATTTAGGTAGCTGCCTTCCCTGATTTTATTATATAGGTGACTGAACACATATTCCCTGTCTTTGAGGTTCCTAAAAAATATATTGTCTTAGTACACTACCCATCCTAAATCTACCATATATATTCTACCATGAATCTAGGTCTACCAAATACAATCTATAGTCCTAATATATATAGCTTGAGGAAGAGCCCCGTTAGATGACTTATGGATAGTTAAAACACAGAGAAAGGTATTACTGGTTAATTCTAACATTGACCCAACAGTGCCTGAAATCCTCCCAGAGTCTACTAATAAATTACTTTGGGATGGGGATTGATATTTACTAATTACTTACTTTATGTCAAACTTCATATTATCCCCTGAACCTATATAATCACACTTAATTTCTACACAATAATATAACTAAGATTCTATTATCATCATTTTACAATGAAGGAAACTGATGTCTAGAAAGTTAAATGGTGTTTTCAAGTTCACAGGCAGCAAGTAGCAGAACTGATTGTCAACACCAGTCAGTTTGAACTTATAGCCATTTTTCTACCATTATCCTCACTCCTCTACCCTCTAGCCTTTGCTATCTGAATCTGGAAAACTAATCTTTATATATCAAATATTTTCAGAGTCCAGATATACCAATTTATTTCCAGGGTATCAGGGAGATAATGGTCCATTGAAAACACGAAAGTATCTTAAGAATATCCATCTATTTGATTGACACCAGTGGAATTCTTTCTTCTCCATAGGGATGGCATTAGGCAATATGTTTCAGAAGTGGAAAAATTATTCTCCATGTATTTATCTATGTATCTATTTATTTGTTTGTTTGTTTATGGATAAGTCATGCTTTGCTATCTCCGAAGCAGGAAGACTTTCTTATTGGTCCCCTTTGTTAGCATGCATTAAATATTGAAAAGTTGCTGCTAATTCCGACTTTGTTTTGGGGCTGGCACAGGTGGTTGCGTGGTGGGTGAGTTAGGATAAAGCCTTCTTTTTAGTCATCTCCTTCAGCCGTCTGAGGAGTGGACAATTGGAGGAGACTGTTCTATTCACAACAGAAGGGAGGGCTACGCGGCTCTTTCTGGTAGCTTCTAACACGCAAATGTAACTTTCATGGTGTTTGAATGGTGTCCTTCCCTTCCTAAGAAGACCCCGTAATTATGATGCTTTAAATATCTCAAGCCTAATTTTGTCTCACTTTAATTTAGAGGGTTAATAAATGCTTTCAATTTGGTTTGTGTTAGAAGCTTTGAGAATCTGCTAAGTTAATTTCCACTAAAAGCATTTGACTTTGTGAAAGCCACTCCAAACTCGCCATTACTAACTACGCAAATGGAGAGGGCAATCTGCTAATGGGGTTGCATTTGTGGCAGTCTATGGACTGCCTAACGTTACCCAATTTACCAAGGCACTTCCGAATATGAACCGGTTAATGGAAAACATCAATGGATTCTAATTCCATATAACACATCACCCACTTAGACATAAGTAAATAGGAACATCATATCAAAGTGACATTCCCTCTATAGGCCAGTTACTGGTGACACAAAAGTGAGCGAGACAACAGCAACAACAACAAAATCCTGCTACGATGAAACATATAATCAAGTGGGAGAAACAAGCATTAAGTAAGGGACTTGGAGACAAATTCATTCCATGCTTAACAAGAAGACATGGGGTAGGAGGAATCCTCAACATTCAAGGAATATGAAGGAGGGTAGAGGAAGAACCAAGAGCAGGAGGACATGCTGTGAGGGAATCAGGAGGTGGCTAGGTCATGCAGGGCTTTGCTTTGGTCTAGAATTCAGTGGTTCTCAACCTTCCTAATGCCGCGACCCTTTAATACAGTCCTTCATGTTGTGGTGACCCCTAATTTCATTGTTACAAATTGAACATAAATAAAGCATAGTGATTAATCACAAAAACAATATGTAATTATATATGTGTTTTCCAATGGTCTTAGGTGACCCCTGTGAAAGGATTGTTCGACCCCCAAAGGGGTCGCGACCCACAGGTTGAGAACCGCTTGTCTAGATGTTTGCTGTTTGTGCTCTCCACCCCCAAATTCATATGTGGAAAGCCTAACGCTCAATAAAATGGTATTAAGAGGTAAGGTCTGGGGGAGATGCCCGGGTCATGAGGGTGGAGCTCTCATAAATGGGATCAGTGCTCTTATAACAGAGACCCCACAGGACTCCCTAGCCCCCTTTCATCATGTGATGACACAGCCTAAGATCAGCCATCTACAGTCTGGAAGAAAACCTCACCAGAGCCTGACCGGGTTGGCACTCTGATCTCAGACTCCCAGCCTATAGAAATGTAGAAAGACATTTCTATTTTTTATAAGCACCCAGTCCATGGTATTCTGTTAGAGGAGCCAAGACAAGGACAGAATGTATCTATTTGCAATGAGTACTATTCTGGAGATAAAGAGGTGAACAAAATTGATGACTCCCTGAAAAGACAGGTAATTAAGAATGAAACCCATAAACATAGAATATGTTGGAGGGTTAGTGTTATGAAGAAAGCTAAAGCAGGTGATAGGGATAGAGAGTGACTGGGTAGAAGGGTTACTAGGGTAGAGAGAGTTGTCGGGAGGGTAGGCTGACATTTGAATATAGATCTAAAGATCTTAAGGTCTTTGTCTTTCTAAGAGCAAGTGTTATGTCACTGAAGGGTTTTAAGTAGAGAGGTGAGATGATCAGAGCATCATGCTAAAAGATCGACCTGGCTGTAGAGTACACAAAAGATGAGAATAGGAAAGAGTAGAAGCAGGAGACCAGTAGGGGAAAACTGCAGTGGCGAGAAGATGATGGTGGTTCAGACCATGTAGGCATAGGGGAGGTGGCTGAAGGTGGATGGTTTTCATCACTGGAGCTGGCTCTTAATCCCACATGGTTATAAGTTGACAATGCTGGTTTCGAAAAAAGTTCTGAACTAAGGGTAAGAAGAAATGATTTCAAGTCCTTAATCTGTTTCACCTTGAGCTGTGTTTCTTCTTCATACCCTCTTATGCTTTTGTAAAGAACAGATATATAAAAAAGACAAACTATGGAAAGTACTGTATCAATGCAGGGTGAGCAGTTGTTATTCTATAGTGGGTGGTTGAACACTATGAATACTGTTTCCCAGTGTACAGGACATGCAGCTTTTTATTCGTCTGAGTTTCTGGAGTGAACACATAAGTAATACAAAGAAACCCATCACATAAATTTTATATATATTGCAATTTAGATAGCATGTGCATATGATTTAATATTGGTTGATGTTGAAGTCAACTGATAAAATGTCTATATTTCAATAATTTCTAAACCATGGCCTATGTTCAAATCTAAGTTTAGAAATCGAGCTCAGTTTCCGGATCCATTCCCAGGTATCAGACCCTCCAAGAGAACAGTGTATCTCCACATGTCAAGGCCCCTTCAGTTTAGAATCCTAGCACCATCCCTTTGCCTACTCTGTGTCAGGAACTAGCAAGAGTCTTGTCTTATGAATATTTATGTAATATACGCACACCAACTTTGGTGAGAAAAACAACCAACAGAATTCTTATATGTATAGTAAATGAATTCATTTGAATAAAATTGGACTGTTTACTTATCTTAGATGTTAATAATCTAATTTTCAGCTTGACATGAAACATATACGGTTCTCATCTATATCCCATTGTTTGGCTTCTAGCAGGGGTCATGCCAATGAGGTGTTGATTTTATTGGAACTCAAAATAAGTAAATAAACAAAATCCCATTTTGTTTGCTTTGTCAATAGGTGTTCTTCTAACTGCCTCTGCCTATTCATTAAAATAAACATTTTGGACAGGTTGGTTCATTAGTTTTGCAGTGAGGTTATGGTCTATGGATATCTGACCTTTGTTGATTATGATGTGGCCAAATGCAATAAAGCACACGCATTGAAGCAGTGAATAAGATCTGAGGTTAGTGAGTTTGATGGAATCACAACCAGCAATTTTAAAATGTGACTGAATTCTTCCCACAATTAAAATATTTCATTATGCTACTTCAAAGCTAATTTCTTTCTTGTTTTGCTGAATAGTTGCTTCCATTAATCTCACTCTAGGTAATGATGGTAATGACACAATTATATGTAATCATTGCCTGAATTCCATGTGCAACACATCAGTCCCTTTGTGTGGTGATTGTACCGCTCTCTACAATCTTCGTATTTGGAAGGTTTCCATCATGTCGTGCCAAGATCAGATTCAAAAGTCTCTGACACTTTGCATAACATCAGTCAAGAAGGGTGTTCCAACTGTCCCTGGTAGTGATTGGACAGACTCATCCATCTGGCAGGTGCCAGTTGAAGCTCGGGGTGAAGGCATGAGGCAGGCTAAGCAGGGCTTGCTGTGTTCATAGTTTCCAAAGCGCTTAACATATTCAGGGGGAAAAATTAGAACAAGAACTTTGAAAAGGCCTTCAGTTGTGCAGGTGGCTAATCTGCTTAAACTACTAATGATACAAATCATAATCTCCGTTAATTTATTGTCTTTGTGCAAAGTGAATATTGATTTCAAAAATTTTAAATTTGCTTTCCTGGCATTTGCAGCTATAACCTTTTCCTCAAAGTGCTAATAGGTAGATGTGTGATTCCAATTACATTTTTTTTTGCTATGTAGATGCAAACTTGCTTATGTTCTGAAGACAGACTTTGTTCCAACACTTGCTTGTTCACTTTAATTTAGGACAATATTATTTGTATGTTCTGACACAATAGAATGGAATATGTCCATATCTTCAAAGGGTTAACTAATGAAATATGCAGGTGGCTATCAGGGATTAGCTTACTATTTGTTATTCCATGTTCACATTTTTTGCCTTGCCTTCCTTTTATTCATCTCTCTTTCTCAGGATAAGGACCAGGCATTTCTTGGCCTCCAATAAATATTTACCATTGATAATTTTGCCCTGACCTATTAATTTGATTAATTGATAATTTTTTGAAGGTCAGTGGCAAGATGATGTGGTGAGTGGGATGACAGTCACTTTAACCACAAATCTAAAATGAGCTTTTGATTCATCCTCTTTAGCCACTCTAAATAGATCTTCTCTCTAGTTCTGAAACAAACGTTTGACCTCTTATTATCAGCTAGCTAATTAGCATGGACTGGTTTTAAAGATATATTAGGTTTCACCTAACCAAAATGGGAAAGATGTGAATTTCCCTCTCAAATTTAACCTTCCTGATTCTTACTCATATATGTAAACAGACACCTCTATCTACCAGGGGCTAAAATAAAACAAATTATAGAAGCTGTCCTGTTTCCTCTCTTTTCTCCATCTCCCCATCCCAGATATTGGCAAGTCCTAGAAGGTCGACATCCAAAACCTACACTGCACCTGTTCCCACTTACTTTTTTAAAAATATGTTTTTATTGATTTCAGAGAGGAAGGGAAAAGGAGAGAGAGATAGAAACATCAATGATGAGAGATAATCATTGATTAGCTGCCTCCTGCATGCCCCCTATGGGGGATCGAGCCCACAACCCTGGCATGTGCCCTTAATTGGAATTGAACCTGGGACCGTTCAGTCTGCAGGCCGATGCTCTATCCACTGAGTCAAACCAACTAGGGCCTGTTCCCTCTTCTGATCTCTACCACCACCTTCTCCACACCACTGTCATCTCTGCCCTGGACTACTGAAATAATCCTGTAACTGGCATCTTTGACTCCACCTTTTCTTTATAATCTATTTACACTAATCTTTAAAACCATAATTTATATTGTGCCCTTTCCTGCTGTAAGCTGGGAATAAAATCCAAACATGTTAAACTGTTCTTTAAGGATGATCTACCCAGTCTTAATTCTCTAGCCCATCTTGCCCCACTCTCCCCATTTTTTTCTCTTCTCCAGCCCCATTGTTCTTCTTTAGATGTCCTTTTATGAACACTTGGAAGATGTTTTTACATTAGGGCCTTCACATTTTCTGTTTCCCCTGTCTGGGAATCCCTTCTCCTAGATCAGTGATCGGCAAACTCATTAGTCAACAGAGCCAAATATCAACAGTACAATGATTGAAATTTCTTTTGAGAGCCAAATTTTTTAAACTTAAACTATATAGGTAGGTACATTGTTATTAACTTAATTAGGGTACTCCTAAGCTGGCCTTTGCTAAAAATGTCCTCAATCTGATTGAGGTACGTTCGCTGAGGTCGACCCCTTCCAACTCTCCCATCCACACTCATCTTGTATACTTATTTTGTCTGTCTCCTTTCATTCATCCTCTCTATATGTCCAAACCATCTCAACATACCTTTCTCAATCCTCGACACTTCATCTTCTTTCACTCCACAACGTTCCCTAAAATTAACTTAATAAACTTTACTTAAAGTTTTAAGTCAACTTCGCACTGTACGTGTGCGCCCACACGTGGTATTTTGTGGAAGAGCCACACTCAAGGGGCCAAAGAGCCGCATGTGGCTCACGAGCCACGGTTTGCTGACCACTGTCCTAGATTATCAGAGACCTTTCCTAATCTCAAGTAACCTTCTGTCATACCACCTTATGTTAATTTTCTGCAGAGTTTTCATATTTTTCTTCATTGATATCTTTCTTTTGATCTGCTTCTGGATGAGGGCTGGTCACCAGAAAGACCAATCCATGGTTGGAAGCTTGGAATTTTCAGCCCCTATTTCCATTCTCCAGAGAGGGCAGAGGGGCTAGAAATGGAGTTAATGATCCATGATGCCCATGTGATGAAGCATTCATAAATATCCCAAAAGTACAGGGTTCAGAGAGCTTCCAGAGTTGGTGAATGCATAAAGATTGGGCTCAGAGAGAGCAAGGAAGTTCTGTGCCCCTTTCTAGATACCTTGTCCTATGTATTTCTTCCATCTGGCTGTTCCTGTGTTATGCCCCTTATAATAAACTGGTAATCTAGTTACGTAAACTGTTCTCCTGAGTTCTGTGAGCCAGTCTAGCAAATTAACTGAACCTGAGGAATCTAGTCATGGGAATCTATGATACAAAGCTAGTCAGTGGGAAGCACAGGTGACATCCTGGAGTATGATTGGTGTCTGAAGAGTGTGGTGGGGGAGGGGGTCAGTATTGTTGGACTGAGCCTTTAGCCTGTGGAGTCTGGTTCTCTGAACAGGTAGATAGTTTCAGAATTGAGTTAAACTATAGATCTCCACATGATGGTGACCAGAATTGTTGGATGTAAAGTGTTCTGTGTGAGTAGTAAAGGAGAGACACCTAGGAGGTGTGAATTTTCCCAAATAGATGTTTAGAATGGAGATAATGTTACCTCTGCTTTGTCTACCAGCATTTTCAAAAACAGTGTTCAAAACCCAGAAATACCCAGTTAAGATTCCCAAGAAGAATCCTATCAGAATCCATGAGATCTAGAGCCAATTAGATCAACAGATTATCACCCCAGGACAACCTTTGTTCTTTCCTGTCAATTGTGCAAGTTACTTGAGTAGAACGAATAAGTTCAACATGATCCATGAATTCCTTGACACATTATTTGAAGAATGTCCTGAGTCGAGCTGGGTAAATTTAAGAGGATTGAAGAGAAATCAACCACTGTTTGAGGTTGAGTTCCTAGCTCTAAGCTTCCCCACTAAGAACTTTCCTTGATCATGTGTCTGCCAATCTTCCAATCCTCTGTAATTTCTCACTAAGAGCAGAAGAGTTTGGACTAACCTGTGGAATCTGACTCCGTGCCATTCTCATCAGACCCAGTACATGGATCGTCTTGCCTCTTTGTGTAATTTTCTTCCAAGTTTCTTTCTGGTGGTGGTTCTACTCAGCAGCTCGACCACCATCTTCCTTTACTCATCTTAGTCTCTAGACTGTAATTAAATTGGAACTCATGCCTGCTGACGCCCAGCCCAACAACTTTTCACTTTAAACATCTTCTAAAAATTGGTTCTAAAATATACTTTGAATCAGTTTTATTTGCTCAAGAAATATGGAGACAGCTTGACTTTCTCTCTGGATATTAAATAAATAGTTTTAAAATATATGGATTTTTTTCAAATGAGTTTAGGGAACATATATACACACAAGTTAGAAATACATATTTTTGTTGTTGTTATTAATCCTAACCTGAGGGTATTTTTACATTGTTTTTTTTAGAGAGCCTGAAAAGGAGGGGAAGAGATACAAAGAGAGAAACATTGATTGGTTGCCTCTCTCGGGCACCCCAACCAGGACTTGGAACTGAGCCTACAATTAAGGTACATGCCCTTGACTGGAATCAAACCTGGGACCCTCCAGTCCACAGGCCGATGCTCTATCCACTGAGACAAACCAGCTAGGGCTTAGAAACACATCTTAAGATAACTTCTCAATACTATTTCTCAAAACAAAAAGTAGTTCTAAAGTTCAAAGCCAAATATTATTACTAATGTGTTTCGTGAGAATTGGCAATGACAATTAAAATCTAAAAGGCTTTGTGGATGGGGAACAGAGGTCCAATGTTGAAACAATGTGACTGTTCAAATAAAGACTAGACTGGCAATCCAGAATAACAGTGGATTACTGCAGTCAAAGAAAAATGATAAACAAAAACTTCAGAGAACAATGCTTTTATTTTCCTGGTTCTTCAGTTGTCTTTGACCATTCTTTTTTTTTTTTCTCAGCTTTTCTGCTTTGTAAGTGTCTGTGATTCAAGGCTGTTTTATGATCTACTGAAATCTGAGGAAACTTTGGGTCTAAATTGCCCATTATTTCCTGAGTGTATTGTCATATTTGCTCATCCATGGGACCTTTGTTTAATAAAGAAGTGTTTGAAAATGTCAATAATTTTGTTTGTTTTTTTTGGTTGGTTGTTTTGGTGTACTGAGTAATTAACAATAGACTTTCTTCCTTGAGTCAATATAGTTTCAATATTTCCTAAAGAAATTATAAAATGAGTAGAAGTGGTGTAGGCACAGCTAGGTCCTGGGCCAGCTGATTTAGGTACATCATTGTAGTCTTCCCAATAGCTCTGAAAAGCAAATATTAATATCCTCATTCTATGAATGAGAAAATGGAAGCTTGCAGTATTGCAATTTTCCACACAGTAATGTTAGAATTTCACTTAGCCAGATCTGTGTGACTCTCCAATCTTCCTAAGACCTTAGGCTCTTCTAGGTAATCTATCTAAAGGAATGCTGCAAATAATAGGTAGCTGCTTTGCATAGTTATGAAAAATATGAAATATTTAACATTCCCATTGCTAAGCTTCCACACTAAGCAATAGTAACCTATTAATCTCTTCAATAAGTCCTAAGTACAGAAAAGATTAAGACATTGTGCATTTATTTTGATTAAAATAATTTATGTAAATTTTAATTCAAATTGGACTCAGCTTTAGGCACCTAGAATATTAATTCAGAAGCTATTATTCAGATTCCAATGCACAGAGTTTTGGTCAAGGACGTGGAAGCAAACACTTTATCTTTATTAGCCATCCATTGGCAAGCATTGGGGGGATCCTGAATGTTAAGGAGATCGCCATCTATTACAGCAATATGACTAAATCACTTGGAGAAATTTGGAAAAGAAGCAAGGTAGTTTATAATTAAGTGCTAATTTGCTATAGAAATTAAAGGAAGCAGAAGTTTATTGAAAGCACAGGGTTGCCCTAGCTGTTTTTGCTCAGTGGTCAGAGCGTCAGCCTGCAGACTCTCTCTAAAAATCAATGGGGGAAAAATACCCTCTGGTGAGGATTAAAAATAACAAAAAGCACAGTCTCATTGAAAATTTTATGGAGGGTATTCCATGTTGGATAGCCTTCAAAAATGTGGAGAAGCTTTGGGTAAACAGAAAAACGTGTCTTGTGAAGTAGTGAATGAGGTTAGATAGATCGTTGTATCAGATTCCAGAGACTGCTTGTAGTGTGTGTTGCTTGTCCTCTTATAAAATGAGCAAGGCAGGACCTTTTTGCTCTTCCTCACCTTCTATCTCAGGCACAGTGCCCGGCATGTTTTAGGGTCATAATAAATGCAGGGCGGCTCTTCACTGTAAGAATCAAAGGAGCCTGGGTTTGGTGTAGTAGGAAAAGGAAATGGAAAATATAAATTAGAAACTATAAAAGCCAATTGCTATCTTATTTCAGTTAACGTGCACTGGAGATTTTATTGGTGTCACTTTGCTAAAAAGATTCTGTTAATTTTGGGTGAAAGTCCATTCAATCACGTATGTATACATAATAGTGGAGGTGAGGGTAGACCACACAGTGATTGAATAATTCATTTTGCGTTAGGCTTCTTCATTGTGTATCATCATCGCTGAGTCAATCAAGGGTTAATGATTGGTTTGCATTTGCATTCCTGAGCACACTTCAGCAAAAGACAAGTCAAGTATGTGTTGACTGGAAGAAGAAAAAAAAGCCCCTAGTGGAAAGTAAATTAAAGATAAACATGACAGATCCCTTCAGTCAGCCAAGCCATAGTGGTAGCCAGCCTCCAAGGTGACTACCTCCCTGCCTCCTGGCATTCACACTCTTGTACAGTTCTTTCCTGTTGAGTATGAGCTGGACCTTATGGCTCATTTCTAATGAGTCAAATAAAACAAAAATGATAGTGTGTGACTTGGAGATTAGTTCATGAAAAGAAGTGCGTGCTCTTTTCTCTTCTCTCCTCTCTCTCTCTCTCTCTCTCTCTCTCTCACACACACACACACACACACACACACACACACACCCATACACACACACACACACAGAGTTTCTGGCATCATTTGTTGTGAGGGACTCCAGATACCAAGTTGTGAGCTGCTTTGTAGATAGGCCCATATGGCAAGAAACTGAGGCTCCCTGCCAATGGCCATGCGAGTGAGCTAGGGAACAGACCGTCTATCTCAGTCAGGCCTTTAGTTAACTACAGCCCCAACTGACGCTTGACTGAAGCCTCATGAGAGAGCCTGAGCCAGAAACACTGGGCCCAGCCACGCTCAGAGTCCTGACTCTGGGAAAATGTGGGAGAAGGTACAGATTAACTCAACCAGATGTGAAGGCATTGAATGCTGTGGGGTATAGAGATAAGGCATTGGTTCCTGCCCTTAAAGTCTCAACAACTGAGTGCAGAGAATTACACATAATGTACAAATACCCACCAAGTGAGGCAGTAGGCAGAGGGAGCAGAAATGGCTTCATGGCAGAGGGGACATTGGAGTTGGATTTTGGTGAGAGAGTGTGCTTCACACATGTGAGGATGTTGAGATTTTTCGTGACCTCTTCTACTTTGTGGTAACATTGACAAAATTGCAGAAATGGGTCCTAGAAATTGAAAAAAAAATCAAGTTAATAATTATAAGAACAATACTGAAACTACACTTCTCTTTGGTTTTAACAGTATTCCATATATAGTAATTCATTTGATCCTTCAAGAACCAAGTGATATGGGCAGAGCTGTCATTATTGTACCCATTTTTTCAGTAGGAAAACTGAGGTACTTAGGGGCTCAGTATTATGTACAAGGTCACATGGGTAGTTAAGCGGCAGAGATAAGGCTCAGGCTCTTTGAAAACAAGTACAGATATACATCGATGTATACAATTAATTCAATCAATAAAGAACGCCATGAGAAAGGGTCAGAGGGACATCAGATCACCTCTATAGAAATGTAAAGAGAAGAGACAAGTGTGCTGTGAATGGTGGGTTGGTCAGAAAGCCTGGCTGGTGTCTCCCGGAGGCTCCGCAGGGAGGTGAGCATACCAGTGCAGGAAGGAGGCTCCTCAGGGAGGTGAGCATACCAGTGCAGGAAGTTAGGTGCTCAGCTCTGGGAGCTCCACACTTGATTTAGCGCAAAGGCAGGGCTATCTCTCAAGTGGATATTGGGATTAGCAAATTGCAGACAGATCTATTAATTTGTAATGAGAAATGTCACTACCATGCACCTGAGAATATTCTGTTGGCAAAACTAGCCCATTCAGTCCCTGTAGGCAGGCATTCAAGGACACTTTCTGATGCCCTTGCTCTCAGGATGAAGAGAGTTGATTAAGTGAGCTTAGGCTTGGGGTGGGGCAGGAATATTGAAGCACTGTTTTTGTCTTTAAAGATCACCTTCCCAGCCCCCTGGTCAAGATTCACTCATCCGAAAATAGAAATATACTTCCACAATTCTGAATTTGTTTTTGAGGGCTGGCTTTACAAAGTACCACAAACTAAATAGCTTAAAAAACAAACAAACAAAAAACAGAAATTTGCCCGGGCTGATGTGAGTCAGTTGGTTTGAATGTCATCCCATGCACCAAAAGGTGGTGGGTTTGATTCCCGTTCAGAGCACATACTTAGGTTGTAGGTTCAATCCTCAATGATTAATCTCTCTCTCTCTCTCTCTCTCTCTCTCTCTCTCTCTCTCCTCCCTCTCCCTCCCTCCCTCCCTCCCTCCCTCCCTCCCTCCCTCCCTCCCTCTCTCCTTCTCTCCCTCTCCCTCCCTCCCTCTCTCCCTCCCTCCCTCTCTCCCTCCTCCTCTTCTCCTGTCCCTCTTCTCTCTCCCTTTCTCTCTCTCTCTCTCTCTCTCTCTCTCTCTCTCTCTCTCTCTCTCTCTCTCAAAAATCAATAGAAGTACACCCTTGGGTGAGGATTAAAAACAAAACAAATCTGTCAGTGCTGAGAAACTATCACAGATCAGTGGAGACTGAGGAGGCATGGCAATTAAATGCAATGGGAGACCCCCAGTTGGGTTCTGAGGTAGAAAAAGGACATTAGTGTAAAAACTGGCGAACTCCAAATAAAATATGGAGTTTAATTAGAAGTTTTAAAAGGAAAGAATTGGGTCAGATGATTCAGTCCTTTCTCGCTATAGAATTTTTTAGTGTTTTAGGAGTAAGGTTAACTATGGAGATGCTTTAGAGGGGGTGTTGAAATTAAGGTCTTCTTTTTTTTTTTTTTTTACTCTTTTCTATTTTTAAAATGCTTCTTTCTACATATGTTCTTTCCATTATTAAAAAGAGAGAAAGTTGCAGTAGGCTTTGCTCTAGATAGGGACCATGTGGCCACACAGAACAAGAACGAGACACGGCAGAACTGAGTAAAGGGTGGTACTCAGTAGATCTCAGAAGAATCACCTCCTAGTCCTGACAATCTAGGCATGGGACATTGGGCAAGTCACATTTCTATGCCTCAATTTCTTTGTCTATGAACTGACAAATTCTATTGGAAAATATCTAAATTTCTAATTATAACAGTACATAATTCTACTAGCTCTCTATATCTACAAGTGGTAGAAGTCTAAGGAATAGTGTGATTTCTGGGGCAGATACTTGTTCTTTCACACCCCACAGTGACACCTGCTGGGGGACTCAAAGGCTTTCTCCCTGGGTTGATTCGCTTGGAAAAGCAGGTCCTCTGTGAGCGAAGAACCATGTAGACTGAGTTGGGGCATCAGCTGTAAACTTTGATAAAGCAGGGTGAAAAGAATGCTTTCTGCTGGTCTCTTTCTCGCCTCCTCTTCTTTCAGACATTACCGATCATGGTTCTGACACTGCCAAAAATTAACTGTGGCATCTTAAGCAAATTACTTAACCTCCATGAGCCTCAATTTCTTCAGCTATAAAATGGAGATTAAAAATAACCACTTTGCATCGCTTTTAGGAGAATGAATTGAGCAAATTCAGTTCCAAGGCTGCAGTTTGTTATATGATTCCTTGTTTAAGTGGATCATGTTTGAACTTTTCTAGCCTCTTGATGCTCATCAAGTATTCGATGACAGTAGTCTGTTCATGTCAGATGGTAGAGAAAGTCAAATAGAATCACCCTGCTCCTGCCTTTGAGAAAATCCTGAATTACACCAAGAGGATAGGTTTAATTTTCCTAATATGAACTTAAAAGATTTGGGGAGATGGTTTTAAAGCAGTAGTTTGCTGCACGTGATTTATGGTTCCATTCCTAAATCAGAATATAACCATGTTTATACTCATAAATCAGAACATACCAGTCACTAGTGGTTTTTCTCCTGGGGGCGCCTAGGCGGTGGAGGAGGACCACGGGAGTGGGATAGTCAGCATTCGATGAGGCTTAGTGGAAGATTGATAACTTGGGAATATTTTCAGCATGTGGATTTGTGTTTAATAGGTTTTCAACAAAGGCTCTTCTCCAGCCCACACTTTACACTGGCACGTGCTCTTATTTGATCGTAAATGAGGTTTTCAGTGCTCAGTCCCTCAATTCTTCCCTCCGTGCATCCACCCCCTTCTTTGTGGCCATGGGAAGAGAGGGATCAGCGGCAGGGGGCCCCTGGGATTCGGGCTTCTGGCAGAGCAACTGGTCCCAGGAGGGATCTGGCCCCATTTAAATATTTCAAAAATACATATTTTGAAATGAGGTTGGAAATGGGATGATTTCCCTAGAATTCGGGAGTCAGAAAGTATTCCCTTGAAACTCTTAACTGAATATGCCTTTGATATAATACTGGGTTTTACAGATGCCGTGTAATATTTTGGAGTTCTTTAATTTACTCTTTCTTGTGATCAAATCTGGATCATTTGATCTCAGTAGGCATTATTGTGCCCTCACATAGGAGGGAACTGAGTCACAGAGAGTGTAATTTGCCCAAGTTAGTGACAGAGACAAGAGCCCTCTAGGCTCCTTCAACCCCTAGGTAGGTAACTCACCCCATCCCCCCAGGTGACCATATCATTGTCAGATAGGAAATCCAAAGCCATTATTATTAGAATAGTCAATCATTTGTGCTACTACGGTAACCTTCCTGGTTGTGAGTGTCTTTGTATTACCTTCTTTTAATCAGAAGTCTTCATTCCTAAGTTCATAAATTGGTATTTAGATGTCCTTCAGGATAAGGATCTTAAAAAATACAGGCATACCTTATTCATTGTGCTTCATAGATGTTGCCTCATTTATTTATTTATTTGTTTGTTTGTTTGTTTATTTATTTATTTTACAAACTGAAGGCAAGACCCTCCCCCAGTAAAAAGATTACAACTCACTTTATTGTGATGTTCACTTTATTGCAATGGTTTGGAGCCCAACCTGAAATGTCTCCAGGTCATAAATACTTTATATATTTCTAAGTCGAGATATTCTGACTTTACCAAATATTTTGCTAAGGTCAAAAAACCATGGAAGAGAGTAATTAAGAATCTCTATTCTTTTAAAATATATCTTTTTATTGATTTCCGTAAGGAAGGGAGAGGGAGAGAGAGAGAGAGAGAAGCATCAATGATGAGAGAGAATCATTGATCAGCTGCCTCATTCATGCCCCATACGGGGAACTGAACCCACAACCCGGCCATGTACCCTGATCAGGAATCGAACTATGACCTCCTGGTTCAAGGTTAAAAATGCTCAACCACTGAGTTATGCTGGCTAGGCAGAACCTCTATTCTTAATTCAATGAAACCCAGATTCTATGGACTTCCAACACTCTTTTTGGGCTGATGAAAACTGCCTTTTTAATGTGGCCTTACTTATCCTAAGTCCTATCTTAGAGGCTAACTCTCAATCCTAATCGTGCAGCAGATTCCTGGCCCCACTCCACACTTACAGAATGGGGACGTTACAGAAGCTAAAGTTTCAAGCTGCTCAAGTATTTCCAATGCAGCGATCCCATGAGTTGGCATTAGTGGACCCTGACAGTCCCATGTGATCTGCTTTATTCAAATATGGCTTTCATCTGCAGGCCCTCAGAACCTGATATCATCATTCTGCCTGATCCTACCTCTCAAAATGCTACTTTTATTTCAGGAGCCAGGTCCAATGCCCTGTCATTCTTGCAGCTTTGGCTAATTCTTTCCATTGCAAATAAGTCTTCCTACTTGACCCCCTTGGAATACATGTGGGCTTCTGTTTAGCTCTAGAATTCAGTGGTTTTCAACCTTCCTAATGCCGCAACCCTTTAATACAGTTCCTCATGTTGTGGTGACCCCCAACCATAAAATTATTTTCGTTGCTACTTCATAACTGTAATTTTGCTACTGTTATGAATCACAATGTAAATATCTGATATGCTACATGTGTTTTCTGATGGCCGCGACCCACAGGTTAAGAACCGCTGCTAGATGCTTGGGTGTCTTTTTTTTTTTTAATTAAATCTTTATTGTTCAGATTACATTTGTTCCTCTTTTTTTTCACCCCCATAACTCCCCTCCTCCCAGTTCCCGCCCCACCCTCCGCCCTCACTCCCCACCCACTGTCCTCATCCATAGGTGCATGATTTTTGTCCAGTCTCTTCTCGCATCTCCCATTCTCCTTTCCCCCCGCAAGAATAGTCTGTCCATTCCCTTTCTATGTCCCTGATTCATTATAATCACCAGTTCATTCTGTACATCAGATTATTTATTCATTTGATTCTTAGATTCACTTGTTGATAGATGCACATTTGTTGTTCACAATTTGTATCTTTACCTTTTTCTTCTTCCTCTTCTTAAAGGATACCTTTCAGCATTTCGTATAATACTGGTTTAGAGGTGATGAACTCCTTTAGCTTTTCCTTATCTGTGAAGCTCTTTATCTGACCTTCAATTCTGAATGATAGCTTTGCTGGATAAAGTTCTCTTGGTTGTAGGTTCTTGGTATTCAGCACTTTGAATATTTCTTGCCATTCCCTTCTGGCCTGCAAAGTTTCTGTTGAGAAATCAGCTGACAGTCGTATGGGTATTCCCTTGTAGGTAATTGAGTCTCTTTCTCTTGCTGCTTTTAAGATTCTCTCTTTGTCTTTTGCTCTTGGCATTTTAATTATGATGTGTCTTGGTGTGGTCCTCTTTGGATTCCTTTTGTTTGGGGTTCTCTGCGCTTCTTGGACCTGTAAGTCCATTTCTTTGACCAGGTGGGGGAAGTTTTCTGCCATTATTTCTTCAAATAGGTTTTCAATATCTTGCTGTCTCTCATCTTCTGGCACCCCATTAATTCTGATATTAGTGCGCTTGAAGCTGTCCCAGAGGCTCCTTACACTATCTTCATATTTTCGGATTCTTTTTTCATTTTGCTTTTCCGGTTGGGTGTTTTTTGCTTCTTCGAATACCCAATAGCAGACCAGAGGAGCGCAAGAATCAAGCCAAAGATGCTTGGGTGTCTTGTCCCTCATGAGAAACTACGCAGGCTCAGTCCCGAATGCCACAAAGCACACAGTTCTCACTGAGTGCTGAGCCTATTGGATGAGCAGCTTCAGAGCAGAGACGGGTGTTATTTTATGCTGGAGCTGAAACAATGTTGTTGGGGTCTTTCTGTTTCACGATTGGATCTGAGTTTAGGAATAACTCTTATGGATTCCATTTACCTCTCTTACTTGGCTCCAGATGCCCAGTTCAGCTGTGCTACCATCTGACAGCCTAGTTTTTTGTTATTTATTGGGGTAACATTGGTTATTTAAATTATGTAAATTCCAGGTGTACAACATTATAATTCAACTTCTGTGTCCTTTATTGTATGTTCACCACCCACAGTCTAGTTTCCTTCCATTGCCATACATTTGACTCCCTTTACCCACTTCATCCTCCCCATACACCCTTCCTCTCTGGTAACCACTATCCTGTTATCTGTATCTGTGGGTTGGTTTTTATTTGGTTGTTTTTTTTTGTTGTTTATTTGTTACTTTTTGTTTTATATTCCACAGTCTGGTTTTGATTGAAGAGGAGAAGTGGAGGGAGAGGAATAGACCATATATATTAAGGAATTCTCTGGGCAATTGTCTTGTTTAGATTAAATAGATGAATAGTAAAACAGAAAGGGTCCAATGTCCCTGTAGAATCTACATTATTGTTCTTTATTATATATATGTATATAATTTTTGAAGACTGTATTTATTAATTTCTGATAATTATTTTAAGTTATACATGTAAATATCCTTTAGTTTGTGTATTATCAAGATACTGCATTTTTGTTTTATATTTATTTGAAGCTTTTACCCAAAAGTCCTTCCATGTCGCCACCAATATATTCATTCCGTGTTCAGAATAAGGATTTTGACTACAAGGTTTAAAAGTATTTAGTGTTATAAGTGCAGTGTTCAATAAGGAAATTGCAGATGCCATCCTACTAAACATAAAATTGAATGTGAAATATAATAGTTGATCCAAGAGATTTCATTGAAGAACATCTGTGTAAACCTTCTGGAAGACATTTTTGGAACTATGATTAAGAATCTATTTTAGATGTAACAGGCACCTTCTTATATTTTCTTATATTTTTCTTCCTTATAATTAAAGAGTATCATCTGCTCTTTGTTTTGAGTTTAATTTGAATTCACACTCTTATAATAAGATTGCCTACCTTACATAGCTCTGTGAAATTAAATCTAATTTTGGAAGAAAGATAGAAATCAAGGTCTAGGTACCACTCATAAACTTTAAAAAGGACTGGGTTGAATTGAGTGTCTTGTGCTCTGCCACTATGTTCTACCAAACAATTAACCCAATGAAATCCTTAGAAAGTAATAAAGTGATTAGAAATCAAGGGCAAAGATCAGCTGAGAGGTAGGAGGCACTATATCTGAGCAGCAACAAACCATGAGTGACCTTATCATAGCTCTGGTATAAGCATACAGTCTTCTCAAAACACAAAACAAGAGAGAATATTTGCAATTTTTTCTTGAGCTAGAATTTTAGCACAGTTCTCTCCAAATCCCAAGGACAATTAGACATTTGAAAAATACCTATTTTAGGGAATCAGTACATTTCCTTACTCCCTAAAGTTAACCAAATTATTCAAAATCCTTCAGCCTAGGTATAATAGCCCACTTTTTAACAATGTGAAATACCTTCAGTGTTCAAAAACCCCTGGCATTTGTACTTGATTCATTAATGTTGAGCTTCTCAGAAATTGTTAGCTCTTTCATTATTTTATTTTAATATATATATTTTTATTTCAGAGAGATAGGGAGATAGGGAGAGAGAGAGAGAGAGAGAGAGAGAGAAACATCCATGATGAGAGAGAATAATTAATTGACTGCCTCCTGTACACCCTACAATGGGGACTGAGTCCACAACCTGAGTATGTGCCCTCATGGGGAATTGAACCATGACCTCCCGGTTCATAGGTCTATGCTCAACCACTGAGCCATGCCATCTGGACTTCTCTTTCATTCTTTAACTTTGGAAAGTACATTAATTTATTTCTGCCTCATTAAAGAATTTATCAGCATCAGAGTTGACCTATAGCAAGAAAGAATATCCATTGGGGAGGAGAAATACATGAGATTTTTCCACTTTTCTTCTTTTGAATTTAATGAGGGCCCCAGCTTTCTCTTGAGTACCTTGGTTATCAGATGATGGTCTACAAAGTTGGTCCTTTTTTCCAGTTCCACTGGCAGCTCTTCTTCCTCTTGTTTTACCTCGTCCCAGGGTTCTTAAAAATATAGAGTATCAACTACATGAAAGGTGAGGGTCTTTAAAAGGGACTCTTCCAGAACCTAGGAAATAGAGTGGCATGACCATCCTTAGGACAGGACCAAGTCATGTGGAGTTTGTTACATGTGCTTGGATAAATGAATGAATAAATAACTAAATGAATGGATGTTCTTCCCTATGGATCAACTATAAAAGGAAATAAGTTCACAAAATTAGGACATAGTGTTGAGTGAAATTGCCCGTGTATATATGGAATGAGGAAATGTCAGTTTTAAAACTCGATGAAGAGGGCAGGGTGCAAGATTTATAGGCAAACTTCATAGCTGTGAGTCTCAGTGCTCTTAGAGTACCCGCCATCTAGAGCCATCCTGGAAACCTGCCCCTCAACCACCTGTGTAGCTACCAGGCTAGGAGTGGCTTCCTACTGAGGGATCAGGTATGGAAATCCCGTGTGGCCATGGAGCTCTGCTCAGTAATTTTCTCTGAGACAGCTGACGATCAGGATCCTACCCTTCTCTTACCGATGGTTTGACTGTGATGGCAGCAATGCTGACAAGTCAGATGTTATCACTATAATTATCCCAGCCCCTTTAGGAGAAAGAGCTGGAAAATAATTGTTACTCGTGCTTAGATATTTTTGATCATTCATAAATCCACTAATCAAAATGTCAGTGGTTAGAGAAAATGACAAATGAAATATAGCTTTTTTGTTGGTGAATTCCTCAGACTCTGTGAGCAGACACAATGGCACATATTTGGTGGTGTCTGAGAGATAAAAATCGGCATCCTGAAGTCTGAGGCAGTGCAAAAGTTTCATAAGTTTTAAAATTTTTCTATTTGGTATCATGATTTGATTGAGATGTTATAACTTTTTCTCTGACTTGGAATTCACCAGATAAATTCTAGTCCCATATCCCCAGTTGTGTCTTTTTTTTTTTGGAACAGCTTTATTGAGATATAATTCACATACCATACAAGTCACCCATTTCACATATACAGTTCAGTGTATATTCACAGAGTTGTTAATTCTGTTCCTTGAAGTGTCTCTATCACTTCAGATAAATTTGAGAGTTTCCTCATGTGTAAATTAAGTGTGGAGAAATCTACTTTTCAGTTTTCCTTTTAGTGATAAGTCTATAATTTTAAGCCTTACAGTAATATGTTTATGCAAAAAAACCTCATCAGATATAGTGAGTGTTCTGTAAGTTACAGTTTCCCATTATTCTCGTTCTGATGTACACATATGTGCACATATACATTTATTCCCTCTATAGTTTCCAAATCAAATTTTTCGTTATTCCTCATCCAGTTTATGTCTCACCTTCTTTACTTTCTACCTGAAAATTTCCCCCACTGGCTTCTGCTGCATTTGTTTTTCTATCATGTACAAAGATTGTCTCATAGATATGGGCTGTCTAATATAGTTTCATAGGAATATATTTTTCCCGTGAGCAAGAGTATAAACTTGACTATTTCTTTCCTACACATCACTTTCTACCCAATCTCAATGAGTAGTTGTTGAGTCTCTCATATAAAATTACTGAGAAATAGAGTTGGTATCTTAAGACATAGATGAATTCTTCCTGTGTCAACTGCCAGAGTCAGCTTATGAAAGCTCAAAGATTCTGAAAATGGAAGCACTTTAGGAGTTGCCGGGGAAGAGAGTAATTGTGATTGCAGCTGTGTCCCATAAAGTACAGGCATGGTGACCCTGAGTAGTACATAATATTGATTGACCAGCATTGCAGGTGCATAATTATATATTGCACCAATGGGATTTAATAAATAACCTGTACAAATCTCTTTATAACAAAGATATTGTCATGGTAAAGTTCATTGGCCATGGTGTGTTGTATCTATGATAGCCTCTGATCAATGCCTAGCATTGTTCTGGAGATTTTCTAGTTAAGCAACATATGGTGACTTCTGATAAGGACTTATCGTGATGGTGGAAATCCATTTTTCAATACAATCATGTACATCTGTATTGTATTTAAAAATCTTTCCAAGTGTTTTCACCTTGACTTTGCTAACATAGTTAGCAGTCTCTTTTTTTTTTTTTTTTATTTAACAGAATCTAGTGCTTCTTACTGATGCCAGAGCTACAGTAGTCTCACTACCTGAAATGTTACCTATCCTGAAAGTGCAGAGCAAATAACAACTCAGAAAATGGTTGGGCTTCTATTAACTGTGCTGAAAGGCCATGGCCCTGAGCTTCTTGCTCTTCCTTCTCAAGGGGACAACTGCCAGCACACAGGAGAACACACATAAGCTGTGCAAGTGGCCTTCCTCCTACCCAGTACACAATATAAGAAACATGTAGATGCCACCGTGGTAAACTATGGTAACACAATGTGTGATGAAGCATATTTTCCCTCTTCACACCAGGTTACATGTTTTCACTTAGGAAGGAAGAGAAGTGAAGAATCCTTACAAAATGTTGCTGAGACTGAAGGCTTTTCACCTCTCGATTTCCATGTGCTGAAACTCTGCGCCTTCAGAGTGGCTGCTTCCCATGCTGCTAGTCCCCATATGCCAGGAGGCACGGCATGATTGCATAAGCCGCATTCTTCTCGGATCTTTGTTATTTCTTGCCAATCTCAACTTTTCCAGCTCAATCCATCGCCCTTTCTTTGATGTTCCTACCACATTTCTTATTGTTTAGTCCCCTCTTATAATGCTAATATTCTATGATCCTATAAAAGTAGGTCTAGCCCTAGCCAGTTTGGCTCAGTGGATAGGGCGTCTGAGGACTGAAGAGTCCCAGGTTCCAATTCCAGTCAAGAGCACATGCCTGGGTTGTGGGCTCGATCCCCAGTGGGGTGCGTGCAGGAGGCAGCCGATCAAGGATTCTCTCTCATCATTGATGTTTCTATCTCTCTCCCTGTCCCTTCCTCTCTGAAATCAGTAACAATTAAAAAAAAAAAAAAAGTAGGTCTAAAGTATTTCACAGGCAAGAGAAAGTTTTATAACTATAATGTGATATCATTTCAAGTTTCTGTCAGGTCCACATGAACCTCCACCCTTGTGCATGACAAAATTCAAATGTAATTATTATTTGTCACCTTAACAACGAAGAAACATTTTATTTTTTACATAACACAGTTCATTATCTGTTCTGTGCCCTTATAACATGGATAGCCCATTTGTAAAAAATATATATAATGACAGCTGAGAATTTGTTGACTTACAAATTGGGGTCCTGACTTAACAAATGAATGTTGAGGCTTTCAACAACAGTCACAATTATTTTTCTACACATAGTCACTTTTTAAAGAAAATTATAGAGAGACCATTTCCAATTATATTTGGCGTGTAAGAGAGGTCCTTCTCATGCCCCGAAAGTGCAGAAGTTATTCACTGAGGATGGCGATTGAAGGCTTCTGCTCAGGAGCTGAGCTTGTTTGGAAGCATAGGAGGTGCTGAGGCCAAGAGGAGAATGGAGTTGACCCCCTGCTCTCTCTACTTGCAAACAGCTCCCAGCCATCACCACCAGGGCAGGACCAGGACCATGGGCAGTGCTGGTGCTGTGAAACAGGCTGCCCTTTGCCTTTCCTTGTCACACTAACATTTCTTTCTTGTTCTTTAGGTCCTGAATGCCCCCAGGCACATGGCTTCTTGGTTTTACTCATGTCTTTTCACCCTTTGTGTCTATTGCTGTAGGAGACATTGGGAATGCCTCTTCAATCTTCTTCATTTGTCTTTTTGTTGTTGTTGTGAGTTGGGGGATCTGAGTAGCCTGGCCGTTTCCATTCTGGCCCTAATTTTTGACTAATCACGCCTCTAGTATCCTTCATGCATCTCAATATGAAGCTTTGGGGCACTTGATTCCCAGGTGGTGACATTATCCTGGGCTTTGTATCCACAGCTGTGCCTCTGGCAACATCTCCTAGGATCCCCATAAGTAATTATGCTATGCAAAGTGGGACTATAAAATGACAAGCCTGGGGTTCCTACGCCATGCATAAATACTTGTCTCATTGCTTTCTCAGGAGGTTTCCTATCTGCCCCTCTCTTAGGGCTAGGAGTGGACAATTACCAGTTGCTCAGATGAAGATGGCTATCTTAATGTGAATTTTGATCCCTGAAAATTCCTGCTTTGCAAACCAGTTAATTAAAGTTGTCAGCGACCCCCAAATGGATTTCTGAGAAAATGAAGCAAGGAGGCTAGAGAGCTAGAGGAGTGTTAGGAATTCTGATCCTCCTTAAATGTGGCTTTGAGATTTTGTATTTGAAAGGCAGCTGACTTAGGCGGGAAAGAATGTTGCTGCTTGTGTGAAACCTGTTTCCATCACTGGACACAGCAGTCCATGTGATGCGCATGCTGATGGCATTCACACAGAAAGGGTGGGGCTTCTGTCAAATGTTTCTTGCTTATGTACATACTTGGTCTGGAAAGCTCATTCTCAGAGAGTTTAAATAACTAGTCCCAGCTCACATATACTGGGACTAATGAAATCCCAATACATTGCATAATTGCTATTTGAGATCTGTTCCGGTCCAAGGTCATGTTCGAATGTGGAGTGCTAGTCGTTGTCCAGAAAGACTGGTGGTCTAAGTCCCAAATCACCACCTAGTTAAAATGTGTTTAAAAAGTAATAATAGAAATTAGAATGGGTGGGGAAAGCAGAGTGGTGCCAACAAGAGAGAAATGGAGAGATCAAGGCATGGCCCAGGGGAAGGTTCTGCTCAGGGGAGTGCAGAGACTCAGAGGCCAGGCAGTGAGATGCCTGCAACAGGAAGGGAGCCCTCCTGGCTTCACTCTCACGGTGCCAGGCACAGTCACCTCCGCTCTCACCTTCAGTTTCATCCCAGTGGTGACCCTGCAGCACCGTCTTTGACTCTCCCAGTACCAGATGTTTCTACAGAACGCGCCCACAATGGTAACTTGATTTTAAACTCTGGTATCAGTCAGTTAAATATGTTCCCAAGATGAATACCGCCATTGAGTAACTGAACAACCCTTATCCAGCAAAACTGTTACACAATGAATGAAAAAATAAATTCAAACTCCATTAAAAAATGGTCAAATTTTATGTGGATTTTACTATTCACAGGAAAGAAACCATATGAATGAATAATAGAGGCTTTTTCAATTCAGTGAATAAAAAAATTAATAAGATTTTTAATAGCAGTGAGGTAGGTGTTTTTTTTCTACTGTTGAAATAACAATTAAAGGGGAATAATGCATGTGTGCTCTTGAGAATGTAGTGGAGCACGCATTCTCGGACGTGGCTCCTGAGATTATTGTTCCCTGGCCAAGTTTCTGGAAATCAATTTGGCAATTTCATCAAAGGTCTTAAAAATGTTTGTTACCCTCAACCTTGATCCAGTATTTCTCACTGGAATCTATTTTAAGGAAATAATTAAAGATGTGAAATGATTATATATTTACATATATATATATATATATATATATATATATATATATATGCTGTTGCAGCTGCATTTTTAACAACAGTGAAAATTTGGGAGTAGTCTAGGTTGCCACCCATATGGAACTGGCTGATTAAAGAAGTATGCTATAATTATATGAGAGAACATTATGTGCCTAAAATATCCTCAAAGTATTTTGTTGTACATGAGAATATACTTGTGATGTAATGTTAAGTGGACAAATATAACATAAAATCCATCATGTGCAGTGTGAACTTGAGAGAGAGAGAGAGAGAGAGAGAGAGAGAGAGATCTCCACCAAAACACGCAGGGAACACACCAAGATTTTAATTGTAGTCTTCTTGCTGCATGAGATTGTGATTTTAATTTTCTTCTTCATACTTTACTATGATTTTCCACATTTTCTCCCATAAACAAGTATTTGGTTGAGCACATGGAAAAATGAAGCTACTTTGGTGTGACCTTAGATATGACTTAGATATGCATTTTATTCCCAGGGGCACCTTCTCTATCTCACTCCCATATCCTGGGGTGGGAGGGGGAGAGGATGTTGCCTGGGAATGAGGGTTTACAGAGGAGGGAAGCTTATCTCTAGGAGACATCACGTGATTGGTTAGGAAATACTCTCTGGTCTCTAACAGAATCCCAATTCCCAAATATTCTGCCAGTGAGCACATGGAAGCTAAAAGCTCGATTGTATTTGCAGATGGAAAACTGCCCCGTCTAAAATACACACTCCCACCCCTGTGCCAGCCATCCTGTTCTGTGACCTTATATTAATTTATATAACCCAGCACTTCCAGTTAGGTTACAATCCTCTTTTCTTGGGGTTGTCTGTTTTCCCTCTTTAGACTGTGGGGGACAGAGGACCAATGCGTGTCTGTTTCCCTCTCTGCTCAGTGCTGAGAGCATGACCCCACACACAGAAGGCTCTGGATAAATGTTTGTTGACTGGGAAATGAAATAACCGATTCTCTACAAATCTGTTGTAGGACTTGACCTCTAGTCTTTGAAGCTTAAACTGGACTCACCAAGGCAGTTGGTGTCCCCTCGGACTTTAAACTGCCTGCAGGTTTAGAAGCCGGGAGGGAAGTGGAGGGCTCCAGGAACCAGAACTCCTTTGGTTTCGCTGCCTTTATTTAGGAGGTGATGGAGGTGCCCCGTCGCACTCACTGGAGGACACAGGTGGGACCCCTTGTGGCATTGCCTGTGTCCCACTCATGGCTGTTTGGTTTATATCGAGTTTGGGAAACACTGGCTTCTCTATGTGTCTGAGTTACTAAATACACGCATGTTTTACGTAGTTAAATGTCAGTGCGCCAGCAAGTCTTGCACAAGCCTAGGAGGATCTTTAAGGCATCCAAGTCAAATAAAGTACTTTCCCACCTACTTAATTTTTAAAATGACCCTGTTAGATAACTGGATTTAGCATACTGTTACATAAGTGCAATATAATATTTATTTTATCTTATTGTTCTTCTATTTATTATCATTAGCAATCATTTGTTTAAAAAATGTCACTTTGATGCTGGCACTATATTAAATCATTTACACACATTCCCTACTCAGCCTTTATCATCACCCTAGGAAATATAGGTCACCATCCCAACTTAAAGATGGAAAAGAGTGAGTTATTATGATGCAGGTGGGCTGATCTCAAAGAAGGTATTACTCTTCCCATGTTCCAGGTAAGAATCCTGAAATACTCCATACACTGCGGGGTTGGATCTGGGAGCAGCAGTCCATAGGAGGTAATTGTCACAGTGAGGAGCTTCGTTTTCTGAAACAGCCACACTGGCTCCCTTCATTTTCATCCCCCAGAATTCCGGTGTTTCCAGGGTGCCTTTCATTCACATGTTCTTTGATACCCTACTTGGTCTGCTTTAAACCCGGAGGCAAACTGCTTTGCAAAGGCAAAGGGGAGACCTCTGAGGACCCTTTAGTTTAGAAGGCGGGAGCGATGAGGTGCCGAGCCTATGAAAGTTCCTCAGGTGTCACACTCTTGCCTGTGACGTTGTTACTGTCATCATCATCATCATCAGAAGGGAAGTGGTCACCCTCTGAAATGTGTTTCCATGGCTGTTTTTGACTCATCCCACTCTCATTCTTCGTCCTGGAAGGGAAAACAGAGCTCACTCCATCCATCTTTTTGACTTTTGAATTAATTTTCCTACTTGGTAGAGAGAGGCCCTTGGGGCATAACACCATGTCTGTGCCTCGCCAGGAAGTTTCTGGAAGCTCTGTCAGCAGAGACGCCGGGGCCGGTGGGAGTTGATGCCCAAGTCTTCGGGCTTCTCTGGGTCAGGTCTTTCCCTGGGGACGCCTTCTCTGTAACTTACCTGACTAAGATCCCATTAGAAACGAGGCAGGGGAAGAAGAATGCTTAGCTTCCACTTGCAGGGCTCACAAGCCTGGCTGTCCAAAACAAGACTCGGGGCGCGGGTTCAAAGCCAAGTGCCAGGGAGTCCCAGGAGCTCCGAAAAACCGTGGAAACCAGTGACCTGTTCAAAACTGAACTTTCATTACCACGAGGAAGAAAGAACAGAAGGAAGAGCATCAAAAACCCCTAAAGCGCAGAGGACAAAGCTTTAAGACACCACCCTGGCCACCGGGGCAGCCCGGGGATCTTGGGTGCCGAATGGCATGTTACTATCTTGAAGCATCATCTGCAGCGAGAAGACAGGGAATACTCCCAGGGCAGCCCCAAGCACTTGATGGATCTTTCGCATACAGCTTCCTGCAGGGAAGTGTTTAATTGCAACTGTGATTGAGATGAATATTTTTATTGTGTTCGGCCCAGAGGCAGGGAGAGAGGGCCCCTCCTCTGGCAAGTTTTGGATTTCAGGTTATTTTTCATCTCTTCACCATTATCAGTGGTGCTTTACTGTCATCATCATTATCATCAGAATGGAAGTGTTAAGCCTGTTAATTGCACGTGGCAGGGTGCTGAGTGCAATGCGAGCAGGCGCATGGTTCTCGCTGGCCAGATGTGCATAAAGAAGCACGCTCTACGCCAGCGCAGGCCGACCCTGCAAGTTCACGCAGAAAGAATAATTGAAAACAGTGACTTAGGTGAGCAGGTCGTATGAGGATTGGACTGCCTGGCCTCTAGGACTGCAAACTGCCATCTGGGGGCTTGTAGTCTGTTTAAGTCCTACCTCTAAACACCACTATGTCCTGGCACAGTCCAAAGCACCTTATATGTGTCACATGTAATCCTTGCAATGGATGGACCTGGTAAATGACATGCCATGATCGTCCCCATCCCACTTACCAGATGGCAACACTGAGGACACACTACTAGTAAGAGGCAGAGCAGAGATGCGAAACCAACCTGTCCGAGCTCAGGGTCCAGGCAAGGGAGCACTTAAACCCCTCGGGGACCGCTGCCACCTTTCGTGGAAAACACACCGCTGGGAGAGACTTCAACCACGTTGCATTATTATCTTGACAATTTCAGGGAGTATCACGTTTATAACTATATAAAACCCAGCTCAGCAGACAAAGCAAGAAGGGGAGCGAGCAAGGAATAATGCAGTTGATTTAGGGTAGTAAAGTTTTAAGATTAGCTCAATAATATTTTGTTGAATATTGCAATGTCTGAAGCCTGTTTAGAAATGAAAGAGGGCTGTGTACTGAACTGGAAGGGAAGCACTGTGTTGGGAAAAGGAATGGCACTATCTGGAGGGTGAGTGAGTGACTTAAGACTTTAATGGGTACGAGTCTCCTCTGAATTCTCATTTCTGAGTCTACTGCTGCATTACTGGCTACTGATTAGGCCCCAGTTATCCCATTAGAAGGACTCAATGATTACATGTTACTTAAGGACTCTTTCCAAGTTGATACTGTGTTAATGACGATTCTATTCTCTCTCCCCTTCCTCCATACTTTCCCTATCTCATTCTCTGTCACCATTGCTCTCTCTTTTCATTATGTGGAGAGGGGGGCAAAGATGGATAGGAGGGAGAAACACATCATTTAACCCCTTCTCCCTTCAGTTTCAACTTTCCCTTCTTAAGAATAAGAATTATTTTTGGTGTGAAATCCTCTAATTCTTCATTTTCTTGGAACATTTAGACCCCGTGAATGGTGATACAAACCATTTCCATCATGGGGAATACTGCCATGGAATAGGGCTGCGTGAAGGCTCACTTTGGAGGCCATGGAAAGCCCCTGCAAGCCTCGACCGCAATTACAACAGCCCTCCTCCATCGGATCTGCTGTAGGCCAGTATGTTGGCTGTGCCGAGGTTCCGGGCCCTTTCCTAGACTCTACATGTGCAACCCACTGCCCCGCCCAGCCACCCGCTGGCTTTCTGTACTGATTCATGCTTGAGAGAGCTGCTTTTTCTGGCTCTGGAGACTGTAAATGCAGGGGAAGGAGTTCTGGCTTCGGAGGCGGGTGATCTGGGTTTTCCCTGTAGCCCCGGGGATACGCAGGTCTGGACCTGATCCATGTAAGTTTCCCTCCAATGCCTTTGTGTCCTCATTGTGGCATAGCCATCTCACCGTCCTTTCCCTCTCTGGGACTCCATGATCCCTGATTAGAACTAGAGACCAGGTGCTGGGCTGGGGCCTTCAGCTGCTCTCGGGTCACTGTTTACTGAGCCACCCCTCCGCAGGGGCCCTGGAGGCCCTGGCTTGCTTGCCCCATGCCCGCGGGCTGTGCCTGCCTGCTGCAGAGCCCTGACATCCCAGGAGGCCCCTCTTTCCCTCCCTCCTTTACATATGAAGCAAGCAATCTGTCATGTTGACAATCAGCTGCACCTGTGAACCCGGGCTTCCTCAGGCACCGCCATCTGATGCTGTCCTCCTGCTCACCTGTCATGCTGTGATGGACAGTGAGGGGGTGGGAGCGCTCCTGACATCACTGGTGGACAGGCAGGAAGCTCCTGAAGACATAAAGGGACACGGCGGTGGCAGCTGCTCAGTGACACCACTGTAGTCACACATGCGGCTGATGATGGAGGGTGGGAGTCATGTGCTTGGCAAGGTCCTCTGTGTGCCGGATGGTGAAGATAAATAAGTATGATGCCCAATTAAGAGCCCCACGAAATTGCCCTTGTCCATGCGGCTCCATGGCTGTCAGGAAAGGCAAGAAGGATGAGGACAGGATTTGGTATTGGGCGATTCTGGCAAAGGTGTCACCATGTCTTCTGTGCTTGCACAGTCCTCACAGAGACCATGTTCAAGCTCCCCATCGTCCTCTTTACACGTGATGTGATGCTACTTCCTTCCGTTTCTCAGTGTTCTGTTATGTGAGTCAGAGGTGATCCTTTCTCCATCTCAAAGCTTCCTAACCTTCTTTACAGAAGGCATCAAGGTGTCAAAACCAGAGCAGAGAATGGGCTCACAGGTGGGAATCTGAACACGATGACAAGTGACAGAGGACCAGAGTATTACACTTTTGTCCCCACCACGCAGTGTGGGCTGCCTGTTCTGTGTCAAACCACAGAGATGAATCCTGTCCCTGTTGAGAACTGACCACAAGAGGGCCCCAGGGAGCAAAAGTCAACGGAGCTTCGGAAGGTCGGCCAAGAGCTGTCCAGGTTTGTAAACAGAATGAGCAAGGCTATTTCACAGCCTTGGGCGCAGCGGGCAATGCGATATTTAGTAGAACAGGGCCCATAAAGCTACATAAAGATGTTTTCTAGTAGGTCATTGAGCTGTGTGTCACATGACCTTCAGAACAGCTCCCATCTGTCAGTGGCGCAGGGGACAGGGCAGCTTTATTTCAGCGACACTGTGATCACAGCTCGCTCCTTACTTTTTCTGGTTTCAGTTAAGAATTTCCACACCTTGTTTGTTCCAGAAAGGGAAGGCCTGTCCACATCTGGGCTTCTGTAACCTCCAGCCCAGCGAGCAGCCATGATGCCCCTCTCAGTGGCTTCAGCGAAAGCTCAGAAACCACAGACCGTGAAACTGCCACACATGCAGGTGGTCGCCCAGGGAGTCATTGGAGAGGCCCCCGCTACACTCAGGTGTAATGGGCAGCAACACAATGTCTCCAGGCCCTTAACCCTAAGCCCCCATGGGAGAGTTTCACTGTGCTGTCCTTCAATGGATAACACACTTAAAAAGACGTGTACTTACTGTCTTTTCAGAAGCAACATGATGTAAATGGCCGAAACATACACAAAAGCACATTCTGTGTGACTCCCTGTATATCAAATCCCAAAACAGGCGGAGCTTTTAATGCCCCTGAATTGTACAGTTTAAAATGATGAGGATGTCAAGTTTTATGTTTTGTATATTCTACCACAGAAAAGAAGACAAAAAAAAAAAAACAGCACAGCTTAAGGTAATGAGTTAAAAGTGGAGAGAGTGGCTGGCGTTGGGGGTATCGGTGGCTGGAAGGGGACGTGAGGGGGGCTCGGGGATGCTGGGGAGGTGCTGGCTCTCACCTGACCACAGGCCGTACAGGTGGGATTTGTGAGGATTCATCGAGCTCCGCTATAACTGACCTACTTGGCTAAGCCTGTGTTTTGCTTCATGAAAACATATAAACCTCCCTCCCCAGAAACGTGCTCAGTAAGTCTTAGTTGATTTGATCTCCTTTGGGGTGTTGGTCACAAGTATAAAAATTAACTCTGTTGTTTAGCCGCCACAGGGATTTGGGCGGAGAGAAAATTACGTTACTGAATAATATTTCTGTTATTTCTTTCTTGCAAAGCTGGAATTCGGTTTAAGGAAGACAGGGCAAGGTTTTGTCAGCGTTTAAATCACAGTGTTGCTGCTCTTTGGAGCAGCTTTGCTTCTTTGGAGCTGTTAGGACACATGGCAGCTGGAGCAATCAGCGCAGTGTTAGTCTGTCTGCTGTGGGTTCCGCGGCATGTACACTGTTTCCCGTGTAAGTCCCACCTCTGTGTGCAGCATTAAGGGGTAGTGAGCTTCCTAGTAGAGGCCAGGGAACCATCTGGAAAGGATGCTCTGCAGAGCGCTTGTCTTGTGGGGACGCTGCACAACATCACCTGTACAGACCCCTTTAATTCCGAGGTTCTCTTCCTCTTGTGCTCTGTGAGTTTGTCAGTGCATTTGTAAACCGGCTTACTAAATATGGGTCCTTGTCTCTGTGCCAGTTTCTCCTTCAGGAATTTTGTGAAAGGAGGTCACAGAGGTTAGAGATTGATACCGTTGCCATTAGAACACTGTGTTCATTTTCTAAGGCTGTCATTACAAATGACCATGCACGGGGTGTCTTAGAACTGCAGATATTTATTTTTTTACAGTTGTAGAGGCAAGAAGTCCCAAATAAAGATGTTGGAAGGCCCAGTGCCCCTCTAAGACCTGTAGGGAAGAACTCTTCCCTGCCTCTCCCAGCTTCGGGAGCTCCTGGCACTCCTTAGCATTCCTTGGCTTGTGGCTGCATCCCTCCAGTGTCTGCCTCCATCTTCACACACCCTCTCCCTTGTGTGTGTGGCTCTCTGCGTTCTCTCCTCTAGTCACCGTATGTAGGGGTCTACCTGAACCCCAGGAGGATGGCCTCTTAAGATCCTTAATGACATTTGCAAAGATCCTATTTTCAAATAAAGTTACAGTCTGAGGTTCCAGAATGATATAAATTTTGGCAAGGATATTATTCAACCCACTACATACACTTTCTGGAAAAGAAAAAGGAAAAATGTAACAGTTAAAAAATGCCGGGTCCTGCAATAGATGCAAAGTAAATGGGTAAGAGAATTAAGTCTTAGGTCAGTTCTCAAGAAAAGCAGGGGCTCATAGAGAGATCATACACTCATTCATTGAACAGCAAATAATCACTGAGCCCCTGTTACGCGCAGGCACTCTACCCGGCACTGGGTGCGGAGTGGTGAATATAAAGAGACAGAAGCCATCCCCCTGGCATTTATGGTCCATGGAGGGGAGATTAATATGAACCTACAAAGCACAGAACCTTCTCTCTCCCTGCCAATTGTTAAGGATGCAGTGAATACAGCATTCTATGAGAATCATATCGGCGTAGGGGGGTGCAGTGGGGAGGGTCCAGCTATTTTATTCGCAGGTCTATCAGGAAAACTTTCCTGAAGGAAATAATATTCAAGCTAAAATGAAAAGGTGAGTGGGAATTAGCATGGTATACATCTGAAAAGAACATTTCGGGGAGGTAAAAATTCAAAGGGCAGAAAGAAGGCCACTGTGGCCAGGCATGATGGTCAAGTCCTAGGATGAAGAGTGGGGGCGCGGGAGTCCGCTCACACACCCATGGTGGTTCACATTCGGGATTGGGTATCCCTACAACGGGAAGCCCAGAAAAGGTTAAGCGGGGGAAGGCAAGCTCAATGTTATTTTAGGATGATCTTCCTGGTTGGTTGATGCATGGAGACGAGAAGGGACAAAAAAGTGGCACCAGCAGGCTGAATAGGATGAGGTGACAGGCGGCTAGAGCTGAGACCCATGTCCAGGGAACATGGGTCCATATCTATTCCTGCTGCTGGTGCTGACCAGCAGGTTCCCAGTGGATTATTTCCAGGCTGACAGGCAAGCCCAGCGCAGTACAGATCTGTACAGCTCCATCCTCTCTATAGAATCAACTTTTTAAAGAGATGAAATAAAAAAACTTTTTGAGTGGCTGTCATCGAAAATGTTCAACGAAGGGGATTTTACCATGTCTGTCTGCTCCCGAGCTGAAAAAAAATTTGAATGTAAATTTCAGTTTGGGATATTGGTCCAGAATGCGTCTCATGCAGATGGCCATGACCTGAGATGACATCAGTGCAGGGAAGGAAGGTCCTCCCAGGAAAGCGCGAGTCTCTCAGACCTGGAAACATTGGCCCATGATGGCTCTGAACCAGCAGGCACCCCTTTTCCTATGAGAGAGTTGTGTGACCACACTCCTTTGATTGATTTATTTAAAAATTATTTTCATTGACTTCAGAGAGAAAGGGAGAGGGAGGCAGAGGCAGAAACATCAATGATGAGAGAGAATCCCATCATTGATTGGCTGCCTCCTGCACACCCCACACTGGGGATCTAGCCTGCAACCCAGGCGTGTTCCCTGACCAGAATAGAACCATGACCTCCTGGTTCATAGGTGGACACTTAACCACTGAGCCATGCGGGCCAGGCTGACCCACTCCTTTTAAATCTCAATGGAGGCAGCCTTAGCCTACAGCCTTTGTGTCTGTCCATCCCTGGAGGATCTGGATTTCAGGTGAAAAGAGGGAAGATTAAGATGAGATATAAGGAAAGATGTCTCCTAACAGTGAAAATAATGTGGCCATTTATTTTGTTATTAGAAGCCGTGTAGGTACAACTCTACATTGAACTACTGAACATGGGCGGGCTCTCTCACAGGGTCCCCTGCCCTCTGTGCAATTGGCTGACAGAAGTCTAACATCTGACTACAGCGAATGGGTTCATTTTCTTGGCACACAATGACCTTGTCAATGAACCACATGGTCCTCACAGCAGAAGTCCTCTCTTCAGGAGGATAACTAATGTTATGTATACATATTCCCCTCCAACCTGAGCTCCTCCAGCCCCATTAAAGAGGTGGATAATCCTTACAGATTCTGTAAAAAGGGATCTGGGTGCCAGAGGTAGACGGGGGCAGAGATGGCCTTGGCAGAGGGCCCCCGCACCACTGCCCCCATCTGCATAGCATTATCCACATGAGTGGGCCGCCTCCCCCGAAATCAACAAAGCCGTATGGCAATGTGCGGATCTGAAATTATTTCAAATGGGCTCCCGTGTAGTTACAACTCTGTACTTGCCATCTTTGTGATTTCAATTTGGAAAGTCATTCAAGTGAATAATTTAATGTTGGGCTGTTCCTTCTGTTTTCCCGTCAAGCTCACAAAATTCTAAAAATAATGTTATTATGAGCAAGCGTTGTGCTTAACAGGACAGTGGGAGATTACAGTTCTGTTGGCTCCAAGTATAAAAGGTCAGGTCATTTTTTTACCTATCTGCTTGGCGCTGGGTTTTGTGGAGACAAGTCCTCATTGTGTGAAATCACCTTCTAACTCTCAGATGCTCTCTTACCTAGAGACACAAACGCTGGGTTGTCTGTAAGCATAGAGCCGGCCATGGTCCCAAGTCGAGCAGGGGGTCTTTTTCACTAAGGAGAGATATCATCACAGCGATCCTCCTCATCCGTGCCTCTTCACCCTGATTCTTCTCCACGTTTGCTGGTCCTTGGCCTTGGAATACCTCGCATCGCTTCTTAGAATTAGGTGTCGTGATTTTGCATTCATTGGTACCAAAGTTGTGCATGCACATGGCTTAAACAACTCTGGAGTTATGCAAGACTTGTTATTAAAAGCATCGTTTTCTTGCCTCCTTTCCCTCCCCCCTCCCAATGCTTCTTCCCTTCCCAGAAGTTACCACACTGAATTCCTCTAGCTGATTCTTAAGGGCTTTTTCCTTATATCTGTAAGTACATACTTAGATTGCTCCTTTTTGATTTTTACATTTTAAGCCTCATCTACTGACTTCCTGCTGTGACATGTAGTGAACGGACTTTCTTTTGTACCCCTTCACCCATTCCTCTCTACCATGTGTGTGCCCTGTCCTCATCCCCAGATTCCTAATAAAGTTATCTCTTCATGTTGAATAGCTCAATAATCAGTGTTTACGATGACGAATCAGAATATACTATGGTTACTTTTGCTTTCCAGTACAATACTCCTCCCTAGGAGTTAACAACTGTCTTTTATACACTTTGGTTTTGTTTCATTAGTTTTAATGTGCTTATCTCTTCATTACAAACTTCAATCTCTCAATTATTGACATATCTGTCAATCATTTCTTCCGGATGCACTGTCTCCAAGAGACTCTTTTATTTAAGCAAACTTTATTGACAATAGTTTTCAAATATGTTGACAACAGCACATTCTTCAAGAGGAAGTCGCATCCTTCCCAGAGACTCTCTAACTGTGCCCACAGGGGGCATTGTTATACCCTGGGGCCTCCTTTCACCACCCTGCTGAGATTCCCTCCTATTCCCCTCTGCCTTGCAACACGGCTTACCTGAAGCTCATGTCGTCTTTATTCCTTCCTTTCTGGTGGGAGGGATAGAATTTAAACTTTGCATGTCAGAAAATGTTTTTATTCTTCCTTAAAATGTTTGTATTGAATTTTTAGAGAGAGAAAGGGAAAGGGAGGGAGGAAGAGAAATAGAGGAAAAAGGGAGAAGGGGAGGTAGAATGAGGGAGAGAGAGAAAGAAAGGGAGAGAGAGAGAGAGAAATATTGCTGTGAGAGAGAAATATCAATCGGTTGCCTCCCATATGCATCAGGACTAGGGACTGAACCTGAAACCCGGGCATGTGCCCTTGACTGGAATCGAACCTGGGACCCTTCAGTCCATTGGCCTATGCTCTATCCACTGAGCCAAACCAGCTAGGGCAGGAGACATAATTCTTAAAGAATTTTCCATATACCTCACTTGCCCAGCCTCCCAACACACTGGGTCTTTCAGCATTATTTGTATAAGTCTCTCTTCTTTTTCTAGTTATTTTGGAAATCTTAAATAAGGCATAACCAATTTTTGTAAATTTTACATTATGTTTTGCTCTGGAACTAAGGTCTCCCACCTCCACATGTCATCCTTTGATCAACAATACAGTCTCTAGAGTCAACAAGACTCAAATTCAAGTTCTGGCTCTGCCACTTCCTGGTACTGGCTGGATGAAGACGGCCAAGTTTTGTAGCTTCTCTGAACCACAGGTTACTCATCTGTGAAATGGAGATAATGAAGCCACTAAATCATAGGTCAGACTCGAGGAACAGTCTAGACCACTTGTCAGCAAACTCATTAGTCCACAGAGCCAAATATCAACAGTACAACGATTGAAATGTCTTTTGAGAGCCAAATTTTTTAAACTTAAACTATATAGGTAGGTACATTGTTATTAATTTAATTAGGGTACTCCTAAGGCTTAGGAAGAACCTTACCCAAGGGGCCAAAGAGCCGTATGTGGCTCGCGAGCCGCAGTTGGCCGACCACGGGTCTAGACAATGTATAATGGATATTTCACATGATTAGTCACAGATTAAAAATGACTCCACAACAGAAGCTGCTATTAGTGTTATCAACATTAGAAGTGTTGATCATTGTGCAAGGAAAGCTGCCAACTTTGGGAAACATCCCACACTCAAAGTTTCTCAGGCTTAAGAAATTCCTGGGTATTTCCTAAGGGTCTAATACATTGGCGTCTCTTCCATATAACTCAAGGTGAAATGTATATTCATCTGTTTTTATAGAAACCACCTCTTAGTTATGATCCTGGAAGCAGTAGGTGTGTTGCTGCAGTCATAGGTTGCACGATCAGAAGAAAACAGGGAGAAATGAACATCCACAGTGCTTAGTTATGGAAATTAAAATTTTCTTGTCTCTAATTTGTGGGCAGGTGATATTTTTCAGCCTCTTATGATTACTGGGTCATGAAAAGAGTGTGATTCTTTTGAAGATACCTGTGGCTGACCAATGTTTCTTAATGAGGTCAACGGGAACATCTCTTATTTGTCTGAAACTACTGCTGGCTCATAAATGATTGGTATAAGGACTTAGAAAGGTGACACCCACTTCCAACAGGAAGCCCACAGTGTAATGAATAACGGTTCCAGGACCCTGCAACTGTGTTTGCTTTTCCTCCTCCTGTTTGCTTTGTTCACCTCAGACAGAGAGAGGATCCACGTTTGTAATATCACCTAATCCTGCTGTCGGACATTAAACATTTATTTTAAACATTAAAACTGCTGAGCTGGTGAGTTTATGACCCAGAGATCGTTTTATTTATTTATTTTCAAATGTGAATTTCTTTATGTTGAAATTGCCAAATCCACTGAATCGAAAGAAAATGAGATCCGGAAGCTGTGATTTTTCATGAAGTGTAACCGAATATAGGCGATCAGGGAGCACGAGAGAGGCCTCTCGCTGGTGGTGCTGGTTGGAAGGGCAGGACCCACATGTACATATTGGTTATTGAATGCGATGTGGTCTGGTTATGTCTGGAGGATGGTTTTTAAAATATCTTTGGGTTTTGAAAACCCAGAACAATGTGTTCATAAGCCATGGCCCATCAGTTTTATCGTGGCTTTCATTTTGTAGAGAAAGAATGGTTTTGCATTTGCGATGAATTAGCTGTTTATTTTCTCAACTGTCCCATCTCATTACATTGATACGGTTTACCCACCTAATAGTAAACATCTTTCCCCCCAACTCCTGGTAGGTTCTTGGCTCAGACTAGAGGGCTTTTATTTTCAGTGTTGGTGTGTAGACATGAAACAATATAGCCATTGTATGCATGAGGACTCAGTTCCTGGCATTTATAAGTGTCTTTCCTGTGTAATTGTGACTGTGGGCTCTGCCCCTTAACGCAGGTGGTCTTGATCCGGCATCTAGAAGGGTTCAGGAATCTGGAGAAGGCGCTGTGCGTAAATTAAATAAGAGTCCAGAGACAAAACATAATTTTGGAAGGCATTATGGGGAGTGAGAGAAGACTTAGCTAAAGGAACTAAGTTCTCCCTGTCTCAGGACCCCTTGCTATTTATTAGCACAATTTGTCCTAAGGCAGGATAGATATACATCAAAGGCCAGGGTTTGTATACAGAAGCATTGTCAGATTGGAGGAAATGCCTCCAGCTGTTCAGGTGTTTGGCCAGTAGGAGGCAATAACATGTAGATTGAAATGCCCTGAGCTGTCTGGCAGCAAACAATCATTTAGTGCATCCTTTTCAGGTTTGGGGAAATGCCCTCAGCCACCTCCAGATGATTCAGCCCGGCTGACATGCTGGAATTGGCTTGTGGCAGCCCCTTTCTCTTTTTTAATGAATAAAATGGAGAGCTATTGTGAAGATACCATAAGCTACTGAAAAAACACTCCATAATTGTTACTGACAGAAATTATTTGGTGCCCGTGGCCTTAGAAATAAAGTTATTTTTCTTTCTAGAGGCAGCTAAGTACAGTGACACTTGGCAGATACCTCACCAAGTGCGCACACTAAAGGTTCCTCTGTGTGGTGTTACCTCTTGGCCGCTCCATTTCTTAGGGCAAGGCAGTTTGCCGTTCTTCTCCCAAGAGTGTTGTATATGAAAATATAAACATCATTTGATTTTGATGCATCTTCTAGAGAGGCAGTGAAGAGACACAGGTGCAACCTATATGGAAGATGATTTTCTCAACACTTTGTTCAGATAAATGCACTGTAAATGGAACATACGATAGGATATTGGCAAGAAGGGCATTCGAGTCTCTGGATATAGAGAATTATAATGTTGTGTCTCTGTCATGTTGTTTTACTTTGTCCTCACATGAGCTATTGCAGGAATGCACAAGCTAACATATCAGGTATGAAAGGGCCCAAATGAGGGCTACGGATGGATGAATCTCAATAGCCAATAGTTGACAGGGCTGAGAGTCCTGAACGGTGATTCCATTGACTTGTTGCATCTTTCATGCAAACAAGGATTTGACAGCTGCCAGAAAGGCAGTTTGGTCTCTAGACTCTCCAGGGATCTATCTGACCGGCGTGTATTTGGAGAAGTGATTACAAATATTAATGGGCTCTGAGAACCACAAATCAGAAAGCCTGTGCTTCTGAGACCTCATTGCTCCTAGGGTCAAATTCAGGAAAATTGGATTTTTAACAATTGCATGTATTTATTTTTTTCTCTCATAAGTATAGTTTCTACCTTGAGTAAAATTGCTAGAATGGAAAAGGAAGAGCTTTAGCACAATACATATACTAGTATTAGAGCTTGACTTAGTAGTCTATTTTTTTGTTGTTTATTTGCTAACTTGGTGATCATACCTGTCTTTAAAGAAACTCTAATTATGGCCCCATTGATGTTTCTGTCTCTTTAAATACATAGAAACAAAGCTACCCCCACCTTTGCTGAGTTGCATATTCATCTTTTAATGCATGCACTATTTCCTTCCTGTGGCGTTCAAATTTGGCACAATGCTAAGGTCAGTGGGAAACATTTATTGCTCTTAGAGAAGGAAGGGTTGAATGAAGAACCACCCATGCTGGGTGGGATGCTTGGGAGGCGGGTGATGGGTCCTGGTTAAAGAGCTAATCCATATGAATCAACTCTCCTCAGTTAGACGCATAGATGTTAGACCTGGCGTGGTCCAAGCCTCTCACTTGGCAGAAGAAGAAAGTAATATCTAGTAAAAAGAAGAGGATCCATTGCCCAAGACCATGCAGTCAGGATGGGATCAGCAAGAATAGAACTTAGGTTTCTTGGCTCTCTGTGTTCTATAAATGCCTTCAAGTATTTACTTAAAAGCTGAGTAACCAGGCTGGTATAGCTCAGTGGTTGAGCATCAACCTATGAACTAGGAGTTCACATGCCCGGGTTGCAGGCTTGACCCCCAATAGGGGGCCTGCTGGAGGCAACCAATCAATGCTTCTGTCTCATCATTGATGTTTTCCTCTCTCTCTCCCTCTCCCTTGCTCTCTGAAATCAATAAAAATATATATTTTAAAATGCCAAGCAAATCCTTATTTCAAAAATGATTCAATAAAGTTTTTCCATAAACATTCTTTTGCAGTTTGCTTAAGATACTTAAAAACAAACAAAAAAAAGAATGTTACACCTGATTCTTGTACAGAAGAGCATTGGGCAGCGTTCTCACCTAGAGATGCTTCTGCTTGTCCCCCATCCCCCGACAGGGGGCCGTTGGTAATGCCCAGAGACATTTTTTTATTGTCAGGACTGGAAGGGAAGTGGCAAGAGTACTGGTATCTGGTGAGTAGAGACCAGCTATGCAGTTCAACTTCCTACAATGCACAGATCAGCTCCTGAAAGCAAAGATTTGTCTAGTTATCCAGACCAAAATGCCAATAGTCCATTGTTGAGAAACCATGGCCTGGAGGTAAGCTACAGTATCTCTTGTCCTTTTCTTGTTTTATTTATCAGTCCTCCATGGTTCTAAGAAGAAATCCAACAAGAACTGGGTTTCTATGGACCCAAGTACATACATAATGATGATTGATATTTGCAAAAACCTCTTGAAAAGTATGCGAGATACTGAAGCTGTCTGCTAGTGCTGGGTTCCAAACATGGTGCCCTCGTGGATTGATTTTTGTGTAATCACAGCTGGAACAGCTCAGCAGCCATCCATGAGAGCTGTTGCTGGCTGTGAGCATGCAGTGTGGCCCTCCAGGCACGCACTGGCAGAATGCAGACCTTCTTCGGGAAAGGGACACATCTTTGTGGAGAGCGGCCAGGAGGCCCAACTAAAGTCAAGAGGCTGAGGGGACAGATGTGTGGGAGGCCTTGGTCCACTTCTTTCATTCAGGGGCACTCAGGGTTTCTGGAGGGAAATCAGATAATTCAACAACTCTCTGCCCCTAGGAATTGGGCATTTTCCGACCTGGTTGGTTTGCTAGAGCCGTCTGCTTAATCTTTATCCCCTCTTGCAAACAAACCGCGAGACGGGCAATACCACCCAACAAAAGAATAAAATTTGTCCATCTATCATTAAGATAATTGTTATTGATTAGCCTCCTTGTAATTTTCTGCTTTTTGTTTTCAGATGCCAGTTATAAATCACACCCACAACAGGCACCGAGGCTGTGTTTGTGTCTATTATGTGGTGCTGATAAGGCGCGGCAGCGTTCCTCACCTTCCTGATGCGAGTTATTGAGATTGATTGAAGCGCTTTGCTTGTCCTATCCTAGACACTGCGTAATTAATGTTTCATTATGGTAATACATGCAAATGGGAGAGTGTGCGTTTGATTGGGAGGTGAGAGAACAAAAAGGATTAAAGAGTTCACTCCGAAGTACAAATTAATTTATTGCATTGCTAACTGGCCTCTGAGGAGTGGGGGTGGGGGGTGGGGGGTGGGGGGGAGGGGGGGCTTTGAAATGAAAGAAAACGCGCACAATGAGCAAGAGCTGTGGCATGCCTGTGTCTCAGAGGCGGTAGAGTTAGCATTTACAGGAAGGGTATTCATGCGGTGACAGAGGCCTTGCCCGTGTTGTGCTTTCAGCAGCGCCGTCTCCCTCCACAGGGAAGAATTTAAGATGAGGAGGCCACAGACTATTTCCTCTGTACATACCGGCATCGAGCCATACCCGGAGCACTGAAGCACCAGTGCAGTATCCTAGTGTTTCCTACGCAATCAGTGGTTGACTTCATGACATGATTTGAGGTGTAACTGGAAAGGAATGTCACCCCCAAACCAATCACCCACTGATCTACCACAATGATGTGCTCATTTTCATGTTTCTCCCTGCTCTTCATGGTGATGATTTTGATTATTTCCTAAGATATCTTTGTCTTTGTGTTTTGTGATTTACCCACCTAGTTTCCTAATATTGGACAGTTAATATGTTTCTATTTTAGCTGGATTTGCTCTAATATCCAATGTTATAATGAACTTTTTTTTTTTAGTCTAGACAGTAATTTTTGTTGCATTCAGGTTTTTTTGGAGGTAGCTTCTTAGGAGTGGATTTACTAGAACCTAACTATTTTTATGGCTTAAGTTGTCAGTTTCTTTGTTAAGAAACATTCCCACTCCCAACATCCAGCATAGAGACTTAATAAATGGTTGCTGTATTTAGTTAAGCATAATTAAACATAGGCCACTATTAAACTACAATTACTTTTTTTAAAAAAAAACTACAATAATTATTAAGGTTGCCACATTAAGTTGTTTTAGCTAGCCATACCTTAATATGGGTAAAAAACAAACAAAAGCAATTAATTAATTACCCCCTCCAGTAGGTGATGCTATTTTGAATATGTTTTAAAAATGGGAAGCCAGAGAAAAAAGGGTTTACAGGCGTGGGCAAACTACGGCCCGCGGGCCGGATCCGGCCCGTTTGAAATGAATAAAACTAAAAAAAAAAAAAAAAGACTGTACCCTTTTATGTAATGATGTTTACTTTGAATTTATATTAGTTCACACAAACACTCCATCCATGATTTTGTTCAGGCCCTCCGGTCCAGTTTAAGAACCCATTGTGGCCCTCAAGTCAAAAAGTTTGCCCACCCCTGGTTTAGGATGTAAGATTCAGCCAGGAAGGGCCAGGCTGAATGGCATTTGGAGAAGGGAGTCCTGATGCCAGGAAAGCACCGGATGCCCAGTGGGTGGGAGGTGGGGTAGGGCTTTATAAGCGGTCAGGAAGGCCAAAATAAACAATTTAGATTTCTATCAAGGATTTATTTCCTGGAGGTATTATAGAAGCATGATTATAAGATATTATTAGCTATCAGTGTGTTAGGTAATTTTATTCACTCTTTAGTTTTTTGTTTGCTTGCTTTCATTGCTGATGGTTACTTAGGAGTACAGGGTGGGGGTGGGGGTAGAAATCTGGCCACACTCATTTCTGTTCGTACTCTGTATGGCTGCTTTCCTGCCACAGTGGTGGAATTGAGTAGCTGCTCCACATATTCTAAAGTATTTACTATCTGACCCTTTGCGGAAAAAAACAATGCAGACTCCAGATATAGAGACACCAATCTGACTGTCAGAAATGGAATCAAAAATATTATTTCAAATTCAAAGTCATCCATCAGACAAATTGTAATTTGCCTTAGACTTCATTTAATCTCAGTTTTCTCCTCCCTAAAATCAACACAATGATGATTATTTTACCAAGCAGTTGAAAATTAAATCATGCAATGGATAAGCTTTGGTCCTCCTTTTCTTCGTGTCTACAAAGGAAAGGTTTCAAAAATATGATTAGAGTTTATGTTATCTAGTAGTTACCTGTACCCTGCCATGATGTGGTCAATGGAAGATCCATTAGCCACATCATGTGAATTTATTTTTAAAATGTATGTTTACAGATTAATAATTAATGCAACCAAAATTACCAAGTCAGTCTTCTGTAAATGTCCCTGCTTTTAGCTATGGCCATGCTAAGCTGTTAGCTGCTCATGTCAGCAAGGTTTCCTGAACATAATTTATCTCCATCAAAGCATTGAACCCACCACCATCAAGCAGAAAGGCACAGTGCTGTGAGTCACTGAACGTGATGGAACAGGGCTCTCTCTCCCCTCTGAACCCAACCCTCGTGCCTCATTCTGCCACTATTCTTTCTGGTCAAAGCCAAGGAGTTCATAGTGGCCACTAAGTGGCTGCTGTCCTTTCGAGCATGCGTCCTGTGTCCTGTCTCACAGTCGCTTTGCAGACTGACAGGAGGTGTGGTACTTTTTGGTCCCCAGTCCCCTTCGCTTAGACCCATCACATTTAGTCACTTGGTTTTCATGTATTTCCGGCTCCATGCCTGTTTGAGGAGCCTTCCCACTTCCATCAGGAGGTACAGCAACAAACGCTGGCCTCTTATCTCCACCCAAAGGAATGTCTTTTGATGAGGAGCCAACATTTAGATCAGCGGTTCTCAACCTGTGGGTCGCGATCCCTTTGGGGGTCGAACGACCCTTTCACAGGGGTCGCCTAAGACCATCAGAAAACACATATGTAATTACATATTGTTTTTGTGGTTAATCACTATGCTTTAATGATGTTCAATTTGTAACAATGAAAATACATCCTGCATATCAGATATTTACATTATGATTCATAACAGTAGCAAAATTACGGTTATGAAGTAGCAATGAAAATAATTTTACGGTTGGGGGTCACCACAACATGAGGAACTGTATTAAAGGGTTGCGGCATTAGGAAGGTTGAGAATCACTGATTTAGATGAAACTGAGGCAATAATTCTCTTTAAATCCAAATTTGACTAACAACCAGAAGCATTTCAGGTATTACTATTTCAGAAATAGAAATGTGTAATTACATATAATTAATTCTGAATGCTTCTAGTACCTGGCAAGATTTCTCACTATCAGATAAAAATAAACAGATTTCTAAAAAAAAAAATATATATATATATATATATTTATTTATGTGTGTATATATATATATATATATATATATATATATATATATATAAAGTGCAATTGTGAACATCTGCATCCTCTTTAAAACAGTGATGGTTAGAGGCCATACATCCCAGGGTGCCTGAAACAATTCGAATTTATGCTTGCCCTGGCATAATTATAAATTAAGTTCCCTTAAGTCACACAAGTATCTGATTTGTACCAAACATTATATGATTATCCTTGTGATCGCCCTAGTGATTTAACTTGAAATTAGTCAAGAGCAAAATGCACAATGTCATAATTAGCCAGTCCTCATGTCATATATATTTTTTGGTTAAATTTTACCTTATTTTACATTGATGATAAAATGATTGACAGGCTGAAGTTCAACAGTAATCCCATGTAAAAGCTACTTTTAAGACCTTCACCAACTGTACTACTGACTTTTACCTTGGAGGTGCCCAGGTGCACATCCATGAATGCCTTCAATCGCCGAGCCCGGTAAAGAGATTTTTAGGGACGCGCTTGGCCTTAAGTAAGGGCTTACAATTGAGGCCTGCAGCTAGTGAACTAAACTTTGGACCCAGTGAAAAAGAATTACTAACGGAAGCTCAAAATGTTCATTCGTTTCCCTTTCCTCCCCTGTGATTCATGGAACATGTTAAAAACGGCAAGATAATCTCCTAACTTGAGACTAACACCACTGAGCATTTTTTTTTTTTTTACTATTATCTAGGATGTGTGTATCAGTTCTAAGAGCAAACAGGGAAGGAGCTTTAACAGAATTTAAGGCATAGTTGCATAGTTCTTGACTTTGAAAGTAGTCATTCAGATGTTAATGTATATTAGAGGAATACAAACTTTCTGGACTAAATCAAAGTTTGAGAGGTATGAGCACTATAAATTCTGATTACCAAATGCCTTGTTCATAGAATCAGTTACATGGAGTGAATTCAGGCGTGTGTGTGTGTGTGTGTGTGTGTGCGCGCGCGTGCGTGTGTGAGTGATTTAGGGACAATCCCGAGGAGAAAATTGTCAAGGTTTGCTAATAGGGTCCTGCTCCCGCAGCCTTCTTTCTCATCCCCATCCATGTGGGGCGCTCTGGGTCTTCTGTTTGTTGCTGGAAGTGCAGAGTGGCTGTATCCTGAGGGCCCCGCCCAGGAAAGCACCCCCTCTCCTGCCAGCACTCACTGTGTTAGCTCTAGGCTCATCCTTCTGGGCTGACAGGGTGACAAAATCTATAATCATATAAGTGGTTTTTTACCACGTGGTTTTGGATATCATAGGATTATGGCCTTTGTCTATCTTCCCAGGTTACATATTCACATGACCAAAAGGTTTCAGCACCACAACCCTGCTGGATGCATTTTCTGGAATCACAGCAGTCAGAGGGGAATCTGTATCAACTATTTTAATCAATACTCTGCATTTTTATCAATTTCACCTCTGAGCTTTTTGGTCCCCCTTGGCTGTGGATTATACATTTTATATAGTCTGAGAAAAAGAAAGGGCATGAATGAGAAGCAGAAAGGTGATAAACAATGAGTCCTAGACTAGAAAGAAGACAACCCTATATTTTATTACTGTATCATCTTCTGAGCTGTGTGATTTTGGTTAAACGGTTAACCTCTCTGAGCCTTTTATCTACCGATAAATAAAATTAATAGTCTCCACCTGATCAACAGAATCAAATGAGACTGCCATGTAAACTCTAAGTAAGTTACTAAAAACGTAAGGAGAAATAAATGGAGAAAGTGATTACACAGTGTCCATAGGCTGCAACACAAGCCTTTAGCAAACCTTAATGCAACACTGCCCATGAATTAAGGTGGTGAATAACACTCAGCCCCAAACCTCAGACCACCCTATGCACAAGAGAATGGATCTTCCTGTGACTTGGACCATTGTTACTTCTTTCATGTCTATATTATTCATCCCCTTGTTAGGCAACAGCATGGACATTTTTTCATGCTTTATAACTGGAGAGAAAAAGAATTGGAAAAGAAAGAGAGAGTTTATTTGATTACATGTAAAACAATAATAAAAGGTTTGGTTAATATTTAAAATATATACTAATTATGATTTTTAAAATTACAGTTCTGCTATATATCATACATATTAAAGTGTTATATGACCAAAAGTAACCCCCTTTTCATGTTCTGTGACATCGGTAAAGCCCCTGGCTTTTCTGATCTTGAGGTGATGTTAGGTTAAAAGGCATTACGTGAGAACCCCAAAGGGGGTGCAGAATAATAGAGGAAGCAGATGTATTTGGGCTCCCGGGTTATGGGGGGAGTGTCTCCAGTTGATGAATCATAGGGAAGCCCACCTTTGAGATAAAGACCTGTGAAGTGCACTCAGTAAACTCAGCACATTTCCTACTCTCGGTTTTGTTTTTCATCTGAGAATTGTGTATAAATTTACTTCTCAGTGTTTTACGATAATACTGGGACCTCGAGGTGGAATTAGAGTTTCTGTCATTTGAGGGAACCTGCTGTTTATTATTTAGATAAATGGCGGGCTGTTACTTTTCTAAGGTGATGCCACAGAAGATCATTTATTTGCTGTGAATCTTACTGAGTTTATTTTCAATTAGAGACAGTGTGAAAGGAATCTGTTGAAAGTCACATAAGATAAACGCATGAAAAGTTCTTGGATAAAAGCTATCCAGGAGTGATAAAAAGTGGTTAAACCACCTCAGGAACCCACAAGGCACCATCGGTGATGCTGTAAGTCCCCGGCTCTTCAGGGCTGTGAGGTACCCATTTTAAAAATCACTTTATTGACCTCTGATTGACATACAAAAAGCTGTACTATTTAATATTCCATCCACCATTTTTATTTTTCTAAATTTTTGTGGTTAAAAAACATTTAACCTAAGTTCTAGCCTCAGAGCAAGCCTTTAAGTAAACACTGCACATTGTTGAATGCAGGCACTGTGCTGAGCGGGAGACCTCCAGTTACTCATCAGGTCTAGCTGGAACTTTGTCACCTTCTTAGGGCCAGAGAGAGGCTCTGCTGTGCTGCAGCGAGTGAGTTGGTCTGTGAGGCTTAATTGCAATAAGAAAACAAAAGGAACAGCTTTCCCTTCGTGCAAGATGAAGAAAGCTAATAAGACTGTTTTCCCTCTCTCTGGGGCTTTCTAGTAAATGATGCTAGGATAACAGCATGTGTTTTATATGTCACAGGAATGAGAAGAATACATTCCCCACAGCACCCCCACCGCTCTGTCTGCTGAGCTCCCAGAATACGTACAGCAGGCAGCGGGGACATTACACAGGACAAGGAGTGTCCGGGGGCAGCTAGGGGAGAGGAGAGGATGGGATAATCGGTCTGTGGACTTGAACTAGAGAGTTATTGGAAGGAACACGGTATCTGTATCGGGGAGGTACTTAGGCATTTAATAGATGTTTAATTATATGTGCGAATAAATGAAAGATTATAGTGAAAAAGTTCCTGTGTGCATAGCCCAGTGATGGCGAACCTTTTGAGCTCGGCGTGTCAGCATTTTGAAAAACCCTAACTTAACTCTGGTGCCGTGTCATATATAGAAATTTTTTGATATTTGCAACCATAGTAAAATGGAGACTTATATTTTTGATATTTATTTTATATATTTAAATGCCATTTAACAAAGAAAAATCAACCAAAAAAATGAGTCCGCGTGTCACCTCTGACACTCATGTCATAGGTTCGCCATCACTGGTAGCCTATAGATCAAATATTTTTGTGGAAACTCTTGTAAGTGGTAAATCCATTTCCAATAGGAATGCTGTGTTAAGGATAGTGAGTCTAGCCCAGGTGGCAGCTTCAAACCTTAATTCCCCGCACTGTGAATCCACAGTATCCTCTTCTTAGGATAGGGCCATATTTGGCTCTCCGCCTGTTTTTCTTTAATAATGGTTTCTACCTATATAATATACCAAAATTTGCTTCTTGGCCCATATAGCTGAAAAAATAATTACTCTCTTGCCTTTAACAGAAAAAGTTGGCCAACCCTATCTCAGAACATGCAAGGAAATATTATCAATATAGATATTGAAAATTTTTATTTATATTGACGGTAATATTGAGTAATCTCTCACTCACAGCCTAATTAGAGGAATTAGGTTCCTATTTCTTCCACCAATGTTATGATTTTCTTTCTGTGACTTAGATAATTTTCCTAAATTATTCATGTTTTTGTGTATATACGTTTATTTATTCAATAGATGCTAATTAAGTACCTCTGAGATAGGTAAAGGCCACTAAGGGCTGAGCAGTATGGAGAGATAAATCTGATTCACTTCTGCTCCCTTGGAGTTTGCAGTGTCAGAGGGAAGAAATTCTCATGAATCTGCTGTGTGGCAGGAAGACTAGAGCCCCAGGAGAGGGAGCAGGAAGGGCTATCTCTGCCGAGAGCCGGGCCTGTCACTGCTGCTCAGTGAGACTTTCCAGCTCTGCACAGGCTTGTGTCCCACTTTTCCATTTTGCAAAATGAGAACCTGATGAGAATGAATGTTTATTATTTAATTTGGTTAAGAATTATGACTAGTTCTGAGATATTACTGGAAATCACACCAGATGGCGATGCATTGAAGACAGCTCCCAGAGAACCTTCTGCCCTATGCTTTGTTTGATGTCTGTAGTAGGACTTGACCAACAAAGGCTTTATTAAATATTAAATATTCAGTCTAGCCCAGTCCTCAATGGCTAGAGCATCGACCTGTGGACTGAAGGGTCCCAGGTTCGATTCCAGTCAAGGGCACATGCCCGGGTTGTGGGCTCCATCCCCAGTAGAGGTCCTGCAGGAAGCAGCCGATCCATGATTCTCTCTCTCATCATGGATGTTTCTTTCTTTTTTATTTTTTAATATATTTTTATTTATTTCAGAGAGGAGGGAAGAGGGAGAGAGAGGTAGAAACATCCATGATGAGAGAGAATCATAGATTGGCTGCCTCCTGCAAGTCCCTCACTGGGGATCGAGCTCACAACCCGGGCATGTGCCCTTGACCAGAATCGAACCTGGTACCTTTCAGTTTGCAGGCTGACGCTCTATTCAATGAGCCAAAACAGCTAGGGCTCATCATCGATGTTTCTATCTCTCTCTCCCTTTCCCTTCCTCTCTGATTTCAATAAAAATATACTTTAAAAAATATTCAGTCTAGAGAACTTTCAAGGTTCCATTCAGATATCCAGGTGTCAACATGGTTTTATTTATTTGAATACAGAAATACAGACATAGTAGGGTTACTTGTTGGCCCACTATGTTCCACTCTGAACCACTGTGTGGGCACAAAGTGCCCTCAGCATTGGCTCCCTCCCGCTACTATGGTTGGTCCAAGGTGATAACCACTGGATTCCAGGGAAGGTCTAAGTAGAATTATGTCTAGAAATTGAAACAACCAACTCATGCATGCGGTAAGCACTTTTTGAATGAGAAGCACACATGTCTTTCTCTATCTCTGGTTTCCTTTAGGTGAGAGTTACATAAATAGTACCTCCACCCTGACATTAACATAGACTGTGCATATGTTGCAAATACTGAGTTAAGAAGTCCTGTTATGCTCTGATCCTCTAAAGAGACGTCATCCTTGCTCTCCAAGCCATATCCCCTTGAACCTAAGTCACCATTGAATAAGACAAGTTGTTTGTGAGGCTCCCTTAATAAATTCCGACTTCCTGAACAGTTGAAAGCTCACTGGCTCTCAGTTCCAAAGTTGATATTTCTCTTATCATTGTGAGTTTTCCTTCTCGATGTCATGCATGGACTAAGTAGGAAAATATCACCTTGCTGCTGGGACAAGATACAGTAAATATCACGACAAAATGAATGGCAGCATTTTAATGAAAAGCACTGTTTGCCCTCCATTTTGAGAAAATTGGACTCTGGTAACACAGATGTTTTATCAGTATGGGTCCCCCCTCCCCCCCCCATCAGACTCGATACCACAATATCAGCCATGAAATTTGCTGAATATCTAAGGCTTTCCCTGGACCTGTCAGACCTTTATGGAATTAATCCTTCATATTTGTAACAGCAGTTTCCACAGGATGAGTACTTCATTTCTCATGAATCATAATAAGCAGTTCGTGCTTTGCTGCCAGAGTGACCTCTGCAGTCTTTTATCTTCAAGAAAAAAGATTAGACTGTCTCTCTGTTTTATGGAGAAGGAGGCGGGTTCTTGGTCTCTCGGCACCTTCGGTAACTACACTTCTTTGTGGTCTCATGTAAGTTCATAATAAACTGATCACAGGTGATTATAGCAAATCTCTTCATAGAACAAATTTCCTCCTAAATTGAGGGTAGTTCCATAAGTAGAAAAGTTAATAGGTGTGAACTCTGAGACCTCTATGATATTCAAACTGCAGACTCCTAGAAGTTGTCTACCCAGCTCCTTGTTTCATTGATGAGTACATGATCCCAAGAGGCGTGGCCCACGCTCACAGGGTCAGTGAGGGACACATTAGACAAAGAACTCAAGTCTCCTAACCCCTCATGCTGAAAGCTTTCTTTGGCAAGAGTGTGACCCTTTTTGCATATAAATTACATAAATTGCTCTATTGATCTACTTGGAATCACCTGGAACTCTTTTCTTTTTGAACAACCCACATCTAATTTCTCAGCAACCCCATTGGCTCTGCCTTTAACGTGGATCCTGAATCTGACCATGTCTCACCACTTTTACTGCAGTGTTTTTGTCCAAGTTGTATCATCTCTCACTTAGACTGTGGAATCAGCCTCCTAACTGGTTTCCCCCCTCCTTCTAATGACCCCTTTTCCCAGCACAGCAACCAGAGTGATTCTTTTAAAACAGGGGTTCCCAACCTCAGCACTATTGATGTTTGGTTCTGGATAATTCTCTGTCTGAGGATGTACAGCAGCCTTGCCTCTTCCCAGTAGATGTCAGAACCCTTGTTCCCAATTGTGAGCAGCAAAAATGTCTCCAGACAATGCCAAATGTCTCCCAGGGGTCAAAATCAATTCTTATTGAGAACTACTCTTTTAAATCATAAGTTGGACCTTTTCAATCAAAGCTTCCCAATACGTTTCCATCTTCCTCAGAGTTCAAGGAAAGTTATTTTGCTTGCCTACAAGGTCCCACAACCTCCCTGTAATCTCTGGGCCTTATCTCCTTGAGCTCCCCCTCTTCCTCAGTCTAACCCAGCCAAGTGGGCCTCCCCGCAGCTCCTGGAAAAGGTCAGTCACGTTTCCAACTCAGGACCTTAGGACTTACTCTTCCGTCTCCCTACAGAGTCCCCTAGGTACTTGGTCTATGTCTGTTATGGACTAAATGTTTGTGTTCCCTCAAAAGTTACAAGTCAAAGCATCTAATTAAGGTGTGTGTTTGGAGGTAGAACCTTTGAAAGGTAATTGGGTTTAGATGGGGTCAAGGGAGCAGGACCCATTGATGGGATTAAACTTTATAATAAGAGGAAGAGAGCAAGGGAAGGAATTCTCTCTCTCTCTCTCTCTCTTGGCTATCACCAGGTGAATAAGATTATGAGCAATTGTTATGATATTTGGTTTTATGTCCATATTTTCTTATTTGGGTGTACTATATGCTTACTTTAGCAATGGGTATCAATTAATAATCTGGTTTTGAAAGTAAGTCAATTGGTCTCTTCACAATTAACAGCATCTCCAATGCTTGTCCACTCTTCACTGCCTTCCCGATGGAGATAGTCCTGTGCACTGGGTATTCTTTAGATAATAATTTAAAAAAATATTCTAGGTAACCTTTCTCAGTGCCCCAGTGCATAGCTGTGCACTTATAACAAGGCATGCATCCCCCTGGGTTGAGAAAGATGCTGAAAAACAGAGCTAGGAGAAAACCAGCTTACATTTTACCAAAATGAGAGTGGGGGAAGGCTCAAACCCAGGGCAGATTAAGTTTCTCTTTTAAGTGTTAATTTTGCATGAAGCCTGGGAAGTGATCATCTACATGTCAGGCTGCCTTTGTTACCTGTTGAGCTGAAAAACAATCTCATTACAATCTGCCCAGTTTCAAACAGCAAAACCAAGCTGGAGTTACATGTTTAGCTCCTAGAGCTACAAAGGGGTGTGGAAGCTCTTCCCCCATTCTAACTTGGCCCTTATCGTTTTCTCCTCCATTGGATTTAGCCAGAGGACACTCAGGCAGTTGCCTGGGGCACACATTTCTTGCCCTATAAAAACATCAGATCTCCTCTGAACACAGGGTGTTCAGAATGTCTGGTGGGGAGCCTCTGGGGAGCCGCACTAAGATTTCTGCGGGGGCAGTTGCTTTTTGAACTCCGCAGATGGTATTTCTATTTCTGAAGTCAGCTCCCTGTCTTGTAAAGGGAACAGAAAAAGAAGAATCGCTTTGCCGAGAACTTATCGGGTTTGGCATCTGCGGATATTTGGTGCTGTTGGTCCAGGTCAGCACGTGTCCTGACACTAAAATCACTTTTCCTGATTCAATCAGGGAAACTTGCCAAGAGCTCACTCTTCTCTGTGAGAGCTGAATGGAGTAGTATGAACTCATAAACTATATGCTTACTTTTGCCAGGATCTGAAGGAAGGAAGCCTTTTCCTGGGGCATCAGGTTGCCATGTGAAATACGGAATGCCCAGTAAAATGTGAGTTTCTGGTAAACAGCAAATAATGTTTTAGTCCAAGTATGTCCTATGCAATATTTATTTCATGTAACTATGTAGGACATGATTGTATTAAAACTTTATTTGTTGTTTATCTGAAATTAACATATAACTGATGTCCTTAATTTTTATTTAATAAATCTGGCAACTGTAACGAGAGAGGAACTTGAACATTTACAAATTTTCATCCAAATCTTCCCTACATTTTAATGATACTTAATAAATTCCCATAGTAAAACAAACCTATATTTCTTTCTGGAAAGTCTTCCTTGCATCATTTAAATTCAGGAAGAAATTCCACAAAACCAATTCATTTTTTGATTTCCACTTGTTAGTAATAAAAACTCGTCTTAAAGTGAAACAGCTTTAAAATATGTTCGTCTCTAGCAAGAGCTGGAATGCACACAGTGTTTTAAAGAGATGACCACACCTTCTGACAACTATTTTTACTATGTTTCTTATCAAAGTAGAAACACACACACACACACACTCTGATACTTCACAGAAGTCCCAGTGTTATTGGTTCTGGTGCTTTGGTGAGCTATACTTTCTCGCTCTGGTCTGGCTGAAGTTCAAGTCTTACTTTAAGATGAAGCACATAAAGTGCTATTATTGTTTTATCCACCTAAAGCCCAAACTGCACTGAAGGGCAAGTCAGCAGAATGAGTGTCTCAAGTGCCAGTATTTTAAGAGGCTACAATGGACCACAGAGCTAAAATGTAATGGAAGAAATGCAACCTGAGAAAGAATATTATATTAAAAAAACACGCAAAAAAAAACCCCCTGGCCTGGTGGGTGTGGCTCAGTTGGTTGGGTGTCCACCAGTGTACTGAAAGGTTGTTGGTTTGACTCCTGGTCAGGGCACATGCCCTGGGTTGCTGGCTCAATCCCGGTAGGGGGCGTGTAGGAGGCAGCAGATCCGTGTTCCACTCTCACATCAATGTTTCTCTCTCTCTAAAAATCAATTAAAAATCTTAGAAAAATAAAAGCACTATATTTACTGAAGCTTCTTTTGCGAGAGGACTGTGGCTATTATAGTTGATCAAAAGAAATCTTTTGATAGCTCTTTTGTGAGGAACCAAGAATATTCCTGGGAGCTTTCTAAACGTCCAATAGACTGGCATTTTAATTTTGTTTAAAGGACAACTATTTGGGGGTCCAAGCAGAGTGCTGGTTACAGTAGAGGAAAAATGAGGTATTGTCAACAACAGCCCACTTTCTTGGCCCTTTCTCCACTTCAGCCTCTCAGAGAATATATAACAAATTACAATAATATATATATAGAAATGGTGTTCCACTAGTTACCTTCCCGGATCATCTTCATTGTTAACATAAAAACATTCAAACCGGTAAAGAATTTTTGTGAGTTTATTGAGCCAAACTGTCCCACAATTGTCAGGAAGCAAAAACCTCAATGAATGGGGAGAATGCTCCAGAGAATGGCAGTTTTTCACCTTGTTTTATACATTACCATCAAAGGAGGAGACATAAGTGGGTTACATGAAATCCATTGGTGATAGATTAGGGAGGCGGGAGAAAGCAAAAGTGGGGGGGGGCCTCTTGTATTGGATAAAAAGAAAAATGATAGACACAGCCTTCTTTTACTCAGGTGGGTACAGGATAGTTAACAGTCAACAATGAACATGATAACAATAACAATGAAGGCATTTGTGGTCTCATCCTGGTGCCAGGGCATTTGGTGGTACCCGAAGGGGTCTGGCAAAAGGGAGGTTACAAGTTACCCTGACATTTCAATGATCTGTTATCTTAGATGCAAAAAGGCACGAGCCTCCATAAAGATCCAGGTTGATCTTTGTCCAGGAAGATACTGGCCTAGGACATGACTACCCACCACAAACTGCTTTTTAATGAAAGGTTTTTAATTTGAGACCGTTCTTTGTGGTTACCTTGGGTCTCTTGAGTTTGCAAGGTTGCTACACAGGCCTACCCTGAGTCAGTAGCCCTTTTTGCGTCCATACCAAACTTCATCTCCCTACTGAGAAGGAGAACTGAGCCATCTTTCACAAATTCCCCAATCTGGAAAGTTAGAATGAGGTAGTCTGAAGAACACAAGGGTCCTCATGATCTGGTTTAGGCCACCAGATGTTTTGGAACAGCTCTTCTCAAGCTTCAGTGAATGCCAGACTCCCCTGGAAGGCTAATTACAGCATTAATTAATTAAAGCTAATTAATTTTGTGGGGCCCCACCTCCAGAGTTGCTGGTGAGTAGGTCTGAGGTGGGGCCTGAGACCTTGCCTTCCTAACAAGTTCCCAGGTAGTGTTGCTTTGCGCATCGGGGGACCATAGTTCGGAAATGACTGTTTCAGAATTTATATTCTGATGTCCTAAACCCAGCGAGGTTGGCATCTAGTTAGGAGTTCTCTTCATTCATGTTGTTTGTGTTTTGTGTTTTTTAACATCCCACTTCATTGCAAAGCCTCACAAGCATTATTGGCTTTTGCTGGGGCAGAAGTCCAGCGTTACAATGCACGTGTGATTGATGTTCGGTGAATTGAAAATGAATGCTATGCCATCATCCATAGAATAATTTAAATTTCCTTCAGTGGAGATCTCTTTATTTTATCACAAGATAAGCAGATACAGTAGCCTCTATTTCTAAGAAGAGATAATGATGGCAAAGTTTTCTGGGTTGTTCACAAGATTTGGGAATCATCAAAATCTCCCAGCAGCGCCAAGTGAAAGTTGGTGTAATTTGAAAGAGAGAAAATTATGCCTAGCAAGTTCGGTGGGGATTCGTATGACATTTTTTAAATCTTAAAATCTTTGCAGGAACTTCCTTTTTACTTTCATGTTACTTTTCGTAAATTTCACGTTTAGCTTTTATTGCTTTAACCAAAAGCTTTTACATTTTAGACTTGGAAAGGGATTTCTGACTCCGTGGGGCATTGTTTCTCACAATTTTTAACAATGTTTGATATTGTAGATAAAATGTCAGACCATAAAAAACCATCTAAGGTAGTCTGCCTCCGACTGGAAGGTCTTTGAAATTAACAAGAGAACCATAAGGAGAGCAAGCACAAAGGGAATTAAGCTTGCCGAAATATTTCTAACAGTTGTTTGATCATTTTGGTGAGTTTTTAAAATACATTAAATATATTTTCTGTCTCTGGATAGTTAATATAAACTTGGAATATCCCTGGCAATGTTATCTCTGATGCTATGTCCGACAACACGAAAGCAAACACATGTTAGTATTTCTTCTTTTGGTCACCCACCAAGAGTAGGCCCTTCTCTGCATCTTCATTCAGGAAAGAGTGAAGGTTTTAGTCAGGTGGTACTTGCCTTTAAAAGCTGTCTTTCAAAAAAGAAGAAGAAAAAAATGAAGTGTCCTATTAGGATATGACACTTTTTTTTTCAGATTGACACAGATTAAGAAAAGATACCAATTAGTCAAATGCATATATGACTGTGTGCCTAAATACTGAAGATTTAGAAATCTTCCCAAGACAATGATTAGAGGGTTAGGGCACTGGAGACTCACTCATTCTAATCATGGACTCTGGTGTCAGACCCAGTTATGGAGCTTTCTTAGTGGATAGGATTTTGGTACTCTCGCGTATATTGCCCTGAATATACTACCTATGTCATTTTACAGCAGGCTCAAAGAAAAGGAATCTTTTTTTAAATCTGTGTCAGTCTGGAAACAAGATAATAAAGTGTCATATCATAATTGGACACTTTTCCTTTCTTTTATGAAGCAAGGCTGGGAAATGTCACTATTTGAGTGGACAACAGAATGACCACTGGCATCTTAAAAATAAAACCAAAACGGAATAAAACCAAAACTTCTCCCGAAGGCTTCTTCTGGATGAAATTCTCACCATTGCCATTCTAATGTCAAATCCTCTATAAAATTGTAAAGTAGCTCCATTTTGACCTTTCTAAAGCATTCTTCTATTGCTTTCCAAATTGTTTTTTCACCCACTTCCCAAGAGATCTCCACCCTCATCAACCCTAATGCCCAAATTCCAGCCACAGCTTTTTGGTCTACAAGCTTTACTTCTTTGTCAACTTCAGTTTTATCATCTCTTTCTCTGTTCGTACATTAAGTTAGTGTAGTTGATTTCAGATGGGGTCTTGGATGAAACAATTTGATAAAATCATTTCATATTAAGATGTGTATACTGATAGGCAAAATGCCTCCAAGGAAAACTCTAAGTTGAAGTCAGTGTAATGTAGTGTTATAGAATTTACCAGGCGACAGAAGAACACACAGGGGTACTTGGAGACACAGGAAAAACCCGTTTATTTTCAGATGTTTCACATGTACCGGTACAGTGACTCAGGGGAGACTGTTTTTCTCCAAATCCTAAGCAAGCCAATATGGAGAAAACTTTCCCTTTATACCCTTTGGTTTCTTTGTCCTCCAAATATGGATCAGACTTCGGGACCTTTCATGGGCTTTTCAAAAAGCCCTGTGTGATGGGATGGGGGTTGTGAGACCACACCTTAAAGCCTGGCCTGGCGCCAGTGCTGATAACCCCGTCTGGTGGTTGTCTATTGTTCATGGTTTATGGCCTCTCTAAAATGGGAGTAGTACTTAGGTAAACAGGTCTTGCAGGACCAGATACAGTGGGGCCTTGACTTACGAGTGTCCAGATTAACGAGTTTTTCGAGATACGAGCCGTCTCTCGGCCGATTTTTTGCTTTGAGTTGCGAGCTAAAATTTGGGTTACGAGCCAGCTTCAGATACCCCACCGCTAGTTGGGGCAGCGAACGTCACAGTGAACGCCACAACATCAGCCCAGCATCACGTGTCTCGTTCACTTTTTGATTTGACATATGAGTAATTTGAGTTACGAGCTCCGTCACGGAACGAATTAAACTCATAAGTCAAGGCCCCACTGTAATGAAAAAAGGGGCAGTGACTAGACTATAGACTAACAAGAATGTGCATTAGGTTACTGGCACTGATTCAGATTGCTAGCCCCCCAAAAATGCCTCATTTTCCCCATCATTAGTGGGATATTTTGGAAATACCTCAGCAAGGAGTGGAGACAGCTTGTGTCTAAGATGGGCGGACTCTTTGAAAAGGGAACAATAGGAGGCATATCTGTTATTCCCCAACAGATTCTATTTGTTTGGGTCCATCTTTTCTAAGAACTAAGTAAGTGATGCTTGTCACTCAAAGCAATGAGGTATCTTTATTCCAGAGCCATATTTTCAAGATGTAATTGTTGTAAGGAGTGCACAGCCCATACTACCAGCCAACTGCAAGAGTAATTGTATTGAAGAAAAGTTAATCTTTACTTAACTTGCCTAAATTATGTGCTCATAGCACTGAAAACTGTCATAGCCTCCTTGTTTCAGATGGAGTGGAGTTTTTATTTGTGATAATGGGCACAGATGCTCATTACCATGCTGTCATAAACAGCTGTGTTAAATGTATGCCGTGTTCTCTGACATAAATAAGGTGTTCAACATGAGCTCGTTGTTAAAGATATAGTCCCCAGGAAGAACAGAAGAGTAGTAAATGCTTTTCAATATAGTTGCCTGGTCTTGAATTCAAAATTTATTTCTACCTTATGAAGGTTACTTGTACAGAAGTTGCAGGTATTGTTCTAGTCAAATGCCTTGACATTCAATGACACTAGAACTTCTTTCTGTTTTCCTGTCCTTCGTGTATCTCAAGCTAGGCATTTACTACCTTGTTTCTCTTCTTATTAAGGGGATAGCATGTGGACATGGGGGAGGCATTCACAGAAAACTCAGCCTGCATCTCAGTCAACTTAGAGCTGGGTTTATTTGATGGATGCCTTCAACCCAGCCTGGTTCTGACAAGTTTACACACTGGATGTTGAATTTAGACTTCAGGGGCCTTATTTTATAGATGAAGGAACTGAAGTTATGAGGACTTAGAAGGTATATTTGGATCACAGATCTCTAAGTAATACATACAGGACCCAGTGCTAAACACTCAGTCTCCTAGTTTCCTACTTTTCACTAGAATGGACGGTAATACCTGGGTGAGCTACACTATCAGGGTCTGTGGGGAGGAGGAGCTTATCGGCCAGTGAGGGAGCCAGGCTGTATCTTTCGGGATATTTACCAATATCATTGATGGTAGACTTACATGTTGACTGTTATTTTACAATTGATGTTAATTTGACCGAAGTTCCAGCTGCTTTCTTTGGGTGAATGGCCTCGTTGGATGCAATGAGTGTATGGGGATGAATAATGCAGTTCACTGGGAAAGGCTCAACAGAAGGAGTAAAATGACAGCTTTCATATATATGGTTTAGGAAAATTTGATGTGCAAGAGCATGCCATGGAGAAACAGCGAGACGCTGTTTACACTCGTCTTCACTGGAAAGTGCAGTATGCAAAGCGAGGAGTACTTCTGTCCAATAGAACTATTGTGGGTCAATCCCTTATGGGAGTACTAATTATAAGCAGTTTAGGTGCCTGTCTTAAATGATAGAAAAATAAAAAGTTTATACAAAGCGCGACAAAAAAATTGTTCCCATTATAGAAAAATTATGAAAACTGGTGACGTTGGATTGTTATTCTGACAAAAGAAGACTAAAATATATTTTAGTGGGTATTTTTAAAATAAAATTAAATGCCTCTTCAAAAGTATAAAGGGCTCTTACAAAGAAATGTCTAGCTCCTCTGCATTTTCACGCTAAGTGATTCAGGGGGGAAATGGGATTAAATAGAATCAAGAAAATTCAGTTAGAGTCTAAGAATGATTAAATATTGAAGACAAGTTACCAAGGGACACTGCAGAATCCCCTGCCTCCAGACATGGTTAAAAATGAAATGGAAAGTAATTTAACTGGAAGGACTTAGGTATACACATGTCTGAGCAAAGGGTGAGCCGAGCGACCCCCTGAAACACCCTCAAAGCCTGTGATTCACCAAACAAGCACTCTGCCAAATGCCATGCTGTCAGCCCGAAAAGAATGTTCTTTAATTACACTTGTTCTGCCCCCTCAGGGTTCTTACATGACTTTGTCTTCCTCCTGTTGGTTTCTTATGCTCGCTTATGTTTATGGGGGATTCCACCTAGAATCTTCACTTAGATTTTCTGGCTTTGAGCAACATTTGGCTAGAAATTAGGACACATCAGGGACTTGTGATTTAGGCAGTAGCTTTATTGACTTGTTTCTGCAGGGGGGATTACATTCCCTGTTTTAAAACCCACCTGAGCTTTGTTCTAAATAACATTCCCCACTCTGTTCAGAGTCTTTTTGTTGTTGCTATAAATAAGACACCCTGTCTGAGTAGATTTTTTTTAAAACGAAGGGATACCATAATCAGAATAAAGAGATAGGAGTAGTATCCCAGATCTAAACGACTGTACTACTATCCATTACTACTTTAAAATAGCTAGATTCATTTGGAAAATTTTAGTTTATTCTGCCTAAGCTTTCAACTACTAACTGATATGTGATGATGCCCATGCCTAGATTAGTATAAATTCTTAACTTTTCATATTATTACACTTTGGGCCAATTCTTTCATTAATTATGGTTACTTTAATTGGGTACTTTTTTTGCTTCTTTAATATCAAATCCTTGATTTTAAGTTTAATTTATTCAGGGACATTTTCCAAAGAGTTTTAGAAAGGAAAAGCAGGAAAGTCCTAGCCAGTATGACTTAGTAGATAGAACATCGCCCCAGGGACTAAAGGGTCCCAGGTTCAATTCCTGGTCAAGGGTACCTACCTGGGCTGCAGGCTCAGTCCCTGGCGCTGGTTGGGGCGCATGCGGGAGGCAACCAATCCATGTGTCTCTCTCACATTGATGTTTCTCTGTCTGTCCCCCTCCCTTCCACTCTTTCTAGAAATCAATGGGAAAATATCCCTGGGTGATGATTAACAACAGCAACAAAAAAGGCAGGGCATGTAAACGGGAAATCTCTTTGCGTAAATGAACTTCTTCCCCTGGTCTTCCTGCTCCAGGTTTCCAGATCAAGGCTTTCACGTCCCTGCACTTCCTGTCGGAACCTGCGGATGCCATCACCATGCGGGGAGGAAATGTCCTCCTGAACTGCTCCGCGGAGTCCGACCGAGGAGTCCCGGTCATCAAGTGGAAGAAAGACGGCATCCCCCTGGCCTTGGGGGTGGACGAAAGGAAGCAGCAACTTCCCAACGGGTCTCTGTTGATACAAAACGTCCTGCACTCCAGGCACCATAAGCCAGACGAGGGCCTTTACCAATGCGAGGCGTCTGTAGGCGACGCGGGGTCCATCACCAGTCGGACAGCGAAAGTCGCAGTCGCAGGTAATGGATTCTCCCTTCTCCTCTTCTTCCTCCATCTCTTCTCATTCCTTATTGCCGAGATAATAAAACAATCTTAACAGAAACGGTGTATATTTTTAAGAAAAAGGAAAAAATGTAAAAACATGTACTTATTCCCGCATGGTCTTGCCTTTTTTTTAATTATTAATATAAATTAATTTGGGAAGCAGTAGAAGGGTCTCTCCAATCAGTGTACCTTTCTATGTTGTTTTTCCCAAAACAATTCCAGGCTCAAATTGATTTACTATTTATGTGTACCAGAGGACATTTTACTAATATAAAAATATTAGAAGAATAATTTTCCAATCAATTATGTTTTATGGCCTCACTACTGCTTAAATTTTGCAGATTTTCTGTTCTGTTGTTGTTTTTCCTTCAGAATTTTATTTTAATGATGATGGCTTCACCTGCAACAAATAGATTTCCAAATGTAAAAACTTTCATTACTGCTTCCAAATACCTTAATGCTTGGTAATGTGTTGACTCAATAACTGTGATTAGATGAACGGTATTTTTTTAAATTTTATTCTAGATATTTTAAAGTGGTGTAGACCCTGAAAAACAAACAAACAAACAAAACCCCAAACTGAATGATCTGGAATCTATGGATATTGGTATTGCTGTCCTTCTTATTTTGGTTAGATGGCAGCTCATAATTATTTCTTTTGGCCTTTGCTGTGTTAGACCTACAGGAAAAAGAAAAATTTTTACTCACTTCTATAAAGATTTGGCTAAAAATTAAGCTTTGGTTTAAAAAAAAATTATATGAGGTATATAGTTAGACAAATTAATCTTAGCTGAAATAAATTTAGGTCTTCAAATGGATAAACAGGTTTGAAGGGCCATTTTCAAACTTAATCTTTAGTTATTGGTAAAAAATTAAACCAATAGGCTGTTATTTGGTCATTTTTTGTGGGTTTCCTTTCCCAGGTCCCATTTAGTCTATAACCTGGAAGACATATGAGAATGAGGACTCATTTTCAGCAATAACATGGACTAGGGCAATCAGGCAGGGACAGGCCTTCCCCAGGCACTCTCCTAGTGAAGGTGTGATGAAGTTGAAATCGGAAGGCGGTGATTTTGTCAGGTAGAAAAATCTAGATTTCATAGAATACAATCAGTCCATAAATCCAGCTTCATGCCACTCTTTGGTGGCTTCCTTTCCCCATGAAGCACTCTCTTTCATATTCAGTTAAACCAGATTGCACTTGGGTGAAGGTGATCTGGTGGGCAGAGGACATAGTAGCTAAATATCCTGATTTAACCTGAACTGACCTGGAGTTAGCACTTGAAGGTCCCATGCCTGAGAACCCCTTGTACCAGGCCAACCTACCTAGTGATATCCCACCTGCTGTAACAGGGACAGACTGAAGCATGGGTGCATAACATCCCCTTTACGCAGCAGACACAGAGGTGACATCCTGACCATGGAAACTAAGGCTACCAGCCCCCTGGGACCTTGGAGGGATCGATGTCTGAAATTTGATCGGTGAGCAGAAAGTGTGGAGGAGCCTGAGAGAGTCTATGTGAGTTATGGTTGATTAAAAGGAACAAGTCCAGCAGTGCTGAGAATTAGAGAAAAGCTGCTTTCTTCCCAGAGTTTTCCAAATGCAGCGGGAAGGGTGCATCTGCTTTTCTCTCATTTGGAAATCCCGGGACTCTCAGATCCCACCCAGCAGTCACTCACAATGCTAAGGGGACCCTCCACGTTGAATGAATTGGACTGGCATTTCGATGCCCTATTCCAAAAGGCTGATGCGTCTGTGCTGTTGATGAAAAGGGCCTGATATGTTGTGGTTTCCGTTTTTGTGCAATCTAGATTTACTTTTAACGTGTTCTCTGTTTCAATGCTGAAATGAAGAACAATTTCTTCCCTGTGAGATATTAAAATAAAGTGGCTTCGGCTTTCATATTCTGTACAAGGATAGGCTGGCAGGTTCAGTCACTGAGTTACAATCTAATATTAGATTGTATCATTTCAAGGCAATAAGACTGTTCACGGTGTTTTAGACACTTACCGTGCTGTTTGGCAATACAGCATACATCAGTGTTATGTCTGCCGAGCTTAAAATTGCCAAACTGCTGGAATGCACATGGGGCATATATCTTCCTCATAATAAAGACCACGGGCTTGATTTAATCTCATTTTTAAAGCATTAGCAGTCAGTAAACCAGTCACCACTAAAAGGTGAGGGGGGGAGGGAGCAAAAAAAAAAAATAACACCTATTCTGTACCTTCAGGTGCAATGTAGACCCTATTTAATATAATGCCCCTCTTCCATTTTGCTCTCTGCAAGTGTCTTTTGATAAAAAGAAATGTGGCAAATGAAATCTGTTCGTAATCAATCAGCACATTTTATGCGATGATCTTGCCATGCACCATTCATCGTGTTTCCTAGGGCCCCACGAAGTGCTCTTTAAACCGGAGTGAACACTTGGCTCAAGAGGGAGGGAGAGTAGGAAAGAAAAAGGAAGGGCTTCTATCCCATCCAACATCTTGTTATCTATCTCGGTGGTAACAGGCTATGGGCTGTTGGTATTCCTGGTAACTGAGTTCTATCAATCAGGAATGCCGGGACTATTAAATCTCACGTGAAAGCAACTTGGCCAGTCCTGGCTGGAACTTGGGACTTTTATTTGTATCCAATTAGCTCTTATCTAAGATAGTGCAGCATTTCTCTGCCAGGATGCCTCTGTTTAGCCCTCTAGATTGAGAACAGCTTGAGGAGAGAGGCAGGGTGGGACTTTATAAAGCTTCTCCTTCTACTCTGTCCACCTAGCAAGGCACCAGGAATGTTTAGTGGTTGTTCAGACTGTCCTACCGGTGAAGACATGTGGTTTGGGATTATATGCCATAAATGGAGAGGATTTTATCAATGTCATCTTCATCCCCCTCACTCACCCCCTCCTCTACTTCTCCTTGGGTTTTTTTTTTTAAATATATTTTTATTGATTTCAGAGAGGAAAGGAGAGGGAGAGAGAGATTGAAACATCAATGATGACTGGGAATCATTGATCGGCTGCCTTCTGAATGCCCCACACTGGGGTTGAGCCCACAACCTGGGCATATGCCCCTGACCGGAATCAAACCTGAGACCCTTCAGTCCACAGGTCGACGCTCTATCCACTGAGCAAAACCGGCTAGGGCTTCTTCTTTTTGAATGAACTTGATGAAATTAAATTTACCTGTTTGTGCACCTCTAAACAAAATCTCCATGGACTGAGTTGAAATACTTTAATTTATATCTCAGTAGTCTACAAATGAATGAACTATTGAGGTCTCCAGAATTGGAAGATGGTCTGTACTAGAATATTTATATGCTACTTTCAAAAAGGCATACGCCAATTCCTACTAATTCCTAATTCACAAAATCAACATGAGCTTGCATCTAGCCACGCACATCTCTCCTTCTCCAGATACCGCCAACTATCTCAGCCTCTGGATTCTCTTATGTAAAACAGACATAATAATAACTTACCTCCTGAGGCTGTGGTGGTTTTTAAATAATATCTAGACTGTAAAATTTAGCAGATTAGATTGTCAAGCAATGACAACAGTAGTACAAACAGACATAATAATAGTTATTATTGTGTTATTACACTTATCTGGAAATGACAACTTTTAATATTTTCATGTGATCGTGTGGAACATTTCTTTGGAGGAAAACATATAGACTACAAATCATGAACCACAAATATTGTCACTTTGCCTCAGATATCTGCCTTTGTAATCTGTGAAGACAACTGGCAAGCCTGACTTCAGTTTTCAAAATAGAATCTATGCAGTGTGTTGGCAAGCAGTACCAAAATTTATTTGACTGAAAGATTTATTTTTCACAAGTTGATCTATTATATTGGAGCCAATATAATTTGCACTGGTCAGACCAAGAGTTCTAGATCAAGCAAGTGCTATCATTTCAGAAAAAAATGCTGAGAAATATTCTCAACTGGACTCCTTAATGCCTTTCAACTGAATGATTTATGAAAGCTGAGGCCATGGGAGTTAGTTGGTCTAGACTAGGAATGTAACACAACCACCTGGAGGAGCTCCAGGACAAAAAAAAAAAAAAAAAAGAAAAAGGTAATGCCAGTATGTAAGAAAACCAGATCAGTTCAGAGCTCCTCTGAATAATCATGAAAGTGCTGCAGAAGACCAGAGAAAAATCAAGCAACGCTTTTAGAGAAAAGGAGTTACACTGTTTAATATGCCGGCAGACTCAGCGGAATAAGTTCCCAAATCTGAGTAAAGTAACATGCAGAGGGCTTCTCTTTTATATCTTTCTGGGGTCTTTGTCCCTCAAATATGGATTATGCTTCCGGTCCTTTTCACGGGGTTTGCAAGAAGGCCCCAGGTGTTGGGGGTCTCCAGGCCATATCTGATGGTATGGCTACAGCACTAATAACCTCCGCCCCACTCCAGGGCTGTGCACTGTTCACAGTTTATGGCCTCTGTGAAATGTGAGCATTTAGGTAACAGGTTCTGCAAGACCAGTTTCTGGGAAAGAGGCAATGACTTAATTATAGGTTATCAAGAATGTGTACTGAGCTTGCTGGCACAGATCCAGGTTGCTAGCCCCCCCAAATATCAGTGTTACATTGGAAGTAGCCCTTTTTAGCCCTCTCAAAAGTACCATCTCATTCATTTTTATCACCACTCATTCACCATCCAACACACCCATGTATCCACACTGATACTTGCCTACCCACTTCCCCGCAGGGCTATGAGAACTGCAGTGGGAACCTAAGTGCTGCATCTGCTTGTCTTCACACTCTTGAGGGTGGAGTGGGTCCATCCCTCCTTCCTCAGGTGAAGCAAAACTGACTGCAAGACACATTGTAGGGCCTATTTTTTTTTTTCCTTTTCTAGGTAGGTTCTTCCTGTGTTAATTTGTAAGCATTTAAATCTGGAATATTAAAGCCAATGACTTGATTTTTTATAGCAATTTCCTCTTTGCACAGTAGTCGCATGCATTATCTCATAATGTTAAAAAAAAATCTGTGATATAGGTATCCAAATTGACAGAACAAACTGAAAGAAGGTATGTAATGACATTCTACAGGTGGAGACCAGAAAGCAAGTCCTCTAACTCTGGCATGTTCTTAATTCCCTTATCACTTTGCTTCTCACTCTAAGGCAATGGTTCTCCACCTTGGCTGCACATTATAATCACCTGGGAATCTTTTTAAAATCCTGATTTCTGGGCCTCGTCCTCCTGAAATTCTGTTTCTTTGTTACTAATGTTGTGGCCCCACCCCATAACAAAGAAACAGAATTTCCAGAGGATGAGGCCCAGAAATCAGGATTTTAAAACGATTCCCAGGTGATTCTAATGTGCAGCCAAGGTGGAGAACCACAGCTCTAAGGACTCCATTTACGGACACTGAATAGTTTCCCAGACAGTCTTTTATTTTTAATCAATTGAACTCTCTGAAATATAAACTAAGGGGAAATAAACATAATCATTTAAAAATAATAATTGGTTTTATTTATTTATTTAGTCCCATGAAAAGATCACCTCTTATTAAAATAAGATTATAAATAGGTGTTTGGGAAGGAAATTTTTTTCTTTCATTCTTCTAGGTTCTTTGGCTGATCTAATAATTAAATTGACATAATACAGATTAACAGAAGAAAAATAAATTTAATTCCATATGTGAGGAAGCCCCCTAAAAATTTGAAACCCCAGGATAGCCAGGCAATTGAGACTTGTTTGCCATTGATGCTAATGTATAAGATAAGGATCTGAGGCTTCAAAGGTGAGGAGAGTAATTCACAAGATGATAAGAAGAGGAGAAGTTTGGTAATTGGATGTCTGCCCTGCCAAACAGATAGGTCATTCAGATAAAAAGTTATGTCTGATAATAGCTCTCTTTCTGGGCCACAAGCCCTACCAAAATTCTTTCAAGTGGTTAAGGAAGAAGTAAACTTCTTTCTTGTTTGCCTAGAGCTCAAAATAATCCACTGGCCACTGTGGCACATTTCGGGTAAGAAATTCTGATCCTCTTCATAGTCTTTCTAAGGCAAGATTTTGATTTTCTTTTATATTTGTGTTTTTATAATAAAGGCCAAGTTTGCATTTTTTTTTCATTTATTTCTTGAAAATCAAGAAGAGAAAAGGCCAACTAAATTGCCTTTACTTGAGTTGCTATTTTATTCAGTAATGTATTTTTTTTCTTCCCTATTACAATACTAGTAGATGTTTCAAGATGCAAATTGACGCATTCTGCTTTTAAATAACACAGGCATTATAATTACAATTCCCTTGTGTTTTTAAAAAAAATAATTAGTTACTTGAGGAGTTGTTTCAATGTATTTCCTTCCAAAGTGCCTCCCATTTAAATGAGTTATGAAATAATTAGTGGAAGCATACTATGGTGAGAGAAGCTGGAATCGCCTCAGTAGAATGGAGCATTTTGTGAAATGATAACCTGACCTTTACGTTTTTACTTAAAAGGAAACAGAAAAACAAGCTTGTATTAAGAGAAGGGAGAATAAACTACACTGCCTCGGGTCACTCAAATGTTATACAGTGTAAAGGAAACAGCAGGAAAAATGTTCATCTTCCTTTTCTCTACAAGAACAAATATGAGAATCTTGCCTAGAAGGTCAAATTCACCCAGTGAAGCAGTTTGGAAAATGTATCCCAGGGCCCTTGACTATTCTCAGAATTCTGTTTTGGGAAGGTTCTGTTACAGAGCAGAGCTTTTCATTTTGAACAGATAGGGATATTATTTATTCTCAAACAATAAGCAAGAATTTAACAATTCTTTATTTAACAATTTAATATAAATGGTTCTGTCTCCATAATTCTTAATTATCTCCACTTTGCTAAATGTTCCTATTGTTTTGTAGTTAAAACAGGAGAAAGTGTAAGAAAGAAATGCGGTGTTATAAGTAATGTGTATGTGTTTTAATCTTATAATTTTTGTTTAATTTGATTGTCAAATAAAACTGGGATAATCACTAATATTACCCCAATGCCCACTTACTTGCACACTCCCACACCCTCAAGTTAAAGAATTGCATTTTTAAAAGTAGGTTTTTAGTTGCCCCTTTCCTAAGTCAATTAACTCTGCAGTAAAATTAACATAGAAATATATTCCTAAAAATAATGCAGAGTGAAAAGACATCATCTACATTATAAAAATTGCAAAAGAGCATTTGACAGGGCTTTTTATAGTAGAAACATCAACAAAATAACTTTAAAAAAATCTTTCAACCTTTCATTTCCTTTTCTTTGTTATGAATTCTAATTTATGTGGCAATGGAAATAGCTAATTATTCACTCTAAAAAATCATTATTTTAAGAGCACTGTTCTTTTGTTCAACCCTTAAGCTAGCTACAGTGTGATTTTTGCATGTACTGTCATTTCAATGGAGTAACCAAAAACTCTCTTGAATTTTAGAAGATCCTTTTGGAATACAAAAGCTTGATTTTTTTTATAAGTGTCAGGCTAACAAAGACTTAAATCAGGATAAGTAGATAGATCAGGTGACATAATTATAAATCTCTGATGAAATTATGACTGGTAATAAATTTAATAATTCATTTTTACTTTTATGAACCCATCTCTGTTACTGATTTTTCCTGTCATGTTTTTTATGTCTATGCTAAAATTTATTATTTAAGTTTAATATTGCCTAAAGACCTTTGAATTAAGATATTTGTGTCACCTACAAAATTTTCCTATAAAGCAAGTTTAGGGAATATTCTAGAAAGTAAGTTAGAATGAGAAGGTAAGTCTGAGAGCAGATAAAACCCCTCTCTTGGCTGCACCACCATAACCACACCCCTGGCTTCTCTAATCTCGCTGACTTCTTGGTAGATGGACAGTGAGAAGCTGGGGAGAGGGAGGGCTGTGTGCGTGCTCACATGGCACTCTTGCCCAAGGTCTGGTCTGGAGACTTCCCCCTAGGCACAGATAAAGCATCGAGCCCTCCTCTGTGGCTTAGGCAACAGGCCTTCAGAGCAAACTGCAATGGGTGTGAAAAGCCCGGGAAATACCTGGAAGCTTAGCATGTAACCTAGAAAGAATGTCTAGAATGTGTATGTATGCCACATGTGGGAGACAAAGAACCTAGGGAAGTATATAAGGCAAAGCCCCAACACTTTCGGCATCAGCCTCTAGAGGGGACTCCGCTGAGCTAGTAGTGGTGCGAATAAATAGCCCTTTTCTGAACCTCTGCATGCCTTTGGCTTGTCGCTTCCCGCTGGCCTGATTTCTGCCATAACAAGAAGAAATCATGGAAAATCTCATGTCTATAGTCTCTATATCATAAAACTTTTTCTGTCAGGATCAGTATATATAGATGAAAGTACTGAATACCATTAGCGAAAACACTTACTCATCTTCCTTTAAGAAGTTATTATCTTTTAATAGTTTAATTTTATACTTATAATGGATATCTATATATTTGATAATAAGCAGTGTAATATATTGGTCATTTCTCCCATAATGGCTAATTAAATATGTCTACTGTTAAAAATCAAAATTTAGTTGAGTAAATTGAGGATCTAGTGCTTCATTCGAAGATTCGGAACGGATCAACGTCATATCTAGCAAAGAGAAAGGAGCTCCAAGGAGCTGTACTAAATGGCAGGGTTTTTTATTTTAGAGAAAGAGGGTGGAGCCACCAGCAAGGAGTGGACTATTTCAGGCCATGTCCTACTCCCTTAGGAGGAGGTAGGGTGTCCTTATCAGCTAGATGACCTCACTAGTGCTGACCAGGAAATTCCGTTCCACTGGCTAAAGGTTACATTCCTGGGAGAGGCTGACGCTGCAGTTACTTCAGATATAAAGTGTTGGTTGTGTTGTTTGTTGACTTGGGGCTTAGCACAAGTGACTCCATTTGGGCTTCTTTTTTTAATACTATTATTCTGAAGAGGTGAGCATTAAAATAAATCAGTTGATTACTACTGAATAGGTAGCCATTGAGATACATGAAGGAGCCAAACATTCTTGATGTAGAAAATAATTTGTTTTGAACGTTGAGTCATGAGTTTAGCATAAAACAACAATGAAAAATGTTTTGGATACCAAATAATCACAGTAGGTCTCAAATCTATTGCCTCATTTCATAATATACTACGAATTATACACACACACACACACACACACACATATACACACACATATAGACTAGAGGTTCAGTGCAGGACATTCATGCTCTGGGGGGTGTGGGGGTGTCCCTCAGCCCAGCCTGTGCCATCTCACAGTCCAGAAGCCCTCAGGGGATGTCCGACAGTCGGAGATCCTTAGCACTGCTGCAGAGACAGGAGAGGCTCCCACCACCATCGCCTGCACTTGCCAACCGTGAGCCCGGCTCAGGGCTTCTGGCTGAGCAGTGCTCCCCCTGTGGGAGCTCACTGACCACCAGGGGGTAACTCCTGTGTTGAGCATCTGCCACCTAGTGGTTAGTGCGTGTCATAGTGACCGGCCGTTCCACCATTCAGTCAATTTGCATATTAGGGTTTTATTATATAAAACCCTTCCCATTGGCTAATCAGGGCGATATGCAAATTAACTGCCAGCCAAGATGGCGGCCGGCAGCCAGGCAGCTGGAAGCGAACATGAGGCTTGCTTGCTTCAGTGAAGGAGGACTCCAACATTCGCCGCCTGCCTTGCCGGCCTCTGAGCTGGCAGTTTGAAACATTGTAACAGATATAGAAGCTAAACAAAACCCCAGAAACCAGCTTTCAGCTGGCGGGGACCTCAGAGCTGGAGATGATACAGTGTTTCGATTATAGAACCGAAACAAACCAGATACCTGCTTTCAGCAGCAGAGGCCTTGGCCTAGAATTAAAAAAAAAAAAAGAAAAAAGGAGCGGTTGGGAGCTTCAGTCACCCACCAGCCTGAAAACAGCCCTCAGCCCCTCACCCAGGCTGGCCAGGCACCCCAGTGGGGACCCCCACCCTGAAGGGTGTGTGACCAGCTGCAAACAGCCATCATCCCCTCATCCAGGCTGGCCAGGCACCCCAGTGGGGACCCCCAACCTGATCCAGGACACCCTTCAGGGCAAACCAGCCAGCCCCTACTCATGCACCAGGCCTCTATCCTATATAGTAAAAGGGTAATATGCCTCCCGGCACCAGGATCAGCATGACAGGGGTCAGCACCCAAACCCCCTGATTGCCCTGCGGCTCTGTGTGTGACAGGGGGCGGGGCCACAACCTCCCTATCCGTCCTGCTCTGTTCGTGACAGGGGAAGGCGCCCCAACCCCCTGATCAGCCCTGCTCTGTGCCTGATAGGGGGGAGCTCCCCAACTCCCTGATTGCCCTGCGGCTCTGTGTGTGACAGGGTGCGGCGCCCCAACGCCCTACCCCCCCCCCCCCCCACGGGCCCTGCTCTCTGTGTGATGGGTAGAGCCATAACCTCCCCATCGGCCCTGCCCTGAGTGTGAGAGTGGCGGCGCCCCAACCCTCTGATCGGCCCTGCTCTGTGGGTGATAGAGGGCGGCGCCCCAACCCCCTGATCCGCCCTGCTCTGTGTGTGACAGGGGGCGGTGCCCCAACTCGCCTATCGGCCCTACTCTGTGAGTGACAGGGGGGAGCTCCCCAACCCCCTGATGGGCCCTGCTCTGTGTGTGACAGGGGGGAGCTCCCCAACCCCCTGATGGGCCCTGCTCTGTGCGTGACAGGGGGGAGCTCCCCAACCCCCTGAAGGGCCCTGTTCTGTGCGTGACAGGGGGGAGCTCCCCAACCTCCTGATCGACCCTGCTCTGTGTGTGACAGGGTACGGAGCCCCAACCCCCCTGATGGGCCCTGCTCTGTGCGTGACAGGGGGCAGCGCCCCAATCCCCTGATTGGCCCTGCTCTGTGCATGACAGGGGGTGGCGCTGCAACCTCCCCATCGACCCTGCCTTGAGTGTGACAGAGGACGGTGCCCCAACCCCCCAATCGGCCCTACCCTGAGCATGACTGAGGGTGGCATCGCAACCTCCTAATCCGCCCTGCTCTGTGCATGACGGGGCAGCGCCCCAACTCCCCAATCGGCCCTGCTCTGAGCCCAACCAGAAGCTGCACCTAGGGATTGGGCCTGCCCTCTGCCACCTGGGAGCAGGCCTAAGCCAGCAGGTCGTTATCTCCCGAGGGGTCCCAGACTGCGAGAGGGCACAGGCCGGGCTGAGGGACCCTCCCCTCCCCCCCGAGTGCACAAATTTTTGTGCACCGGGCCTCTAGTATATATATAATGAAAGTTCTTTGGAGACTTTCTATTAAAAGACAAACCTAATGCCTTAGCCCTACAAGACAAAGTCACATTGGAAAAACATCCAAAGCATCCTACTAGAAGCAACTCTTTTGTGTCCACAATCCATCACAGATTCTTAACTGGGGCTTGTTTTTAAATGCTACGCAGATATGGGAACACCTGCTCTAACTTTATAGAGCTTCAGGGCTGTGATATTATGATTTATAATACATATATGGTTTTCATCCTATTTCAGGCACGGAGCTCCTAAAACCCTTGAAATTTCTTAAGTGCTGAGAGTGATAAGGTGTCTTATTATTAATTAGGTGACTTTTGAAACCTATTGAAGAATGAAGGCTAGTTGCCAGGGGAAACAACCATGTGATTAAAGGGCAGGAACTTTCAGGCCACCCATGACCTCCATCAAGGTTCAAGGGGAAGGAGGTTGATCAATCACCAGTATTCAATAATATAATCAATCATGTCTTTGTAATGAAGCCTCCATAAAGAAAGCCAAAAAAAAGGAGGGGGGAAATACTGAGAGCTTTCTGTCAATGAATCAGTGGAGGTGATGAATCAGTGGAGACACTGGGAGAGAACTGTGCCTGCACCCAAGGGCATTCCTTGCTCTTCGCATCTCTTCCATCTGCTATTCCTGAGCTGTATCATTTCATCATAAACCAGTGACCTAGTAAGTGAAATGTTTCTCTGCATTCTGTGATCCGCTCCAGCAAATTAATCAAACTCAAGGAGTACCTGGGAACCAGTAGGTCAGAAGTGCTGGGGATGTGATGGGGGAGGCAGCCCCGTAGGACTGAGCCCTTACCCTGTGGGATCTGCTGGTTGTTAGGATTGAGTTGAATTGTAAGGACACACAGTACTAACACACAGTTCAGAGGTGTGGTGCTGGTGATGAGTCCTCTTCTATCATACTTGTGAATTGGGTCCAGGAACCCAAAATAGGGACCCTCATTTCAGGAGAGTGGTGAAGTGTTGGGGTGGTATGTGTAACTCAGAATTTAGGGAGCTCAGGTCAGAGCAATTGCATCTAAATAGTGTGATAGATTTAGGCAGAGGTGGGGGATGTGTGTGTGTGTGTGTGTGTGTGTGTGTGTGAGAGAGAGAGAATCTGTATTCTATTGTCTGTGTATTTCCCATTATGATCTTTAAACAATTGGATTTACATTATCTCTATACACTAACCTAGGTCACCCACAGATATTTAGACGTAAATACAGAGCATGCACACACGCAAACACACACGCTCACACACCTTTCCTTTAGATGACTTCCTAAGTCTCTAGGTCCTAAATCTGATGAAGAATAACACAGTCATAAAAATCTACTGTTTGATTTGTAACCCCTTTACTTTTCTTGTTATATTGTACATTGTTAAAAATATCAAAAACAAAAAAAGATACCAAAAAATTTGGTTTTATTGTAACCCTGAAGCTTTACCACCCTTAAAAAAAGCTGCACACAAGGTTTCATTTGCTGATATTTCACCTGGAGGATTTCACCAACTAGGAGTCTAGTTAAGAAAGTGTGCTGAAGATTAATAAAGCTGATACAGCTTCACCATTAAGTTTCAGTGACGGTTGATTTTATTGGATGGGATTTTTGTGGTCCCTCTTGCAAGGAGAATTCATCTCTGAAGACAGAAACACGACATAAAACATAATTAGTATGATCCAACCATTGCATCCTTTGGGTCCCATGGGGCATTGGGCACTTCATGAGTGAATATTGTAGCCATTTCTCTAAAGTTATTCTCATTGACTATCAGCCCAGGAGGAGCCTGGATTTGGAATATGTAGCTCCAGATAAAGTTAATCTTCCCTTTAACGCCCCCCCCACGCCCCCCCGCACAAAGATGCACATTGCACATGCCTGGGATTTGTCTATTGTTTTTTTTATTAAGAAACTAGAGGCCCGGTGCATGAAAATTCATGCACTGGAGACGGGTTCCCTCAGCTCCGCCTGCCCTCTCTCACAGTCCGGGAGCCCTCAGGGGTGGGAGGTGACCCAGCGATCAGGGGAAGGTGATGTCCTCATCACACCTCTGCTGCTGCCACTGCCGGCAGCGCAAGCCTCAGCCAGCCCTGGTTACCTGAGCCTCGGGTGGCTGGGCGGCTGAGGGCGGGTTCAGCTGCACCGTGCACCTACTGCCTACCCGCCCCCCCCCCCCCCCCTCCTCCGTTGGGCTGAAAGGAATTGACACTGTTAATAAACAGCCACCGTGCTTGCCTCACTTGAGAGGATCTTATATGTAGAAGCCTAGAAGGAAACATCTCCTACGTTCTAGAATTTCCCGGTACTGATATGTGTGTTTCCTGCTTTCTGTGGAAGGAGGCTTCTAAGAAGCAGGTGTCACTCCATGAAATGACTCAGGGCTGATGTTACCCTTAAGTCCAAAGCAAGTCCTCCCCAGGTGTTACACACGGTATACTATCAAAATGGCATTTGGGCCCAGCCAGTGTGGCTCGGTTGGTTGAGTGGCATCCCATGCACCAAGAGGTCACCAGCTTAATTCCCATTCAGGGCACAGGTCTGGGTTGCAGGCTCAATCCCCAGTAGGGGGGTGCAGGAGGCAGCCTATGGATTAAAAAATAAAATAAAAAAGCGAAAAAAAATAGCACTTGGTGAAGATAATCAAGTCATGCTTAGCAGAGGGCCTGAGACTTAGAAACAACTCAATAAATGAAAAACAAGAGAATGAGGGTAGCATTAAAGACATCTGCCTAACAATGTAATTGCCCAGTCAAAGTGTATCAGAATTCTACAAGTTAAGAAGAAGCCGGAGCTAGGTACCCTGTAAGCAAACAGGAAAAGAACATCCCATGAAGAAGCCCTCTTTACCTGGGTGGGGAAATACATCTTCATGCCCTGCAGGCTCTGTGCCTGGCCTCTTTCCCATCCAGAGTCTTGTCTTCCACATCCAGATGGCCCCGTGCTAAGATGTGAGTTTCTTTGTGTCTGCTTAAAGCTCTTAGCACCAACACTGTAGGATCAACACCCCTTCCCGAAGGATCAATAATGACTGCACTAAAAGTATCTGGATAATGTTCAGGGATTTGGTTTTATTTTTGATGATAATTCTTTTAATTCTCACTTAGAAGAAGTCTGAATAGTGTGTGTTGTGGTTTTGAAGAGCTTTCTCCGGACCAGCAAACTTTGGGCCTCTTCCTTCTTTTTCTGGGAAGCCATGTGAACTGCAGATTGGCCATTTACCCCAGTTGACCTTCAGCATATCATGAATGTCAATGGCCATTAAAGATACAGAAAATGTCACTGAGGTTAAGAGAGTAATGTTAATGATCTGACTTGGATTAACAGCTATGCTTTCGTATAAATCTTGAATATTTGTAATAGATTTAGACATTTACCCCCCATTTCATGCTTGTTGCTTCCTTCTGTTCAGAAATGTAAGCGGTCATCCTATTTTGCCAGAGATTTTAAATGTTTCCTCCAACAACCACCTATTTTTTTCTAAGTCTCTGCCCCACCCCCACCCTTCAATTTGTATAAATATCTACAGTAGGAGTGTTCCTCTTTAACAGAAAAAAAAAGGCTTTTTGAAAGGCTCGCAGAAAATATTTTAATGACCAGCATTATTTAGGTTGCCTGTGTAGCTATGTAAGTAATCTCAGTCCTCTCTCCACCAGAACGCGTACAACTTAACATGTCTTTCAAAACTGTGAATAAGGTTACAAGATAATTCCACCACCGTCATCATGGCCATGCTTTGGGAAGGGAAGGTGAGTGTGAAGCTGGGAATGTGCCTGTTCAGCCCAGTGACAATAAAAAGGATGTTTATGAATGAAATAGCCCCCCACATGGCATTATGCACTGGAGGAGGCAAGCAATTTGGTGAAGTGAAGGGTGGTAAATGTTTTAATTTTCTCCTATGCCAGTAAAATCTTGTAAAACACAGTGACATATTAAATTTCTCATACTAGAAGGGCTCCCGCAGCCTGTCAACATTTTCATTATAAACTCCATTTCCAGAGCTTTATAGCTCAGCTTTAAGAATTCACTCTGGTCTGACATTTGAAGTGCAAGGTCTTACCTGGGGAACATGTGTTTCGCATGTTTGAGAAATTATGAGTTTATCCATCTCTCAGTGTGTAATCAGTAACCTTTTCATACTTTTTCACTTGGCTCTGTGTCTCGGAAATGGGAGGCAGCAGGCTTACAGGTGGTAGGTCGCCGGTGGTGGTGGTGGCCTGGACAATCTACAGTCGTGGTCAACACAGATCCGGGCTGGTGATTTTCAACCCTAAGACTCACATCCGCACTAATCCCTCACCTCATTGTACAAAAAGCAAGAAGAGCTCTGCACTATACACAACATTTTAGACTAGACTGTCTGCTGTCTAGGGAGTATTTTAGTCCAAATCTCTGCAGAGAAGACCCGGATCGGCTGGAAAATTCTTAGTCCCCAGGCTGTTTATTTCACATTCATATTATTTTGTGGATGGTATAAGACCTTTTGCTGAAGCTTCATCACATTTATTCTGAACTTGCTGGGTTTTTGCTAAGTCTTCTTTGTGACTGTGTGTGTGTGTGTGCGCGTGCACTTACTATCATATTTAGCACTCAGGTTTTCAGTCAATATTATTTAATCATATGGACATCCTTTTTACACTTTGAAATGTCTGCAGTTATCTCTGAAGGAATTACTTTTTGAAAAATAATCAGAAAAGAGGGAGGAAAGAACAAAGAAGAAACAGAAGAGAAAAATACATGTTGCCTTTTGGCCATTAGGCCTTGCAGTGTCTTGAGGATTGACTATTTAGCATTGTTTCCCAAAAAGAGCCACCATCTGCTATGCAGAAGAAAGCGGAGTGCCCTCAGGAAAAGGTGTGGTATCCAGTCTTCAGGTCTAGGTTGTTTCAGAGAATTCTAGGAGATTACCACTTCCTGGTATATATTCAGTATGATTCCAATTCTACTTGCTTGAATTATATTTTTATGCAGCTATCAAATTCATGTTAAAATGTGAGAAGCATCCAGTGTTTAATCCCAACACTTGTATTTATCGTGTGAGGACAAACTCTGTGCCAGTTATCTAAAAACATCATTTCTACCCCCTCACAACCACCCGGCATGTAGTGGCTCCTGATAGGAAGCTGCGGGACAGGAAGTTTAATTAATTTGTCTCCAAGACAAGTTCAGAACCCAGGTCTTTCAGACCCCAAGCCACAGTCCCATATTTTTTATGCTATCATGCTTTCCTTTATCTGTACAAAGATATTTGTTTTTATTCCACATTTTTATCAGAATCATGCTATGCCCAAGCCTGTAAGTGGCTTATATTTTCCAATGAAAAAATGTTAGAATAGGAAGGCTGGTCCTCCAGTTAAAAAAAAAGAGGAAAGGACCAAAGGACTTGAAGTAATCTAAGTTTAAACAAGGAATCTGACTTCCTTTTCAATTTCACTCAGCCATCTCTTTCTCCCTTCTCCCTCTTAGTCCCATTGCAATGAATGGAGTAATCGCCTCTAGACCCTTATCCCAGTACCCCACGTTAAGCTCATTCCTATTCATTCTCCAGAGCTCTGTTTAGATGTCACTTTTTCTGGGACATCTGTTGAATGTTTTAGGTCTTGCTGCTAACCACCATTAGGGCACCAAGCCTTAAGTGTTCTTTACAACAATTGCAGATCAGAATTTTATTTCTTTAGCATCTGACTACCCCACTAGGACTTAAGCTTCATCAGTGCAGGGAAAACTGTGTCTGTCATCTTCCCTGAGGTGTTCACAGTGGGTATGGTATTACCGTGTCCTGGTGTCCTACTAGGGCTGTGGGCAGGAACTGAACTTGAACCATCAGTAAAGAGTGAAAAGAGATGTGCAGGACATGAAACCGAGGGCAAGCCCCTGATTCCTGGGTCCCAGGACTTCTCTGTTTATCTGGGAGTCAAGTAATCAAATTGTGAGTCAGGAGACTTTAGCTATTACTGTACAGCAGCCACCCGGACAGTAGGGCGTTGGAGAGCCACGGGATCTTGGATTTCGAAAAGATGACATTCTGCATGTAGTAGGCAAGGCTTTTTATAACCATCTGAAACCCCGAGTATTAAAGGATTCAGAGCTCATCTTCCTTCCACACCCTTTGCTTTGTTTCCTGTAGGCCAGCGGTTCTTAACCTGTGGGTCACGACCCCTTTGGCAGTCAAACGACCCTTTCACAGGGGTCGCCTAAGACCATCCTGCAGATCAGATATTTACATGACGATTCATCACAGTAGCAACATTACAGTTATGAAGTAGCAACGGAAATAATTTGATGGTTGGGTCCCAACATGAGGAACTGTATTTAAAGGGCCAGAAGGTTGAGAACCACTGCTATAGACGGTCCCCACAGACGGAGCAGGGTAGGATAGTCCCTGTTCTCAGCCTCTCCTCCCGTTGGGCGTGCACAGGGAACATGTGGCTTTCAGCTTTTCTATGTTTAAGGAATCATCTGCTTTCCCTTTCAGAAAGCAGTTCTCACGTTTCCCAGTTTGCTCTCAAGCCTCAGTGGGCCGGATTTAATCAGCATCATCTGGGAGGAGCTGAACCCTGGGGTGGCCCATCAGCAGAACTGGTGCCAACCTTGAAGCAGGCAGGAGGTTGCAGAACATGCGCATCTATTGTTAATGCAGCCAGGAAAAACTCTAGTTCACGTAAAATAAATTCAACATCCAAAATATTGAAAAAATTGCTAATTATTTTACAGTTCTTTTCAACTTTAAATGTTAATTATTTATCAAATTAAAAGGGAATATGCCCAAGCCCTTGGTTAGCTGGCACTGCTGATTTCTCTAGTGCTTCCCCTCTAGGTGGCTGCTAGGCTCCTCCCAGAAGTTGAGTGGAGTCACATTTTCTACCCTGACCTGCAGGGGTAGACAGAAAGGCTGGACACTTCCTCTTCATAGAAACACTGGCGAGGCTGGTCCAGAACCCAAAGACACTGAGAGCATTTTACTGTCACTGATGAGGGAATAGAGATGGAGACATTGTCCCGGCGAGGTCTCCACGGAAGTTTTCTCTGCGCAGTTGTGTCTCTTTGAGGGAAGTGGAAATTTCTTCAAGAGCAAAAGCCTCCTGTAACATTGAACTGTTCTCTCTCTTATTTTAATTAATTCCCCAGGGCAGTGCTTTTCAAATTTGGATATATCGGAATCTTCTGGAGGAACTTGCTAAAAATACCAGGCGTTGCCCTACTTCAATGAGGCTGTTTTCTTGACTGGCTCCCCAGGTGGTTCTGAAATATACCAATGCTTAATATGTTTATGGTCTCAAGTTTATGCAAAGTAGCACCATGTTGTTACTTTATGACCCCCCCCCCCCCTTGTATTTCATCGTGTAGGTATTTATTCTGTTGTATCTTCTTTTTACTTACTATAGCTGAATTTTTTTATTATTACAAGCTATTATTTATCAGACCCTCTTTATTAAAATATAATGACAAACACTTAGGTCCATGGTAATTTCATCAATTCATACTGAACACTTCTTGGTTTAAGAACTTCATGTTAACAGTTATTCTTTCAAGAATATTCCATTGTTCCATGATTAAAAACAGCCAGTAAACCATGAATATCAGGAGAAAAATAGCAAGAGGTTTGGAAGTGTGCATTGTGGGGCACCAGCAATTTGTTTCTGAAAGAGCCTGATTAAATGCCTCTCTGTGTATAGCCATGCTTTATGGCACAAGTGATGTGATGATTTGTGTGAGAGGTTTAATAAGTTTAGAGTTGAAAATTTATTCTGCTTTCATTTCCTTCCCTTTGGCTGATAGTTAATGTCTACGGTACTACATCAAAGAAACTACCATGCAAGGTCCTAATAGGAATACTCTAATGCAAAGGGCAAAAGCCTGTCTCTAGGGTCAGTGTCAGAGCTGGCTGCATTCTCCGTTTAAAGAGGTAAGAGCTCAGATTCAATAAGACCCTCTCTTCCAGGAGCTTTCAGTCCAGCAGAGCATATGATCCATCACAGTGTTTATGTGTTCTTTTTTTGTTTGTCTTCTGATGTGTTTGTTTTTTCTTTATGGTAAAGACTCGGTGGAAATGGAAACTGTCCAAGGAATTATTTAGCGTCTCCTTTCAAATCTCTTGCCTCCAACACTGAGGTCATAGTGCACGGTCTACGCCTAGCTCTGTCTTGCTTCTCCTGAATATTTCCTGGTTCAGTACACATCCAAGTGTATGCCAATTATTTTCATTGCCAAGAAAATGAACTTTGCAAACTGGTCAATTACTTGGGGTCCAGAGTGCTATGGACATAACTCTTTGATGGTGGGTTGACTGTATGGTTATGGCTATCATGCCATGATACCGCGAACCTTTTATACTTCTGATAGGAGAGCTCCCCACCACCTCGTCCAGGGTCTGCTGGAAGGAATAGCAGCTCCTGGGAAAACTTTGCAAAAGGAAATTACAATTTCAGTGGAAGAGCCTGGTTTTAAGACCATTACAGAAATCTATAACTTCTGTATTAAAGTTCATACTTTCAGTTAGTTAGGCATCTGAAACTAGCATATCAGATGTATTAGTGCCTGATATGTTAAAGAGTAATTTTAATTTTTATCTGCTTGTTTTCTTTATGGGATTCAATAGGTAGGTAGAATCCAGGAACCTAGCTCAATTCTTTTAAGTTCTAATAACTCAGCTTGGTATTCTTGTGGACTTTACAATCTGAAAATTTAGAAATGTTATGTTCATCTTATAAAAAAATGAGAAATGAAGGTTGTTTGTTAGATAATGTCTTTCAAAATATATGGTCTATGTGTAGGAGACCGGCCTCTATGTTTCATCTTCCCCAGAGCAAACAGGATGTGGGGAAGGGGGCTGGGGAGAGGGTATGAGAACTGTGCACATGGCTGGTAGCACATTTTCCAGGAAGATTCCCCATAGACAAAGGGAAATGGAGGCAACTAGAAAAGGCCTCAGCCCATTTTTTGAAATAACCCAATAGGAGACAATAAGACCTAGGCCACGTATGGGATAGTATGTAAACTCCATAGTTCTCAGCCAATGAGGAACTGGAGGAGGGCCTCTCACACAATAGGATAGAAATCGCCTGTGCTCGTTGCTCCAGGTGTGCCTGTACCAATGGACACCCGCTCTCGAGGCCATATCATCATACTTCTGTCTCCAAGTCCATTATTTGAATTCGGACAGGTGAGCATTTCTCACATATAGAGTAATCTATAAGCAGCCCTAGGTGTTAGAAAGGTGGGGATCCACCAGCCTGTGCTCTGATCTTGGTGAATGCAAGTCATTGTGGAGAATTGAATTTCATAGCCAATATTCATAGAACACCGATTGTATGTAAGTGTCATTGTCACTGCCACAAGGGGCTGCCTCCCCCCCGCCCCCCCCCAGCTCAATGGCAGCTGGAAGGATGAAGGAACATCTCCAACACTGTCTTTCTGCCAAAGCCACAGTTTCAAGCCCACCTTTCATGTGTCCTTCAAGCTCCAGCATTCTCTCCATTATTGCTCATTTTCTCAAAATTTTATCTCATTGGCCTGTTATGAGGTTTAAGAGCAGAGGTCTTTGAGTGGAGGACTTTGTTTCTACTCAAAATGCAGTACTCTTTTTTAGCCTTTTAGGCATTAAATTGTATGGATATTCATTTTTCTACAAAGCTTCTCATTAATTTGAGACTTTTGTACCCATCTCTTTATATGTAAAAGAGTAAAGAAAGCTTGCCTTACTCTGTTCTTTAAATAGAATGAGGATATATTTAAAGAGTTGGTTAGCTGAACAGAATGATCTTTTTATAAATTATTATTACTGATCTCATACACAAGGGGAAACTTCAGCAATAAAAAACAATGTGGGGTTCTTTTTTTAAAATAGAATTTCGAAATGATAAAAGGGACTGTTTTCCTGTTAAGACCCTCAAGGTAAAACACAATTGAGCAGAAGTAGAAAAGTAAAAGACCTCTTCAGTGAATGCATTTCTAGAACTCGGCACAAAGGTGCTTCCTAAACAAAGGGACCTTTACAAATGAAGGTGCACTTCACAGAGGATCTTTGCAAAGATTCCCTGTTTCGTTCAGCAGGGCTTCTGCAAATGCAACGGTTCTAAAGGCTGGGGAAGTGATGATACCCTCTTGAGAATGCCAGCGAGGGGGGTGTTTTGTTTTCTTGTGAAAGCTCTGGTACACAGGTTAATTGGAAGTAACCTCTCATGTTGCTTAGAGAGGAGATTTTATCCTATTTCAAAGCAAACAGAGGAAATTTGAGCTTCTACTTCTTGTTTTCTCCCTTCCTCTGATCTATATTTCTATCAGCCCCACCCCAAGACAGCTTCTGACCCTGGGTACTCTAGTGCCCCGTGTCTATTCCTAAGCCCTCTGCTTTGATCCTAACTTCACCCTTTTCTTTGGCCAAGCACATTCATTTAATCCAACTATAGGAGCCCCGGATCTTGGCCTTCCTCGCTGTGTATTCTCTGTAGCAGTGTCCTGGGTTGCTGATCGATCTCTGGATCTTCCCTCTCTTGGTCAGGACTTCCTAGACCTAGATAACTGGTTCTCTCCTGCTGGGCTTGATTTGAACTTCCTTCTCCCCACTAAGTTACTGGACAAGAGAAATAAACATATGCAAAGTTGGGATTTTACCCCCAATACCCTGTTAAGAGAAAAGTTAATTTCAGAAGAGTTGAGGGGAATGTATTCCCCATTATGTTCTTCTGATAAACATTTTAATTTTAAAACCTGACACTCTACCCAGAAGAATTAGGTAACACATTTGCCTAGGAAGGTAAATCATTACTATTTTATTGTGTCGCATAAAAGGTGAAAGGCTTAAATGTCTTTGGACAGATGGTGCCCTGTGAGATTCAAGGAAGTGAAAAACAAGAGACCAGACTGAGTCCCAGTGTTCAGATGTTTCTAGAAATATGTTGTGAGTCATGATGAAAAACAGACCTACACTACAGATACTTCCAGAGAGGAGCCAAAGCTTTAGGCTCTGTTTTACATAGAAGTGAAGAATTAATAATTATGCAGGAAATTCAGTTTACACAGGCTGTCAATTTGAATGAGTTGGACATCCCTGCCTGTTCCTTTTACAACTACTCTCAACATCTGCTTAATTCTACATTTATCCAGAGCCACCAATAATTTATTTGTACTCTGCTTTTACTTTTATAGCACAAAGAAAACTCAAATGACCTAAATATGCTATTACTCCCTACAGGACAGCATCATTGCAGTCTCAGTATCCTCGGGCATATATGATGGAGATTAATGCAAATAATGTGATTTGAGGCTTGTCAGGATCCTATAATTCTTCCTGAATCCTTATAAAAGTTGAATTATGTGCATTAAAATGTTGACTGTACTTTACTGTATTTTCTGTTCAAGGCAATACAATGTTGAAAAGATGTTCTGGAACCAAACCTTGCTCTCAGGCATCTGGTAAACAGTCACTTAACAAGAGTGCTAATGCCCAACTCCTCTAACTATCAGACTTTACGGAAACCCCTTAATGGTTCTATTTGACTTTGCCTTATAGGCCAGTAGCATTTTTGTAAAAGTGACTTAATATCAGTCGATAGCAAAGACTTGGCAAACGTTTCCATCCCAGCTGGAGGAGTAGCTTTGGCTGGTTCGGAGGGACCTCAGACACTTTCTAAGTAGGGTTAACGGTGCTGTTCTTTGTGGAAACTGCAGATATTCTGAGTTGGGAGGAAGCTATTCTAATAGGTGAAGGATTTTTTGTGTGTCTGTCCTTGAGCCTTTTAGTGATGGAGGTAAAAATGAAGGGGGTGAATAGAGGAGAGAGAGAGAGAAAAAAAAGGAGGAGGCAGCAGAGAGAAAATGTTATAGTTAAAGAAACCTGACCTGAAGTTTTCTATCATTTTTAACATTTGAAATGAAATAGGAGCTGCTATTACAAACTGACATGATATGTCCTTGTGTTGTGGAGCTTAAAAAATATCGACAGACATTTCTAAAGCGACTGGAGTAAAACACCAGATGCTCCAGGACTGCCTGGCACTTTAATTTGTAAGCATTTGCGGAGCACAGGTCTTCATTATACTTATGGTCAATGGAGTAGTTTCTGCTGCTCTGCATTAGTTGTGACAGGTTGCAGGGGTTTGGCACTGAAATCCTGGGAGTGGGAAACGCCTAAATGAAAGAAAAATCAGGAATGTGATCAAAGGTAAATAGTACGTTTTGCTCTGTGGCATGGTGCTTGTTTGCTCTTAGGCATGTATACATGTAACCAGGAAGCATGACGGGAAGCGAGGTTATGTGACTTCTCAATATTGCATAGTTACTAACCGGGCAAAATTGAATTTGAACCCAGATCAGTCTCAGGGTCAGTCAGCATCTTTATAACTAACGCAGGCTCTATCCAGTGGGTTTAGCAACTCTACCCAAATACGGAAAGTTAACCCTGCTTTCAAAATACTCCTATGATACCCAACTGAAACCCACATATCAGCATTGGAAAAGCCACCTTATGTGTCCTGGGGCCAAAGGGTTAGGATGGCTATTACAGAGGACTGCAGCTTCCTATTCATTTCTTAACAATGGGCGGAAAATAAAACTCTCCAACTTACTGATTTACCCAGTACTTTGTTTTATCTCTTACTAATTGCCAAAATAATAAATAGTGCCTATTATAATTGAACCTTAGGATCTATGGCTAGTTTGGCTGATCATAAAGATAGAATTGTGGAAATTTTGAATTCTACTTGTTTCACAGATCAATAATTTTCTCTCTCTCTCTCTCTCTCTCTCTCTCTCTCTCTCTCTTTTTAACTTCACTGGGAACTCTTTGAGGGCAGGGATAGTGTTCTTCATTTTGAATCATTAGTGGCTGTCATAATAACTGTCGATAAACATTTGTTGAATTAGATTAAAGGATATTCCTGGATGATACATGTATTATGATCAATGGTATTCATTTTCCTGTGGTGTTTGATGAATTAATAAAATTAGTGTTGCAAGGTTTTTGATGAGAGAAGGCATCCAAGGGTTCTACTCGATATAGAGCATCAGCAAAATTTGTGAGTCTAAGTATTCCCTAGATAACACTGTGAGTTAGTAAGGAGAAAAGGTTATATTTATAGTTAAAGAATCAAATGCACATTGGCACGTGATGTTTTAACTGAGTCATTTAACAAAAATGTATTCCAAAAATTTGATTTTTGTGTGCAGCCTTAAGGACAGTGATGGAGTAGAAAAGATACTATTATGTGGTGTATTTTTTAAATGAGAAATACTAGGAGATGCTCTATGAAGTGACATTCCCAGTGGTGTTTGAGCAGCATCTTATCTTTGCAATGTATGTTTTAGTCCTTGATTCATTTCTAGGTGCATAGGTGTATAGGTGAGTATGAAAATGATATGTTTGGTACATAGACTGCTGTCCTCAGGTGAAAATGGTGCTGATGGTGTGATTAAATGCATATTTAAATAAGTTTGGAAATGTCTTCATGAGATACAACTTTTAACTCCAAACAGATGCTGCGTACATTTTCGGATCAGTGGCTACTCAAAATAGCAAAACATACATTTCATTAACATATCGCATTGTATTCAGAAGTCATTTGTGCTCCTGAGAGACTGCAAGCAGACCAGACTGGAGTAAAAAGATCAAAGTTTTGTTTTTCTTCTTTTTTTCTTAATGTATTAGTTAGTGTTTACTGCATCACAAACCACCTCAGGACTCAATGGTTTAGAACCGTGGTCAGCAAACTGCGGCTCGCGAGCCACATGCGGCTCTTTGACCCCTTGAGTGTGGCTCTTCCACAAAATACCACATGCGGGTGCACATACAGTGCGATTGAAACTTCGTGGCCCATGCGCAGAAGTCAGTTTTCAGCCTGGGCGAGTCTATTTTGAAGAAGTACTGTTGATATTTGGCTCTGTTGACTAATGAGTTTGCCGACCACTGGTTAGAAAAACATCTGTTTGTGTGATTCATGGGTTGGCTGGGTGGTTCTTCTGGTCCGGGCCCTGGCCTCTCCTCATTCATGTAGGCACTGCTTTTCCAGGCAAGGATTCTTAGTGGAGGAATGGTATGTGGGTGAATGGAGAGGAATGAAGGGGGTCTTGGAACTTAAACCCATTCCTATTCAACTATCTAGAGATTAAAAAATACATTTTTATTTAAGGACAGGGCACATGACTTGAAGGAACTCGTACAAAACCCTGAAAGCTGCGAAATCTGCTGGGAGAAGATCTAGCCATAATAAACCTCTTAATTCCAAGGAAAGGGGTGATCTCTGTCCTTCAGCCCAGAGGTGAGGAGGAGTTGGACAGTCAGAGGCTTTGAATAAAATCAGAGCCCAGCAGCAGCTTTGGCTAGGTGCAGTCCAGGGCAGCCAGAGGCATATGGGCAGGACAGGAAGTCCTGGGGACTTCCAGAAATAACCAAGAATTGGCCTGGAGGCACATTGTGAGGCACCTGGACCCTATATCAGGAATGGGGTTACTCACACACAAGTAACCACATTTGTGCCCACAGGCAGGTTGGATCTCATTGTGGTTAAACACACACACACACACACACACACACACACACACACGTGTGTCTATATCACTCCCCTCTTTTGTGCTATCACTGGACTTAAAACTGTGATAGTGATTATTTTGTATTTCCCATCTATCCTATTTCAACTCATCAGTACTCATCTCTTCCATCTCACTGTTCTTGTTTAGCACATTACTGAATTCAGTACATGTTCACTAAATAAATGTCTGAATGAATAGAATAGGCCTATCTGTACTTATATATCTATACTAATAAAAGCCTAGGTGGTCCTCGCACCCTCACACGCGATGTCGTCACAAGATGGCTCCCACAAGATGGCTGTACACACAGTGGGGGGCGGGGCCTGGCAGCCGCTCCACACAGTGAGGCCTGGGGGTCCTGCAGCTCTGTGCAGCATGGAGGAGGTGGGTCACAGCAGGGAGGGGCAGTTGGGGGCGATCAGGCTGGCAGGCAGAAGCAGTTAGGGGAAATCATGCAGGCAGGCAGGCAGGTGAGCAGCTAGGAGCTAGCAGTCCCAGTATGTGAGAGGGATGTCCAACTGCCATTTCAGGCCTACAGGGGTCGGGCCTATACAGGCAGTCAGACATCCCCTGAGGGGTCCCAGATTGGAGAGGGTGCAGGCTGGGCTGAGGGACACCCCCGCCCCCCCTTCCATGCACAGATTTCGTGCACCGAGCCTCTAGTTTTTATATAAATCAATTGGCAAGAGCTATATATGTGGCAAATTTCTAAACAGTTACCTATAAGTGTAGAATTTTCAAAAATATGTTTTTATTCATTTGAGAGAGAGAGAGAGAAAGAAAGAAACATTGATGAGAAAGAAACATCATAGATCGTCCACCCCCTGCATACCCCCTACTGGAGACATAGCCTGCAACCCAGACATGTGTCCTGTCCAGAATCAAACTGTGATTTCTTGGTTCCTAGGTCAGATGCTCAAGCACTAACCAGCAGGGTAAATGTAGAATATTAAAGAAGTTAACATTTTTCTCTACATCCACAGACTCAGATAATCCCTTTATAGCCCAAGGATAGAGAATTCTGTTTCTCAAATGGAGGAATGATTTCAGAATACACCCTAAGGCCAACACTTTTTCACCCCACAAAAGTCAGCAGCTTTTCTTAGAGACGTGGGAGGAAATACTCCTTTTTGGTTATTCCAAGGGAGCAAGATAAACACAAGAACCTGGTGAGCCAACTGCTGGACCTAAAGAAGGAGTTCTGGGTTGGTTTCCCATAAAGTGAGAGTTTAATTCAGACTGATGCTTTGTCCAGCAACATAGTTCCTCCTACATTATTCCTGTTTCCAAAATGTTCAACCTTCACACACAGATCCAGAGCTTTACACTTAGGCTGATATCTCGGTTCTGCAGTTAAGCCTCAGAGAAGTGAAGAAAGACTTCTTTGTCCATTTAGATCTACTCTGCGTGTCTATAGATAATTTTGAAGTCTTAGATCAGTGATTGGGATTACACCTGAGTGTGGCCAACTTAAAGGTTGATAACAAGTGCTATTACAGTGTCTCTCTGGGAGGCCATTGTAGTCCTTCAAAGAAGTACAGTCAAGAGAAACTAATGTGATTGCAGACAAGACTCAGATCAAAGCAGCACACATCAGGAGAGAGGAGGCTTCATTAACGCTTATGAAAACCATGACTACTGATCACAATGAAATCATTTCTATTTGAATATGCTTTTAAAACTAATCACAGTGGGGATAACGCCTGCTTTTCTTCCCACGTTAAAGAAGAGACTAAGCTTCACTGCTTAGGAGGTGAGATGCTGGGGAAGACTCCTCCAGACCAAATCCAAGTAACTAAGTGAATTGGTAAGAGCCCAACTTCCGCTGGGCCACAGGTCTCCCAGGTAGAAGGGCCACACAACACATGTACAGATGCTTCTTACTCGCCATTTGCAGGACATTGTTTATAGAACAGGTTTGTGAATCTTCGCCTACATGACTGGGTACCCCACAATCTACTGTCTAAAGTTTTTTCCTGACAATGGGGAGAGGAGAGTTTCAAAATTTAGGCTTGGAATGGGAGTGAGCACAGCTACTGCTCTTCAACCGCTCTTTGCCATTTCTGTGTGGTGCTGCCTTTTAATGATTTGAAAGGACCCTGGTGAAGACAGTGCTACCAAAATATAAAATACTTCCAAAATATAAAAACAATAATAATAATTACTAATTATTTTCACATCTCACCGTGTGTCAGGGTTTGTTAAATACTTTATATTCTTTATTTTATTTAGTGCATACAACTTTAGTAATTTATACTCATTATTTCTGTTTAGCATATGAAGAAAGTGACATGGGTGTATAATGTGACCAAGGTCACACCGTTTGTAATTGACATATTGACCATAATTTAAACTAAGTGCCACCCTGCCCATAATCTGTGTTCTTCACTGTTGAATCAAAAATATTGTTTCCTGTTTACAAAATACTGTCATGTTAATTAATCCACCTAATCCAGCTGTGGGCAAACTACGGCCTGCGGGCCGGATCCGGCCCATTTGAAATGAATAAAACTAAAAAAAAAAAAAAAAGACCGTACCCTTTTATGTAATGATGTTTACTTTGAATTAATATTAGTTCACACAAACACTCCATCCATGCTTTTGTTCCGGCCCTCCGGTCCAGTTTAAGAACCCATTGTGGCCCTCGAGTCAAAAAGTTTGCCCACCCCTGAATCCATATAACAACTCAGCAGGATCAAAAGGATCAGAGATTTATAGGCAGGAAAGATGAGCCTGGCCAGTGTGGCTCAGTGGTTGAACATTGATCTAAGAACCAGGAGATCATAGTTGGATTCCAGGTCAGGGCACATGCCCAGGTTGCAGGCTCACTCCCCAGTAGGGGGAGTGCAGGAGGCAAGCCCATTAATGATTCTCTCTCATCATTGATGTTTCTGTCTCTCCTCCCTTTCTCAAAATCAGTAAAAACATATTTACAAAAAATAAGATGAGGCTCTGAGAAGTTTGGTTATTTCCCTCAAGGTCACATAGATATAAGTTCTTTAGCCAGAACCTGAAAATATTTTTAAATAAATTAAAGTTCTTTTTATCTGCCCACATTTCTTTCTTATGACAATAGATGTGATACACAAGCTTATTTTTTAATCAGCATAGGAATTTTCAATTCTAGCTTCTGCTACTAAACAAATGTATAATTAAAAAAAAAAATGCTTAGCCGGACTGGATTGGCTCAGTGGTTGAGTGTTGACCTATGAACCAGGAGGTCACAGTTCAATTCCTAGTCAGGGCACATGCCCGGGTTGCGGGCTCCATCCCCAGTGTGGGGAGTGCAGGAGGTGGCCAATCAATGATTCTCTCTCATCATTGATGTTTCTATCTCTCTCTCCCTCTCCCTTCCTCTATGAAATAATTAAAAATATATTTTTAAAAAATACTTACCCTCTGCTTCATTTCTAAAATAAGTATAATAATATAGCTGCCTCATAGAGATATTACAAGATTTATATTAAAACCTAAGCAAACATGTCTAGCCCAGTGCCCAACATTTTTTTAGGTATTCAATGTATAATCTCTTGCTTTCTTTCTGTTCATCCCTTTCAACTCAAATGGGGGTAATTTCAGGACAAATAAGATAAAGTGCAACTTATATAACCAAGTAAAAGTTATATTATCTTAACAGCTGGCGCCAAAATTCTTCTCAGGAAGGGAACTTATTTGTCAAAATACCTCAATAAGCGTTTCTGGAAGGTGTGACTCTGCAGGCATAGATGTCAGCAGGAAACCAGCTATAATAACAGAAGGTTAGATGTTTCTGGGTAAGAAAATTGTAAGAGTTTATGTTTTGTGCCCAAAAAAGAGGAGAGAAGAGAACGCTAGAGAAGGTAGGAGGGGAGAGAAGAGCTGAGGAATTGGGGTGAGGTAAGGACAGTGAGCTGAACTAGGGGACAGTCTCCCATGGAAGGTTATAGGCAGACAGGGAAGGCTGTTTTCAACCTAAAATTATTTACATTAATTTGATTTAAATTTTATCAATAAAACCAATTTCAGTAAAATCTACCACACTCGTGAATGCGTTTTATGTCCCATCTGGATTACCATAAGGAAGAACAGAAATGCATGGTTGGGAATAGAAGAGACCCCAAGAATGTAAGATACCATGACATCCTCAGAAATTTAGGAACCTTGAGGGCCCAAGACAATTTTGGGGTGACCTCAAGAGACTGGCCATCCTAGGGGGCATGGGGGTTACATAGTTAATTGAAAGTCCACTTGAAAAGAAAGTCGGTGGACCAAAAGATGGTTCCAAGTTCAGCATGGAGTGGATACATTCGGAGGGGACAACCAGAGACATTAAGGTGAAGATTATTAAGGAGTTTTAGGCATCGTTGAAACATACTATTAAACTGTTGACATTGACGTAGAAGGAGTTCCTCCTTTACAGTATTGGCCTGATTAGACCAGGAATTAGCCATGGTGGGTCATTTCTGAATTGCCTTTATTTACTCATTTTTAAAATAGACTGGTGTGGGTTTGTTTTTTTAAAGCAGTTTTAGGTTCACAGTAGAACTGAGTGGAGAATTCCCACATACTATCCTCATCACACATGTACACAGCTGCCCCTACGATCAACATCCTCTACTGGAATGTACTTTGCTTCAGCAGATAAATCTACACGGACACGTCATTTTCATCCAAAGTCCGTTGTTTACATCAGGGTTCACATTTGGTGAACCTCCTTTATTTTTAATCCACAAACTTCTGTCACATCACGGGTCCAATGAATCACCTGCCCAACAGCATGATGGGATGATGAGCTGCCCCTTCTCAGCGAGTATACCTGATCAAGTATAGATGCAGCCATGTCCCAGCAGGTGACCTGACTCGGCTTGATATTAATACATTCATTCATATTTTACTTTTTTTTCCCAAAGAGAAAGCTATACATATAAATGCAAAGATACAAACCTGGTTGTTTTTAAATAATGACATCAAAATCCATAGCACAGCTATGAGTTTAGTAATGGATCACAGAAAAAGGATGCTGGAAGCTGTAACAGAAGGAGAAACATGATTATGACTCTGTCCTCGGGATCTGGCTTTTCATTAAATATCAGCCTGAAATAAATCAATTCCATCACATTCTTCTTTTGTTGCCCCTGGACCGGCTTTTACAAGATCCATAATAATCTTATAACAGTCGGTATTTTTACAGACTGTACAGGAAACAGGTGTTTATCCTCCTTGCAAAATGCAGTTTTAATATCGGTGCAGATTTAGGAGTTTAACATGGTTTTGCGTTTTGCTATTATGAGTAAGGCATATCCAATTACACACTTCCCTTTTCAATCTTCTCGCAGAATGTATGGGCAATGAAGTTCATTCACTGGTGGTTTGGTCCAGGCCACCGAGATCCATCTCAATCCCCTTTCATGTGTTAATACTGACTGATTCCACATTAAATGGCTCAGGGGCACTGGCTCTGCTGTTGCTATGACCACTAATGCTTTGTGTGGCTAAAATCCACACTTAGCTTCAATTCTGATGCTGTCATCTTGCAGTCATTGCCTAGCAAGCTTCCCTTTGTGTGGGATTTCTGAAGCTTACATGTCTGTATGAAAACTGGTAGAAACACGTGCTTGATACACGCACAGGTTTGGGGCACCATCCGCCTCAGAGGATCGCTGTGTCCGAAAGGTCTTATTCTGGTGTTTTCACTCAGAATATTAGTTTGATGGTTGATCTTGTCTCTCCTTGGGGGGCTTTTACTGAGTGGTGTGGTGACAGGTACCTGAACCATGAGGACTCACTTCGGAGGTAACATTCGAGGGGGCAGTCTGCACTTCTGACTCACTGGCTCCATCAAGCACACTTGGCATTCTTGTGTCCCTTCAAAAATGGCTCAAAAGCCTAGCCCGAAGTAAAACATTTGTTGAGGATAACAAAATGCAAAATAAAAACAATTTTATACATATACTAGTATTGTTTTTCAGTACAAAATAGAAAAAACACTTCCGTAAGTTATTTTATAACATATAAATATTTTACATTATTATTTATTAAAGGAAAAAGAAAGCCAGTATGTCACAGAAAGGCGTAAACAATGTCACGCCTAATGTATTCCTTATTACATTATGGAAGGGACAAGGGAGGGGAAAATTACTCCCAAATCCATATAAATGCAAAGGGATATTACCAAAGGAGTGTCTGCTGCCACCTGCTGGTAGCAGGCAAAGAAGTCCTGGGCTTGTTGTATGGTTTCCTTGCTTTCAATTGTACCTTGGAAATTCTTATGACAACTGCTGGTTAAGTGAAGGTGTACTTAAATCGGCCCTGGTTGTTACTTCCTCTTTCTTTTTATTTATAGATTTTTATATTATTCTTTGTCTTTTCTCATTTTCTAATTTTTATTTTTTTTAGCTGGTCTGGACCCATGGATTTTAGAGCTTCCCAGTTGACTTGCCGATGAGTTCCTTGGCTTGACTAAAAATGTAACCACTTCTTTCCAGTCTAGGTTTGTGTTTACAAGAGCTTATGCCTCGGTAATCCTGGATTCTAGTGAATGCCACATGTTAAGCAATGAGTAAGTGTATTGTGGTGTGATTAATCAGTAATTGTGGGTGTCATTGGCCAAATTATCTCATATCGCCCTGGTTTGGGTGCAGAGGATCCAGTAGGTGCTGCCAAAAATGAGAGCTAGGACATGATTACATCCTTAGAGCATTCAAGGTTTTGGATTCTAGTAAAAAAATAATAATTAACAATTATTATGATTATTATATTTTGTCAAGTAAGAAGCCTTGGCAGAAATGAATCAGAGCTACCACACATTATCATTATCTCATAAGAAAAAAAGGGTTTTCTAACAACCAAAAAATAAAAGGAATACAGTCTCCAAAAAGGAAATTTACTTTAATTAAGATAAAAAAAGGATATATTTAGTTTAGCAAAATTCACCACATTTTTAACATTTTTGTAAGACACCAGGAGCTAGTAAAGCATTGCCATGGACCCAATTTTAGAGACAAAGGAGAAATAACAGGCGTGTAGGCTGTAGGTGGAAGGTCTAAAGTAGGAAGGGGATCGAAACCAGCAGACAACGGGAAACTCTGCAATGTGCTGGGGTGCTGGCTCAGAGACAGGCGGAACCCAGAGAGGCTTGTGGATTCAGCACCTGAAAGGGAAGGTGGATGGGCTTCTATCAAGATAAAATAGCAAGAGGCTTGAATCCCACGTGGCAGCACTGTGATGGGTACAGAGGAGGCAACATGCAAGGAGCTGATACATTAAAAAATGTGGAAAGTCATAGAATTCAGGCTGTGCTCTTCTTTTGGGGGAAAAAAAGGCACAGTTCGCTTAAAAAACCGAAACCCCAAAACAAAAACAACTCTAGCCCCATACCTACAAGAGATCAGCAAATATCATACAGCTGTACTTGCAAACTGGCAAATTGTTATCTATAGCAGTGGTTCTCAACCTTCCTAATGCCGCGACCCTTTAATACAGTTCCTCATGTTGTGGTGACCCCCAATCATAAAATTATTTTCATTGCTACTTCATAACTGTAATTTTGCTACTGTTATGAATCGTCATGTAAATATCTGATATGCAGGATGTATTTTCATTGTTACAAATTGAACATAATTAAAGCATAGTGATTATCACAAAAACAATATGTAATTATATATGTGTTTTCCGATGGTCTTAGGCGACCCCTGTGAAAGGGTTGTTCGACCCCCCAAAGGGGTCGCGACCCACAGGTTGAGAACCGCTGATCTATAGTGTTTTGCAGACTTTATGAATAAAAACGCTGACCTATGAATAATGTGATATAAGATTATCTCTAGATTTTATCTACATTTACATGGTAACTTTTTTTTTTTTTTGTCACTTTTGACTGTATTGAATATGTGTGAAAATACCAGATCAGGTTTTATGGGTGATATTCATCAGTGCTCTGTTTAAACTGCATGTCTGACTAATCAGTTTTAAAGAAAACTGCCATGATGTGATACAAAAGTGCCCATGCTTAACAGCACTGGTTTGGTTAAAAGAAATATAATTGAGCAAATAACTTTTCTTATAGAAATTAATGTTGGAAAATGAAATCACTTTATATGGAGGAGGTGCTGATAACTTACTATAATCAGTAAGGAAAACGAATGTTTTTATTTAGTTTGCAGATAAATTCATTTTCATGCATTAAATTGTGTAGCTAGTGGGATTCTTTTATTTTTACATTAGAAAAGAAGTGAGTTTAGCACTGCCAGCACAATCACAATCTTATTAAACATAACAAACACACAATATGGTAAATTACCAGAGAACATGTTTTTTTATAGTTTTTCATTTTTTTAATCTAAGATCTGAATAGACAAATTTTCTTTTTAAAAGATGCTTTTGCTGCAATCCTAGATCTAGCTCTCTTATATAATTTGCATCAATCATTCTTTTAATTATCTCTATCTTATCAACGAAAGACATTTGGTGAATCTGAGGAAAGAGAAAACTGAATGCCAACCAAAACCCCAAATTAATTCATTCTGGGAGCTCTTTTTGAAATTTTAATTTGTTTTGTATTTTGCGGAATAAGCAAACCCAAAATCCTTTTGAGCAGCAACTTTTAAAAATCTGCCATTAGTACATTGGATTAGGACTCAGAACCAGCAACTTCTATGGAAGTGGTTTGAGAAGAAAAGGAACCTGGTTATCCTAAGATCTGAATAGACTTATAAGTTAGGAGAAAATCACTCAGTATTTTAGAGGCTCATTGAAAATGATTGAATTCAGTTTATAGCATTTTTTTTTTTTTTTACAATTTGTGGAATTAAAAATGGAGTATTTGTAACTTATCTTAGTTACCCTTCCCTATATTACTTTTATTGTATATTTTATGTGTATTCTACTGAGAATTTTTATAAGATATCTCTTGTCATCCCAACTCAAGAAGGGTCTGGAGGCTTTGCTAGAAATAAATGAGAGAGATTGATTCAAGGAACTTTGCGAACTTGGAACACAGCTAGGCAAAAACCCAGAAGTGTTCCAAAACAGAACAAAAAGTTAAAAGTTCTTACAGTAAAAAGTATGTTCTTGAGAAGTACCAGTCCTCTTTCTTAGCCCTGGGATTGGTCCAGGATGGCTATCAGTCAGAAGTCAGGCAATCAGGATGATGGAAGCCAGGTGGCCCAGAAGATGGGTGCCAGGGAGCCTGGGGTCTGGATAATGCATGTCAGGTACACGTGTAGGTGAGTCTTGCAGGGGGTCGTCAGGTGGCCTGGATATGTGAGCCCTTCAGGGTAAGACTAGAGGGTTACCTGGAAGCCCAGATGTACATCCAGGCATGGGCACAGGATTGAAAAATTGACCAATGTTTACATTCCCAGGCTACGCAGAACAAGAATGGAATCTCTTCTCATTCCTCAACCCTCATAATGTTAATTCTTTTAGCAGCTGGGTTCAAATAACTCCATTTTATGTATTCTCTGTCTGCACTCTTTCCTCATGTGTTTCTTGGAAAATTATTTTTCCTTCCCAATGATCAATATGTGTACAAAACATTGAAAATATATATACCTGTTTCTCTAAATTTAGGTTGAAAAGCTGATTGTTATTTCAGGCAAGAGAGAAGACAAGTTTCTCTAGAACAAATAATATTTCACTTTATTAAAGTTTGTCTTCAAGGAGAGCAGAAGGAATACATCAGAAAGGCAAAAATTCTCTCATTGTGCTCACCTAGGGTCTGAAATCCCAGAGAAGAGAAAAAATTGGCAGGAAAGTATCATCCAAGTCCAAGTCTTTCATCTTAAAAAATAATGGTCAAAACCTTGGTAAAACTGAGATCATGTTTATTTTCAAAGCCTAAGGCCATACAGTGCCAGGAAACTCAGGGGCTGAAATAATGCGTATGAGTTTCCATTTAATTAAGTAGGTGCCAATAATGGGGGTCTAGGTCTGAGCTGCCTTGCACTGCATACTTGCTGCTCTGGTGCTGGAAGGCATAGCGCCATTAAAATTCAACAGATCTGAACACCCACTGAACACTGTTGGGCTGAGAGTTTGATAGTATCAGGTCGGGAGCAATTGACCAGAATTCTGTGGGTGTGAGCAATGATCACCAGGAATCAAAGGCAGAAACTCTAGTCTCCTGAAATGACACAGCATGGAGGGTCTTCACTGAGTGCTCCCACGGTCTTTGTAGAGAACAGAAACATAGAACTTAGGAAACCACAATGAAGGCAGTACACGGGCTTAGGATGTACCCGTTTTAAATAAAACAATGTTCGCTTTCCTTGGTTCTCCGAAAGGAAGTTGAACTCAAACATTTTTCCCTATAAAACATCATATGATTCCAGAACAGTCTTGCTGCTTAACCTTAAGGTTTTCTAGTGCAATTAGGCACAAATATCTAATCGTGGTAGCTATTAACTTTTGAGGAGAATGAGTTGTGTAGGGGAGGGAAATATTTTCATAAACCCTTTTAGGGTCCCTGGCCGGGTCTGAAAATTAAAGTGACAAAGACAGATTAACAGGAGAAAAGTTTACAAATTATTATTAATGTTTTACATGTACATGGGAGCCTACAAGAGAATGAAATGCCAAAGCAATGACCAGAACGGGAAGTTTTTATACCTTGTGTTCAAGAAGCAGTAAATTTGTAAAGAGGGGACAAGACAAAGGGGTTTGGACTAGAGGAAGTAAATGGTAAAGAGTAACCAGGAAGATAAGGGTTGGTTTAACGAGGTTTGTTTGTACAGGTTTCTTGGTCCTAAATTCCGCTCTCTGTTGATAAAAATGCCTTCCCTCCTGGTACAGCAAGAGCACCGTTCACTTGGGAGTTTTATGAACTCTTTCAGGGAAGAAGGGTGAAGGGTTGGAAGACCAGTGGCCTTCCTGCTTCTGCTGTTTTCTCAAACTCCTCCAGCCTAAGACATTTAAGATGTCAAGGTGCCTATTTGGGCGTGGGTGTGCCTCAACCCAACCAGTTGCCATATCAATATGAGTGCCCATTGCTGGAAGGAGTTTGCTAGCGTTGGCAGATATAGATATGCTAACTGCTTCCTCAAGAACAAAAATCATCTAGCCCAGAACAGTTATTTGATGAAAATGTATCAGGAAAGGATCAGTTCACTTACAGTGAGACACAGAAGGCCTCTGGACAAAGGATGTGTTTAAAAGAAAATAAGAGGGAGGGACTTTCTAAAAATCTTTTACTGGGTCACTGTGGTAGAGAGGAAAAGCCTGTTTCTTTAGAGGGTTTTCCAGTATCTATCATATAAAAGTAGTGGTTTTCTGTAACCAGCAAATTCTAGCTGATATTTAATATTTATGGCCAAAGCAAAGAGACCTCATGGAGACCCTATTTGGGACCAGGACCCCCCCAAAAAATTTGAGCAGAGCAAGAAGAGAGACTGAATATGGATACTCAGTCAAAGATAGAAACGGTGTGCCCTGGCTGGTGTGGCTCGGTTGGTTGGGCATCGTCTCATGCACAGGGTTTTGGTTCAGTTACAGGGCGCATGCCCCAGTGTTGCGGGCTCAATTTCTGGTAGGCAGTGTGTGTGTGGTGGGGGAGGCAGCTGATTCATGTTACACTCTCTCATTGATGTTTCTCTCTCTCCCTTTCCCTTCCTCTCTCTCTAAAAATCAATAGAAATATTACAAAAAAAATAGGAATAGGTATTCAGCTTAGGTATTTATGAGAGTGTTTTTTTTGTTTATTTAAGATATAAATTTACCTTGCTTTTTTTTAAAGTCATAGAAATCATGGAACAGTTATTGAAAAATTCCAAAAAGAAGCAGGTCAATAACTTTTGTAAAAAACATCATATTGTAAACGTATTTGGGTAAATGAAGGGCAGGAAGATAGTAATTAGCAAGGAGGAATGTATGAGGTTACGTACGTGGATTAAGGGATATTCCTTATAGGACAGTGGTTCTCAACCTTCTGGCCCTTTAAATACAGTTCCTCATGTTGTGACCCCCAACCATAAAATTATTTTCGTTGCTACTTCATAACTGTAATGTTGCTACTGTTATGAATCGTAATGTAAATATCTGATATGCAGGATGGTCTTAGGCGACCCCCTGAAAAGGTTATTTGACCCCCAAAGGGGTCGCGACCCACAGGTTGAGAACCGCTGTTATAGGAGGTCAGGAAAAGGAAAAGAAAGCAGTGTGATGGTTAATTTTATGTGTCAACTGGACTGGGCCCTGAGGTGCCCAGCTATTTAGCCAAACATCACTCTGGTGTGTCTGTGAGAGTGTTTCCAAATGAGATTAACATTTGAATTGGTAGACTGAGTGAAATATATTGCCCTCCTTAATGTAGATGAGCCTAATCCAATCTATTGAAGACCTGAACAGAACAGAAAGATTGAGTAAAAGGAAATTCAGCCTGCCTGCAGCGACATTGGTTTTTCTGGTCTTCAGACTCAGACTGAAATATTGGTCTTCTCGGGTCTCAAGCCGCTAGCTCTGGGCTGCAGCTACCCTCCAGCTTCCCGGACCTCCCCATCACGGTGCTCCCGAGGCTCCATAATTACATAAGTCAGTTCCTTACAATGAATATATATCTTCTATTTCTCAGAATAATCCTAATATATACAGGTCACCCATTCTTTCATTCTCCTGGAAATGTGCCACAGTACATGCATCATGGGTTTGTATTTTAGTGCTGGAATTCTGCCTGCCCCATCTCTCCTGGCACCATGAGGCATACACAGGGGCAATCTTACCAATGAAGGGACCAACTGCTTGGTGCCAGCACTCTGGATTGGCATTGGACCTGCATGTAGAATTTTTCTGGGATGCTGGAAGCCCAGCTCATGGGGATCTTGTGACCCTTGGGAAATTGCCATCCCCTCTACTGTGGAGAGGAAGCCACAGGCAGCTGAGCTTGGATGTAGCCTTTTCCCTGAGAGAAGGGGACCTCTGGTCCCAGCCACCTTATTTTCTCTGAAATCCAGAGTGAGCATCAGGGACCCTTCTGTGCTGTCTTGATCTTTGCATCACACATTGTTGGACTAGACTTGGTGATCTTCTGTGAATGACACCATGACAAATGCAGTCTTCCTGGGAAGATGCTGCAGAGAAGAAAATGTCAGTATAGAAAATAAAGATTAGTGAATAATAGTAGGCTAAGGACACATTCTGCAGTATTTGCTCCAGACCTCTGATACCATTCTCTCATTTTTTATAATTTATAGAAGATTTGTATTGAAAAGTGGTTGGAAATATATACTGATTAGAACCCAAAGGCTTTAGAAGACCAAGGAGACTTCCTTAGACTCACTATGATGGACGGTGGGAAATGTAGACTTTTCAGCAAGTAATAGAATGAAAATGGGGTTATATTAGAGCGAGTAATTGACTGTGCATGATCCTCTGGAGGGAGAAGTACACAGGCGGGGAGATAGGTCAGGATGCTGTCCCAGTGATCCATCAAGTGATTAGGGCCCTAGAATGAGGTGGCCACGAGGTTAATAAAAACAAAGGGATATTGCTGACAGTGGCTTCAAAGGATGAGTCGATAAAATGTGGTGCCTCTTGGGAATGGATGATAAAGGAGATGGGTCAAAGATAATTTCAAAATCGTAAGACTAGGCAACTAGAAAAAACATGGTTTCGGTTAGGGACATCACATAGGGGTTTCTGTTGTGGGGCAAAGAAGATGAATGACTTTATGGTGAGAGAGTGACATCCAAAAAGATAAAACTAAATACAGGCTTAATGATTATAATGAAATGGAGGACTGGTTAGCATTTGGGTAAGATTAAATGGCAAGTTAAGTAATTGCTATAGACTGAATTGTGCTCCCAGCCCCCAATTCATATGTTGAAGCCCTAACTTCTAATTTAACTCTCTTTGAGGTAAGGCCTATAGGGAGGTAAATAAGGTCATTAGGGTAGGTTCCCAATCCAGTAGAGCTGGTGCTCTTATACTAGTAAGGAGAGGAAGAGACACCAGAGCTCGGGTTCTCTCCACCACGTAGGGTTACAGTGAAAAGTCAGCCATCTGCAACCCAGGAAGAGAGCTCTCACCACTGAGTCAGCTGGCACTTGACCTTGGACTACCACGCCTCCAGAACTGTGAGGAAAAAAATGTTCTGTTAAGCCCCTCAGTCAATGATATTTTGTTATAGCAGTCTGACCTAATACAGTAGTTTTCATGCTTAGAAAATAAAATGATTATGTTTTACTCTTCCTAAATGATTTTTCTGTTTAAGGCACAAAACAAAAGTTAAATGGAAAAACAAAAGTAATAAAATGATTCATTATTAAATAATTATGTTATATTTCCAAGAATATTTGAAGACAATGTCTCCCTTGGAAAAGAGATTGCCAACTTCAGCTATATTTGCTTTAGAAGATTTTGGCTTCAGGATTATTTGGATATAGAGCTACTCACATGCCACCAATGTTTACAAATTTACAAGACAGAACCGCTTTATTAGCATTCCTGTAATAAAAAGAGGAAGATAAACCAACTAATCCTAATAATAAAAGCCTAATATGTTAAGTGTCCGGTCTTCCGGTTGGCCATTCAACCAATCAAAGTGCAATATGCTAATGATATGCTAAGGATTCTCAACTGCTTGCTATGACATGCACTGACCACCAGGGAGCAGACAATTGACCGGTCAAGCAGTTGCTATGATGTGCACTGACCACTAGGGGGCAGATGCTCCCACCAGTAGGTTAGCTTGCTGCTGGGGTCCGGCCAATTGGGACTGAGCTAGACAGGTCAGACAGACCCTGGAGCCCTCCCACGGTCCCTGGCTGGTCAACCTCCTGCATCCATGGCTCTGATCATGTACCGGTGGGTCCCTCGGCCTGGCCTGCACCCTCTCGCAATCCAGGCTGAGAGACCCCTTCCCTCCCTAGTGCACAAATCTTGTGTGCCAGGCCTCTAGCTAATGTATAATGAGTGAATGAATAAATGAATGATGATGATGGTGATGATGGTAACAGTTATGGAACATTTGCATTGTCAGGTATTTTCCTAGCACCTCAGTATATTCATGTAGGTGATCTTCTGAAATCCTATTGGGAAGGTACTGTTATTTATCTCATTTTATATCAAAGTGCCCAGTGTTTCCAAATTCCTCAATATACTGAGCTCAAATGTCCAGTTGGAACCTCTGTACTTCGGTTTTCCTGTTTTAAAACTAGCATTTCTTGCACTTCTGCTGTGTGTCCTTCTGGGTAACTGAGCATTTTATGGAGTCTGCATATTTGATCACACTATTCGATGTTACCACTCCATTTACAGTGGGGAATGTGAGGCTGGTAGCTCAAAGGGTACGGGTTAACCACACACAGTATGCATATTTAATGGCCAGTGTAGCACAAACTTCATTCTAGTTCTTCCCCGAATTCTCCAGTTTATTTACACTGGAAGTATTAGCTAAAATTGGAATTCAGCTATTCCATTGCAATGGACGCTTATCTCCCTGAATCCAAATGCTATGTTTTTAAATTATTTAAGATGGCATTGTTAAAAATAAACTTTTTATATTAGAAAAACCAAACATGCTCATTATATAATATTGTTAGCATGCACAAAGTAGTAATATAAGTTATCTAGTATTTCTGAGCAATCTTTTTTGTATTAATATATGTCTTGATTTATGTCCTATGATTTTTTCTTTATTGTTATAGTAGCTACATTTACATTACATTGATTTTTGGTGCATTCTATTTTTCATTCTTACAATTGATAACATTTTATAGGTTCTCACAAACTCTTTGAAAACATGATTTTAATGTCTATGACATTTCATTATTAGTAATTTTCACTTTACCAGTACTTTAGTATTGATCTTTATAAAATAATCCTAAAATAATTATAAATGATTTCATTATAGTGTTTGTAAATATTTTATTGATTTTTACTATCTCTGTCTCCCTCCCTCTCTCCTTCCCTCCCCTCTCCACCTACATTTATACACAAACATACATACACATATACTCACATTTGTTTATTTGAATTTATTTTTATTTTGATAAGTCTCTTGTCAAAAGGATATTTAATAATTTATCCTCCTAGATGCAACTTATGGAAATTGCTTTTAAAACAATATTCTTTCTAACAATTAGCATTGCCTCATCAACTTTGATTAAACAATGTTATTATACTGTTGAACTTGGTTCTTGTTGATTATAAAATTGCTATTATTTTTAAGGGTCTTATGATGAACTATATATTCCCATTCTTTGTGTATTGACCACATACCAGGCTATCAGAATGGTCCGGGACAACATGCCAGGAAACGCACAACACAGGTGACCTTAAAAGGCAATGGACACCAGAGCAAGTTGGTATGATAAAAGGTTGTCACTCCCATACCTGTGACTATTTTGAGAACAGACGTAAAAGGTTGGGTAGAGATTTGAATCATTCTATCAATTATATCTAGGGTTTGCATCATTCAGTTCTTCACATTATTGCAAGACTAGAGGCCCAGTGCACGGGTTTGTGCACTGGTGGGGTCCCTCAGCGTGGCCTGTGGGGATTGAGCTGAAACCAGCATCTAACATCCCCCAAGCGGCGTCTGGCACCCTTCTGTCACCTGAGCACCGCTCCTCCTGTGGGAGCGCCCTGACCACCAGGGGGCAGCTCCTGTGTTGAGCGTCTGCCCACTGGTGGTCAGTGTGCGTCATAGCGCTTGGTCACTTAGGCTTTTATATATAAAGACTAGAGGCCCAGTGCACAAAAATTTGTGCACTCGGGGGGGAAGGTGGGGTCCCTCAGCCCGGCCTGTGCCCTCTCGCAGTCTGGGACCCCTTGGGAGATAATGACCTGCTGGCTTAGGCCTGCTCCCGGGTGGCAGAGGGCAGGCCCAATCCCTAGGTGCAGCCCCTGGTTGGGCTCAGAGCAGGGCTGATTGGGGAGTTGAGGCGCCGCCCCCTGTCATGCACAGAGCAGGGCGAATTGGGAGGTTACGATGCCACCCTCAGTCACGCTCAGGGTAGGGCTGATTGGGGGGTTGGGGCACCACCCCCTATCACACTCAAGGCAGGTTCGATGGGGAGGTTGCGGCGCCACCCCCTGTCACGCACAGAGCAGGGCCAATCAGGGGGTTGGGGCGCTGCCCCCTGTCATGCACAGAGCAGGGCCAATCAGGGGGTTGGGGAGCTCCCCCCTGTCACTCACAGAGTAGGGCCGATAGGGGAGTGAGGGCACCGCCCCCTGTCACACACACAGCAGGGAGGATCAGGGGGTTGGGGCGCTGCCCTCTATCACCCACAGAGCAGGGCCGATCAGGGGGTTGGGGTGCCGCCACTGTTACAATCAGGGCAGGGCTGATGGGGAGGTTACGGCTCTACCCCATCACACACAGAGCAGGGCCTGTGGGTGGGGGGTTGGGCGCCGCACCCTGTCACACATAGAGCAGGGCCTGTGGGGGGAGGGGGGTTGGGGCGCCGCACCTTGTCACACACAGAGCCACAGGGCGATCAGGGGGTTTGGGCGCTGCCCCCTGTCACGCTGATCTGGTGCCAGGAGACCTCGCGGCTCCGCTGATCCCGGTGCTGGGAGGCATATTACCCTTTTACTATATAGGATAGAGGCCTGGGGGCCGGCTGGTTTGCCCTGAAGGGTGTCCTGGATCAGGGTGGGGGTCCCCACTGGGGTGCCTGGCCAGCCTGGATGAGGTGATGATGGCTTTTTGCAGCTGGTCACACACCCTTCAGGGTGGGGGTCCCCACTGGGGTGCCTGGCCAGTCTGGGTGAGGAGCTGAGGGCTGCTTTCAGGCTGGCAGTTGACTGAAGCTCCCAACCACTCCTTTTTTTCTTTTTCTTTTTTATTCTGGGCCAGCTTTAGCCCTGGCTCTAGCTCTGAGGCTTCCGCTGCTGAAAGCAGGTATCTGGTTTGTTTGCGTTCTATAATTAAAACAATGTATAACTCCAGCTCTGAGATCCCGGCCGGCTCAAAGCTGGTTTCTGGGGTTTTGTTTAGCTTCTATATTTGTTACAATGTTTCTTAGAGTTGCAGCTCAGAGGCTGGCAAGTCAGGCGGGGAACATTGGAGTCTGCAGTCACTGGACAAGCAAGCCTCATGTTCACTTCCAGCTGCCTGGCTGCCAGCTGCCATTTTGGCTGACAGTTAATTTGCATAAGGATATGCTGATTAGCCAATGGGAAGGGTAGTGGTCGTACGCTAATTACCATGTTTCTCTTTTATTAGTGTAGATGTATCATGGAGAAAATTAGAGGCTTGTGAGTTACACCTACCATGTCAGGAAAATAAGCTTTTCAATATGATAGGGATTACAAAAGAGGTAGGAGATATAACCCTTACACCAGAGAAGTTTACAGTCTTCATACAGAAACATTTACAGGTAGGAAAATTAATATAGTGCAATGAAGCACTGTATTTTACAATTTAAAATTTATAAGAGAAGGGTCATTGTGAATTTTAGTATCTAAATCTGAGCAGGGAAACCAAAATGATAAGAATAGAGCTAATAACTCTCCTCCTCACCAATTGATTTCCCTCTTTGGATCCTAAAATACACTCCACTGATAAACCTAACAGTTTCATTTTCTAAGTTTTCAGGGGGGTGGGAAATAAGTTAGTTGATATTATTTTTTTCAGTTTTAAAATCTGTGTTTTGTTTTGTTTTTCTTGAAGTTTTGATATCTGTGACTTCCTGTCTAAATTAGAATCAAATGCAAGATAATACATGAGTTAGCCCCAAATAACCTATCAGCTTATTTTTAGTTTATTGCATTTGTATCTCATGATGTCTGCAAAGAGCATAATGACTCATGAGGCCAGGCATCTAAACAAGCGTAAAAGTGACCTCATTGATGGTGCAGTTGACCTAAGATGACCGAGTACCTTTTTATCTTGAAAAAAAGATAAAAGATCTGCTTTATTATAATCCAGCTGCCAATTATTTTTTTTAAATTATTTATTGTTTAAAGTATTGCATATAGTATTACATATGTCTCCCTTTTCCCTCATTGGCCATCCTCACTCCTCAGCACATGCCCTCACCCGCCTCGTGTCTGTGTCCATTGGTTATGCTTCTATGCATGCTACAAGCCTTTGGTTGATCTCAGCTGCCAATTGTTGATGAGTGCATCATGTCATCTGCTATGTTTCTGAGTAAACCTGATTTTCCTTGAAGACTAACTTGTGAACTTTTATTTTATGTTGTCAATGTGGGAGTGACCATCATTATAGGGCAACGCATTTCCTGCTGTGTATATCGACATTTGGTTCCACCACCCCACTTGACATTTCGTTGTGAAAGAATGCTCAGACACAGCAGTTTCTCCATGCATTTGACATGTGGGCAGGTTAACAAGTGGACCAAAATATAAAATATGTGTAATTGTAGTTCCCAAGTTCCAAGGAAGTGCCTTAAGGAGTGATGGTGATGATGAAACTTTCCCACGGAAATTAAAGAAAGGTTAAAATTTCTGCCTAATATGCATGTCCATGCATACATAAATATAAAACCTTTCCTGACATTGCATTTTTGGAAAATTTAAACATAGATATATATTTTAAAAAATTTATCTTTCTTGATTTCAGAGAGGAAGGGGGAGGGGGAGAGAGATCGAAACATCAGTGATGAGAGAGAATCATTGATTGGCTGCCTCCTGCACACCCCCTACTGGGGATCAAATCCACAACCTGGGCACATGCCCTTAGCCAGAATAGAACCTGGGACCTTTCAGTCCGCAGGCCGACGCTCTATCCACTGAGCCAAACTGGCTAAGGCATAAACATAGATATTTTTATCTTTAAATATAAAGACTCTAAATCAGAAATATAAAGTATTTTCAGTATTTTTGTAAACAAGCCACACATTTATATTTTTTTCCACACAAATTCTAAATCTTTTGAGATGTCCCAAAATTATACTGAATTTTATGGGATAATTTTGCCCCTTCAGGTGGTCTGCAAAGTCTAGGAGAAATGAGTCAGCAACGTGATATGTTCAACCTGGGGCTGGCCAGAGGTTCTGTTCTGAAGTAGCATTAAGTTCATCTGGGATCAGTAACCACATTGGGAAAGTCAGCACATGAAGAAGAAAGGCCACCGTGAGCACCTTAGCCAAGCACGCAGCCATCTATACCTGCTTTTATTCAGGGATAGCCCCATTCTCTGCCTTCTCTGTGCTGAGTCTGAACAGCTGAATTTACCTGTAGAAAAGCCACCAACACGGGGTCTGTTTCTCAAGGCCACCCCAGAGAAGCAATCCCTCTCTATGTCCTAGGTCAGTGATGGCGAACCTTTCGAGCTCGGCATGTCAGCATTTTGAAAAACCCTAACTTAACTCTGGTGCCATGTCACATATAGAAATTTTTTTATATTTGCAACCATAGTAAAACAAAGATGTATATTTTTGGTATTTATTTTATATATTTAAATGCCATTTAACAAAGAAAAATCAACCAAAAAAATGAGTTCGCGTGTCAGAGGTTCGCCATCCCTGTCCTAGGTAAATATGCTCTCTCATTCTGCGAGATTATGTCATAATTTCTTCTCTCTTCTCTAAACTGCAGTGCTCTTTCTCCTTTCCTCATTCTTACTGCTGTATTCATTTTTTAATTGTCAAGAAGAGGGAAGCAACCAGGAAAGAATGCTCTTATTCATTCTCTCAATGCCAAACCTACTAACTTAATTTGTGTCCATGCCCATAAATTCTATGTCCCTCTTAGTACCCTCCTTGCTTCTATCTAACCAACCCCTCCATATATGCTCTACTTCATTTCCCCTCTCACCAACCAAGGTGCATCCCCCTCTGTCTCCCTCCTGTATCATTTATTTCACCACATATTGGATCATTCTCACCAGCCTAAAAACAAGTAATAGCTTCCAATTAAAAAATAATCTCTTGACAGCATATTCCCCTCTAGGTATTACCTCGTATCTATGTTTCTCTTTTTTGAAGCATTTCCTATAGTATTGTTTTCATTCCTCCATTGTCTCCCTTCTTAATCACTTTTTCTGACATTGATGCCCGTCAGTAAGGCTTTTCTCCCATCCCTCCATTGAGACCAATCTCACGAAAGTCATCAATGACCTACATCTTGATAAATACAAGGGTCAATTTCTGTCTTTTTTTTTTTCAACTTCTCAGAAACCTTTGACCCTCTTGATTACTCCTTCTCTATTGGAATGCCTCTAAACATACATTTATTTATGAACCTCTTTGCTTGTCTATTGCCTTTCTTTATCACTACAATATCAAAGCAGGGCACTGTGTGGTATAACCCTTGTTCTCCTTCTCCTATCCCTGGTGTCGGGGACTATTGGATCCCCAATATCTAGAACAGTACTTGGCATAAACTAGGTGCTCAAATACTAGGTCATTTAATTAATTTTTGGAGCAGTAACAGATTTGAATAATAGGTACATGAAGTCATAAATACAGAGTTTATGAATAATACCGAGATTGTGGGAGTCAGAGACTTCCTACTGCTCTTCTTTCTGGCACCAGAACAGTGACGCCTGAGCTTTGGAATCTCTTTGTCTCCATGGATTCCAAATGAACCCATCCACTATGTCCTCTGCACTCCACAGCTTAGCTCCAACTTCCTAGTTGACTCAGGATAAATAAGCATATTCATAGAAGCCATTAATCCGAGTTAGTATCTCATGAAGACAGAAGGCTAAATCTCAGCTGCTTTTGTAAAACTATGACCAAAAAAGGATAAGCCCTATCCTATTTTCAGGCTCATCCCAAAACAACACCTCTGAGATGCATTGGGCCCTCTCCATACTGAGCTAAGTGCTGACAAGGCAAACTACCCAACTATATCATCCCCGTGCCCTGCCATCCCCCACTTATTCCAAAGGTCTCCGTCCAGCGATTGACCTGAATAATCCACCTGGGCCCAGGCTGCAGCCAAGAAGTCTATTTATAGCTCTGAGGAAGCTGATAGCTGAGCTGGGAGGCCTTTTTCTTATTTTTAATTCTTTTTTTCATCTAGACCATAAGTAAGCTAACACACCAGAAATACATCAAAACAATAAATCCTCCCAAATTTCAACCCTGCCTCATCCCCCTGAGCAAACAGCAAATGAAGCATTGGGAGACACTGCTCAGCTGAAATGCTTGCTGCATTCAGGACTGTCAGGCACAACCTTGGGTAGAGACGAGGCATCTTTGGAATCCACAAATTTGTGTGTGAAATTACTTGGTATTTCAACCATGTGGCACTTCTTTTTCTCTAGATAAAAATGCCGGCCTTTAGTATGAAGGCTGTGGAATGGGTGTTAGAGATCTGGGGGAGTTCTTTAGTGGTTTGTTTAAAGAATTCGTCCTCAAGGAGTTTGCCTAAGACATGTGCTTATGGATGTTTGACTAAGTATGGGCTGTGTTCTAACATTAATGAACCATCTAGGCAATTACACAAAGACTGTTGGGATGTTTAAGATTTTTTCCCCTCAAGAAAATAAGTCAAAACAGGAAAAATTGAACTCAATAACTAGAGCCTATAATCCTTTTACTTTCAATTAGATTGAGTCAATGTTTATTGAAAACCTATGGATTCTCCTAAATTCTGGGTGAATTTATAAGTGAATACAATAGTCTTAACTCTTAGGGTGCTTTGCTTCATGCACTGAAAATATATACTGTATTAAAAATAAATATATCGTTGCCCGGAGAGTGTTGCTCAGTGGTCAGGGTTCAATTCCCAGTCAGGGCACATGCCCGGATTGCGGGCTTTATCCCAAGTGGAGGTCATGCAGGAGACAACTCATCAATGATTCTCTCTCATCATTGATGTTCCTATCTCTCTCTCCCTCTCCCTTCCTCTCTGAAATCAATAAAAATATTTTTTTTAAAAAAAATAAATAAATATATTGTTAAGTAATGTATTTGTAGTGTGGCCTATAATCAGACAGGTTTGGCCCAATTTCTTCCAATGTCTGTCTGGGTAGTTATCTTTGAAAAGCAAAGTTTTTCTAAAATTGCCGCAGCCTTTAAAAGTCAAAGAAACATTCTTTCTTGAGGCTAGCATTTATTTTACTTACTAAGGAGTGATATACAGCAGACTCAGATATTTCACAAGAACTGTTTTAAACAAGAGTAAAATGAATGTTTTTAATTGTTTTAGCCAGAACATTCAATAATCAGAATCATGGTGTTAATTATACTTCATGACTGAAAGATTTTCATACACGGTATCTGTGTTTACTGAGAATGAGCCTAAGTGCTTTTAGCAGGTGTCCTGCATAGGGATGGATAAATGGGCCTCCGTGAGAAGGACAGAGCAGCACACAGGGAGTGACATGTATGACAAAGAAATGAGAATCAGACTATTCAAAGTGTGAAGTCTGTGGGTTATTTGTGCAACGTGTATTACTGGGAAATGAGTGAGAAGCTTGGAACCAAATGGAATAAGGAGCCATTCTTGCTAAAACTGAGAATGGAAGTGAGAAAAAATAGTGAGATCATTCTCTCAAAAGCTGTAAATTGCAACTCGATAGCTAGTTGATACCTTTCCATCTAAGTGAATCTCTCTGGCTGACTTGATTTATTTTCAAGAAGATTTTGACACTCAGAAAAGTGGGCCACTTCCTTCCTCATTTAGATGACAAATACACCAGTTTTCAATAAAAAGCAAAATGGCAAAGTGTTTTCTCGACTTAAGTTCCAACAGACTCTAAAAGAACTAGAAAGTTTTGGGTTTTTTTTAAATTCCCCTCATGTCTTGTGAATGATGACAGATCTATTTCAAAAATGGTGATGGAAGATAAACAGAGCTTCAGAGATATGAAGTGGTCTATTTATTCTGTCCATTCATGAGAAATGTCTTGGAAGGGCTGTCTAAACTGTGGGCTCCCAATGTATATCACAGGATGCTGATTGAACTCAGTTCTGGGAAGTGGTGAGAAATGTTCTTTTGGTTGCTTTAAATGTGTCTTCATAGCTAGTTTCTTGAGTTTGGTTGTACTTCAAAAATATTAGTCTTGGAAAAAAAAGGAATTACAAGTTTTCTAATGCTTGCACCTTAAAAGACAAACTCAAAGCCCAGTCCTTATCGCTGCTGCAGCTTTGGAGATGACAAAACCCTCCATCTCAGCAGTCAGCAATGGAAGATGCAAAATATTAGAGGACTTGTTAATGGTGCACAGCTACTCGGTTACTAGGTGGAGAATTAGAAACAAGAAATCCCTCTGGAAGCTCTATTTCAACATTTACCATGGAGAGATATATTAATTTTGAGTTAAGATATTTGAATGAGCAACTTATTATGGTGAGTTTTTATTTACAGATTCTAAGGATGAGCTGCTCTCCTTGGAAAGGCTCTATGGGGCAATAATGGGAATGGATTTAGACTCCCAGGATCACACCTTAACCGTCTAGCTGGGAGATATTGGTCAGTTTACACTCAGTATTTTGGCTTCTTCCTTTTTAAAATGGACATGACTCGCCCAGCCAGTGTAGCATGGCTCAGTTGGTTGAGCATGGTCCCATTCACCAAGAGCATCAGTTTGATTCCTGGTCTGGGTTGTGGGTTTTTTCCCTATTAGGAGGCATGCAGGGGGCAGCTCATTGATGTATCTCATCAATGTTTCTCTTTCTCTCCCTTTTTCTCTCTCTAAAAATCAATAAAAATACATATTAAAAATAAAATGGACATGACCCTATCTAAGGTTCTTATAAAGATAAAATGGTAATATGCATGCAATAGCTTAGGATCTGCTAAAGAAAAGTGCTACATTATTGTTCTTATTAATAATAAAAGTAAGCAATTCAGATTCCTCCTAAATTTTATATTTTAATGAACCTTCATCTGACATGTGAAAACTGAGAGGAACAGCTGCACATTCATTTACCTTTTTTGTTATCCTATTAATTTTATAAACTTTTCATGCATAACTTATACATTGTAATTCATAATTTAGAATATATAATGTATATTATGATTGCTTATATACAGAGTTAATTGTATAGGAAAATTACTTAATCTTTTATTTGAAAATTTAGTGACCCTATTGGTACATACAGTGTAATACTCCAAGGAAGTATCCCTGCTCTTAAAATTTCTGATGTCGTTTCAACAACTAAATTCTAGACCCATAACAATATGATCATAATTGTTTGGGTTTGTTTTTAAGTCAATTTATGTTTGATGAGACTCGTGATCAAGTCCTAAATTGTCCTTTTGCCCCACACAATCATGAGTGAAAGTCAATGTTACATTCTAGAATGTTCATACCTAACTCCGACAAAAGTTGCACCATGCTCATATTCTTCTAATTTGTCATGTGGATGGTTAAAAATGCAAGTGTAGAGGCCAATATACTGAGAAAGTTGTGATGAGTTATAGTTTGAAAGATTCCCTCTACAAAAAAAAAATAATAATAAACATGAGGGTGGGCAAAGATAGGTTTACAGTTGTAAATACAGTTTATTCTTATGGTATTATTTATGCTTGTATTATATATTTTTACATACAAAAAACTGTAAACCTACTTTTGCCCACCCTAGTATTGTTACAGAAAATCACAAGCTATAAAAAAGTTTCAAATAACTCTTTCTCCCAACTCTTCTACAACTTGTCCTTGACTTTTACTTTTTTATTTTAAAAAGCACTTGAATGATAAAATGTGTTGGTATAGTCCCGTGTCTTTCTGGTGACTATATTCAAACCATTTTACTGGAGATACTATTTTAAGCTACCATTTCAAAAATGTTACCACAAGTTTGTAGATGATTTGTATTCAGTTGTACAAAACAATAGCAAACAATATTTTTTGCATTCATTCTGGCATGGATCATCTATTTTTCTGCCAAAAGGACTCAGATGCCATTTATCAAGTGAGAATGGTGTCAGGAAGTTGTTTTAAGAGCAGTAAGGGCAAAGGGATAGGATAGGTGTCCGCATGCGTACACTGGGGAAAATAGGTCCTACCCTGCTCCCTAAGAGCAGATTTAGCTTTTCTTTGCTGTTAAGTGACTCTTATACTTACTGCTACAAGTGACGTCAATTGTAAGATTGGTCTTTCCTGTCTTAGATATCAGCGTTTGCATATGCCCTTCTCCATATTGCCAATATACAAAGAAAAGTCAAAGTGGAACACCAAGTTACAAAACAAAATTAGTATGTTACTTGTAGAAAATGTTTAACCTTGCATCTCTAAGAAATGTAAAAAAGAAAACTGGAAATTTCCTGTGTACAAGTCAAAGATAACCTCACAAAATATACCAACATTTTGTCAAGAAGTGCCAGTCTTATAAAGTGCCATTCATTATGGAAAGGCATATAATTTTATTTTAGGGAATACCCATAGCTTGAAATAGTTTGAAATCTTCTCCTTGGTATGTGGGAAATAAACATTCTGAATTTGTGATATCTATATATCTGTATCTATATCTATATCTATATCTATATCTATATCTATATCTATATCTTCTAGTATATCTATATCTATCTAATTTTTGATGGACTAACTCTTTAATAATGGTCTATTGCATCTATCTATCTATCTATAATGATTATGGTGGGCAATGTGCTTTCACTTTTAAAAAATGAGGCAATTCCATAATATAATGAATTTAACATTCTTTTGTGATTAATCATTAACTTGAATGGCAACATAACTGAGCTAATCTTTCCAAGATAATGGTTTTCTTTTTTTGTTTTGTTGTTGTTTATTTGTTTTGTTTTTTTGTTAACACTCATCAGAGGATATTTTTCCGTTGATTTTTAGGGGGAGTGGAAGAGAGAGGAGGGAAAGGCAGGGAGAAACATCCATGTGAGAGAAACACATTGACTGGTTGCCTCCTGCATGAGCTCTGACCAGGGCCCAGGCCGGGTAGGAGCCTGCAACCAAGGTACATGCCCTTGACTGAAATTGAACCTGGGACCCTTTGGTCCTCAGGCTGATGCTCTATCCACTGAGCAAAATCGGCTTGAGCAGATGATAGTTTTTGAAAAAGCCAGAATGAGTTTGGATTTTTGATATACATCATGGATTTTTTTTAAAAATCTCCATGCCTTATATAGATGACATGGATATAGATGATTAGAGATAGATAGATAGATAGAGAGAGAGAGAGAGAGAGAGAGAGAGAGAGAATCAGTGATCAACTAGGGATTACAGGAAGGAGATACTATGTAGGTCCTTTAAGTTCATCTATCTCAGTCATTTGCTATATAAATTCCTTCTAGAACAAAGTTTCCTAGCCCATATTTATGAACAGAGTTCTCTAGTGAGTACTTCTAATAACTATATATTCCTGAGCCTCGTCTTTGGATAGAGGGGGCAGGAAACAGCTTTTCAACATGTTTCAGGTAATTTTGATATATCATGCTTAGCATTAATTAATGAGTTTGCACTAGAGAATTCCTATGCAACTTTCTTGGAGCCTTGCCTACCTACTAACTCAAATTATGTTCGAATACCTCTAGTGACTACAAAATCATTACCTGCGTAGGTCTCCATACTTTTTAAAATGGGCTTGTTTACAACAAATATACCTATAGTAAGTGAAAATGTTTTTCTACTCATTGGTTTTAATTTTATACTTGAGGTCAGGGAGAAAAACCTGATTCCTAATCTATGTATTAGCTCTTCAGCTATTATGTCTAATGTCACACACTCCCATTTTACTAATTTCTTGTCCAGAAAATATCCCTAGTTCCTTCAGTCTTTCTTTATGTGACTTGATTTAAAACTGCACATTTTCTTTGCTCTTCTCTGAATTTTCAGGGGCTGTAGTGAGTACTTAGGCTTAACATAAGTCACAGTGGGGAGTCTTCATGGTCCCATGACCTGTGCAATCTTGCAGGACTCTCATATCCTTAAAAAGGCCCCATGTGTAGCTTGATGCACTGCCCTCCCTGACTTGAAATTTCTAATAGGGTTTGAACAAGGATCCTCACATTTTCATTTTGCCCCAGGTCTCAAAAATTATGTGTTCAATTCTGTGTCCCATCTTTCATATGATAAAATTGTATACGTAATTCATTTCTCATGCTCTCTGTAACTCATGTAGCCCGAATATATGTCATCTATGTCTTGGCAACCACACCACTCTTCAGTTTATATCCTACTTACAACCAAATGCACCTCTAAGATATTTTTCACTACACACCCAGGTCTCCTTCATGCTGAATTTTTAAAGTTGCTATTGGAAACAAATATAAGACGTTATATTGACTCCTGTTAAGCATAATCTCTATTTGGTCCATGGTTCCAGAATACTGACATCTTACTAGCTTCTGATTGCCATCCAACATTTTTGTTGTCCCTCTTAACTACATGTTACCCAAAGAAATTATAACCCAGTCTTATAAAGATATGGCAAATATTATAGTAGAAAGCATTCAAAGAAATATGAGGAGTAATAGACTCAGCTAATGTGATCTAATAGGTATGGTTAGTTTAAAGGTATTTAAAGTCTCCAGTTTCTCCTTCTTACCTAAATATATTTTGCTAAGCCTGCTTGTCATTGAGAACTGGGATGTAAAACTACTACAGTTTAAATGAAGACTTCAGCTGATAGAAGACCTGTTCCTGAAATGATATTGCATTTAAAACTCATCTCAGCCTTAACTGGTTTGGCTCAGTGGATAGAGTGTCAGCCTGCAGACTCAAGGGTCCCAGGTTCGATTCTGGTCAAGGGCATGTACCTTGGTTGCAGGCACATCCCCAGTAGGGAGTGTGCAGGAGGCAGCTGATCAATGTTTCTCTCTCATCGATGTTTCTAACTCTTTATCCTTCTCCCTTCCTCTCTGTAAAAAAATCAATAAAATATATTTAAAAAAAAAACTCATCTCAGAGGAGTTGTAATTATGTAATACAAATATTAAAAATCTAGTGTTCTGCCTACCTTGGCAATGAAGTCCACTTGGCTTGGAGCCCCCTGGTAGCCAGTTCCTTTAGTTAATGCTCTAGTATTTTGTGAGAGAAGTTCTCCTCAAGTGAGGAAGATATGTGGGATATATAAATGCATAACCACTTATAATTAAAATTTCTGAGTTAAACAATTATTTGCTCATATATGAAGTTCACCCTGTAAAGTTTTAAGAAAAGTAAAATTGTCTAAGTATGATGGTGTTAGTTTTTTTTAAAATTATTTATTGTTTAAAGTATTGCATATGTCGTCCCCCCCCCCCACCCCCACCCATTGACCTCTCCTCGGCTACTCCTACCCCCAATGATGTTGGTTTTTATCTCAGCCATCTTTATGGTCCGGTGATGAAATATAGATGAATTTGCTCATCTAATGAGTAAAAGTATTAGGTTGAATTAAGTACTAGTCTGAATAACGGTGATTAGTCAGGAGTGGAACTTCTCACAAATCAAAAACATAACTTTTGCCTGGCTGGTGTAGTTCAGTGATTGAGTATCGACCTAGGAAGCAAGAGGTCCACCTGCGGGACTTTGCACTTGCTGTTGGCTCTGCCTGGGGCATCCTTCCTCAGATATTTTTATGGCTTGTACCTACTTCCTACAGATGTGCACTGAAATCTCATCTTCTCAGTGGGCACCTGCCTGGTCACTATATTTAAAGTAAAGTTACCTTCTCTAGATCCCCCACATTCATTTGCTGCTTTTCTTCTCCTTACAGCTTTAATATATCTTTACTTCATTATCTTATTTAACAACCAGTATATTTACTTCATTATCTTATTATCGCTCTTTTACCAAGCTCTCTCAAAGTGTAAGCCGATAAAGGCAGTTTTATTGTGTGTTTGTGTATGTGTGTGTGTGTGTGTGTGTGTGTGTGTGTGTGGTGTAACTACTGTACCCCAGCATCTAGAACAGAATCTGGTAAATTTATACTTTTATGAATGAATAATTGAATATGTAGGTATATGCACATCTAAGCACAATTCCCATGTGTTTTTCAAAGTGTCATTTTAACTGCTACCAAGCACTTCTTGAGATCTGTGTTGTGTGGCTCCTTCAGACTATGGAACCATCCTATATAATAAAAGCCTAATATGCTAAGTGTCTGGTCGTCCGTTCAACCAATCAAAGCATAATATACTAATGATATGCTAAGGCCACTCAACTGCTTACTATGACGTGCACTGACCACCAGGGGGCAGACACTCCAACTGGTAGGTTAGCTTGCTGCTGGGGTCCGGCCGATCAGGACTGAGCCAGATGGGCTGGATACACTCTGGAGCCCTCCTGCGGTCCCTCCCTGGCTGCAACCTCCTGCATCCCTCCCCAACCCCGATCCTGCACTGGTGGGGTCCCTCACAATCCAGGACCCCTTGGGGGATGTTGGAGAGCCACTTTCGGCCTGATCCCAAAGGCCAGACTGAAAAAAACCACACTGGTGCACGAATTTGTGCACCAGGCCTCTAGTAATAGAATAATTATCTTTTTTTTTTTTTTTTTTTTTTTTTTTTTACTTCTGAGCTTAGCCTTCCCCCCTTGCAAAGTGAATCAATATAAATCATTTATACTCTTCCTTCTCTCTAGAGGCATTTCACAAATTTACAGATGTCTGCAATAGTGGAGATTAGAGAGACTTCAGTGATGGGCCATGATATGTCTTTCACTTTAGAGATGATGGGTAAATAATAGATCTAAAGTCCATTATCAGTTCATTTCAGCACTGAAAATAGAACTAAGGTGCTCCTACCAGTGCAGTGATCTGACTCCAAGTTCTTTCTTGAATCTGCTATCCACAATGAGAAAGCATATTCAGTAACAGACTTTTCTAATGCATACAGCTTTATGTGGGAAAGAAGTTGGGCCAAATGTAAAGTTATGTGGTTTTAAAAAATATATTTTTATTGATTTAAGAGAGGAAAGGAGATGGAGAGAAAAATAGAAACATCAATGATGTGAGAGAATCATTGATTGGCTACCTCCTGCATGTCCTCCACTGAGGATCTAGCCTGCAACCTGGGCACGAGCCCTGACGGTGACCTCCTGGTTCATAGGTCAGTGCTCAACCATGGAGCCATGCTGGCCGGGCAAAGAGGTCAGCAATTTAGCCATGGGACTTTCTAAGAGAAGAATATTTTAGGCAGAGGAAACAAGCAGAGGCCAGCAACAGTCAGTACAAAAGCTCCAGGGAAGAAGCATGATGGTCATGTTCAAAGCATAGCAAGGAGAGCAGTGGGTCTGGAGCAGAGTGGGCAGTGGAGAATTCGTAGGGTGTAAGCTATGAGTGGAAGTGAAAGCCAGAACATATAGTTGCTTGAAAGCTCTTGTGAGGACTTTGGATTTTGCTTTGTATTAAATGAAAAGCCAAGAGAGGGAGAACCATAATCTGACGTAAGCATATCACTCTGGCTCCTGTGCTGTATGTGCTAGGATATAGGAGGACAGCCATGTAAGCAGGGAGGCCAGTTAAGAATGACAACAATTCACGTTGGAGATGATGAAAGCTCAGGCAAAGGTGGTGACAGTAGAGGTGGTGAGAGATGGTCACATTCTGGTTATATTTTGAAGTTTGAAGATAGACCCAGCGGGATTTTCTAACAGATGGGAGATGGGGTCTGAGAGAAAGAATGGAGGCTATAATGACAGTAACAGTTGGCGAGTCCTGAGAGACGAGAGGAATGAAATCATATCACCCAAGGCAGAAGGGATGCTTGCAGAAGCAGATTCAGGGGACTCTCAGTTGTGTTTTGGGGCAGGATACGCTTGGACATTTAAGTGGAGATGGTACAGTCAGTTAATAAGTCTGGCTTAGGACGGAGTGTCTGGGCTGAAAACAAAACTGAAAGGCATCAGGTTATGATGGTATTTAAAACCAAGAGACAGCAGGAGGTCTCCAAAGGAGTGTCTGAATATAGAACAGAGTAAGTTCAATGCCTGATCCCTGCGTACTCTCATTAAATGATGTGGAAAGTGGAAAACCTCAAATAGCTTAGAATTGGACTTGATAACTTCTCCTGGCATAACAGGGAAGATCTGTTATAAAAATAGTTTGAACTTACCCAGATCGAAACTACCCTTTAACTACTTTTGTAGCTTGATCTTTTTTAGCTATACCTCTAGCATAGACTTTCAAAAAAAAAGTGAATATGTGTCACTTTACATGAAAACTCCCGTTACTTTGTGGTGACCACTTGGAATGCTGGGTAACAGGAGAGATGGAGGCTGGACATGTTTCTTGGGGGAAAGAGCCCCACGATGGAGTAGTGAGGCCTCCCAAGGAAGCAAAACAGGCAACGGTTGGCTTGCATGCCCTCGGTCTGTTTACCTCAGTCTGTACAAATCTCATAAATGAAAACTCACCTTGGGTGCTATTAGTTTGGGGGTCAAACTCTCCTTTCAGAATGTGATAGGATTACGAAGGCGACTTGCCAAGAAATCTGCGTTTACCCGTCTACTCCTCAAACAAGAGAGTGTGCCCTGCTCTGTTAACTTAATAGTAGTCTTAGTTACTTTTTAAACATTTACCATAAAACTTTGTCAGCTTCTAAATTAATTAATTGCAAGTTTGGTACACCCAGTCCACTATTGCACATCAGTAGCAAATAGGAATGAGATCCAGTTATTCCACTGTTACTGTTATGATCATTTCATGGCGAAACTTGCCAAGAATAATTAAAAGGTATTTGCAACTTCATTGCTCTTTTATTGGCCATTGGCTTTGCAAACAGAAACTAGTTCTAGCCAAGTGGCACATGTTTCATATACTTTCCCATTTTTTGTGTGCTTATAAAATCTTTTCATTACCAAAGTAGTAAGCAAGTCCAATGGAATTGGTCCCCTGAAAGACAGATGGCAATCCTAAACATTACTAAATGGGGCTATATTTCTTTCTTAAATTTGTAAACTTATACATAAATGATTTGAAATTACTCTTATATCAGCCATATGTATACTCCTTCTGCCATAGCATAAAGAATAAATAGCTGCTTGTTTAATAATTATGTGGTATTTTTCATAAAAAGAGACAATCCCGGGTGAGGTTTAAACAGATAAGACATTATGGAATCTAATTACTGCTAGGAAGTGTGCCTCAGATTTAATTACACTAAAATGAAACTCATTGTCATGTGGCTTTTACATGCACCTAAGTCCACATTCATTACCTCCATGTAACAAGTTCACTTCTATGGATACTTGGGATGCATTTTCAAAACAAATGCTTCCTAGTTATTACACTGATAAACGCCATGGTCCTCAAACCCAACCATCTGTAGGAAAACAGTAAATGACGTAAGAGTTCAGGAGATGGAAAAATGAACTAAAATAGTTCATCAACACATTGGGAGAAAGCAGGACTTAAGCTAGAATTTGAAGAGGATCTTAGCAGATAGGTCAATTTTGGGGAAATGGGAGAGATGTATTAAGAGGGTTCCGAGAAGGGAAATAGCTTGAGCAAAAATGGTATTGCACTTGATTTATTTAACTGAAAGTGACAAGGTTACCCTGGCTCAATCAAGGTGTAAGAATCACATGGGAAAATATATATTGGCTTTTTATAGTTAGGTCACTTTGTGGATTTAAAAGGCAGGAGAAGTTGGTAATCGCCTTAACCATATTCCAGTTCCATAAACACCTTTTATTTAGTAGGAGAAAATATACAACTGGATCCAACTATCCCATAATATGTGAAACAATGCCTTTGTTTTTAACTGAAGCAAAATTTTCTATTAAGTCAGGTGACGGATGTGCCTGTGTATCCATATATGCTCAAGCACATGTGTTTGGTGTTTGCATGTGAATGTTAGAGTTGTCATTTATCACAATAGAAGGTTACAGCTACCCAACCAGTTAGGCACGGGGAGAGCAAAGGCTGGATATGGTGAGCTGTGTCACTTTGCTCCTGAGAAATCTTTGTCTCCTGTAGTAATCAACACTGACATGTTGTCGTCATGAGTGACAGCTACAGACCTCTCATTAGAGGAAATGACTGCACGATGAGGCAGACTGATGAGCTGATGGGTATTTCCTCAGAAGCTCAGCTCCTCCCCACCAGCCCTCTCTGACACCATTGCCGTGTACTATCAAATCTGTATTTAAGGCAAATCAGCGAGGGCGTCTTCTCTTAGCAAAATAGGTTATGACTTATGCTGAGAGCCAGTTCTAACAGATCTCTCCCAATTGCAATGCTACCCACCGTTCCGGGAACTCTGTACTTTTCTGGTGTGCTTTCCGCCTTTAGTTTGTACAACGGTAGCCGTGATGTTGAGGGTCAGGTTTTACATCTTGTTTATGCATGAAAAATACAATCCGTGGACAAAGCATTTTCCTGAGGACTGTCTGGCCACTTAAAAGTACAATGTCAGGTTCCTAAGCTCATTTCCAACTTTGCACTTGCAGTTGCAGGTACCTTTAACCAGAACGTGGTTCACCTCTTCCTTCCACCAGCAGGTTGGCACTGGCCCTGGAAAGTGGGTTTTCAAACTTGAGCAAACGTCACGATCACCGGCAGGTCATGCTAAACCACAGAGCCCTGGGTTCTACACCCAGGGCTCCTCATTTAGTTATCGGGGTGGGCTCTGGTTTATTAAGAGTGTTAATAGATCAGGTGATGCTGATGTTGATGGTGCTGCTGCTCTGGAGATCAACACCCATTTCCCTAGAAGAAAGACTGTACAAGAAATCCTGCCTCAGGGGTGGCTTTTTATTGGTTACATTGTGTTGCCATGACATTCGGTACCTGGATGTTCCCCCGGAAGCTTTCCTGGATCCCAGTCCCACAGACTCTGACATCTGTCTGGGTACAGTTTGCACTTGTACCTGAATAGATGTTTCATTTCCTGCTTTGCTTTGGATTTTGTAGCCTCACCTCATGGTCTTCATCCATGAGGCAAACAGACAATGCTCTAAATAGAGAAATGCTACGATTGCATTTTCGGAGACTGGTTTTCTGACTTGCTGGTATCCAGGCACTGATGCAATAACACTGTGCCTAAATCCTAAGTGGCATCAATGTTTGTAGAACCATTATAAATGTAACTTGGGTCAAACTAATCAGCTTGGTCTGTCTTTTTAATGAATGGTCCAGCTGTCAAAACGGAGATATGTTCATTATCGTAAAGAAGCTATCTTAGATATAAACTATGCTGATTAGTCATGATCAGACCGATTCTTGGGATCCTTCTATGGATGCCCTGAAAGTAAATAACTAAAAACCTGGACTACAGCCAATAGAGCAATTGAAAGCTAAGACGTAAAATATCATCTTCACCCAAACCATGTGCAGTATCCATCTGTGTACTCAGAGATATTTATTTAACTCCTACTATGTGCCAAACATGCTTCAAGAACTGGGTGCACCGCAGTGAGCTGGAAATCAATGCCTGCATTTGTGGGACTCGCATTCTCATGGGGAGAGGCACCGTAAATAAGGAAACAGATTAGTAAACCAGTTAACTTCAGACACGTTAGGTGCTGTAAAGGAACTAAAGCGGGATAGCATGGTACTGTGGCCGGGGGTGTGGAGCTACTTTGGATGGAGAGATCTGCCTAAGGCCTTTTTGAGGAGGTGGCGTTTGGGCCGAGACCAGATGATACGAAGCGGTCACCCATCTGTATCTCTGTGTGGCAGTTAGTGGTGAGGTTTGAAGTGATGGTAGAGGAAAAACTTCTAGGAAGAGGAAGCAGTAAGTTGCAAATGCCATGAGCCTGAAGAGCCCAAGGCCTTGTTGACCTTGGGGGGCGGGATGGGGCATTTTATTTTCTTCTAAGCACACTGGAAAATGATGGGAAGTTCTGACTTACATTTTTAAAAAATTACTTTGGATGATTCATGGAGAATCCAAGGTAGGAGAGTTAAACTGTACCATTTAAGAGGTGATTTCATCCAATCTTAGTGTCAGACATTGACCTTGAATTTGCAGCTATAGCTTATTTAACTTCAAGGCCATTATTTCCTCCTGCAGATCCAGATTTCATACAAGGAATTTGGCTCTTGTCGTAGATACAACCCTTTAAAGGTCATTCTGCCTGAGGAAGGAATTGCTGTCTGCTAATAATATAGTGAACTAGGTGGTAGCAGCGGATATAGTGCGAAGTGCTTAGGTTCAGGACCTATTTTGGAGTTGGATCTGAAAAGGCTTGCTGAGAAATGGATTTAGGAGATGTGGTGGATGCTCTTTGTACCCTGTCCAGATACCCTTTGCTAGTTGGAGAGTCATGCTTTTGGGAGTGTTGACTACCAAGAGCTTATAGTTGTCTCTCTGTCCATCACTCAGTTCCATCTGAGACCACATTTTGTTTTTTGCCATTCTTTATCCATCTCCTTTCATCCACCATCTGCCTACAGCAGTGGGATTCAAAGAATGGTTTTGGGAAAAGTAGCATCAACATTACCTGGAAACATGGAGCTATGACTTCTTAGGTCGCACCCCAGACCTTCTTAATTAGAAATTCTGCAGAGGGACCCCAAGATTCTGCTTTAATAACCCTTGAAGATGATTCTGATGCTGCTCAAGTTGAGAACCACTGCAGTAAAGCTCATCCAATAAGTCACTTGAACAAGAATCCTTCATGGCCCACCACTAGGAAAGGCACCCGAAGACGGGTAATTAGGGAAAACAGGAATGGAGGGCGATTCCTCGGTTTTGGGTATGAGCATCCTGACATACTTCGATGAACTAAAGTGGGAAAGACTTGGGGAGAAGCAAGTTTGGAGAAATCAAGCTTTCTATTTTGAACTTGGTTAAGATTGAGAAACTTGCCTTACCCATTTGGCTTATGGTAGAGCATCAGCCTGTGGGCCAAAGGGTCCTAGGTTCAATTCCAGTCAAGGGCATGTACCTTGGTTGCAGGCTTCTCCCCAATCTGGGCCCTGGTCAGGACTCATGCAGGAGGCAAACAATCAATTTGTTTCTCTCACATCAATGTTTCTCTGTCTTTCCCTCTCTCTCCCACTCTCTCTAAAATCAATGGGAAAATATCCTTGGGTGAGGATTAAAAAGAAAAAATTGTGGTACTTATTAGATACCTGTGTGGGAATGCCATGTTGGTAATTAATGTAAAAGACCAGAATTCATGTGAAAAGTCAGGACTGAAGTCATACATTTTAGAGCCTTCAGTATATGGATAATCAGACCTAAAAAGAGATCCTGGAGAAATAAAGAAAAGAGGGTAGCAAGAACCTCTCATTTTTGCCTCTAATTTTTGCATGTTTGGAAACTTTACAAAGTACATAAAGGTGACTTATTTCTCTAAAATTGTATAAAATAATCGCATTGGTTCCAAAAATATGTAGACCAGAACAAATAATAGCTAAATGTACTAAGAATATGAGTCTGTACTGTGTCTATGCAAAGGCTTAAATAGATTTTGCTAATTATTAATTAAAGAATTCAAGACTGATTTGGCTTTAAGGATGTATAACCTGTTTAACCTGCTAACTAGAGAGGGTTTCTTAAGGCAGATAGTTATATGTGCATACATTTGGACACCAAGAGAGCAGAACTTGGGGAGATGTCAAGAAGGCAGTTCTATCCCTGCATCCAAATGTGAGATGTGAAACAGAGAAATACAAAGATTGATGTTGGAAGATAGCCTGGAAGTTATAATTTTTTCACAACCATCTATAAAGATAAAACTTAATGATCATAAAGAAAGTGCTTCACTGTAAAGAAATTTTTATGATTTATACAGTAAAATCATTAAAAGTTAAATTTAAGTGTGTCCAATAACTCTGTGAATATCTTAAACACCATTGCTTTCTAACATCATTTCTAAATTTTCCTTTAGTTAAGTATTTAGCAAGATAAAGTAAGTCTCACATAATTTAAAAATACATTACATTTTTCATTACTTAATGCCTATTAAAACACCACCCACATTGCACACCTGTTAGCCTCAGTTGTGCCAATTGCTTATGATGCAAAATTTAACCCAGTTTCCAGAAGCAGATTGCTGGAACAGACCTTAACTATTTTTCTACTATTTAGGGACTAGCATAGGTGAGGCAAAACAAAAAACATGAAGGGATATCCAGGGCTGACTCATCTTCCAGACGTGACTTTTCTGTGTGCTTATGGCCCTGAGTAAGGGAATTGTTCTCTCTCTGCTCAGTTTTCTTGTTTATAAAGTGACAATCCTATAGGGATATTGTGAGGACTAAACAGTATAACAGTTGTAAAGCTCATAGAACATTGCTTGGAATGGGGGAAGTCCTCAGAATACCCCTAACTTTATATCCAGTGCCACCAATCTCTGAGCCACAGGAATGCCCAGTTAGGCAAAGGCATCATTTGATGGACAGTATCTCTCTAAGAAGAACAAACTTCTGTTAAGACTTTTCTAATAAATATGCCAAGAACCATGATGGAAAATTTAGATCGGTGTTGATATTCCTGTATCATAAAAAAGAGAAGTATAACAAATAAATATAAATTAGTCCAAAGACAAAGAGCAAGTCCAGGTAGGCTTAAAGTTCAAATGCGTTAATATGGAAAGACATACTATGTTGCTACTTTTATTCATGTCCAGTCCTTGTGAACTTGGAAAAAGGCAAGGTTTTTTCTTTGATGTTAGTCTCCAAATGATACCTGTGAGATAAGAAGTTCTGATTTTGGCCATCAAGTGTCTCTGAACAAGAGAATTTGAATGAATGGCTCAGGATTTGTGTTTTATAGGTGTTATATCTCATGAAGTAACTACAGAAAATATGCTTTGGTCACGAAAAGAGAAGAAATTGCCATTAAACAAAGGTAGTTTTCTGCTTAACACAATGAAAAGACCTGTCTAAGAGGTATTCATCTGTGCTAACACCAACCTCCTTCTTGACAAGGTGTCAGTGAAAATGAGCTCACTGAGATGCATCCCAGTTCCCGTGGGGAAAGACAGACAGAGAGGCACAGAAAAGCTTACACGCAGGCACTAGAAGAGGTCTGAGAGCAGCTTCCTACAGGATTCCCATGAGTTACCAGGAAAAGACAACACATCTTAAAGAAGACAGAACTGCCCCCTCGCCTTACATTTCTTCATTGATCTCCTTCCCATGACCTGAAAGTATTTTTAAAAGATACCTTTATATTGATACTAGTTTTAAGTGTGAAATAGAAAGATAATATAATGGATGATCTCAGTAATTCTTCCTGACCGAATAGTAAAAGCCGTGATAATGCACTGCAGCAATAGACCAAATGCGGCCATGGCCCCACTGATATCACATTGTGATTCCCATAGCCATCCATCCTCAATCGCTCAGGAAGAAGACCTTGCAAAACTATGGAGTAAACAGGCTGCAAACCTGGCTCCAGTACCAGGTAAGACACAACTTCCCCCAAACACAGGGAAATCTCCATTAAAATGCCCACGTTCCATGTAAAATGCTGGTCCTCCATCATTGGGCATAGTGTAAAGCCACCAACATAAATCCTTAAATAGAAGCACTAGCAAATGGCTGAAGTAATGGCATTAATATCAGTTGTCCTTTCCAGGGATTTGATTGATTTGAGCAGGTAATAAATTCCTACACTGGCTCATTTCTTTTACAGAAAGAATGCATTGAAGAAAAGTACCACTGGATTTATTTATGGACTAGGGTGCTATGGAAGGGAAAGAGTTTAATGAAGAGGCTCTAAGATTCAAAGAGTAAAACTTTAACCAGCCCCAGTCCCTCACCACAAATATCTCTGAAGATGCTACGTTTAGTCTCATGTAAAAGGGCGGGCGCTTTCAGATGTGGTGTAACTGGCTGAGCCTATTCTGCTGTGGTAAACTAGGAGTAGGAAAATGCTGATGATTGAGCTTCCACTGGAATGGGGGATCTCCAATGGGAGTTGAATAGCCATTGGAATTGAAAATGTATGTGATGGATATTCAGCAGAGTTCCATGTACAAAGTGGGTGGCTGAGATTGGAGGTGGGCACATAAATCTGTCGGAGGGTGAAAATGCAGGGAATAGTGTGTGGATTTTGACCCACTGTGTAGTCAGAAGTCAGCCTGTATGAGCTCTAGCACATGAGCAGTATGTTGTAGATTCCTGACATTACAGGTAACATGCCTCCCTTCTTACATAGAACACTTTCTACTCAGACAGTCTTTCGATTTGGAACCTTCTGTCTTGTTATTTTTCTCTCCATCTAGTCCTTACATGGAATTTCCTCCTGTAACAGGTACCTAGAAATATGTTCTACGTTCTCATTTTAGACTTGATTTGAAAATCTTGCTACTTAGCCATTCTCTTTCTACATAGAATCTGGGTTTTAGACTTATCTTTGAACTTATGTACCCAGAGGTATGGTCACAATGTCTTTAGAATCAATGTGAGCCATTATGCTGGGGCAAAATCCGGAAACTCCCTGTTCAAATGGCCTTGACCTATTGGTTTCTGGGTTTTGAGATGGTTCATAGAGGCACTGAGGCACGTGGGCAACACAACCCTTCAGGGCTCAGGCTATTGGCTATTTAATTATCAGAACAGAAATATTTCAGTATTTAGTAAACAGGATAGCCGTAATCATGCATGGAATTTAGCTTTTGAGTTGCAAATTATAAAGCCATCAATTTGCCAAATGACAATTCTATGAATATACAAAGACCCTGTCATCAGTTCATCTCTGTGACCTCTCTCTCTTTCCTCCAAATGCATCTACCCAATTGGGCAAATGCTCCAAGCAGGACTAAAAATATAGAGTTGTAAGGAATAGGAACAATTTTCCAATGATGAACCTAGTCCTAATCTATCTAGCACTTTAATCTTTGACAAGAGAGTAATATAAGAAGAGAGGAGAGGAATAAAAGTGCAAACACGTAAAGGCTGTTTCAGGTTGACTTTAACTTTTTAAATTAATGGAGTAAAACTTTGACCAACAAAGAGACAATAGTTTTCCTGCCTTGTCTTCTTTCAACGAGAAGAGGCTGGAGTATTGTTCATGAAAGAATAATGGTAATGAGTTAGGAAGAATGCGATTTCATGCATAACTTGGGGAAAAGTCACATGATAGAGAGATGGAGTATAGGATAGGTTTGGGATCACTAAGCAATCAGTAAGTTAAACATATTTCTGAGGGAATAAAGAAGGTATATAAGGGAAATTATTTGTCCTCAATTGGCTTGCAAGTTATTCGAATCAAACAAGCCAAAACACACGAAATCAGTTAGAGATCAATTCAATCACAGGTAAAATAAAATTATAAATTTGTGATTCAGACTATAAATTACTCAGGAGTGTAGACAAGAGGAAGATCAGTGAAGAGAAGGGTCTTTCAGGGAAAGCTTTGCTTACCGGATTAGCAAATAGTGATGGGATCCTAGCCAAGGTCAGGAGAGGCATAGGGAAGGGCATCGTATCCTGAGATATGGAACATGACTCTTGTGGACATCTGGGAAGTGTGAGGAACTAACATGGAAATTGCTATGGTCACATTCAGCTAGCATTCCACACACCTACTGTTCACAGGCTTCTAATATGAGGTAGAGTTTGGAATAAGACTATTTTCTCTAGCCAGTTTGGTTCAGTGGATAGAGCATCAGCCTATGGACTGAAGGGTCCTGGGTTCGATTCGTCAAGGGCACATGCCTGGATTGCAGGCTCAATCCCTAGTAGGAGGCATGCAGAAGGCAGCCAATCAATGATTCTCTCTCATCATTGATGTTCTCTCTCTCTCTCTCTCTCTCTCTCTCTCTCTCTCTCTCTCTCTCTCCCTTCTGCTTTGAAATTAATAAAAAAAAACATAAAAACAAAACAAAAACTGCTTGAGTTCAGGTCCTGGTTCTGCTTGCAAGTTGTGACCTTGACTAGGAGCCTCCATTTACTCATAGGACTATAATGACAGAGCTTTTGTAACAGGTTAATGTATATAAAGCATCTACATGGACCTGGTTTGTAGAAAAAGCGTATAGCACACTGTCATTAATAATTATTGTTTCCCTGATTAAACTATTGGATTAAGGTTTATTACGGCAACTACAAGATCGTTCCCTCTGTGATGCTTTTGCTAATGGGAAGCAATCTGTAACAGCACAGATACCCCCATGGAATGACGTAAGCATTAATTAGCTTCATGACTTTGCATAGGTTCCTTGCCACACTTTCTCATCTCTACAACAAAAGTAGGATGCAGCCCTAGCCGGTTTGGCTCAGTGGATAGAGCGTCGGCCTGTGGACTGAAGGGTCCCAGGTTCGATTCTGGTCAAGGGAATGTACCTTGGTTGTGGGCACATCCCCAGTAGGGGGTGTGCAGGAGGCAGCTGATCGATGTTTCTCTCTCATTGATGTTTCTAACTCTCTATCCCTCTCCCTTCCTCTCTGTAAAAAATCAATAAAATATATTTTAAAAAAGGTAGGATGCAATAATCTCTGAGATTCCTCCAGTTGAGATATTTTGAATCTATTTGTATGAATTGATACCAATATCTGCCCATTATTCTGTCTTATAAATGACCTGGACATGGTAAAGCAGAGGAAGACATTTTCTAGACTCTATTTGGGAGGAGAAGAGGGGGAGGTTTTTTGATTTAATTTTCCAATGGTTTTTATTTTTATTTTCATTTCCAAGTCAATTTACATGAGTAAGTAAATGTTATTTAACCTAAATTATAAATATTTTTTTTAATGGCTTCAGAATTTTATGTGTTATTTGGAATGGCCTTCTCCATTCCAAGACTATACGAGGAGTCTTGGTTTATTCTAGTAGTTGTTTTATGCATTTATTTGCAATTCTATTTATATCTTTTATGTATTGGAATGTATCATGTTTTCCTGGCTGTGGGCAGACTCTGACTTTATAAATATTTTCCAAATGGCTGCACAGTTGTCCCAACTACATTTATGCAATTATTCATCTTTCCCTAATGGTTTGAGATCATATGTATTTTCCTATTTATATCAAGTTATGTTGGGGCTTTTATTTCTGTTTCACTTTCTCTATATTCACACTCAAATACTTTGTGTGGCAACTTACAATGTGAGCTCAGGCATATTCCACACCTTTTTGATGATTAAATGTTCTTATTCTGAAGAAGGCAGCAATGATAGCATGTCCCTCAGAGATGTTGCACATGTGGGATCAAATAATACTTTAAAGAGTTTACCATAATATCTGGCCTCTTCTAACCTCCCATAGAATATTGGCTATTATTACTGAATCATACCATTATTGTATGTTCTTCCTGCTGGTGAATTATATTTTGTAGTCATTTCAAATATTGTGTGTATGTATTCAAGGAGAATTCGAATTTTTGAGAATTTTTTGAGAAAGCTGCCTCAGTCCCTCCTCATTCTGAGGATTAGTCCTACCCAGAGAAATCTTTGTTAGACATGAAGCTTCCCCACTGCCCTAGGCCACGCCTACCCCAGTTAATTATGTGTTGCCCTTTCCGCTTGGAAATAAGCTGGAGGCTCTCTCCTCTTTAAAACAAAGACTGATTCCCTGCTGGTTCCGTTTTTACAAATCTGGCCAACATTGGATGGAACTGGCCAATTTCATCTCTGTATTTCTAACGCTACGGGGGAAACTTTACTCATAATCAAGGATGAGCAGCTGAAATTAAATCCAGTAACTGCAAACCTGTGTGGGGAGAGTGTTGGGAAGATCCAGGCACAAACATTCATAAGTGAAGTAACATCATTTGTGTTTGCTCCCAAACCAGGATCTCAAGATTTTTTTTTTTTTTTAATTAAGGCATCATTGGCAACAGAATATGTCCCTAAGCAGCAAAGCTCATAAAAAGTGACTTTTATAACTTGATTGTTAATTAGATTGTTTTTCTATTTTTTTTTTTAAGGCAGAAAATCTAGCATAGAATTTTATAACAGAAGAAGGAGCCAAAGGGATATGGATTTCTTTGTACTAGCAAGTGAACTGAACTTTTGATTTCAGTGTTCACATTTAGGAGGTTTAGCAGAGAGAGTATCTGTGCTTCTCAGCTTATTTACTTGATTTGGGGAGGAAATATACATCTATTTCCAATCTGGTAAAACACCACACCATCTCAGGTCACAAGAGACAGCATTGCTTTTGGGTAAAATAAAATTGAACACAAATAGAACTGTAGATTACAGCACTTAGATCGATGTTGTGGTTTATTTGTTTATTCTTGAATCTTGAAATCAATGTAGGTTGAAAGGAAAGAAGTCTATTTCACCATCATGAAGTCTGGAAGATCAGCTGCTAAGTTAGAAATTTATTTCTGCATTTCTACCTACACCCCATGAAAGTGCCTCTAATGTCATGTGCCCAAGGACAGAGCTTTAAGAAATATTTTCCAAGGAAGTTGAATAATCAGACAGTCAAAACTTGGAATCACTCCCAGTTCTTCTGAAGTAAAGTTAATTAATCTGGAAGCACATCATTTGTGTATAAGAAATTCAAGAGAAGTGTAATTAGTTCAGTAATTAGCTTTAACTTCTCAGATACATTTTTCAAAAATAGGCATTACAATCTTACCCTTTCTTTTTTCTAACCAGATTTTTTAAAAACTATATGTTTTTCTTATTTTTTATTGATTTCAGAGAGAAAGGGAGAGGGAGAGAGAGATAGAAACATCAGTGATGAGAGAGAATCATTGACCGTCTGCCTCCTGCATGCCCCACACTGAGGATCGAGCCCACAACCAGGTGTGTGCCCTGACTGAGAATCGAACCACGACCTCCTGGTTCATAGGTCGATGCTCAACCACTGAGCCACACAAGCCGGGCAAATATATTTTTATTGATTTCGAGAGGAAGGGATAGAGACAGATAGAAATGTCAATGATATGAGAGAATCATTGATCAGCTGTCTCCTATATACACCTTACCAGGGATCGAGCCTGCAACCCTGGCATGTGCCCTGACCGGGAATCAAACCATGACCTATTGGTTCCAACCATGTCTGGTTGTTAAGCATGCTTATCTCACTGGTTATTCTTGTGGTAGAGGGGAAAATCCATTGTTGGCTTTCCAGCACAGTCAAGTTCTGTTGCATTTAAGTCTTCAATTGTGATTTATTGTTTAACTGGGATGTACAGAAAACATTGTTTAGCATCTTGAATAGAAAAGGTTGGCTCATGCTTCTCTGAAAGCTATTTTCTCATCTATTTCATACAAAACCGGTCCTCTACCTATTGTCCTCTAACTGCAGCCTTATCTTCACCCATATGCATTTTGTGACGATGCTGTGGACTAAAGAACTTGTGTAAATGTTCTTTAGGAAATGGGACAAATTATATTATATATAAATTTTGAGTCATATTGTTTGTACCAAGTTAGAAAATGTAGAGTAATTTCTGGGGTCAGGTTTTACTTCATGTTATGGGACACATTCTAATTCCAGATGGCTATTCAACCAGTTTCTGTCATATAAATTAATGACTGCCACAGTTATTGTGAAATGATCACAATAAGTCTAGTTACCACTCATCACTTTAGATAATTCAAAAAAGATACTTTTCTTGTGATGAGAACTTAAGGTTTACTCTCTTAGCACCTTTCAAATATGCAGCAGTGTTACTGACCATAGTCACCATGCTATACAATATGTCCCCATGACTTATTTTATAACTAGAAGTTTGTATCTCTTGTCTTTTGAATTTTTCTACATTAACACATTATGGCATTTCAGAGCTTCAGTATTATCTCTTTTTAAATTTCTTATTCTTTTAGTAATGAATACAAAAGAATTTTTAAAGGATTTGTGTTCTTTTTATTTCAATACTACAGAAGTCCACAAAGAGATAATTATAATAATGATGCATTTTTAATCTATCAATAGTTTAAAGTCTATATTGTATTTTTACTCACAGTGACACCCCTCCCCCCAAAATGTCTACCACAGTGGATTAAAAATGGAATTTGAAACTTATAACAATACTAGAGGCCTGGTGAATGAATTCGTGCATGGGTGGGGTCCGGCTCGCCTGCCCCGATGGGGGCCAATAGGGGCTGGGCTGGCTGGGGGAAAGGGACAAGAGAGGTTGCAGAGGCCTATCGGGGCCCCAATCGGGCCAGTTGGCCGCCGCAGTGCACGTCATAGCGACTGGTTGTTCTGGTCGTTCCGGCATTCTGGTTGCTTGGCTTTTATATATATAAATAGATATCTAGCCCCTTTAAGATTATGTTACTCTGTTTTTTCATCTTTATATATCTTGCTCATATATTATTTGATATAATTTTAGTCAAACCTATTAAATACTGTACACATTTTCTTAAAGTGTACAGTCCAGGAAATATCATGTTTGTCATAAGTAGAATTTCCAAGGCAATGGAGTTCCCAAGCAGCCCACTGCCTTCTGCCTGGCAATGACCTGGGCATACCCTAGACACTGCAGTTAGCCAGAGTCTTCGTCACTCCCTCCCTTTTGTCTTTATATGGAGTGTGTGATCACTGGCTTACAGACACTTATGTGGTACAAATCTCCTCATAACCTTTTTATGATTGTTTTACTTTAGCTTATTCTGCTCACCATTTTCTGCAAATCAACCCCCTCCCCTTAACCCTGCTTCTCCTTTCCTAATAAATGGAAAACTGGAACCAGAAAATGGTCCCAATGTCAAGCCTAATGCTGAAGGTCAATTGAATCTAAATGGACATGTTTGAATAATAGCAGATGTTGAACATTTATCCGTTCAACACATAATTATTGAACACCTATTCTGTGCTAGGCCTTATTCCAGGTTTTGGATATTGCAAAACATGTAGTAGGAAATAAGTGATGAACAATGATAATGGAAGTGTTGTTTAAACAACTTACTTTACTATAATTTCAGTCTTACAATTGGATTTTAACCAGACACCATATAATTGCTTTATAAGACAAATCATCATACTTTACTAACGTACTGTGGGTAGAATAAATGAAACATCAAATATAGTTTTTTGGTACAAAACTTGAATTTCATACAAACACATATCCTTCTTTGGCTATTGTAGTTAAAATAACTGATTGATTTTAATTTTTATCTTTCAATAGCAGGCACAGTACTGGTACAATGCACTTTAACTGAAAATTGACATTTTATATCAAGGAAAAAGAGGCTGAATTATAAAAATTAATGTTGAATCTATCTTATCAGGCTTGCAGGCATAACAAAAAAAGAAATGAAAATTATTGTATTCTTTATATCCAGAATTGGTACTATTTTTACACCATCATATTGCTTTGCGGTAATATAACTTTTACCTTTACATATTCATTTTTTTAAATTAATTAATTAATTAATTTATTTATTTATTTGTTAATCCTCACCCGAGGATATTTTTTCATTGATTTTTAGGGAGAGTGGAAGAGAGAGGGAAAGAGAGAGAGAAACATTGATGTGAGAGAAACACATCAACTGGTTGCCTCCTGCACAAGCCCCGACCATGGCCCAGGATGGGGAGGAGCCTGCAACCAAGGTGCATGCCCTTCACTGGAATCGAACGTGGGACCCTTTGGTACGTAGGCTGATGCTCTATCCACTGAGCCAAACCAGATAGGGCTACATATTAATTTTTGAGGGTAGGCTTTAAGAAGGTGAGATTATTATTCATCTTTCATCGATCTGTTTAAGAATGGCATATGCTAAAAAGCCAAGAATACACGATTTGGGAAGTCTAAAAACAAAACAAAACAAAATCTGTGGATACCCAGTACTTTATGCAGGATGATTTCCTAGTATTCTATGAAAACAGGCAAACCAATACAAAGTAAGCACGTTTTCTTTATTTCTAGGGATATTAAGTATATATATCAAACCCGTTGAATCTACTATCCTTAAATAGACCCTTAAGGTACATATACATTTATTTTAAACAAATAATTCAAGAGGCATTACGCTTTTATATTTTCATTGCTTAGATGGTCATTTTTTAAACATTTTGTAAGCTTCTTTTTCTTTCCTGTGTCACTTAAATAACCAGCATATGAATATTTCGATGAGTTATTATGGTTAGTAGTTACAATTATTGAGAAATTGGCATTTATCGAATGACTACTGTGGAATCTGTAGATTTGTATTCTCATTTGATCCACACAGCCACGCAGTGTGGCAGGTACTATTATTACTGTCTAATAAGAGCCAATAGGTCAGTGATTATAAAAGTAAGTCAAGGTTATAGTGATGGTTTTACTATAGTTAATAATTCTACCTCTTAAAATACTCCGTTTGTTTCTGCCCCAAAGTTTCTGGTTTTACACTTCCCATTTTATTGTATCCTTTAATTTGATTTATATGTTTTGAATTTCTCCCAGAGGACCAAATGGCATGGCTGGGACAGTGAGACGTAATGATGTGGAGTTTGGGCACAGACACGAGTAGAGACAAAAGACACAAGCAAATTGCACGACTTCCAGAGCCTAGAAGCAGAGATTCTGGTATCCCAATACATGGGGCTCTCACTGCTCCTGAGCGAGGGACCAAGGCCACAGGTGTAATGAGCAGACAGGGTAGGGAGGGGCCAACATGCAAACATGATCATTGGTGAGTAGCACGGCTCATGAGCAAGTGATGCACAGATGCAGCCTGTGGTCTAACTCAGCAGCACGAGTCCCAGTCTTGGGGTTTTTGTACAAGAAGTGAGGCAAGAGTTACAGTAAAAACTCACAGCACTAGCAGCAAGGAGTGTAGAACTCTGTGCCCGGGACACAAAGTATAACCTGCCCTGTTTGCAGCAAATGGCCTTCCTTGACCTCGCTCTACTGGTGTCTTCATCTGTAGAGGAGGAACACTGAGCACAGGCTATGAGACAGGGAATTCGGATAGATTTCGGGGCTGTTTCCTGTGCTCTGTGTCTCTGATTTCACATCCCGGTGAGAAGCACCATTAACACTCCGTCCGCAAGGCTCATTTGGCTTCTTTTGATCCTATTTTGCATCACGAGGGCAAATTACAACCACTCATTTATCCAGTGCTCATAAACCTGTATCCAGAACCGAGACCGTTTATGGAATAGCTCTCAAACGCTTGGAGTGATTGGCCTGATGGTTGGGGTGGGTGTGACTCTGGGGTGGGGTGGGGTAGATGAAAATAGAGGAATTAGCACTTCCTAGGCATATTAAAAAGTAAAATCAAGACTAAACCAATCCTAATCCGCTGGTAAGTTTCTATGGAATTATTTCCATGTTTTGCTCTTTTAGGAACAATTTTTTTTTTTTTTTGAAACGGAGTAGTGTTAGAAAAGGCCTATCACTTACTCATTAGCCAGGCATCCGATGCCTAAAACAGTCGGTTTACTTGCTAGGCTCTCACGCACCCTGGGCATCCCGCAGGCAGCCATTAATGCTCTTCTGTTTGTCACTGAGTATCAGCTGGAGCACACAGCACTGCATTGGAGGCCCTCACGTTTATTGAAGCTGTGTGTGTTATCCATCCCACGAAGCAGTGTCCCGGGCTGTGTGTAATGCTAGAAAGGAAATCTTTGGTGTCTTCCTAACTGAAGGTGCCTCCCCTGACCCGTTAGGAAGGGGATGCCTTCTGAGAGGCCTGCCAGAGGCCGGCCGGTGATGCTCTTTCTCAGAGCAGAGATAATTGGCCCCCACAGGAGTGGAAGCCAGGACCTGGGTTGCAGAAGTGAAGCTGTCAGAAGTGGCTTCCGGGGTCAGGCCCACAGTCTAGGCGGCCTCCCAACTCGTTGCTGACAGGGGAATGAAGAGGTGGTTTGCACGAGGATGCGATCCACCCCCCAGGAATCAGGCAGACACTGGAGGGTCGTGCTCTGGTGTCTGGCTTCCCTTAACACCCCACATGGAGCTCTTCTCTGTGAAACAGCCCAACCATCCCATCTGCTCACTGCCCTCCCGTCCTGCACTGTGCTCCACGCCTGATCTCTCCCTCGGCCATTTCCAGGTTTTATTTATCTTTTCTCCTTTCCCAACCTGTTCTCTTTACTAAGAGCATCCCTGACAAAGTATGGCGGTTCCAATAATTTGATCCGAATGAGGAGTAAGGCTTGGAGAGGCTAAAATAAAATTTGTTTTTGTCTTTACTTTTTTTCTCCTTCTACTTTTTACAATCATAGATGCAATAGTAAATAGAATAATATGCTCTATTTGTGTACAAGTTTTATAAAGTTTCAAAATGCTATTTTCATTAATGATTCACTCAATGACTTATTTTGTCAGTGAGGAGGTGACCGTGATGTGGTGCGAAGACCACATGCAGAAGGGAATCGATAATTGTAGGTTTTACCTCATTCCAAGTCTACTAGGAAGTTGCTGCTGTGGACAAAGGCAAAGTTCCATGAACCTCTCTGAGCCTCCAATTCCTTCCTTGTAAAATGGGAAAAATCACTTGTACCTCAAGATATCAGGATGGAGTTGTTATGGGGATGGAGGAAATATGTTACTGTTAAAGGGACATGTATATAATCAGGCAAAATGCCATGATGGTGGTGATTGAAATGACATTAGAGTCTACATTCTTGTGAAGGTTGGAGTTAAGAGGAGTCATTCAGCCCAGGACAACAAAAGTCTTTAAAAGATTTGGGTTGGCCCTAACTGGTTTGGCTCAGTGGATAGAGCATCGGCCTGCAGACTGAAAGGTCCCAGGTTCGATTCCGGTCAATGGCATGTACCTTGGTTGCAGGCACATCCCCAGTAGGAAGTGTGCAGGAGGCAGCTGATCGAAGTTTCTCGCTCATCAATGTTTCTAACTCTCTATCCCTCTCCCTTCCTCTCTGTAAAAAATCAATAAAATAAAAAAAAAAAAAGATTTGGGTTGGTGTTATCAGTTGCATGCTGTCAGCTGTTAACTTAAATATGTATTATTACATATTATAGACTAATGGCCTGGTGCACGAATTCGTGCATGGGTGGGGTCCCTTGACCTGGCCAGCTATCGGGACGATGGGGCTGTCTCACCCAGTCCTAATCAGGGTGGATTGGGGCTGCCCGTTTGAGGGGGGAGGGGTAAGGCCACGGGAGGTTGTCTGGGTAGAGGCAGGGGCTGCAGGAGGTTGGCTGGCCAGCCGGTGGGGAGGGGCCACAGGAGGCTCCTATCGGGGCCGGCTGGCTGGGGGGAGGTTGGCCAGCCGCAGGTTGGCTGTGGGAGTGCACTGAACACCAGGGGGCAACTCCTGCATTGAGCATCTGCCCCCTGGTGGCCAGTGTGCATCATAGTGACTGCTCAACCAGTCGTTCTGGTCATTTGGTCATAACAGTAGCTTAGGCTTTTATATATATATATAGATAGTGTGCGTGACGTGTGTAGTATATATGCATATATGTATGAATGTAGTCGGTCTCCACCTTATGATGGTTCGACCTATGAAATTTCAATTTTACAATGGTACGTAAAAGCAATACACATTCAGTAGAAATCATACTTAGAATTTTTAATTTTGTCTTCTCCTGGTCTAGTGATATGTGATGTGGTATGATACTCAAGCATCATAAAATAGGCTTTTAGGGTTTTTTTTCCCAATTGTAGGCTAATGTGAGTGTTCTGAGCACCTTTAAGTTAGGCTAAGCTAAGTTATGATGTTTGGTATATGCATTTCAATTTATGATATTTTCAACTTATGTTGGGTATATTAGGACAGAGCTCCATCATAAGTTGGGGAACATCTATTGTGAGTGCACACATGTGTATGTGTGTGTGTGTGTGTAATTTAAAATTTTATGTCTTCTGTTTATCACAGCGGTTCTCAACCTGTGGGTCGCAACCCCTGGGGGGGTCGAACGACCCTTTCACAGGGGTCGCCTAAGACCATTGGAAAACACATATATAATTACATATTGTTTTTGTGATTAATCACTATGCTTTAATTATGTTCAATTTGTAACAATGAAATTGGGGGTCACCACAACATGAGGAACTGTATTAAAGGGTCGCGGCATTAGGAAGGTTGAGAACCACTGGTTTATAAAGACATACTTTAAAGAGTTTTTATAACAAAATAATATAATTACTCTTTTGATAGCCACTAATTTAAAAACAATAGCAACAAAAAAGTGCCAATATCTACTATTATGAATTTAATAAAAAAATTTATTTTATTGGTGATACCAGTATCTCTGTATTCTTGGAAAATAGTCCGAAATGCACTTAGTAGCTGTGAAACAATGATTGATATGTATGTTGATTCAAGAACTCCTTTCCATGACTCTAAAGCATGAACAACTCTGGCTCCTTAGCTCACAGAGTAGGAATAACAGATTATGTATGAATACGATGAAATTATGGTCTCAACTACCAATTCTTCCTCTTCAGGCTATTATTGTAGGTCTTAGCTTTAGGTCAGTGGGTTCCTTTCCACATGTTTAAACTGACTCACATCCTCTTTTAATTTTCCTGCTTCATAAGTATTTTGTGATTTAACTGACTCATCACCATTACATGTGGATTACAGTTTCATTTGGGAGTGAGGGGAGGTAAAAAATGATATTATGCCTATTCTTTCTTACACAGATTGGATATTGGTGAAAAACAAACATTAAGCATACGTCAAATGCAACTGGAAAACTTTAAGAAATACATACCTAAAAGAAAACAGACACTAAGTAACTGCCTAATGAAGTAGTGTGAGAAGGATGTGCTTTTAGTCAATCCAGGCTGTAGACATGTTTGAGTAACATTTTGCTATCTTTGCTCTAAAGACACATGCTAATAAAAGGGCTAGTGTAGCATTAATAAGATCACTCCATTAAATCCGTTCTTTTTTTCTTGTTAAATATCCAAAAGAGAAAAAAATGGGCCACTTAACTAGAAAAAGAAGTTTCCATTTTAGTGCAGTAGAAGCATGATGCATATTTCCTTTCTAATTTAATTTCCAGCCATTAAGACTCAATTCTATAAATGACCCACTGAAGCACTCGGAGAGATTAGAGAAGCATAAACTGAATGTCATTTGAATTTGGCTGGGTAGACACCAGGATGTTATATTGCATAATTTGAATTTAACATCACATTTTTATGAAGGCACCAAGATGAAGCCCAGTGACTTTCATGAACAATTACTAAGGAGATCCTCAAACGGAATGTGAGAATTGGGCTCCTCTGTGGGCATTGTTATTGTTAGAGGTCATATTGGACAGGTCTTCCCATCGCTGTGATTTGAACTTTTATTAAGATAGCCAATTTCACTCTCAGAAACATAGGAAGTGGTTGCTTTCACTCCGTGGGCTGAGGGAAAAGGATTACAGCTCTAATGAGCCAAATCTGTGCAAATGAGAAAATAATAATCTCCTCATAATTAGAACTTCCTTTTTAGACTAAATGCTGGCCACGAGTTTTTCAAAAGATGTAAATTAATACCAAAGAGCTTACTGGAAAGGGGGAGTTAGAATGACTGGCTTGTTTTCACAAATGTACATTGTTGGAATCTCACTCTGATTTCCTAGTGAAAATAAGTATTGTTCTTTTTAATATATTTAGATAGCAAGGGCCAATTCTATACGAGTAGTATTTTAATGTTTCCTGCATAAAATAATCCCTTTCAGGCTTGGCCAGTGTGGCTCAGTTGGTTGCAGCATAGTCCCATACCCCAGGAGGTGGTGTTCGATTCCTGGTCAGGGCACACACCTAGGTTGCAGGTTCAGTCCCTGGTCAGGGAGCCTACAGAAGGCAACTGATTGATGTTTCTCTCTCTCCCTCCCTTCCCCTCTCTAAAATCTAGACCAAAAAAATCGCTTTCAGTCTTTCTGAAGATGCCCTGTAGGAAGTAGGGCTACCACACCCATTTCACAGTTGGATTAACGGGACGTGGTCTGCTCAAAGTTTAAATGAATTCTTGAACTGGAATTAGAATTCAAGAATATCAGTTCCCATGTCCAATATGCAGATTATTATAAGCAGTACTGGCAGTCACTGCAGTGATGGTGGCATAAATCAGGAGGAAAAACCATTTTAATGACCTTGACAGTTCCCAGTTTATGAGCAGATTTTATCTGCAACTCAAAACATGCAGAAGCATGTGTATATGTAATTGTGGATGGGTGCTCAGACCTACCCATATTCTGGTGGCATATTACTTAATAGAGGCATAAAATTCTGCCACTGTCCCTGGTCTCCTTTTAATGGCTTCTTCTAGCTCTTTGGGGTCTGCTGAGTTCCTTATCCCTGAAACATGGCCCCTCTGAGGCTGGAGACCAAGAGAGTTTAAATATCAAGTTGGAGGTTAATAGCCATTTGGAAAACTGCTGGAAAGGGGTGTCCCGGATGGGAGTTCACTGATAAGGGAAGACGGTAGAGGATGGCAGCCTGCCTGGATGATTTCTGTGGAAGGTCACAGCCTTTGGAGGGGGGCCCTTGCTGGCTTGTAGGAAGGTTTGGGGGAGCAAATGTTCAAAACTCAGGGACTTTCCATAATTAAAGTATCTTCCTTTCCATTCTCAAACGAGCACCACTATGCCTTATCTTGGATAATCACCATGATAATCTAGTAAGATAGTAGTAAGATAGTCTGGGTGAATACAGTGTTCTTTTCCACATTGGACAGATGTTAAGAATGTCCTGTCCTGGTGATGTGGCTACCCCCAAGATCACAAGCTGGTGTGAGAGCTGGACTTGCTCCTCCTTTCGCTTTAACCATTGTTGAGGTCTACCTGGGATTGGCTCAATGCTTAACCGCTTCATAGAAGAAACAGGAGGCTTACCCCTGAACTTGGCCTAACCCTAACCTGATTGATGATGTTCAACATGTCCACGAAATACAATAAAGTAAAAACCCCCAAGGCAAAGCTGTCGGCCATGCCCACAGTGTTTCTGAAGTGGATGAAACGGTATTATTGCGCTGATCTAGTGATTACATATCGTCTAATAGGGGTTACTGCTCCTGCTGAGAGCGCTTTGATCAGTTGAAAGAGCTCAGTGATTATATGACACTTAAAAAAATCTCCACCACTCTTTATTAGTTATTTGGACTCCTGATCATTTCAAGTCAGAAATACTGACTATAAAAAGAAATGAGCTATTATGCTTTGATAGAAGAACTTTTATTAAAAAGTTATAAAAAAGAAATGAACTATTATGCCCTTACTGTAAGAACAATGAAAAGATGGCCTTTTGAAAATTTCCAAATTATCCCAGATCAACTGTGTTAATCCTACTGATTGCCTACTCATAACATGTTAACACTTCCTGTGATGTTCAAATCTTACTATTTGAAATCCGTGGCACACTGGCTTTTAAGTTCTTAAAAAAAGATTTTCATCTTCCCACAGGTCCCACCCAAGCCCACCTCCCTGCAATAGGCACACAATTTCTATATAAACAGAAGCAACAAAATCATTCCCTAAGCCTTCAAGGGTCAAGGTTTTCTCTTAAATTGTCTCTTCAACATTTGCAACTATTGCCCTGCTCTCCATCTCACAGTAAATAGTGTACAGAATGGTGAGGGAAAAGCATCTCATTCATTCACATAAAGCTATTGAACGCTCGCTGTGTGCACGATGCGTCAGTTAGCAGACCAGCTCGCCACCGGGGAGTGTAGAATGGGAAGTTTGAGGTTACTCCTCCAGCCCCGTATTCTACCTGCATGAAAGCTTTAGCACTCAGAACGCTCGGGCCCTACAGAAAAGGCAGGCCTGCAGAGGTGAACATACCTACTGGCACAAGAGTGAGCCACCATTTGTGAAATCTTTTACCCAAATAAAGCTATGCCATGTCCACAGAAGCCCTTTGATTAACCAAGGGCCAACACATGAAACTTCAGGAAAGTTTTGGACATCTGTCCTTTCCAGTCAACTAAGTAAGGTCAGTTAAAGTTATGAGACAATTGAGCCATTTAGAGGCAAATGATATTTCCTATTTATCTACCTGTGAATCTGTTTTCTCGTGTCCTATCACCCCCACCTATGCACCAATTTAGCATGTTAAAGCTATATTATCCATAATGGTACTTATTCTCTTTCCTGAGTATTTTACCTCATTTCTGCAGCCATAGTATATACATTTGCCCTTCATGCCGGTGGCATTAAGCTCACAGTCTCTTCCCCAGGACTTCTGATCTTCCACTAGCTACCTTCTCCCTCTTCAATCTCTCTTCCCTTTGATTTTCCACTAAATTTTCTAATGTTTCTCTGTCATCCACTTCATCATGCAACACAAACCAAATGAGTACCACTCTAATGATGGTGCTGCACAAGTGTTTTCTGATCACGTGCATTCCTAGCCTTGCCCTCCTTCCACTCTGCCTCATAGCCATCCTTCCAAGCAATCTATAAAATTCGTCTCTTCTAGAAACCCCATCTTTATTTTCTGAGCTTGAAAGAATGAGCTTTTCTCCCGGCACCTCACTATCTGACTCTTGTGTACACAATATAACATGCTTTTCCCTTAGATTTGAAATGTTTCTTAACTTTATTTCTCTCACACACCTGGATAGACCTTTGGAGTAGTTTGGGGACTTATTCAATGGTGCACTCTCCATAGGACCCAAATGCCCCTCTTTGAGGTCTTGGCATGTGAGTTTGCCTCTGTTGACGTGTCTGGTCCCACAGAGCATGACATGGTCTCCTCCTCACCCCTTTGAGACCTTTGTTCTCAGTAAAGCTTTTTCTGAGCTTCCTTTACTTAAAATTGCCAACGCTCCCAACCTCCACACACTTAACTCCCTTTCCTGACTTATTTTTCCCCCAGGATATTCAGTCCCCTCACTCAGACTTTATTTTTACTGATTTATTTGTTTAATGTCAGATTTCTCTTTAAAGTATATAGATTTTACTAGGGTAGGGTGTTTTATGTCTTTCATTTATTACCTTTTTCTTAATGGAGAAGTTTCTGGCACATATTAGGTGCTCAATAAACGTTGAACAAATAAATTAATGTTCTGGAGCACCTAAAAGCACTTCAAAAGGAATTGGTCTTAAAATTATTTGATCCATGGGAATATTAGTAAGAATAATAAGAAAAACAAACAAAACAAAAAAAATCTCTCATAGCTATAACTCACACACCCGGACATACTAGTAAAGTCATCACTTTATAACACTACCTTGAATTTATTTCAAGCAGAAGGCTTGGGAAGAAAACCTGAAAAATTGCATTGATTGCGATTTGGAGATAAGGGTACTGAAAAGGGCTCCTTTGCTTAAAGTTCTCTGATACTAGGTTCTGGGGAATTCCACAATGTTTGCTCTAACCAATACTCTATCACTCGTTCCTATCTAAGATGCTGTAGAAATCAAATTGGAACTAAAAGAAAGTAGAAGAAAACTGTCTCATAAACCTTTGCTTCTTTTCCTTTTACTTCTTTTCATAAAAGTTTCATTTGAAGTGAGCAAGCACCCTCTGGGGCCCTGCCTACATGAAACGTTAAGATACGAAGTGATTATTTCTGTGCAATAGATCATAGAGCTCAAGTATGCCAGGGAGGTAGGTCATTCTTCCAACCACATTGACTGAAATGTACATGAAATGGATTGGTGAATCTAGAACTCTTGACTCAACTCTACCACAGACAAGGAGCCAAACTTCTCTAAAGGACCAGATAGTAAATATTCCCACATTTGCAGTCCGTATAGTCTCTGCCACAACGATACAACTGTCCTGGTAGCTTGGAAACAGCCATAGATAATCAGTAAATGAAGGGGTGCGTCTATGTCCCAATTAAACTTTGTTGTATGGATACTGCTATTTGAGTTGCATATAATTTTCACATTTCATGAAATATGTATGTATATCTTTATTTTGTTCAACTGTTCTTAGCTTGCGGGACCTACAAAAACAGATGACAGGCCAAATTTAGCCCACAGATTTATAGCTTGCTGACCCGTGCCACAGACTTTTTGCTTTCAAATGTTCTGGTGTCCTAATACTATTATTCTAGTGCAATCTGAGATGGACTAGATAGAAACAGAGTGGCCATGGTAAGTGTGTGAGATCTGCCCAGGTTAAATGAAAGAACAGCAAGATTTTGAATCAGACAGGAGCTCCTAACAGGTGTTGCAACACTGACTCTAAGTTTTATCTCCAATTAAGACGTTGTAGATTACTTGTGCTTTTATCTAAATCCTGCTCTCACTCCGCAACTTGGCCTAATTCAGCAGGCTCATCCATCTAGGCTTGTACCATCTCTTCTCCTAACGTTTTAGAAAAATGTCTCCGTGGCTTCTTTTTTTAAGCTAGCATTAGTCTATCTTTGTAGAAATGGAGAATCAAGCATGTTATTTTCTACCTTTTGTGCTGCTTAATACTTAATATTATGTTTTTTTCTATGTGTGTCATTTTAGCTGCAAAGAGTTAATACCAGCAAAAGGCAAAGAAAGGATGTTCAGAGTTTTAATACTATGCAATTAAGACTTAAAGACACAATTGCATAAACTTCTATTTTTAGATCTTGTCCACAATGATCACTTCCCCACCCATTCATTAACATATTTGAATAAATTGCTTACAACTTATATAATCTTTATTGCTCTAATAATACAACCCTTGTGGATACCAAATAATATCTTTTCCAAGATTTTTAAAACAGTAGTTTATCTCAATTTTATGACGCCCTTTTCCCCAAAGCATTTCAAAAGGTGAATTTCCACAGCCTCACAGTCTAGCTTAGCCAACTGTTACTGGTCGTCATTAATGTGGTCAATTTGTCTCCGAATTAGACAGTTCACAGCCTGTGTACCAGACAAAACCGTCTTCCCTTGGATGCGTTGGTTTTAACAAGCAGGAGACCTGTCTAACGCTTCTCTCTGGAGAAACTCAGAGTACTTTCATCTTGGCAGGGGCAGACTGGGTTTAGTCTCTGAAAAGAAATCTGCTGAGATGCTGATAATGTAGTTGCCATCAGTAAAATTAGCCTTTCCCTTAATAAATGAAGTGAGTCTCTTCTCCCCACTCTATGTCACAAAGGATTAAGATTGCTTGTCCCTTGTTTTAATTGGAGATTTAAAAGATGTTTCCATCTAAATGCATTAGCACTGAGCTCCCCCACCTCCCCAAATTGTGCTTCCTGTTTGAAAAGCCCATTAAATGGTCTCCTTGCTGATTGGCTGGAAGCCTATACAACTTCCTGGCTGTAGGCCATTAACACCCTGGCCGGAAGTGCTGACAGAAAGATGAAGGGATTTACACCCTCTGGTTTCTGTATTAAGAACAAGGACAAACAGTATGTGGTCTTGTCAGCGGATAATGCAATTTAAAGATATGATTTCTTTCTCCACAGGTGCATTTGTCTCTGAAAATTAGCAGTTCAGCTTGGTGTGAATAATAAGGCATCTTGTCTGATGAGTCTGAATCATATTAAAGTTCTGTATTCTGGACAAGCTTATGATTTATAAGACTATTACCATTTCTCTAAATGATGGAACTGGAGTCAGCTTATTTTTTTAGATCTAAATTCTCTGGTAACTGGAAAAGTTTAGTGGAAAGGACGTGTAGGAAAGGTGTTATGTTTTATAAAGGGAAACCACATATATATATAATAATGGTGAACATCTCCTGTTAATTATTTGAGTTATTTAAGATAAAATTACTCTTTAGCAACAAAGAACAATGCACTATGATAATATGATTGCTTTGCCCAAGTTCAATACATATATGCAAAGATATATGTGAGGTAGATGTGTGTTATTCATCCATAAATTCACTGGAAATAGAGGTATGTGTATTTGACTATAGTTGTGCATATATAACTATACATACACACATATACCTACATATGCGTCTGCATCTGCACCTATACACACGTATACAAACACTGCTCTTCAAAGCTTATGTTCTAGCGATGGAGCCATGCTTCTTCTTAAGAACTACTTCTCCATACTTTAAGACTTCTTTTTACATTCATAGTTCATAAGATCATAAACTTGGAAGTCGTTTTGTTTGTGCTTTTATAAAAAGTGTGTAAAGTACTCTGTTATTGAGGCTTAAAGCTACTCTAAAGGAATATTTCACTTCCAACTACATACACCTGTAACACACATCTGGCTCCCTTAGAAGCAGGGGGAATTTTTTTAAAAATATATTTTATTGATTTTTTACAGAGAGGAAGGGAGAGAGATAGAGAGTCAGGAACATCGATGAGAGAGAAACATCTATCAGCTGCCTCCTGCACATCTCCTACTGGGGATGTGCCCACAACCCAGGTACATGCCCTTGACTGGAATTGAACCTGGGACCTTTCAGTCCGCAGGCCGATGCTCTATCCACTAAGCCAAACCGGTTTCGGCAGAAGCAGGGGGAATTTTATCTCTGACTGCCCAGGCATGTCCTCTTCCACCTTCCTCCTTGGTTCAAGTATCAGACAATACAATTGGGCCAGGAGAAGGATTCCACAACTAAGGAATTTTCATGAAGGAGGCTTTACTCTTCTCCAATTTACTGACATTCTTCTACAGCAAAATAATGCCTAGGAACCAAGTGCACAAAAACATCAGTTGGAATAAATGATTAGTTCTGACTCTTGTGGTGGACATTGAGCCAGGTGAGTGTGAAACCCTTACCAAAATATGATCTTCGAGGCCAAACAATGTTTTTCCTCATGCATACCTCATTATGTCAGGTATATTTGCTTACTCTGGGTCAAGCTACCCCAAATTTTCATAATTCTTTAAAAAGTTTTTATTTTGTCAAGATTTCTCTAAAAAGAGAGAATACATGCCCTGGCCGGTTTGGCTCAGTGGATGGGGCGTTGGCCTGCGGATTGAAGGGTCCCGGGTTCGATTCTGGTCAAGGGCATATGCCTTGGTTGCGGGCACATCCCCAGTAGAGGGTGTGCAGGAGACAGCTGATCGATGTTTCTCTCTCATCGATGTTTCTAACTCTCTATCCCTCTCCCTCCCTCTCTGTAAAAAGTCAATAAAATATTAAAAAAATAAAATAAAAAGAGAATACAAAAATCACACAAGTTCAACAGTTAAGCAGATATATTTTGGTGTTTCATTTTTATTGTGCGAATGCATAGCATGCAAATGTGTTTTATTAGCTTCAATTTTCTCCCAGTAGGAACTTCCAAATCCAAATTAAAATTAAATAGATTCACCAGAAGTCTTTAATCAAAGATATTATTTCTGCTGGGATTTCTTGATTCTCATATTACGGATTGATTTCATGGGGGAGGAAATAGAAACTAAAATTCTGAGAGGAAAAAAACAGAATTCTTTTGCTATATTTGATGTGGCTCTTGGCTATTATCAAATTGAGTTTAATCAGTTATATACTGAAATACAGGTTTTGAGCTGACACTACTCTCTCTGCTGCCTCCTTCTATTGGAACTGTACTCCACTTAGGTTTCTCCTTTCTTTGGTCTCTGTCTACCAATTCTAAATATAGGACTCAGTGCATATTTATGACAGAAAAAAAGTCATTCATTTTTAGAGGATGTTGGTCCTTGGAACAAACTGAGAGTAAAAAATGTTGCGAGAGAACTTTAGTCGTGCCCTTTACTGCAATGCAAAGGCTAGACTTCATCCATCTATACTCTGCCTTACACAGTGCCCAATAGAGGCTGGGTAAAAGTAGGTTTACAGCTGTAATACGCATACATGATACAGTAATTAACAAATAATAGAAGAATAAACACGTGTCTTATCCTCACAACTGTAAACCTACATTTGCCAACCTCTGTCTGTATTCATTCAGTGTTACTGGTAATAAGAGAAACTGGCACTTAGTTTAAACATTGACAGGTAGAATATAATGTAATCTTTTGGATAATATGCTAAATTAAAGGTTTGAAACAATCTTAACCCAATAGATTCTTGTTTTAATGACCTTTGAAACCAATAGGATAATCTCCTGCTAAGTGTTCGGGATATGGGCTTCCCTGTTAGTGGGTCTTTGACATGATTCATTCAGGAAACATGCAAGATGTGAATCTCATACGATGCCATGCCCAGGCTGCCCTCATGGAGCTGTAGAACTTGTGTCGTCAAAGCACACATGACGTCTGATCAAATTAGAGAACTGCCAGGCTCTCTCAGGTGGTAGGAAAAAGCAGTTGTAGAGATCGCTCAGTGCTTCCCCACCATGTAGGCTACCAGAGGCCCGAAGGCTATTATCAAAAAGGATGATTTGGAGAATCTTGAATTATTCCATGGACTTGAAGACCAAAAATCTAGCGAGGCTACTTGGTGAGGTTGTGACAGACCAGCATTTAAACTGGCTCTTGGTCACCCAGAGATTATGGGGGTCCCAAAATGATCACTTGGTTCCAAGTCGTAGGTATAATCAGTCTTCAAGAATCTGGGAGAGTACCAGTTCGTTATAGCATTTAGATTGGACAAACCCCAAAGATGACTCTAATAAAGACTCAGCTGATGACATATCTTCCTGATATTTATTTTTTTTGGTTTTCTTATGAGAGGAGTTCATTGTGTGCTCCTAGTGCCCCTCATCTTGCAGAGTTAGACAGACGGACTGTGGAATGTGCAGTTTTCCTCCTGCCACACTTCTTCTATGACATCCTTTTGATGTTCAGTTAATTGGCCACATGGATGGTTCTTGCAAGCTCACACACTGGTCCAGGGTGGCTGTCACCCCCCAGGCACACCTACTAGACGTGTTTTGCCTCGCCACTTCCAAGCCACTGCTCTTCAGCCAACCACTGAGGAGTCTGTGATTTTCTCATGAAAATTAAAAAGCTAAAACTCAAACAAAACCTTTAAATAATAGAGAATGGAAATGGTAACTCTCAGAGGGACATAGAGACAGAAATGTGCTTATAATGAATTCCCAGAATCCTGTGTTGGTCTTCTGGCTACTAAGAGGTACCAAATCTAGAGAACTTCTCTTTGGATTAGCTCTATTCTCTTTCCTGGGGCTAATTTGAGAATTGAAAGGGGGGGGGTGGGTAAACAAGGTCTGGCTTGGAAGGGACACAGCTTTCAGGCTTTCATTTGGAGCAAACAAGGCATTAACAGCAGCTCCCCCGGGGCAGTTGTTGCTGAATATGTAGAAGCCAGGCACGTTTCCAACCCCAGAGTCTGTCCCCCCATTGATAAGTCTCCTTTTATTAAATGAATTTTAATTCCTTAATAATTAGACCTTCCATAGGAGGAGATGAGGATCCTGATAGTCTGGCAAAGAGGCTAGAGGGCAAAGCAGAAGAATGTGCCATTTCCAGATTAGAATTTCAACGAAGGGATAGGCCCCCATTAGAGCATGTGGGTGGAGGAGAGGTCTCCCTGAAGGCGGAGAATCTTGGCATAAACCTGGGCTGTGAAATGCTTTACTTCCACTTTTGCTTAAAAAGCAAAATAGTTTCGAATTAAGTGACTCAGAGAGCAGAGTGCATGTTGAGGAGAGTCAAACTTTCCGACTGTCAGGATCGGATGGGAAGATTTCTCCTAGTCCGTGTGGTGCATGGGTGGAGGGAGACTATTGTTCTTAGGATTTTAATTCTAACACATTGGCTGTCCCTGCAGACTTAGCAGCTTTCATTCATTGCCATGGTGATTTTTTACCCCATTTGTTTAGCATCACAAAGGAAAACCCCAAATGAAAAATGTTGGCTGCTTTTGTCATTAACGTTTCCACTGCCCTAGTGACAGCCAACAGTGTGGTTGTCCCTTGCTCCTGTGGAAATGCGCATCGGCCAGAACCCGATGGATGGCTGCGGTCTGTGCCCAGGCTGTCCCAGATGGGCGGGGGCTGGCTCTGAGACGCTGATAACTTTGTTCCTGGGGACAGTGATTTGAAGGGAGGATGGGGAAATCTCATTCTGCATGTACATCCCTGGTCCACAGTTTAAATTTATGGGGCTTAGATAAAATTGTCATGGATGCATTAGGCATAGGTTTGCTCTCCATGCCATTGCTTTTCAAATGAAAGGCTTGATGGGTTGCCATTTATGTAGCCTCAGCTGTTCGTTTTACTTTTCATGAAGAAATCCCTGTTTTCTCCCTCTCCTTCTGCCTCCCTAACTATTGCTGTCTTTCCTAGAACCCCCATTGTTTAGGGTCTGGGATATTTTCCTAAACTAGTTAATTTACCAGTAATACATTTTTTTCACCCAACATGTACTTGATGGAGAATTATATGCCATGTATATAATTCACAGTACAGAATAAAATAGACCCAGCCCTGTTTTTGTGAAATTTATAGATTAGCTGGGATGATGGCTAGCAAATTAATTTTCTAGTTAATTGATTACAATTGAAATAAGTGCAATAAAGGAGATATACAGGAACAATTGGTTCTGTCTGTGTCTGAAGACGTGTCTCTGAGGAAGGGAGGGTTCCAATACTGTGTTGGCACTATTAAACCCCAGGTATTCAAGCACTTTGTTATTGAAGAGCTGAAAATAAAATATTCTCTCCTTGCATGGGCAGTTAGTAAATGTTCTAGAAAAAGAATTGTGCTTATAGCTGTTTAACAAGCCTTGAGCAACATTTAACAAAAATAACATATATAAATAGACACTAATATATGAATCCGTTTATAGTTCAGATCAGTATTGGAGAATAACTGAAGGATCTCTTACAGAAATCAAAATAAACAGGGTGAGACCCATTTCTCTATGGTACGCTCATCATGGCTATACATCACCTTCTCACAGCGCCTAATGCTTACTATACAACTATAATCAGGAGAGTTGGCGTCAATAAAATCTGAGGCTGAAGCTTAGACTTTGACTGACTGTTAGTCACTTATAAAATTTGAATTACAAGTATCTGTGTTTATCATTTCTAGGACAGGGGATAAATGGAGCTGCAATGTGTGTCTGACTTTCCCATATGTAAAACCGCATGTTCTTTTATGTGAATGGCTCCTGAACTGATCCTGATCCTCACTAATCCCTGGATGTGCAGATAGTGTGTAAACTGTAGGCTGGTTGACATGGGATGCTTCCAGCAAGTCCAGGTATTTCCAAATCTGAAGCAGGCATAGCATCCTGGGCCAGGCTAGTGTGAGGGCAGAGACCTTGACTACAAGTCATTCTTAAAAACAGCCTTTGACAAGGTCAACAATGAAAGACTTCCATGCCTGGCTGGTGTTGCTAAGTGGTTGAGCATTCACCTATGAACCAGGAGATCATGGTTTGATTCATGGTCAGGGCACATCCCCAGGTTACGGGCTCGAACCTCAGTGGGGGTTGTCCAGGAGGCAACCCCTCAATGATTCTCTCATCATTGGTGTTTCTATTTCTCTCTTCCTCTCCCTTCCTCTCTGAAATCAATAATATAAAGACCTCCATGAAAGCACTAAAAAATGTTTGTGTGCTATTTTTAATAGTACAGTACTACAGGTTGAAGCTTGCCTATAAGACAATCTAGAGATAAAGTTCTTATTAAATAACCGTTTTTACCCAGTGCTGTGCTGATATACTTGGAGCAGGAGTGGGGAGGTACTGATATATAAAAGAAATTCCTCTTGAGATATGTTCTCTTAGGTTGGGGAAATAAGGTGTTTCAGGAAGTGTAATAATTCAGTCCCGAAGCTTACTTCCTGAAACATTCATGCATAATGTAAACCTTTGAATCAGTTTTGCTCCCATTCGAGTCCCATCTGTAACGTGAAGACAGTAATACTGAAAGAGCTGTTGTGAGGAGTAAATGAGGCTGTTGATAAAGGAGTTTAGACTAGAGGAAAAGATAACACTGAGGCCTTGTGCACACCCACCCAGCTGGTTAAATGGTAAAGCGGGGAAGTGACCCCAAGTAATCTGGCACCTAGGAATGTGCATCCCCAAATGCCACAAAATATGCTGGAGAGCGAGGAGATGTATTCAAACATAATTATCAACATTTGCATGTCTGCAATGTAGATTTAAATATTTAGAGTCACATCGAACCTTGATAAATATTTAAGTATTTCTTTATTTTAGTAGATATTTGATATACTCTGTGTACATAAAATACCAAAAAATACACATATATAAACATATAAATAGTTATCGGACTTTTATTTATACACTCAACTGTGTCATGCTATCTGTGAGTGATATAGACATTCAAAGGGTTGAGAGATGATCTCTAGTAGCAAGCCTAGGGACATGGACATTTTTTGACTCAGTATCTTAAGAATGACTACAGTTTTGATAGGTAGATATATTAGGAGAGAGGGTATACCTCTTTGGAAGAAATATCATGAGAATTAAGTCAAGAGGAAGTCATGTTTAGGGCATAGGATGGTCCACTAGATTGGAGAATTATTTTGCAAGAGTTAGAGAGATGAGCCAAGACGGTACATTGTGCTAGATTCTTGGGTAACAGAATTAGGGGTATAAGATAATATTAAAAAAATGTTTTGGAGCATCAGAATTTCCTGAGTGAAACAAAAACTTGGGTGATGTAGGAACACTGATTTTTTGACATTGTTTGAATGGATTTGGGTAAGAAAAGAGTAGGGATAGGAAGACCATTGTGCTGTGATCACAGGGGTTCAGATGAGATCTAATGAGCCTGAACCCGGCTGTTCTCATACACAGTCAGGCACTTGTTGAGCAGGTAACTATTTTTCATGAGGATCTAGTTAAAATTATACCTTTATCTACCTATGGATAAAGCACAGGAATTGTTCGCATTGCATTAGAGCATTAAATGACTCTTCTGACGACACTGCATTTCATTCTTATGAGTTACAGTGAGTTTAGTGTTCATTACCGGGTGCTCATACTTATGCCGTGAAAATATAGTACTAACTTGATAGCCTATAACTTCTCCTTTTAATACTATTGCTGGTTTGTACAACATTGGGAGATGTGAATGCTACAATTCAGCACAATATTGGGAGCATTAATTCTAGCCATATAGAGCCTCATAAACTTAGAATTGCTTTTTGATGTGCAGGGTTTCCTTTGTACATTCAAAAAGAAAAAGCTACAGAATCATACTTATAATTTCTCACTCTGTTAAATAATCAATTATTTGAAGTTTTCAAACATTACATTGATAAATTTTAAATAGGCATTTCTGACCCCTGTTTATTAAGGTCTGAAATCAGCATAGAATGCATATTGAATAAGCATGTGGAATAGTATCTGATCTCATTAAGTTTAATTATATTAATACATAATTTTGTGTCATGTATGATTCTTTAATTAGAAGTTTACAGAAAGGAACCAATTGTTGAGTATCATTTTGAATTACCTTTTCATTTTATGTTTTATTCTATTTCTAGAAATTTGCAAGTGAACATTTTGAATACCACCAGCATTCAGATGTAAAATAGATATTTAGAGTTTTATCTAACATGCATAACTTATATAGGACCATACATCTGAATATGCAAAAGTATTCAGATATTTCCTTAACTTACCAATGTTGTATAGAATATGTAACTTGTATATGTAAGTACATTATTCCCAACTACATTTCCTTAGTTACAAAATTAAATGTTAGGGATGGAGACCACATGAAATTGTGATGTCTTGACCTAGACCATTTTGCCTTTGCCCTTTTCACTCCAGCAAAATATTCATCATATTGTAGGGAAAGTTAGGTTTGTGAAAATCAATAAATCCAAAATAAAACCAACAGTATTTAAAATGGAATATAATGGAATTTATTATCGACTAAATATTAACTAAATAAATTTAAACCTGAACCTAGCAAATTTTGAGTTAGTTAAAATAAATCTAAAAAATAAAAATTACATAAAATATGATCAGCAAAACTGAATGTGAACCCCAAATTGATATATGAATAAAAATTTATCTGAAATGCACATACAATGAAAAAGTTTTGAGTAAGATTAAAATGAAAATAGAAATATTGTAATATAATTGTGACGATTAGCACATGAATCAATGAATTAGGATTATTTAATTGAGGTTACTCTAAAAATAAAGTTCATCTATCAGTAATAGCACAGTCCATGTAATAATGTTTATTTGCAATTATAAAAATAGTTCTTATGGTCAAAGCTTTAGGGTCACAATTATCCATCTGTTCAAAAAAGGGGTTTCAGAGGGCAGGATTACAGCATCATCTACCCTTTCACATTATAACATCACGACGACGAAGGAGGCTTCTCTAGCAATGCTTGTGCTCAGGGACTGCCAGTTGATTGGTTTATTTTTTTATTGTTTTTTTACTTTCCCCTACATTTTCTTTTTTTAAGTTCTCTATTGTTGAAATTATTACATATGTCCCTCCTTTTCCCCCATTGACCCCCCTAGCTTTAGCATTTTTTCTCTACACCACAACCCTAACTGACAAATACGGATGCGTATTTGCCTTAAGCCGTTAGTTAGCCCATCGCAGTTTGTTCTCTGTTACTATAATCGGTGGTTAATATCGCCCATTTTTTTCTTGAAGCTGCCCTCGGTTATGCCATGTGGCCAGTTCATCATAATCCCATATTTAGTAGTTCTTTGTTCAAAGCAGGATGATGGGATGAGCACAGGACCCGGATCAAAAAGAAGCAAGTCTCATTTGCAGTATTACCACGTAACCACTGGGAATTTATTTGTGGAATTTCACTTTTCTTCACCTCCATTTCCTAATGTATAAAATGAGGATGATCTTGTCTGCTCTGTTTATTTTACAAGGCTGTTCTATTAACCAATCACAACAGAACAGTAAACTTCTAGAGGTTAATGGCCACATCATTATCAGATTTTAGCCCCAGAAACTATTGCAGTGCCAGGCACCTACTGTGGTAAAATGAGAAAGCAAATGAGATGAAATATGAGAAAATACTTTGTAACATACAGTTTTCTATGCACAATACAAATGCGATGATTTCTATTGGTGCTGTCGCATCTCCTCTGAAAGCTGTACCCTTCCTTGGTTTTTCCCACAGGACCTCTGAGGTTTCTCTCCCAGACGGAGTCTGTCACGGCCTTCACGGGAGACACCGTGTTACTCAAGTGTGAAGTCATTGGGGAGCCCATGCCCACGATCCACTGGCAGAAAAACCAGCAGGATGTGGCTCCGGTCCCGGGCGACTCCCGGGTGGTGGTCTTGCCCTCTGGCGCCCTGCAGATCAGCAGACTTCAGCCTGGGGACACGGGGATCTACCGGTGCACAGCACGCAATCCAGCCAGCTCCAGGACAGGAAATGAAGCCGAAGTCAGGATCTTATCAGGTACTGCAGTACTCTCTCTCTCTCTTTTAAATATATTCTTATTGAATTCAGAGAGGAAGGGAGAGGGAGTGGAGATGGAAACATCAATGATGAGAGAATCCTGCACACTCGACATGTGGGATGGAGCCCACAACACGGGCATGTGGTCTGGTTGGGAATCAGACCATGACCTCCTGGTTCATAGGTCTACGCTCAACCACTGAGCCCTGCCGACTGGGCTGATGGTGTTCTTTATTCTTTCTAGGATTATTCTCTAGAGTAGCATAAACAACCACTTTTCCTTTAACAAATAGTTTATATTTGTTTTAAGTTCCTTATTGTGTATTGGGGTTTTGTTTTATATTTTCTCTTTCGCTTCTTCTTTGAGCCATTAGATGAAGGTACCCCAAAAGCGTTTCCTATTTGTCTATGTCTTGTAGCTGAAGTTTCCAGAGAAACAGATATTTTCCTTATATTTGGCTACATTCATTCATTCAGTCATTCCATAAATATATGAGTGTTTCTTTGAGCAAAGCCCATTGCTAAGCATTTTTATGTATTTTTAAAATTTTTCTCTAGTAACATTTTTTAAACATGAAGGTGATGCTTAATGAGGTTAAGAATCTTCCCCAAGTTAACATTAAACATATATTTACTCATCCATTCATCCACTTGTTTTTGAGAAGCATTGTGCTAAGTACTAGGGATATATAATGACTAAGACTGACATGGAACCTGGTTTATTAGAGTTCCGGGTGGCATGGACATACACATAATTACACTGAAGAGTGATTGATATTATGATGAGAAAAACTGTTCCTCTCCTCTTATCTCTTTTTCTCTTCTCTGGCAACGCTCTAAAACTCTAGGCTCATTCTCCTCTCCAAAATAATCAGAGATTGGATTGGCTATTCTCTAGGATCTTGTCTCTTCCGATTACTACTACTATTAAATACCTATGTAATATCTACTTTCTCATTTAGTCTCACTTGTAAGGTTTAGTTAGACTTGTGAGACTCACCAGAAAGGCACATACTTGAGAAACCATGACAGACTTCTATCAAAGTATTGATGTTGGCCCTTGTCTCTTCTCTCTGTGTGTAGTTATCACAGATCCTTCAGCTGTGTGGATGGTCACACTCCTGTCATCCCAAAAGCAAACAGGGAGGCAGGGGAGAGTGGTGGGAGGAAGAGATCAACCAATGAACTCATATGCGTATATGCATAGCCCATAGATACAGACAATAGGATGGTGAAGGCTTGCGGGGAGGGGGCAAAGGGCAATGGGGGAATAAAAAGGGACATGTAATACTTTCAACAATAAAGATTTATATTAAAAAGTGAACTGGCAATTTGATGAAAGTCGCAGGTTCTTTAATAAGGGCATATCTAAAACCTCTTCTAATTCTTTTGTGTAATCTTTTCCCCATTATTCACAGAAATACTGACTTAAATGTATCAGTGACCATCAGCAACACTGTTACCTTCCATCTGCTAGGGAGTGAAAGATGCAAATTTAGCATTTATTCCAAAAACATACATGCATTTGTTTAGGTATCCATTATATACGTACAAATTTTAAATATTTATACTCACATATCCTGAATAATGCATCTGTTAAGTCTATCACATGGGAGGCTTAGGTACACTACATAGAAAATTGGCAAGAATATGTTTGACTATCTTAATATGACTGAGAGGTTATTTCCCTGTAGTATGAAGGCATATAGTTGGACTAATTAAATATTAAATCTGAAATGGAAAGTTTTGAAAGTCACGGAGATATTATCATCAAATCACCATTTACCTTTATTTGTTCACTTTGTAAATCTGTGCAGGTTTGCATTGTAATCCATGGAGGTTTATTTAAAGCCAAATTTCATGTTGTTAATTTGGCAAAATCAAGAATATGTTGGTATACTTTGGAGGTGTCTGGTTTTTTTCTTACCTGAATGGAAACTGAAAATTTTTGAATTCATTACATTTAATGAGAACTTTCCTCCAAGTTCTATTTGAATAATATTAACTTCAAAAAGGAGTTATGAGCAAAGGTAATAAATACACACCACATTCACACCCACACACACATGTTACTGTCATACTTGAATAAGGTTGTCTCATTTCTATTGATCACATAAAGGGGCTGCTGAAGGGACGCGTGTTTGTCCATTTATTCTTAAGTATGCAAGTTGGTTTAGAGGTCAAATATACAGAGCCACAAGTACAAAAATGAGTAAGAGAATGAGTGACTGAATGGTTAAGCCTAGCTCCTCTTACTTGCCACTTATGGTTCTCTCATTTTCAAGATCATGATTATTTTTTTCTGAATCAACTTCCAATTTCCAGTTTAAGGAAGTATCAATTTGAGGGAGTGATAAATTACATACATATATTGCCCATTCTAAACACTTTCTTAATCCATTATGATAAAGTCCATTACAACAGAAACCTGTCATATTATTAACATGATTTAGGAGCATTAAAGTGGAACCTGAATGGTTACCACTCTTCAAAATATGTATTCTTCCATGGTCATTTAAGTACCATGTCGAGTGAGGAAGTTGACTATATTTCTTTAGTTTGACATGTAAATGCTAATCAGAAGTTGCATGTACAACACTTGTTTTTACCACAGTTCATATAGAGAGTATTCAAATTGTATGTATGTGTATATAGACAGTTATCTACTTCTAAATAATATAGATGTTATTGTACTTATTCAAAGTTATGTGAAATACATTTCAAGTTGCCACTTTTATATAGCAGGTGTCTAATATTACACAGTAATTGAGATCTATTGAATTAAGATTTTAAAAATCAAATAGCTGTTTTGAAATGCTGTCTTTCAACAACAATTTTGGTTTATTCACTGAATAAATAAATAAATACTTTATTCAAAAACTTTTAAGTGGATCTTATATACTTGGCATGATGCTGGTTGCTAGGAAGACAAAGTTGGAAGACTGCCCTCAGACAGCTATTGTCTAGTGGGGGACATAGAAAAACCAGCATGGGCTGTGCTATGAAAGACTAAAGCACACACTGTCATTATGATACATAAGATAAAAACACCAGTGTGTCAATCTTGGAGAACAAGTGGTAGCTAGGCCAAGAGATGTATATACATCAGGAATAAAAGAGCATTTATAAGAAAACCATAGAGGAACGAGAAATAAAGACTTTTCGGATAACTTAACTGCACACATACTGTTTAACATGATCATAGGGCATAGGAAGGGTTGAAGGAGAATGAGTTACAAGTAGCACAAGTAAAGAAAATAAATGGAATAAAGGAAGATATGGTAGAATGTGTGGCAGTAATCCTTCAAAGACTTGACCAAAAGCTGCTACTAAAGTGGTATCACAAGGGATTCAGGAATGAATATGGGTGGTGAGATTTTAGGGCAGGTCTTGGAAACATGTTAGATGTGATCTATGAAGGAGGGGATGGAGTTCAGGCTCAATGGAAGCTGAGTAGTGACATTTTCACTGAGATTGGGATTGGGGTAGTGGTGCATTGTGCACAAAATAAATTGCAAAGTTTTAAAGGAGATTTTTTCATAACTTAATATTTTCCAGATTCAATGAATATTTGTTTCATTCAATGGTAGGAAAATTGGTAACGAACTCAGTTTTTTGATTAATGTTTTAAGATAGAAGTTAGACTTTTGCTTCTGAGGAATTGTACATTTTTAGCACATTAAGTTAGTATTAAAGCACAAAGAACTTTTTTGAAATATTGATAACAATACACTAAGAGCTGAGATGCTTTAAAATATCTTATTGTATGCGGTGGAGATTGTATGAGTGTATGAGGGGCTGAAGTGGCCATTGAGACTGTCAAGTCCACTTCACTCAGCTCTCATTACTCCTGAGTGCCAAGTAGTACATTGGATTGCTGAAATATAAATCTGCTTTGGACACGAGGTTGAATAAAATAACTGGCCCATACTCTTATTTCAGTTTTCATAATGGCCTAATTGAATTGAACAATTTGTAATTCAATATATTATTCATCCACTTAACTACAATTAGATGACCCTGGGCCCTGGGTAGCCATGAACTAAATATCTGTATAATTAGAGTCATTGGCTTTGATGGAATAAAATTGGGCTAAAGTATATTTCAAATAATTTTTTCTCCATAATATTTATTTTTATTGAAATAAGTTTTAACAAAAACCATTCCCAAAATCATATTATTTAAGTAGAAAAATTATGGTTTTTAGCTTAAAAAATAGTTTCATTATTTTGGTCATCACTAAGAATGACTACTAATTCAATGGGTGCATTAAGATTTCTGGTTTGACTAAATATTGCTTATATTGCAAAATTAAATCTATTTTACTATCATTTGTTTTTACAATTTCTACAGAATAATGATCTGGAGGGGACAACAAAAATGATGCATACTTTGTTTTTAAATTTACCATCATGCCAGCTAGCTAATTCGTATAGCTATATGACTATATAAGGCAGGAGAGGGTAAATTCAGGAAAAAATATTTAGTTCCAAATCAACACAGACAAGGAATAAGTAAATTTGAGGTGGAAAATTTGGAAAGTCTTTATAGAGATGTTTACTTTTCTAGATCATCAGGGGAGAAACATTTATGGAAAGATGGCAGCAGATGATAAGTCTAGAATGAAAGGTTGAACCTACATTCTGAAAAGCCTTGAATCCAATCCCAATCAACTAGATTTAGTTCTGTTCATTTTATTAACAGTTGCAAATTCTTAAAGGTTTTTGAGCAATGGATACCTTAAACATGTATATGGATAAACAGAAACAACAAAGTGAAGAGCAAATAAGATTAACATATTAACTTGTTTTATATACCATACTTAATGTTTTTACTACACTGAAGGATTTTCCCATTGTCCGCTTTCTTTTTGTAGGCTATTTTCTTTTAATACATTTTTATTGACTTTAGAGAGGAAAGAAGAGAGAGAGAGAGAGAGAAATAGAAACATCAGTGATGAGAGAGAATCATTGATCGGCTGCCTCCTGCATGCTCCACACTGAGGATCGAGCCTGCAACCTGGGAATGTGTCCTGACCGGGAATGGAACTGTGACTTGCTGGTTCATAGGTTGACACTCAACCACTGAGCCATGCCGGTCGGGCAAGAACACTATTATATCATGCTATAAACTAGGTATTTTAGCTTTTCATAGATCTAAGTTGAATAAGATGGTTTTGTGAAGTCCACGTTTCCTATATGTTACATAGATTTACTCCAGATGGCATGAAGGGGTCAGCAGTTGGACTGTTATAATTCATGAAATCAGTTCACATTAAGTCACTCTTGATCAATTAATGAATATTTAAAATTCGCAATTTGAACTATTATTATATGTTGTTAAAATCATGGAGTCTCACACCAGACTCAGTACAAATCTTAGTTTTAAAACTTGCTACTAATGCAATTTAGGGCAAGTAATTTAATCTAAGTCTTTATCTTGTAAAATATAGAGAATAGTATACATTTTATAGGATGGTTATGCGATCTTAATTTAATAGGCCAAGTACAACGCCTGGAATTAAGTCCTCGGTAGCTATTATAATTACTTTGGCATTCTAGAAATTCCAGTCCTAAAGAATTTGATTCTCCTGTCAAGATTATTTCTCTGATAATGAATTACCTGATTTTGATTCTAGATCTCTAAGTATTCATTTATCTACTGGTATTTACTTATGCTATTTATCGATAGTACTAATTTAGGCATTTCCCTTTTACATCTATTAGAAGTCAGAGTCTCCTGAAACTACTTCTTCTCTAGTAACTCACTGTTACATGATTTCCACCCTCACTCTCCATCAATATCATTTCTTTTGCTATATAAAATAACGCTAGAGGCCTGGCTTGAAAATAGGCGTAAGAAGATAAATTCAAGACTTCTGGTATTTGAACTTTATTAGGCATTACCAATTCATTTAATCCTCTAAAACTGTTAAGTTTCTTTATCTGTTAACCAGCCTCACTACCAATGATCTCATTTATTGTTTCATTCCACAATCATCCCCAAATCCATCTTCATGATCCTAGTGTTTAAGAGTTCAAGTTTGCTAGACAAACTCTAGTTACTGAAAACCAGAAGGCCATGCTGACACGTAACAACTAAAGACCAAAACACAGTATCATCAAATATGAGACGGTACTACGTTTAGATTAATTTTAAAACAATAGTTTTAACTTGATTTATGTTGTCACAAAAGCACACCCAAAGAAGATAGGGTAGCTTTTATTGCATACAATTGACCACACGTAAGCTGACCAAGTTCCATGTAACAGTGTGTCCTTGCTCCTCCCAGATGATAACTTAGTTTGCCCTTTGGTAACCAGGGCCTGGCACAGCACGGAAGCTGATGCATAATCGTGCCATGTGGGAATTCGTTACTGTAGATCAGGTCTTTTAACCGGCATGAGATAACCAGTGTTTCACATGACATTGATGAAACAATCTAATATGTTAGTAAACATAAGCTGGCTTACATGGATAAATAGATAATTTCTGTTTAGTGTTTGAATTAAAAAAATAAGTCTTCAAATAGACTTTCCAGTGCTATTTTGGGGGACATCAACAATATACAGCATTCCAAGTTGAAAGTACTTGAACTACTGGGGGGCCTAGTATATTTTTCTTGCATGTCTATAATTCTAATGTCCCTAGTGATCTCTCCCTCACCACCTCATTAGGTTTTCTATTTCATCCTTCTTGACTGATGTTAGATATTGATTATACTATCTTCTCTTAATTCCCATTCTCTGAAGGTTACAAGCACAAACAATATACCTGAAATTGTCCTACACCTGTAGGAATGAAGATTTCTTAGAAAGAAAGGAGAGAGCTTGTCTTTCACCCAGAACCTGTTGAAGTTGGCATATGGTCAGCTCCACATTTACTAGACATGTGACACTTAGCAGCCCGGAGGGGGTGACTGAAGGGTCAGGCAGTCCGCCCTGACTTACACAGAGGCTTTCTCTGAAGGCGCGTAGAAGCCAAACCTATACCCAGTGAATGCAGAGGTCACAAAGATGAATGAGCGAGCCTGTGCACCTTCCTCTTCTGGTCTTGTTTTACATCAATTTATTCCTGGAACATAAAAAAAAAAAAAAAAAAAAAAACAAAACAAAAAAAAACAAAAAAAAAACCACTGTGTCATGATATACAGGCATACCTTTATTGATTCTTTATATAAAAAAGGGAGTTAGAATAAAAAATCTACTACTTTTCTGGAATGTTTTAAATGTAATTTTACACATTTGTATAAATTATGAAGATTTCTGGGTTCTCTAAATTAATTTTGACACATCACAATAGCAACATTTGTTTTCTGGGATTCGACTGTCAGCTGTAAAATTTAGAAACAAAAATCTATAAATGAAAAAATCACTTCCTTCAGGCATGCTGCTGATAGACTCAAAATGTGCCTGTGAGACAGAAGGGATTTGGCCATATGCCAGTGATAAGAATAGATGCTCTCCTTTCTTCCTCCAAACTCTAACTACAATTAGCAGTGTGTGTGTGTGTATATGCGTGTGTGCGTGTGTGTGTGTGCGTATGTGTGTGTGCGTGCGCGTGCACGCACGGGCACATGGAAAAAGAAAGAGGAAATATGAACAGATGTAGGAGTATGTACAGACAAGGAATGTCATATTTAGTTCTGAATTGGTGTAAATGAGGAAGGAAAGTAACAGAATCATAGATGATGAATAACAGCTCCTGGGAAATAGCTCCCTTTTCCCGCTCTGTTCAGAGCTCCTTTGCTTTTGGCCACATGGAGGTTTTTGTTTGGTGTTAAATAAATTTTGATTCCAGTGATCAGGCTGGTTTTAATGAAAGACACTCTAAACAGAATTAGGAGGCATTTCATGGAATGTTTCACTCGGAGCACACGGCACAGTCCCAGAGCACTGCAATGCAGGGAGGATCACAATAACACGAGTCATAATCTCTTTGCTGTTGGAGGGTCTTGCCTTCAATTTGTAAAAATCCAACACCTCAGGTAAGGTATGCTACATGGCACCTACTGTGTGTGAAGACACATAGCACCTGTTGCATTTCCTAGAAGAAAACTAGATGGGGCTGCCAAAAAGCCAGCAGGTGAGCAAGCAGTAGGTTAGCTTGAAATCCAGGAAACTCGGTCTGCGAAGTTAAATTAATTTGTGACTCTTATGCCTGGGAAGAAATCGAAGAGAATCTCCTATTGGAGTGGGCAGTATCCTTTCATTTCCAATCAGAAAACAAAAAGGGTTTGTGTTAGGAAAGCATATGAATCAAAGCAAGTACTGGTTATTTTAAGGAAGACAGTTATTAAGCTGTGCAAATCAGTATTATGTTCTTGCTGACTCAGATGCCAACAGTCCATAATTAAATTTCTCTCTGCCTCAGTTATTCTTTAGACCCAGCCATGTAAGTTTAGTAACATTATTTAGGGACACGGCCCCATTAAGAGAAAGTCACTGCCATCACAGGGTGTGCCTGCATTCCACACCTACTGTCTCAGAATATTATAGTTACCTTTCACTCTAACACATACCCCAGCTTGGATCATTTATACAGTCATCCTGTTCTCTTCCTTTGAGGGAAGACAAAAATGTGTGGTCCCAAGGCATTTGGGAAACCCTGTGAAAGCAAGGAGCCAGCTGTAGCCTCACAGACTCAATGAACTTGGCCAGTGTAATGTCCAATGGAAAGTAGTTTTCAGGGATTACAATGCCTCTAAACAGAACATGCTCTCTGCCTTCATGGTGTGCCTTCCTGGGGCCTCTTTAGGACATGGGCCCTGAAGACAGTGAGTTTTTATTTCTGAAGAGTGGGTAAATGTGCCAAGTAATATGACCTAAGATGTTTCTTAACTTTAATAATCTATTGCTCAAAGACAGGGATTGGACATACTAAAGTTTTGTATGGCCTAAATGCAAAATAATGATGTTGTTGATGATTTTGATGAGAAGGAGGAAGAAGAAGAAGGGGAGGAGGATGAAATAAGTTTAGTTTATCAATTTCTACTTGAAACATGTAAAACTCTCCCCTCATTGAAAGGAAATAGGCTCCGTGAATGTGTCCGAAGAAAAGCTAATTTGTTGAGACGAGTCTACATCAGTTCTCAGTGTGTGGCCCTATGGCATTTCTTGAGAAGATTATAGATCTGTGAGGTGAAACTTACTTTCAAGATAATATTTTGTGTGTTTTTTCCTATGTTGACTTAAGAATGTCTTTGATGAAGCAGTAAAAAATATTAATTATATTAATGCCTCCATCCTTAAAAACACATCTTTTGAATAGTCTGCATATCAAAACATGAAGGATATGAAGATACAATGGTTTTTGAGGGATAAACACTTCTGTGGACATTTGAGTTTCAAGCTGAATTAGCTGCCTTATTCCCCCCACGGACACCATTTTTACTTGAGAGGCCAGTCAACAGAAAAACTGGAGCTATGCAGACTAGGGTATTAGTCAAGACGTTTTCTCAAAAATGAATGAAGTGGGCCAGTCAGTTCAAGGAAAATAGCATTAGCTTCCAAGGATGAATTCGAGCTTTTAGGCTAAATTAGAAATTTGGAAATCTGGTGTCCACTCCTAGGAACTTGACAGCTTCGCAACATTTCGAGGCCTTTTGATGGATTGGTGGTGATGGTAGCAGATGAGGTTTTGTGGTAGTCTATGATGCAATGTTTCAGCATTTGGAAGATCTGTCTAACTCAGTGTACCATTCCAAATTACTATTGATTGATGTGCCAAAATCATGCATGGGTAAAAGATGTTTTCAAAGTGCAAGAGAGACCAATGGGTTTTTATATAGTATAGCATAAAATGGTTATCAATATGGTGACAGATTCCATATAAAAACAAACTCTCAAGAAATTAGGGAATTGAGTTTTGGTTTAGAGGTAAAGGATAAAATTTACTATTATCTGAAGACACTATTAAAATGTACTTCTCTTTTCCAACTGCATATCTGTTTGAAGTCAGTTATTTTTGTGTAATTCAACCAAATCAACATATCAGGGCAAAGTGTAGGAAGTAACACAATAATCTAGTTACTAGTATTTCCTATTAAACCACTCATTTAAATATTTTTAAAAGTGCAAGGTAGGGAAAAAGTAGGTTTATAGTTGTTCATGTGGAAAATAATACAATAATTAATAGATAATGTAAAGATAAACTCTGTGTTTGTGTACGCCCAGCTGTGAACCTACTTTTGTGCCACCCTGTATAAAGTACTACCACTCTTCTCACTAATATTTTTTTTGTTTTGGAAAATAGAGGGTTTTTTTAAAAAAAAAGTATTATTTATTTTAGAGAGAGAGAAAGGGAGAGAGAGAGAGAAAGAGAAATATCAATGTGAGAGAGAAACATTGATCTGTTATCTATAAGTTTCTGCTCCCCACCAGGAATCAAACCTGCAAGCATTCTGGTGTACAGGACGATGCTCCAACCAACTGAGCCCCCTGGCTAGAACAAGGGTGTTTTTTTCTTATATTCTTATTTTTGGCAAGGGGTAAATAAATATTTAATAAATAAATATTTTTAAAAGATCTCATTTTTAAAATGGCGAATATGTGTAGCTATAACCTGTATAAGCAAAAAAGTTTGGGGTCCTCAATCAATTTCAATAGTACACATGGTTCCTGAGGTCAAACAGTTTGAGATATACTTTCACATTATTCATTTTCCTACTGATTGCAGATCAGTCCTCTCTAACTCAGATAACAGAGTAAGCTGAAGTGGGCCAAATATTCCATTTAATGAGTTAGAAAGAAAGAAACTTCAGGCCTCTTGAGGCCTTGACTCCAGAAGTCAGAGTGTAATTCCCACCATCATCTATTGGTCAAAGCAAGACCCAGGGCCAGGCCTGATCTAAATCATAAGGAGACAGACCTTTGACTCTGGAATGGAGGACTCGAACAATCTGTGATTACAGTTAATCTATTGCCATGTTGTGAATCATATGAACTGTTTCCTATTGAAAACATTTCTATTAGCTTTTTTTTTACTTAAAACTTTCATAGTTTATTAGATTAGAGAAATATCTTTGGAGAAGTGAAACCAAATTTCTCTGCCCAAAGGTAACATTTTCTTCTGACACCACACACAAGAATAAACCCAAAATGTATTAAAGGCTTAAATGTTAGACGTGAAACCATAAAAATCCTAAAGGAAAACATAGGCAGTAAAATCTCAGACATTTCTAGCAGCAATATTTTTTCTGATATACCTCTTTAGACAAGGAAAACAAAAGAAAAAATAAACGGGACTTCATCAAACTAAAAAGGTTTTACACAGCTAAGGAAACCATCAACTGAATAAAAAGACAACCCACTCAATGGGAGACCATATCCGCCAATAATACATCTTATAAGGAGTGAATACCCAAGATTTATAAAGAGCTTATGTAGTAGAAGGTGCATTGGGTGAAGTGGAAGGGTGCAGGAACACTTTATTTATTTTGAGTCTCAGTCTCTGTAAAGTTGTTAAAAATTAAAAATAAACACAAGGCTTAGAAAGAGCCAAACATCTATATATATAAAACCCTAAGCGACCGAATGACCAGTGGACTGGTTGCTATGATGTGCACTGACCACCAGGGAGCAGATGCTCAGCACAGGAGCTTCCCCCGGTGGTCAGTGTGCTCCCACAGCCAACCTCCTGTGGCTGGCCAACCTCCTGCAGTCCCTACCCTACCCCTGGCCAGCCGCCCCTCCCCCCCGCCCCCCCCCCCCCCCCCCCCCCCCCGCCTACCCCCTAATTGGCCCCAATCACTGGCCAGGATGAGGGACCTACCTGTGCATGATTTCGTGCACCAGGCCTCTAGTATTATTATGAAAAACAAACTTTAGTGTAACTTCCTTTGAGAAGACAGCAGCTATTTTCTCATACCTTCTATATTCTAATTCTCTGCACCTGTGTGTTATTTAACATAATTCTAACATGTTTGCTTATCCTATTTCCCAATCCACAGAAGCAATAAACAAAGCAGAAAGAAGTGGAAGAGATATTAGAGGCAGGCAAACTGCATCTATGGAAAGTTTGGAGCCATAACATTTAGCACAGTCACTGATAATATTGTCTTGTTCTCTAATAATGACAAAGCAACAAGGCCTGTGGCCCAGAGGAGTGCCTTGTATTCTCACGATTTTCCCTTTGCCTTATACCATGAGGTCGTCAACGGCTAAGAGTATTTTTAATATCATAATTCTAGAAACTAAGGACGGAAAAACTCTTTTAGGAATTCATTTCATAACTTTTATTGGCATCTGTCCATTGTTCGGTCCTTCATTTCCATCACGGTGTCTTGCTAGGAACAAAAATGATCGAGCTACATTATTTACCTTTGCAATGTTTTTCGTAAAATATATGATCCTATGGCCCAGTCAGCAAGTGTCAACCTATGAACCAGGAGGTCATGGTTTGATTCCAGGACACATGCCCTGGTTGAGGGCTTGATCCCCAGTGTGGGGTGTGCAGGAGGCAGCCAATCAATGACTCTCTCATCATTGATGTTTCTATCTCTCTCTCTCTCTCACTCTCCCTTTCTCTCTGAAATAAATAACAATATGTTTGTTTGTTTTTTAAATGTGACCCTGTGTTTTCCCTCCACAGACCCAGGATTGCATAGGCAGCTTTATTTCCTGCAAAGACCCTTCAATGTGGTAGCCATTGAAGGAAAGGACGCTGTCCTGGAGTGCTGTGTGTCCGGCTATCCTCCCCCGAGCTTCACCTGGTTACGAGGAGAGGAAGTCGTCCAACTCCGGTATTGTAAATTTAGGACTTCTGTGAAGTATATGCTACTGTTTATCTTGCTCTAGCTTGATATAGATACCTACAAATATTAGGGTCTTTTTTAAAAAAAATACATTTTATTGATTTTTTACAGAGAGGAAGGGAGAGGAATATAAAATTAGAAACGTCAATGAGAGAGAAACATCAATCAGCTGCCTCCTGCACACCCACTCCTGGGGACATGCCTGCAACCAAGGTACATGCCCTTGACCAGAATCGAACCTGGGACCCTTCAGTCCTCAGGCTGATGTTCTATCCACTGAGCCAAACCGGTTAGGGCAGGGTCTTTGATAATAATTGAATATTTTTCCACATTCCTTGACATACAGTATCTGAAAGACATTTACCCACTTAGATAAGGGTGAGAAATAGTCAAAATTCATGAGATCAATTCTAAAAGGAAATTTTTAAAGCCAGATTGTCATTGAGATAATTCTTTCCAAAGAGCCTTCTGCAAAGATACTCAGAAGGATCTCATCCTCAGGAAGCATATAGAGAGTGAAATATTTCTTAAGAAACCAACATTTCTTGAATTAAAAATATTACATTCAAATATAGTAGGTTTCTCTAACTTTTGATAGCTCCAATGATCTCTCTCACTATCTTCTCTACAGCGAATATTTCAGATAAGGCAGGAAAAGGACTTGGCTGGGTTTGAATCACTGGACATTAATATTAAGGCATAGTTAGAAAGTAAACTCTTAAATAGAATGGAACACTTAGTCTGAAACATTTTGATTGAATGGGTTTCACTTAAGAAATTAATTTCATTGATTTTGAGGTTTGGCATGCTCCTTTTCAACACATTTATTTTCTATGGTTTGATAGATGCAGAGACAATAAGTTAATCTGTAAATGTCATTTACTTTAAATCCTATATAAAGGAAGGCTAATATGCAAATTGTCTCTCTACCAGGAGTTTGGTGAGGGGGGGAGGGGGGTTGGGCTGGTTGACCAACCTCCCGTGGCCCCTCCCCCCGGCTGGCCACGTCCTCTATTGCCCCCACCCCACCCCAATAAGAGAGGGCTGGCCGGACCCCACCTGTGCATGGATTCATGCACCGGGCCTCTAGTAATTAATAAATGGTATGGTATCACAATTCAGTGGGGCCTTGACTTACAAGTTTAATTCGTTCCGTGATGGAGCTCGTAACTCAAATTACTCCTATGTCCAATCAACAGTGAACGAGTGAGACACGTGATGCTGAGCTGATGTTGTGGCGTTCACTGTGACGTTCGCTGCGCCAACTAGTGGTGGGGTATCTGAAGCTGGCTCGTAACCCAAATTTTAGCTCGCACCTCAAAGCAAAAAATCGGCAGAGAGACGGCTCGTATCTCGAAAAACTCGTTAGTCCGGACACTCGTAAATCAAGGCCCCACTGTACTTCTGAGAATATGAAAGCATGCGGAAACCCTTCCCATCTGCAGAGTATCACAATGTGTTCCCTGAGCATAGCGGGGCATTGCTGGCGCAGTGTGAAAGGGCCTTGTACAAAGGCTGCTAAGTAGGATGGAGGCCACAGGACAATGACCTCCGCGGTGGGGAACAACTTCTCAGGACCGGGCAGCTTTCAAATCCAAAATGAAAGAACTGGCCCAGATTATCTATACATTCTTCGTTGCACTAACATTAGTGCCAGGTTTAATCTACTTCAGTTCTTCAATCACTCCACACAGCCTTCCAATGGGAGTGGTTTACCTTGAAGGAATTTCTCACCAATAACTGCCATACCATCAAGCCCCTATGATACGGAATTTCCTTTCAGTTTTATAATTTGAATTCTCGTGGAGTTCATTTAAACCTTTGAGTACCTTGTTGATAGATGGGTTTGTTTGTTAACGCTCTAATTTCCTATGCTTATGTCTTACAGGTCCAAAAAGTATTCACTATTGGGTGGAAGCAACTTGCTTATCTCCAATGTGACAGATGATGACAGTGGAACTTACACCTGCGTTGTCACATATAAAAATGAGAATATCAGTGCTTCTGCAGAGCTTACCGTCTTGGGTAAGTTAATAGCTTGAAATGAGTTTACATGGTGTCCTTCAAAATATATCACCATGACGCTTCAACTGCTTATTGCCGAATTGCTTCCTATATTTTTTAGTGGAAAATTGCCCTCTCAATACTCCACTTGCAGCCTTGCTCTGCTTTGATTAATTGCATAGGGGTTAAATGCAGTGTTTGAGTACTTGCTCATTGATTAAAATCCAGATTCCTCACACTGTAGTCTATTTATTTCAGTGATTCAACTGAAAACTACCAAAATTATTATTTAACAAATGTGTTAAAGAAATAAATGTGATATTCCAAAATATATTATCTGGGGAAAATAAATGAAGTGAATGAGATAAACTACATGACAAATATGAACCTCAATAGAAAAGTCAGTTGTCATTTGAGATGACAGGGTATCTGAGAGTAAGTTCAGATGTGTTGCTGAAATTGCTTTGTTAAGCTGGAAGGACTGTAGATGTTATCTTGAAAGTGAATCATTAAAATCAAATACATCTAAAGAAAACTTGCATGGCAAGAATCTAATCTAAAGAAATTTAAGGACCACAGATGGGTTCATATTATTCCAAGAGGAAGGGTCACTGGCTATCATTGCAAATTAATAATTCTTATGTATGGTAGGTACTCAAATGGGATGCATATTTTATCTCTACTCAAGATTGTTTTTAGGCTAGTTTCTTTGAATTATGTAGTTTGGAGAAAGTACATTAACATTTGAATTTCAATTGATTTTTCCTGTAACAACAAAAAATTGTCTACCAGTCTTCGAATTAGTTTTCCTCTGGAGTAAATCTTCTTACCTTTTAAAGAGCCCAGGAAAAATCATAGGCTCTTGAAAATTTATTCAGTAAAATGGAAAAGATTCGATGCACTGATTATATCTGCTAGCACATATCATAATATCATTATGCTATCCATTCTGCTTTGTGGGCTTAAAGTTTATTTTTAAAATGTTTTAATCTGTATTTAGGGTAATAATGCATATGATGGATGAGGCAATGGACTTGTTTATTCCTTGATCAAACCATAAATATTAAACTAAGAATAGGCAAAGGACTTTCATTCTTTGGTTTTGGAGGTAATGTTATTCTAACTTAAATGTCATCTGTCTTTAAAATGACAACAATTTCATTTATTCTTATACTAGAGGCCTGGTGCATGAAATTCGTGCAAGGGTTGGCCCTTGCAGCCCTGGCTTCAACCGGAGGTCGTCCAGTCTAATTAGCATATTATGCTTTTATTATTATAGATGGAAGTTTTTGGTGAAGCAAAAAATTTTACATTTGTAACATCAAAGTACAGTAACATAGAATGGCTACCATAGAAATTATCTTGTAAGGTGTATTACAGATCATAAGGCAAATACAGTTATGGGATGCAATATAATTCATAATGATCATAGGTAAGCCTCTAATCGCAAATGCATGAAGTCAAATTATATATCAAACGAATGCACAGTATTTAAATATGTAATGCCTCATTGGTATCTAAGACAAATATGTAAATTCTGATTTCTGAGACTACAGAATTAGCCTAGAAATATCTGTACATATGTAAATATCTGCACACATATTGACATTCATGCACATTCCTCTGTGTGTTCCTGTGCATGTTTGTGTCCTTCAGTTCTTTATTATTGAGAATTATCTTGTTTGCAAGTTTAACTTAACAAAAACAGACACTGAGATGATCATTTTTATAAGTATATCTTTGTTATTTATTTGCTTATAACTTAAAGAAAAGTATAGCAGAAACAGTTATACTCTCACTAGCAGTGCAAGAATTTGCCTGTCACCCAGGCCAGCCTGGCTCAGTGGTTGAGCATCAACCTATGAACCAAGAGATCATGATTCGATTCCTGGTCAGGGCACATGCCTGGGTTGCAGGCTCAATCCCCAGTGTGGGACATGCAGGAGGCAGCTGATGAATGATTCTCTCTCATCATTGATATTTCTATCTCTCTCTCTCCCTCTCTGAAATTGATAAAAGTATATTTTAAAAAAGAATTTGCCTGTCATCATGAGTACATTCTTTCCTAGCCCCCAATATTTGCTTATTTAAAATTTTTATAAAATTAATTCTTCTTTTTCTAGTTTGCATCTCTATTAAATTCAGGTTTCTTTTTATAGTTTTAATGTCATTTTTTCACCTTTTTACTTTTATGGAAATAGTCATCTTCATTTTGTTGATTTGTAGGCACTCTTTCTATAGGAAGAATAGTAACTATGCTGTGTATGCTCCATGTGTGTATTTTTGTCACTTTTTTACATTTAAAAAATAATTATATTTTATATATGGTACCAAGTCTTTTTTTTTTTTAATGGCTGCTGGCTTTGTGGGCTATAGACTTACATTTTTGTTCTAAATGGATCACCTTATTTCCAAAAGTCTAGATGTGATTATACATTGAATGTGTAAATTAGAAGCAGTACTAATTTTTAAAAATAGATGGAACTGTGTTTATATCTTGGGTGTTTTGGGTGTGGGTTTTTTTTTGGGGGGGGGGCGGTTTGAATCTTCCTAATAACTGGGTATACATTTTAAAGATTTCCCTACAACCCTCGTATAATTTATAACTATTGTAGAAGGCATAATTTAATTCAGGAGGTGGTTATAATGCTGTTTTAACTGTTCTACTCAGGCTTTAAAATAAGTATCAATATAATAAAGTTTTTGATATATTCTTTGACTATTCTGATATAAAGTTCATCTTGCAGGGCTGAATTTATTTGGAAAATAGAACTTAATATTTTAAGTGGAAGATGAAAAATAACATGAAAATAACCATTTATGTTAATGATTATGACCTATTGGAAATTGAAATATCCATCAATATGTTATTGGCGAACAGTTTTGAGTACATGCACCACATAGGTTCTGGGAAGGCTAACAAAGGCTTAAATGGGATTTTAGCATCACCACAAATGTATACAATCAGTTGCTCTAATGCCTTATGACTAAGATTTTTTCATAATGTAAACTTGGAATCAGTGAAGATATGAGGAGTTGATAGTCTCTATTCTCATAAAAGACAGAGCATAAAGCCGGCAGGGGGGTAGGGGGTGGGGGGGACAAGGAGGGGTCCTGGAGAGGATGCAGAGCCAGGCTCTCTGATATGGTTCTAGCTCCTGTTTCATTTGAATCACTACTGCCATAATGAGCTACAGAGCAGTAGTCTGTCCATTTTCATTTGTAAAAAGTCCACTTTATGACTGAAGAATTATAATCACCATTTCTGAAAATATATTCATTTTTCCCTATATCTACTCACCTCCATCATCATGCAAACATTCATATGCACAGCGAGATTTGCCACTGCCTTAGGTCTAGATTGATTCCTTGTCTGAATCAATGCATACATGCATGCGTTAAAAATGTATTTGGTCTTGAACCAATAAAGTGCCCAACCTTGGATAATTCCTGTGCACTGTTCATGCACACACACAGAAGAAGGTAGGTGGAAAGGTCACTTTTCAGTAGAAGCCATTAGGTCTGACATCCATGAGAAAATGAAAACATTTTTGAACTTTCCAGAAAGGGTTCTGGAATTTATTTTAAAGAGGTCTGCAGCAATTTATTCAATATACTGTTGAAAGTTTACCTTTGGCCCTAGCCGGTTTGGCTCAGTGAATAGAGCATCAGCCTGTGGACTGAAGGGTCCTGGGTTAGATGCTGGTGAGGGGCGATGCCCAGGTTGTGGGCTCCATCCCCAGTAGTGGGTATGCAGGAGGCAGCAGATCGGTGATTCTCTCTCATCTCAATGATTCTTTCTCATCAATGTTTTTTTTTTTATTTTCCCCTCTCCCTTCCTCTCTGAAATCAATAAAAATAAAAAAATTAAAGAAAAAAAGTTTATCTTTGTGTGTAGGTTTCCTCAATGATTTTCCTCATCAACTTTCTAGAAAAATGTTGGCTCTAATTGGCACAAACTGGTCAGTAGGAGACAAATAAGAGTTCCCCATATGCTTCATGCGTGAGGGGCCGAATCACATCACATGGTGGTTGAGTTTATACTTTCCCAAGTAAACACCTTTTCAAGGAAGTCCTTCGGGGAAGGTGTTCCTCCTGCAGGAACTTCTCCTTAAGAAAGCGGCTCCCATGGGTCCCCTCTCTGAATGCCTGTGTTCAGGAGGCCTCTCCCCATTGACCTGAGCATGTCCACCTTAGACAGGTATGTTCTTTAAGCCTGATGGTTGTGTCTTTAGAATAATACATGTTATCTACATTCATACACACAATTCACATATATTTTCTATTTTTAAGAAAATGTATCTTCAAAATTGATTCCCATAGTCTCTTAAATGCATATCATTATCTCAACCCATCATTAATGTACTGATTCTGAAAATGCAACTATAATAGACCAAGCTATTCAGAAAGTTTTAGGAACATTATCTTAAAAGGGAGTTAAGAAGACAGCATATGAAGATACACGGGAGAAGTTTAAACTGTTAAAAGCTATCATTTTGTAATGTAGTGGGATGGAAAAGTCCACGTTAGTAACTCACTTTATTTTGAAAATGCTTTTGAATAATAAAAAAGGTGGCTGAATATGTAGTGAATTATCCAATGACAGTTCCAGTCCCAGACACACAACTGAAACTCAGCATTAGCAGTAAAGCTGCGACCAACCGATGAGTGAGTGCCTCTGTGTGCTCTGCTAAGTACTCTTTGGACACAGAAAGGCCCATATGACACAGGTCCAAGCCTCATTAGGAAAAAAGACAGGAAGTTGACAATTAGTAAAAAAACCCCGCCCTAACCGGTTTGGCTCAATGGGTAGAGTGTCGGCCTGCAGACTCAAGGGTCCCAAGTTCGATTCCGGTCAAGGGCATGTACCTTGGTTGTGGGCACATCCCCAGTAGGGAGTGTGCAGGAGGCAGCTGATCGATGTTTCTCTCTCATCAATGTTTCTAACTCTCTATCCCTCTCCCTTCCTCTCTGTAAAAAAACCAATAAAATATATTTATTTAAAAAAAACAACCCAAAGAACAGTTGGGGGAAGAAGGAGTCCAGGGCCCTGGATAAAGAGTTCAACAAAGATGAGAGAATGGGAGTTGGGGTTGGTTGGAGGGGCAGGGGAGAACTTTGAGGGCAGGAGGAATAATTGGGCAAAGGTTTGGAGATAAGCAAGGGATGGGGGAGGGGAAGTGATTGATGTGACTGAAGATTGTGGGTAGGAAGAGTTTCTGATGGTGGCTGAAAAGTGGCATAGATCCTGAATGTGTCCCTAATGTGGTTAGATTTTTATCTCTTTTAAAAATATATCTTTATTGATTTCAGAGAGAAAGAAAGAGAGAGAGATAGAAACATCAATGCATGTCCCCTACTGGGAATTGAGCCTACAACTGGGCATGTGCCCTAACTGGGAATTGGACCTTGACCTCCTGGTTCATCGGTCCATACTCAACCATTGAGCCCCACTGCCTGGGCTAGATTTTTATCTTAAAGGCAATGGGAAGACACAGGAAAGTTTTTGAGTAGTGCCTTATTAGCAGTTTCATCTTGGCTAGTTATCTCTTTAATCCTCTTTTTCTTTTATAGAGAATGATAATTATTTCTTCATTGGATTTGATGTCTGCTTGGGTGCCAGAATTTGGAGAGAAGTATTTCAGAATAGCAGGCACAGCTTTGGGTGTCCCGGACATAAAGAACCATAAGATGCTCTTCTAGCTCACCAGAAGCCTAAAGCATAGTTGCAAAGATTAAGCAGAAACAAACAAAATGAAGTGCCACCTATTAAAACACCTCATGCTCTCTCTTTGTCCCAAGTTTTCCACAACTGATCCTCACATGATTCTCATGATCATGGAGACATCGTATAATGATGTCCTCATGCTGCACAGATTTTTCTTTGGCAGCAATCTAGGAACAGGCAAAAATGGCGGTTTGTGGCACATATAGGATATCCCTATTTGTGAAACATTTTGTATTTTTTACTTTGCTCTGTGCTTCTGCAGCCTGCTATTCATGATTTCTTCCCAACTAGATGATAAGAAACTTAAAAACAGATGCCATTCATGGCTTGTTTATCTTGACCACTCAAATCCCTGGTGTGTTCTCTGGCTCATCTGAGATGTAAACTTAAGAAATACCATTGTATGTACCTCATGCCTAAGTTATCTAGCTTTCTATCAAAATATTTTACAAGCTCTTCATTGAGACTCATGGTTTTTTCATAGACTGAGTGGTTTCTTCCCAAATTGACATGTTGAAGCCCTAATCACCAATTTGACTATCTTTGGAGGTAGGAGCTTTAAGGAGGTAATTAAGGCTAAATGTCATAAGAGTGGGGCACTGATCCAATAGAAATGGTTTCTTCCTAAGAAGAGGAAGAGGCATCATAGCACTCTATCGCTCAGAGCACACACACAGAAAACAGGACAGGTGAGGACACAGAGAGGACATGGTCTGCAAGCCCAGGAGAGAGCTGTCCCACCAGAAACCAACCCTGCCAGACCACGATCTTAGCATCCCTCCCTTCAGGACTTTAAACAGTAAGTTTATGTTGTCTGAGACACCCAGAACCAGGGAGTTTCTTATGGGGGTCCAAGCAGACTAATGTAACCACAGAAAGGATATGTGTTCTATGCATTATATTGTTAAAACGATTTTTGAGCCCTAGCTGGTTTGGCTCAGTGGATAGAGCATTGGCCTGCTGAGTGAACACGGGTCCCAGGTTTGATTCCAGTTAAGAGCATATGCCCGGATTGTGGGTTCGATCCCCAGTGAGGGGGGGGGTGCAGGAGGCAGCCAATCAATGATTCTCTCTCATCATTGATGTTTCTATGTCTCTCTCCCTCTACCTTCTTCTCTGAAATCAATAAAAATATATTTTTAAAAAAGATTCTTCATTGGTTTCATAGAGACATGAGCTACAATGGAGAAGCATATCAGTAATATTTATTACGTATCGTTAGTACTGACAATCTTAAATTCCTGGCAGTTGGAAAAATAATGTCCTTCTTAAAAAGCAATGAATCAAAAAATTATTGGTTTATAAATGAGGTTCTGTGTAGTTATAAGATTATAAATTTAATGTTCCCCTGTCTTAGCTTTTCTTCAATATCACCCTCTCTTTACTTGGTAATTTTTGAGTAACAGGTACTACTCACATTTTAGATCCTATCATCTTAAGTATGTCCCAATTTAATAGTAAATATGTCATTAGCTATTAGGAAATTAAGTTTCTTTCTTTTCTTAATCAATTCTTAGATAAATTTAATTTACTACAACAAGCTTGTTGAAGTAAATATTCATGGCCCATCAACTCTCAGATGTGTCTAGTAATGAAAGAAAACATGATAATTAAACATTGATGTGATTTTGTATTTTAATATATGTTTTAGTTTTAATAATTTTTACTGAAATATATGATATTAGTTGCTAACTTCTGAGCATGTGTAATTGGCCAAGTAGTGAACTGACCCATCCGTTTGGAGAGAAAGTGGTACATCCACTTCCCATCAAGGTGTTCAATGGCCTCCTTTATAAATGTGCTGGGAGATCACCTATGCTGGGTGTTAGGCTCATCCTTAGTCAGAAATGGAAAAGAGCTGTCATAAAACATATTCATTAAGGTCATATTTATCCCTCTATTCTAATGTGCAACTCTTCATTTGAATGGAGCTCTCCTGAATTTACAACATCACTGCTTCAGATTTAATAGCAGTCCTTAAATTTCATGTCTATCTGTAATTGGCCTTTATTATCAGTGACCCCCCTCACCCATCACATTTAATGATCATATTCATAAAAGTAGTGCCTTAGGTAAGTTTATATTGATTATCCTTCATGAGGTAATTGCCAAATGGATCTTACTGAAATTAGTTTAGAATTTTTTCATGACCTAAATGTAGGATACAAGTGCTTAACCTCAGGCAGAATTAAATTTTAAAAATTCAAAACTATGTGCTGCTGCTTCTTATCTCTGTGTTGCTTTCTTATTATAGTTAAACTAGGAGCCCAGTGCACGAATTTGTGCACCTTGAAAGGAACTGTGGGCTGCGAGGCTGCGGTGGGCACAGGGGCAGGTCTCGGCCCATCCTCTGTGCCCCCACCTGGCCCTTACAGCTGTGGCCCCCAGTCCCCTGTCTACTGGCAGCCCTCCTCCCGCTGCCGCTCCCATGTGCTGATGGCACCTGCCCCGCTAGCACTCACTGACAGCGCAGAGTGATTGGGGCTGGCACCAGCAGTGGGTATGAGCGGGGCCGATGCCATCAGTGGGTGCGAGCACTGGGTAGACCGCAGTGCGCGAGAGCAAAGAATTTTCAGTAACCACCAGAGGCTCACCCCAATGACAGCAACCAGCGCCCTGCCTTGGTCTGGTGCCCCCACTCACCTGCTCTACCATCCTGCCGTGGCCAATGCCCACCATGTTCTGTGCACACCCCCTGGTGGTCAGCACACGTCATAGCGACTGATTGGTTGTTCGGTTCTGCCTTTCGGTCTATTTGCATATTGGTCTTTTATGATATAGGATTCCTCATCTGGGATTATAGCTTTCATAAGAGTATGCCAAAGTTCCATCCAAAATAATGTTCAGAAGATTCTGTTGAATACATATGTTTTATATGCAGTTTAATATATTTGAAGGCCTACTATGTGGAGCTTTACTCCCCCTCTCCCCCTTCTCTTGGAGAAGACAATTTGAGCAGTGTTTTGCATTTATCCTTGAGATGGTTATGAATCTATTTTTTCTTTCTTGGATAGACAAGGAAGGAAGTAGAGGCCCCAGAGGGAAAGGCAAAGACTATGTACTAACTCAGAGCATTAAAAAGCAATCTAAGGCCATGATTTTAATTAGCCCTCACAATCTCAGCAAGGTGAATGGACCATCTGTGGTACAGAAGGAGAGAAACTGCTGAGAGTGGTGCAAAGGGCATTTCATGCCAAAGTTGTCCTCAGGTACAAGAACTATGCATTATCCCAGAAGGAGTTTGAATCTGTAATAGGACCAAAGTAAATTAGACAGAAGTGTTTTAATTAAAGTTGGCAGGAGTTAGTGTCAGTTGTACTTGCTAATTCTCAAGGACTAGAGAGCAAAGTATGATGTTTCCTTATTTACATTTTAAGCATTTTTCTGTTTTATTATTTCATATATGAAGGTATAATAATTTTGTTATTTTTACATAGCAAGGTATGGATTCATCTGCAGTATAGCATCATATATACGAGCAGGAAATAATCAGAGTATAACTGATACTCATATACTGGAAACTCATACATATAAGCAAGGCTCCTACCACCACTTGATGGTAGTGTCCCTAAGGGCAAAAACCACCAGCTTGAAAACATATCTTAAAATAGTGAACTCTGTTAAAGCATTTGAAGTTTCTATCTGTACATTTTTAAATCATTTATTCACTCATTCAACAAATATATACTGAAAATGCAGTAATTTTGTTGCCTGAATCTTTGGGGGAAAAACAACTTTATTGAGATATCATTTACTGTGATTTGCATACTGTAGTTTTGCATTTGATATATATGTTTTACTGTTTTTCAGTATAATCACAGATGTGGCAACTCTATTCAACACAGCCAATTTTAGGACAACTTCACACCTCAGAACGTAACCCTGTACCCTTTAGTTATCACCCTTATATCCTCCTGTTCTCCCTCCTCCCCTGCCTAACCCAACACCCCCAGAAAACATCAATCAACTTTCTTTCTGTGTAGATTTCCCTATTCTGGGCATTTCATGTGAATGAAATCATGGAATACGTTCCATTTTGTGACTTATCTCTCTTTAACTTAGCATACTTTTGTCAAGGTTCATCCTTGTAGTATTTCATTCCTTCTTATAGCCAAATAATATTCCATTGTATAAATATACCATGTCTTATGTATTCACTCATTAGTTTAACATTAGTATTATCTTCACCTTTTGCCTCTTGTGACTAATTCTTTATAATCATTTGTGTACAATTTTTTATGTGGACCTATATTTTCATTTCTCTTGGGTATATACTTAGAAGTGGAATTGATCAATCATGTGGTAACTATGTTTAAACATTTGAGGACCTACCAGTTTTCTATTCTGACAATACCATTTTCCATGGTATGAGTAGAGTATGAGTATTTATAGTTCTCCACATCATCACCAACACTTGTTATTAACTAACTTTATTTTATTGTATCCAGTCTAATGAATGAGAGGTGGCATCTCATGGTGGGTTTGATTGGGATGACTAATGATGTTGATTCTCTCTCATGAGTTTATTGGCTATTTGTATATTTTTGTTGAAGAAGGTTCTATTCAGATCCTTTGCCCATTTCTAATTGGGTTATTTGTCTTTTTACTATTGAGTTGTAATGACTTTTTATGGGCATATGTGTTTGGGGTGAGGTATACCACTTTCCTAGGAACAGTCTACGTGAAATGTCACATGGAGAAACTGCTGAAGGCAACATGAGGTCATTGGCTACCTGGGTGAGAATGTTTGAGTTCAAAAAGACTTTTTTCATGCTTTGTTTTCTTAAGCTGACACTGTGTCATGTATGTGCACTGCTCTTTAATCATTAGGTCTGACACTATGTGCACCCATGAGGTAACCCTTTCTCTGTCCCGTACTTCCATAATTTCTTGTTAATTCTACTATTAACACTTAACACATTGGTTAGGCAGTTCCCATAGAAATTCATATGGTCAGTTGTAATCACATATACATGAAATTGCTTTCTTAAGGGAAGGGGTTGTATCTGAGTTATTTTCACGTCTTTAGTAACCTGCACACTAATTGGCATGAATTAAACATTTAAGAAATATGTAAAAAATGCAGAATTTTCTCTCTCAGAATTAAGTTTTCATCCTGAATGTTGAATTTTAGTATGTGAAGAAATTTGTCATTTATTTCATCCTTCTTGTGACAAAAAAATCTTTTTGCACAATGCTCAGACTTAAGCCTCCTTTCTCATTTTATCAATATTCTGGTGGTTCAGAAAAGCTTTTTTTATGCATGAAGTTTTAACTGCACTACCATTAAGATGCGACATCATGTGCTAAATTTTAATAGAGATATTTTGCTAGATATTCCTTGTGAAACATATTTTGGGTACAAGTTCGGTATGAACAAAGTGGGCAAAATTAAAGGTAGAGCAACTACACAATCTCATAAAGATGAAGGATACACCTTTTTGTTTACCAACATTCCCAAAACTGTGTTTTTATTAGTAGGTGTTCCTAAAATAATAAAAAAACAAACAAGACAACACAAAAATTTGCTGTGGTTCCTTCAACTTGGGAAATGTTGGCTCAAACAGAGTTAAACAGGTACATACGACAGGACTTTCCAGAATCTCAAACAGGCTAATAATGTTAGGGGAATGCTGTGTGCAATTACAGAGGTGGAAGGGGTAAAACTTATTTCCCTTCTGACCCAGTGTCAGATCTATTTGGAGACTGAAAGAGTGCTTCAGGTGAAGAATCTCCTGGTACCATCAGTACAGTTCACCGATTTGGCTTATATGTATTTGCAATGTACTATATACATTTCTATGGAAACTGCCTACCCCATTAAATGGGATTTCTACCACAGTTAATGGGTGTAGTCGATATTTTATTCTTGCAGTTCAGACCCATTACACATTCTGCAAGAAGCAACATGATTCCATTTTAATCACAGCCCAGTGCTTCCCTCCTGCTAAGAAAAATAAATGTGATATTTGTGAGTTTGCATCCACGGCTTCTTTAGAGGACCAGCAAAGAAAATAATTAGCCCGTGATTAAATCATATAATTCAATTTTCCCTGCATATGTTCTTACTGACAAAGTAGTTCATGAATTCAACTGCCGAATGCTCAGTAATAACACTTTATCACCAATTTATCGTGCATGAAAACAAAAGAAAATTTAAATGAGCTGGGGGATTGTGGTGTGTGAGTGTGTGAGAGAGAGTGTGTGATTCTTAAAGGACGGTTAATCAGATCGAAGTGGTGGTTGTGCAAGTAACATTGTATTTCTCCATTGGCATGTTAATTTAGCTTGCAAAATACCTCTGAAATTAAGACTCACCAGGTCATTATGTAGATATATGCAGGAAGGCAGCGTGAAAAGAGGAACATTTCCCTTGTTTGACTTTTAAAACAATAATAAAATACTAATAAGTGAAATTCTGGCCTCTGAAGAAGATAGCCATGTTCTCCTCACCACCCTTCACTCTCTCCATGGAAAGAGAGAAGCAGGTTCGTTCTCAGTTTTCACTTTTCACAGCGAACTGCTTGGTGTTCTTCACTGAGGCTTGATTCTTTATGGACACTGCATGCTCATCAGCATCTCCCTAAAAGCAGGAGCACTTGTATGGTTATGACTCTCATCTTCTATCCTATCCTCACTTCCTCCTGCCACACCTTGCTTCTCTCTCTACTCCTTCAACTTACACCAATTTGCCCTTGCGGTTGTTACTGGCAAGTGGCCATGAACACATCTCAGATCTCTAAGCATGTCTGTGCAATGGACCAATGACAGCCAACCTGCAGACTTGTTATGAAGGTCAGACTCAGAAATAACGCATGTTCATTGCAGCTCCAGGACAGTGCCTGGAGTAGAGCAGATACCCAGCAAGTGGCTTTGTTATCACCGTTGTTGTTACCTGCACATGAACACGCATCCTCCTTAAGTACGCAAACTCAGAATAGCAAGTCTCATTCAGATCGCGTCCTCAGTGGGAGAGCTCTTGCCATCTCTTGACATTTCAAGAAAACTCAAGGAGAAAGACACTGTGATACAGACGTATATTACAGGTGACTCTGAGAATAGCAGAACTTAAGCAGGGGAGCAAAATTTATCATAACTTACAGGATCACTGAACCAAAGTTGTAGAAGTGGGGACTGGAGCAACCTTAAGGAGAGGAGATGAAGACATTGTGCTGGTTTGGGTGGGCCAAATAGTCTAGGGCAGTGGTCTGCAAACCGCGGCTTGTGAGCCACATGCGGCTCTTTGGCCGCTTGGGTGTGACTCTTCCACAAAATACCGGCTCTTCCACAAAATACCGACTCCTGTGCGTGGGCCACAAAGTTTCAATCACACTGTACGTGCACGCCCGCACCTGGTGTTTTGTGGAGGAGCCGCGCTCAGGGGCCTGGCAGCCTCATGTGGCTCGCGAGCCACGGTTTGCCAACCACAGGAGGGCTGTGGGTGTGTGCCAAGGTCTGGTACATAAGAGGCATTATAGATTAGCTATTATTATTTAAAAACTAATTTGAGTTGAATATATTACAGGTTTTCCTGAGGGAGTTTAGGAAGTGTGTTATCATTATTTATACTTTACCAAAGATTATGAAAAATGTTAACGATGTAAGTTATTAAGAAAATCACCCAGAAAATAAATACTCTCAATTAAGTTAGCTTCAGATAGAAAGGAATATTTGTCATTTATATGTATAATGCATATGAACAATGTCAAAATAAGTAAATAGAGCTTTGCTTAATAAAATGGCTTCAGTGTTGCAATATATTACACCCAGTCATCAGCTTTGTGCCTCCCTTTTCTTATATCTTACATTAGATCTATTACAGTTAAACCTCCAGAATTATTTTTTAAAATATATTTTTATTGATTTCTGAGAGGAAGGGAGAGTTAGAGAGAGATAGAAACATCAATGATGAGGGAGAATCAATGATGATGATCGGCTGCTTACTGCACAGCCCACACTGAAGATTGAGCCGAAACCAGGCATGTGCTCTGACTAGGAATCAAACCTTGACCTCCTGGTCCATAGGTCGAGGCTCAGTCATTGAGCCATGCCAGCTGGGCCCTACAGAATTGTTTTAAATCTACCCACTTCCCTCCATCCTGAATTACTTCACTCTGAATTCAAATAATTTCATCTGTTACCTGGAGCAGGCCTCTAACTAACCACCTAACTCTTTCTTCCAGTCTTAGCATATTATAACCCACTCTCACCCAGGATGATCTTGTTAACAGGTTAATCAGAATATAGGATATTCCTTCTTAGAAACTACAAACTATTTATTTTTTAGACTAAACTAAGAACTCTTTACTGCATCCTACCGCATAAACCACTGTAGGATTTAGCTTGCGTTCACCTTTCTAACTTCATCACCCTTCCTCTGTTCATCAGGCTCCACTGGTAATGGCCTCTTGCCTTTTTTTTGAACAAACCAAACAAGTTCCAATCTCAAAATATGTGTCTGTAGATCTTTTGCCTTAACTCATATTATCTGTGTACTCATTCAATGTTTTTGTCTCCACCAAAGCTGAGTTCTTATCTGTTTTGTTCAATACTACATCCCCAGAAGCTAATCAAACAATCAATAAATCTGTTCAAATAATGATAAATTGCCACCATCATCATCGGTATTGATGTTTACAGAACCCACATGTATTGAGCACCCATTTATGTTCCTGGCATCGTGCCAACTTACATGCTTCCTTATTTCCTAACCTAAAACATCTATAAGGGAGGTCTGCTTTCATCTCCATTTTAAAGGTAAGGAAATTGAGGCTTATCGGCATTATTACTGCCGTCATTTCCATTATCATCATCATCACCGTCATGATTTCAGGAAGCAGAACTAGAATTGGCTTGCCTTTCTCACACCATGGCCAGAGGAAGCAATTGGGCCCGTAGATGTAGAAAATCTCATCAAGATGACACAACATGAACTGGTCAGAAAGGTGGACCATGAAGCGATGGCTTTCAGCAAGTGGCACACAGATGGCAATCCTGGAGGTTGTGTAATTCTCAAAGTGCGGTCTCCGTGCCAGCAGCATTGGCATTGTGAGCCTGTTACAAATGCAGAATTATTGGCCTTGCCCTGACCTACTGGGTCAGAATCTATAGGGTTGGGGCCAGGAAACTATTCAAAGAAGCCTTCAAAGTAATTTTTAAGCAACTGCATTAGGAAAAGGAGGCTCAATCTGGCAGTTAGCCAAGGAAACAGGAAATTCACAAGAGTAGGCAAGACATTCATGTTCAAAAATCAAACCACACAAACAAAAGTCAGGTTAGCAGGCCATGCACAAAGATGTGGACTTGTTGTTAAAATGGGAATGTAGGGAGGGGATTGGTCATAAGGGAAAATAGTCAAGGTTAGATAACAGGGCAGGGCAGTGAGTCCGAGTAAGACTAGACAGCATTCAGGTGGACTTGATCTTCTCACCTGTAGCACTTGCTCAAGTTCTTGAAATCCCCGTCTGATACACAGGATTAGTATCCGTACGTGAGTTTGGACTAAGCCAAAAGTAGAGTAAAAAATACTTCACCATGACTCCAGTTTTATAGACTGAAAGAATGTGGGTGTGGGGAGGCAGGTGGGCCTTTATGGCTGCACTGAAACAGGTCTGTAAGTTTGCAGATGGCTCAGATGCTGTTCTGATGGGTGAGATGGATGGGTCCTGCAAGAACATTTTGCAGTGCTGTGTGAATAGGCAAAAAATAGTGAAAAAATTTCCGCTGTGGAAAGTATAAGGTAATGTACCTGGGGAAATATAATTCAAGCTATGCTGATAAAATGAATTATTCTCTCTGCTACTACTGTGTCTAGAAAAATGATATCGGAATCTATGTCAACTGTCCCTTGAAGAAAGTCCAGTGTAGAGTGGCAGTTCAGAAGGTCCACCAAATGCCAGAGATAGCCATGATAAAATTGAAAAAAAAAAACACCAGTATTATATGATTGTGTTAAATTTTTCAAGAGAACTAATAATATTTCTGTACTTGGAGTAGAGTTCATAGTTCTATTCAGTGCATTCCAATAAGGCTATAAAACAGTCAGAGAAGCCTGAAAGGTTAACAGAAATGATCAAAGGAATTAAATAGTAAGACCAGATGAGGAATTTTCAGTTCAGAAAAATGATGGGTGAAAAGGGACATCAAATTTATGTCCATGAAGATATTAGGCAATAGAACATGGACATGCTCAACAAATTCAGGAATACTTTACCTAGAAGAACTCTCTTGAAGCTTAAAGGTAATTTTATGACAATAAAAAAGAAAGTGTAGGACTTCTTTATGCAGTTGTGAGTCGGAGAAACACAAAGTCTATTCTTGTATTGCTATTTATTAATTATTGTGTTATTTCCCATACAAACAACTGTAATTCTACTTTTGCCCGCACCCTGTATACCTGTTGGTACATTTATTGACGTTGTTCCCCATGAGAGAGTTTACAAACTAAAAATATGATAAGGAACAAAAATAACTATTTATTTATGGAAAATGAGATTCAAAATGCTTTATAAAAGAGAAGCCTAGGTTATTCTGAACATTTTCTTCATGTTTAAAAGAGACATTATTTTGGGGAAATCCCAAACTAGGTATCCTCATGAAAAATAAAGTCCAGGAACTGAAGATTGAAATAGTAATAAAGTTTTGCACATAAAAAAAAAAGTTTTGCAGCCCTGACCGGTTTGGCTCAGTGGATAGAGTATCAGCCTGCGCACTCAAGGGTCCTGGGTTTGATTCCGGTCAAGGGCATGTACCTCGGTTGTGGGCACATCCCCAGTGGGGGATATGCAGGAGGCAGCTGATCGATGTTTCTCTCTCCATCGATGTTTCTAACTCTATCCCTCTCCCTTTCTCTCTGGAAAAAAATCAATAAAATATATTTTAAAAAAAGTTTTGCACACTCATATACTCACGCGCATATGCCTAGACATCTATGAATTTATATTTACTTTCTTTTAAAATAAAATATTTTATTAAAAATATATATGCATTAATTATAAGTACATTTGAAAATACAGACTAGTAGATTTTAAAAAATCACACATAGCTTCATTATCCAAAGGTATCTACTATTAATATTTTACTGTACTATTTACTATTTGTAATTTTCATTTATCTGATTTTATTTTATTTTAAATATATATTGCTTTATTGATTTCAGAGAGGAAGAAAGAGAGAGAGAGATAGAAACATCAATGATGAGAGAGAATCATTGATTGGCTGCCTCCTGCACGCCCCCAACTGGGGATCGAGCCCGCAACCCGGGCACGTGCCCTTGGCCAGAATCGAACCCGGGACCCTTCAGTCCGCAGGCCGATGCTCTATCCACTGAGCTAAACTGGCTAGGGCCATTTATCTGATTTTAAAAAAGCATTCACTGCCTCTAGGATTGTACTATTAACCATGTAGACTGTTTATTTAATATAGGCATTTTAAAAATCATAATGTGAAAATACTAATATTCTGTTAAATTCAGTTTATGAGTATGTAGGACTTTTGCTTTATATTCAAACTAAGTTTAGACTACAGACTTTTTAAAATCTGGTTTTAATATTCAGGTTTATTATACACAGAAATTAAATAGTTTTCTAATTTTACATTTCTATAATTATGGCATTTTATTTGTAATGTTTTTTGTTTCACATTTTAATATTATTTTGTTTGGTCTGCAAAGACTTTTTAGATGTGTCTCACATAGGTGCCTCACAAGTTTTTCATATCTAACCAATTTGAAATGCTTTGCCTTTCCTAAGGAGTGTTTCACTTATTCATATTTATTGTCACACATAATTTAAATTATTGTCATTAGATATTTGAAATAGAGTATTTGGGTTTGAATAATGGTATTGTTATCTAGCTATATTATAGTATGAATATTTAGGTTAGATAGTGAATTTAAAACGCTGGTATAGTGCCTGGCACAGAGTAAGCATTCAAATTATTATTGTTGTGATTATTTTCTCTGTCTTATTTTATACCTCTTTTTAAATTTGAATACCATTTTGGCTTTTTTCTTTGTTTATATTTTCTACTGTATAGATTTTTTATCGTTTTAATTTTTGTAGTAACTCAGAAGATAGAAACACTATTAAATTTTTACAGGCAATTAACTAAATTGATAAAATAGCTACATAAATCTATACTTAGAAATATGCATATATTCACCAAATATGTACTTATATCTCTATATTATGTTATGTTCCATGTAATATCATATACTATATTATGTTCAATGTAATATCATTGTCGCTTAAATTGCAAAGTATCATTTCAATTTGTGTTGTTATTCCTAATAGTGTGGCAGATAGGCACATATGCTTAGTCTCATGAGAAAGAGAAGATACCTAAGTATATATATTTTCAGTGAATTTTTCAAGTATGCCCAGCTAGTGCACATGAGATGGGATAAATTTTCCATGGGGATATGCATATTTACCTGGACTGTAGATGCAGATGAATATTATTTGGGGGAAGTTTATTTGATCCTGCATTGAAGGTGATCCACCCCTTCATAGTGGATCACATCTATATATTACGATGAAGCTATTCAGCCCTTTTCTCCCTGAATGTGACATACCTACCTGCTCATGTAATGTAGTCTTTTTATATTCCAGATGGGATATATCCTTTCCCTTTCTCTGCATCTTAACTTGTCTGTGTTCTTACTTTTCTTATTTTATGTTTTCTTTTTTCTGGATATTTTCTCTTAACTATTGTTTATTTAAAAGGAGTATATAATTACTAAAAAAAAAACTTCAAAGAGCTCAGCAATGTGTACAACTAAATTCAATTTGTTCCCTCTAATAAAATCCCATTCCCATTTGCTAAGGCCAAACACCTTTAAGAGTTCTGACATCTTTAACCATCTATACTAGAAACTACATGATAAAAAAAAAACAAAAAAAAAACCATGTGATTCCCAGAGGGAGAGACCCTCATTCAAAGTATGATTTTTCTACCCTGCCCTTAAGACAGTCATTAGATATCACAGGAAACTTATTTTCCCTTTGTAAAATTGGTCAATAATTTCTCCCACTTATACCCTAGGACCGTTGTGATGATCCCATAAAATAAAATAGGGTACGTGAAAGCAATCGGTGAAGTTAACAGGCCATACAAATTTAAGTCACTTGCATTTATTGTATAAAACTCGTCCTTCTCAGTTCACATACCCCCTTTACTCTGTCTAGCCTTAGTCTTTGCTGAACTTAATTTCATTCTCATAAACAGAACCAATTTACCCATTTATATACTAACAATCACTCTTAACCCACCGGAGTAATTTCTCACTTATTTAAAATCCCATAGAATTATACTTGTACCTCTCCCGGGTTTCTTACCACCATTCTCCTCCATGTGATTTTACCCTTTTAGGGTCCTAAATGTATCTCTGGCTCAACATCCCCCAGCAGCATCCAACATTCCTTTCAAAGCAGATTTGAAGCATTTGTTAAGCTATAAGTGGGTTAATAAATAATCAGATGGGTGAGTAAGGGAAGTATTTCGAAGTCATTATGGACATCCATTCTCAGCACTCAGATAACAAGACTTAACGCCGTGTCTGCACACGCCCTCCTCCCTCCCCCACAGTTGCCACAGCAGGTGTTAGAGTGGCACCTAAAATCCTAGTAGGACATGGATGCCCAGCACGGACTGGCTGCCTCCTCTGGGCTTGCTGTCCCTCTGACGGGGTCCAAACGCGCACACAACTCATTGAGTGGTTCCTGCCAAGTTCCCCTGCATCTGCCAGTTCTGTTTGCCAGTGAGTCCTTTGGACCCCCCAGAGCAGTGGCCTGCCTGTACCCACCGGGCCATTCAGATACGCACGGAAGACAGAACGTACAGCTTGCCATTTGTATCACTGACTTTCAAAGCTTCCTGAACAAATGGGTCTGGCTGGATCTATTTCAAAGCGTTGACTAAAGCAGACAGAAAGCTTCCTGCCAGGCACTTGTATTTACCACACAAATTTGTCAGCTTAACCAAACATTTCAGTGTGTTCAGAGCAGAAATTTGAGCTGATGGATCTAAAGGGCTCCAACACTGTGAAAGAGATGAAGATGCATCAGGCTATAGAACAGTGTCTGCACAACTCCAAAATGATCATTAGGTAAACGTGTTTCATAGGAACCATGGCCTCCTCCCCCATCCCGCTTATTGGGTTCGCAAAAGCAATGAGACCCTTTAGTGAGTGTTGGCACATTTAGGCTAAAACACCGTGGTGATGGTGGTGGTGGTAGCAGTAATCTTGAGAAGCCCTGATCTGTGTAAATTACACAGCACAAATGCTATTATAAACCCTGAGCAAAAATCACGTAGTTAGTGATGTAGTTAGTGAGCCTTGAATTCTTCTTTCAGCTTTCACATCGCCTCCATCTTCTCTGTGTTCCTGCTCCACTTCTCTTTCTGTAAAATGGGAATTACTCATTTTCATCAGTTGCTGTCACACTGTCTTCAGAACGTGACGTTAGGCTTGCAACAAAAATCTTCACAACTCGAATGCCGTGGGGCACTCCTACATCCTGTGGTGTAAACCTAGGAAATGTCCCAAAACGATCGTTCCAGATGATATAACCATCTTTGATATGCTGGATAATTATCATGTTACTACTTGTTCCTTTCAGGATCATTTGAAGATAAGGTAATCAACATATTAGTTGTAAAATGTCATAACAATTACCCTCTTTCCCTTAATTTGTCGTTTTACCATTTCTTACACATGTAATTTAATTCAGTCTGACTTCTTTTGTTCTGTCAGGAGTCTTTTGGGGCAAAATGAAATAAACAAGACAGAGTTTTCAAACATTTAAAATTAAATTCATGCAGGAAACACTTATTTTGCAAGTGGGTCTGAAGAACACTTTCAGGAAAGGGTAGGGACATATATGTGAGGCCGGTCTGACGACTGCCTAAGGATTTTGCAGTCTACATGGCAGATTAATAACCCAATTCTTTCCAAGGGACTATTGCCAAATTTTATGCAATAGTCCCTTAAGAAGCAATTTTTAAAGCTGCATTATTTAATTTAATAACAATATTTACTTACTTACTAGAGGCTGGGTGCATGAATTCATGCACTGGGCGGGGGGGTCCCTTGGCCTGGCCTGTGGGATCGGGCTTAAATCAGCTCCCTGACATCCCCCAAGGGTTCTGGACTGCGAGAGGGTGCAGGCCAGGCCAAGGAACCCCACCGGTGCACGATCGGGGCCAGGGAGTGACACAGGAGGTTGGCCAGCCAGAGAGGGACCGCAGGAGGGCTCTAGGATGTGTCCAGCCCATCTTGCACAGTCCCAATCAGCTGGACCCCAGCATCAAGCTCACCTACCAGTCAGAGAGTCTTCCCCCTGGTGGTCAGTGCACATCATAGTGAGCAGGTGAACGGCCTTAGCATATCATTGGCATATTACACTTTGATTGGTTGTACGACCGACCAGTCGACCGGACACTTAACATATTAGGCTTTTATTATATAGGATTATTATTTTTTAATCCTTACCAGAGGATATTTTTTTCATTGAATTTTTTTAGAGAGAGTGGAAGAGAGAGGGAGAGACAGAGATGGACACCGATGTGAGAAAGACATGTCAATTGGTTGTCTCCCGCATGCCTCTGCCCAGGGCTTGGAGCCTGCAACCTAGGTACCTGCCCTTGACTGGAATTGACCCCGGGATCCTTCAGTCCCCAGGCAGACCCGAGCCTAACTGGCTAGGGCTAATTTAATAACAATATAAATGGGGCAAAAGGAGTTTGTTGTTTTCTCAGATTCCTATGTCTATTGTAGTCCACTCATTATGTCCAGGGAAGAACTATATAAATACTTTAATATTAATTTCTAATCCTATCCAATAAAAGAGTGATATACAAATTAACCGTCACTCCCCGACAAAGAAAACAGCACCCATAGCGGCTGGGGTGGGACACTGGCGGTGTCGCCCCGGCAACACTAGCTCAGCATCCCCGCCCTGGCCACGTGGAGGGACGGGGGGGGCCTCTGGCCAGCATCTGCGCCCCAGCTGTGCAGAGGGAGGGGAGGGGCCTCTTGCCAGAGGCCAGGGTGAAGGAAGCTGGCGTCGTTGCAGGCCGGGCTGAGGGACCGGCCTCTAGTTAACCTATAATTGAGGAACAGCTTAAGTTAGCCTGGATGTTTTAATTACTACTTTTTTAATTACCAAGTTTTAGATTTTAGAGCAGTTTTAAGGTCGCAGAAAATTAGAGCAGAAAGTACACGGGATCCCCATATTCTGTCCTGCAAAGTTCTGCACACACGCACCAACTTCCACTATGGACACTCCCTGGCCAGAGTGCTGCATTTGTTACAACTGATGAACCGACATTGACACGTCATTATCACCCAAGGCCTATAGTTTACATTAAGGTTTAATTCTTGGTGTTGTACATCCTATGGGTTTTGACAAGTGCCTAACGACCTGTATCCACTGTTGTAATACCACACAGAAGTTTCACTGCTCTTCTCTGTGCTCAGCCTCTCTTTTCTCTAACCTCTGGAAACCACGAGTCTTTTTACATCTCCATAGTTTGCCATTTCCAGAGTGTCATATAGGTGGAATCATACAATATGTAATCTTTTCATTTTGGCTTCTCTCACTTAGTAATATGTATTTCAAATTACTCCCATATCTTTGCTTGGCATGATAGCTCCTTCCCTTTTAGCACTGAATAATATCCTATTGTCTGGGTGTACCGCATTTTATATATCCATTCACCTACTGAAGGACATCGTGGTTGCTTTCAAGTTTTGACAGTTATGAATAGGGCGGCTATGAAAATCCTTGTGCAGGGTTTTGCGTGGACATACGTTTTCAGTTCACTAAATACCAAGCAGCACAATTGCTGGATCACATGGTAATCGTTTAGCTTTATAAGAAACTGCTACACTGTCCTCAAAATTGGCTGTGCAATTTTGTATCTCCATTGGCAAAGGGTGAGTCCCTATTGTTCCCTTCCTCACTGGCACTTGGTGTTGTTAGTGTTTTGGATTTGGGCCATTCAGATAGGTGAGTGGTGATGTCTCATTGTTTTTATTTGCTATTCCCTGGTGATATATGATATTGAATGTCTTTCAAATGCTTGCTTGACATCTGTATATCTTCTTTAGTTAGGTGTCTTTCTTATTCTTTTGCCCATTTCTTAATCGAGTTTTTAATATCCTTTTTTTTTTTTTTTAATATCCTTAATGGTGAGTTTCTAGAGCTCTTTGCGCATTTAGATAACAATTTTTAACACGTGTGTCTTATGCATATTTCTCTTTCAATCTTTGACCTGTCTTCTCATTCTCTTGAACTATCTTTCATAGAGCAGAAGTTTTTAATTTTAGTAAAGCCCAGCTTATCAATTATTGTTTCATAGATCTCAGACTTCACAATTAAATCTGAACACATGTAAGCTGCTTTTATTAATATTATTGAACTATGAACTGTGTAACTGGGGAATATATACTTGGGAATGCATTGTAAGAGAACCATGGAGTGGGGACATGATCTTACTGGTAAAAAGAATCAGCTCTAGCTTTCAGTAATTAAATCTGTATTTTCAAAGATAGTAATGAAGAATGGCTAAGACACAGGTTGATACTAGGATTCAGAAGGGGGGAAGAGTAGTTAGGAAATATTTCAAAAGTTTAGGAATCTGTCATTGATAACCTGAATTGGGCAGAGATGATTACAAAGAAGACATGGAAGCACATCAAAGAGAGAATTAACAGGACATGGTGGCTATTGACATTTAGGATGGGGAATCAAGATTTAGAGATGTCTCACTCAAATGACAAGAAGAGGGGGCAGTGTCTACAGATGGAGAACATAGAAGTTGAGAAACATTGACGCTAGAATAAGGGATTAGAGATCTTCAGTTTACTTTAATTCACAGAATAAAAAGCAATTCCTAGGAAATGATTACATTCATAAGAAGGTTCAGAATGAAATACTAAAAATTGAAATAAAAACTGAGTTTGAAAGGTGTGTGGTTGGCTGCATTTGATCTAATAAGTCATGGGGAAGTAAGTAGAAGCTGGTTTGCTTTTCTCGACACCCATGATTATGCCATCCCCAGAAAAATCCCTGTGTAACCCAGTTTTACAGAAGATGGAAAGTTATTTAAACCAATGAATTCACTTGCTGTGTGCTCTTGGATGGGTTATTGAGCCTTCTATGCTTGTGTTCTTAACTTTTAAATATGGAAAATAAAATTCTGTTTATAATGTTTTTGCGAGCACTTGCTATAATTTTTTTAAATCACTCTGCCTAGCACATTCAAGATACACAATAAATAATATTTATTAATAATAGTACTAATAATAAAATGATTGCTAAGCAAAGCAAGCTATATTTGTTGGCTTCTCTACGTAACTTGTTTGCAAAAGAAATTAATGTACTCTCAGAAGATTTATATGAGACTGTAGCATATTGTATAAGGCTGTTGATAATTATTGAGTGATAAAAAAAAGCTGGAGTACTTGGGCAGTAATTCTCAGTCTTGGGTGCAGCTACATACCTTCTCTAAAACTTTGAGTTTTATGTGTACAGATTCTTGAGTCCAACCCAGTCTCTGCTGAGTTTATGCTGGACACGTAAGAAATTACCAAAGAACAACAAAAAAATGAAAAGTCATTGTCCCTACTACTAAGGACTTTAACCGGGCATGGGATATATATGTAACATTTAACATTGGTGAGAGGATGTCTATCATTCCACAGAGTGTTCCTGTGGGAATTTGATGATTGAAGGCCTAATAGATATTTTGAACAATGTGAACCACTAGAAATTAGCTGGTGTTGTCCAACCCTCTTCTACCTCTTTCTTCCCAGTCTTCACCCTTAACTCAATCTCCATTGCCATACCCTCAGACTTAATATAGGTGCTTGAAATTTTCTGAGCTTCGTACTCATAGAACTTTGAATGTGTCTAGTTTTTGTATATAACATATCCCCAAAAATGTTACAGATTGGCAGATTAAGGAGGGAAAGCCTATAAAGTGAATATACCCAAAGCATTTCCAGTATTAATTTCTTTAAAATTTGTAGTAAATTATGGAAATCATTACACTTTATATTACTAGCAAAATAAATTTAGAGTTGTGCAGCTTCTGACTTCTAGGCTTGTCACAAATTTCTTTGAACTTCTACATTTTTAATGTTACTTTAGGCCTTTTGTCTCTACTGTACTAATTGGCATACTTTCCGTATTTCTTTTTATTTTACCCATTTGAGAAGCTCATCTGTTTTTCTTCAATCATCTCTGTAAAACACAGCGTGGTTCATCAAAGTTCTTTATCCATTGACTCCAAAATCCAGATGACATATTCAATTTAAATGCTATCAATTTTCAGCTGTCCTTGGAAAACAGATATAGGGGATCGAAATGTGCCCAACTTTATAATAGCATCTCATACTCTTAACTGACTTCATTGACAAACTCAACTTTGTAATTTGGCTGTTTCTATTGGCCTCTTTTTATCCCTCCAACACAGTTATTCTCACAAGACAAGCCCAATTCAATTTCTGTGACCTCTAAGGCAATGTTAGAAATCAAAAATTTATTGATTGACTGATAGTTGAAGTAAGTGAATGATAGGCTTATAAGTAGTTTATCATATAGTGGTATTATTTTACAATTATAATATTTTTGTGTTAAGAATAAAGTAGTTTCTAAACTACTTTATATATTATAAAGTATATTATATATTATATATACTGGATGATAAAATTGAAGTTTAATGGCTCTTCAGAGAGGACAGTAAAATTTCATACTTTCCTACATGCAGGAGCAAAGCTACCCATAAACATAGCTTTATGTTAATTGAGGGCACTTTAACAATCTGGTAACATAAAATTTATGATACAGTACCACCACACACTCTGGAATTTTGTTATGCTGTGTGCTAAGAAGTTGTTTCTTAAAAAGCCCCAGTGTGAGCTATTTCCGAAGAGAATGGCATTAAATTGACACATATATTAACCAGTGAGTACACATTTCTTTAATGAGAAAAGCAGAAATCTAGACTGTGGAGCAAAGCCCTGTGCATCAAGGACAATCTGATCATCAAGACAGGAATGAAACTGCATGTAAAGACACAGCAGTTTGAAGACAGGCCACACCAGGAATGGGTCCCTGGAAATAACAGAGTGAGATAAGGGATATTATGAAGTCCAGATGGAAGGGCAAGTGTGGAAATGCAAAGGGAAAAACTCTTAAACATTTGACCTAAGAAAAGCACTTCTATTTTAAACCATGATATTTTTGCTTTGGACCATTTCATACATTATTAGTGTATATTGTTCAATATTGACAAATCTTTCTGATTCTCTTTAGGTTTTTTTCCCCCCCAGATCCTATGAGTACTACCAAGTATAACTTTAGTCTATGCAAGAATTAATTCCAAAAACATTTATTTAGTGTTTGGGAGATTTTGTTTAAAAAAGGTGCATAAAAGTGATCCCTAACCTTAATAACCTCACAAGGTAATCATTAGATTCTAATGGACAGAAACAGAGCATAGAGTGAATAAATAAGTAGCCATTTTCATCTATAGTAAATTTCACATTACCTTCTTTGGAAGCTCAATTTAAGAAGCCTGGTAGAGGACAAAGATTGTCTATATATATTTCAGAGGAGAAGTGGGGGCGGGGGAGAGAGAGAGAGAGAGAGAGAGAGAGAGAGAGAGAGAGAGAGAGAGAGAAACATCAATGATGAGAGAGAATCATTGATCAGCTGCTTCCTGCACGCCCCACACTAGGGATCAAGCCTGCAACCCAGGCATGTGTCCTTATCAGGAATAGAACTATGACCTCCTGATTCACAGGTCAATGCTCAACCACTGAGCCAGGCCGATTGCCTTCTAATTCATCATGAGCACACTTCCATTAGGAAGGGAGGATTTAGAAATAGTTCACCAACATTATAGTGAACAACAACAAAAAAGACAGTTGATATTGTTGAATCTAAAAATTAATTCCTGCCTTGTCCAGTGATGTTTATTAATTTAAAAAAATGGAATGGTATAAAATCCAACAGAAATGCTAAGTCATTCTTATGAATTCATGAGGGTGCCTGCCAATGATGAGAGAAGAGTTATTTGTATTCTTTTGCCTATCTGTGTGCCTCTGTGATTCTTTTTTTAATCTCAGATTTTTTCTTAGAATCATAGTTTAGGGCTATCTGTGGGCTTATTACCTTGCAAGTCAACGGAACACAAGGCTGACTTAGTCGTGTTTGGGGACTGAGGGGACTATTTTCTAAACACTTCTTCACAACCTTCTATTAGAGGATATGAAATCATTCTATATTTATTAAATAATTATTTTTATTTCTTGGCTAATGAAGGGAGTTTTTTTGTTTTTTGTTTTGTTTGTTTTTTGTCTTTCCAGAAGACCCTATTTACAATTGTCTTAGAATTTCTGCTCGCTTCCTACTATTGCTATAAACAAATTGCCATGAAGGTAGTGACTTAAGCCAACATAATTCTATTCTTTTACCGTTCTGAAAGCCAGAAGTCAGATACTGGTTTTACTGAGCTGAACCTAACGTGTGAGCAGGGCTGCCTTGCTTCGTGAACACTCTAGGAGGATTTGTTGCCTGTCTTTTCCAGCTCTGAGGAGCTGCCTACATTCCTTGGCTAGTGATCTTCCTCCACCTCAAAGCCAACCGTGTAGCACCTTCTGTCCTCTCTGCCCTCTGCTTCCATCGCTACGTCTCCTCTTTCTCGGACTCCGATCTTCAGGCCTCCTTACTGTAAGAAACCTCGAGGTTACATTCGTCCCATCTGCGTAATCCAGGCCAATCTCCTCATCTCAAAACCCCTCCAGTGGTCGGCAAACTTCGGCTCATGAACCACATGCGACTCTTTGGCCCCTTGAGTGTGGCTCTTCCACAAAATATGGACTTCTGCGCATGGGCCACAAAGTTTCAATCGCACTGTATGTGTGCGCCCACACGTGGTATTTTGTGGAAGAGCCACACTCAAGGGGCCAAAGAGCCGCATGTGGCTCGCGAGCCACAGTTTGCCGACCACTGCACTGATGCCTTTCACAATGCAACGTAACCTGTTCACAGATTCCAGGGTTTAGGACATGGATATCTTTGGAGGTGTCATTATTTAGCCTCTCAAAGAAGGTAATATTTAAAGCTTGGCTGTGAACTGTCAATATTATCTCAGAGAATATCATTATAAGGAAAAAGCTCTTGGAGAAACAAAGCTAATACTGGAGGTCTAGGCTAGATTGAGAAAAACAGAAAGAAAAATGCTTGAACGTTAGGAAAGAAGGAAGGACAGAAAGAAGGCAAGAAGGAGAAAAAGAAAGAAAAGTAAAAGTAAAGCATGAAAGAAAGAGTCTGTCGCTCAAATAAGAAATAAAAAATCCACTGCACAATTTTATCAAAGACAAAGTTCTGATGACTGGGGCCAAAGCTTCGCCCCCTTTCCTATAAGTCAGCGGTTCTCAACCTGTGGGTCGCGACCCCTTTGGTGTTTGAACGACCCTTTCACAGGGGTCGCCTAAGACCATCCTGCATATCAGATATTTACATTACGATTCATAACAGTAGCAACATCACAGTTATGAAGTAGCAACGAAAATAATTTTATGGTTGGGTCACAACATGAGGAACTGTATATTTAAATTACATTAAAGGAACAAATAACCTTTTTAGGCCAGAAGGTTGAGAACCACTGCTATAACTGATGCAATCATACACCTTATATATTTAATGTTTCCGGTCATGAAACTATGAATTCCAAAGTCAGATTTTAAAATATGGCCTGAAAAAAATAAAATATAGCCAAAGAAAGGTAATTCTTCTTTTCCCTTCCTGCATTACTTATTCTTCAAAGCATATCTGGTTGCCTTTAGAATTTAGATCTATATTTTACGTTATTTTGAAAAGGGTACTGGAAATAAACTTAGACTTTTACGGAGAAAACATATTTTGTTACAAAGAATTTTACTTTTCTGGGCTGAAATCGTATTATTACTTAGTGGTAGACTTAAACATCACTTCCCAAATCCCAGGTTCCCTGTCTCTTAATTCAGTTCTCTGTCCACTAAATGCACCGGTTCAGTGACTTGCATTTGAGTTTAGATCTCAGTGCAATACACAAACTACCTACGAGCCTCCTCCTTTCACAAAACAGTTAATCTGTGAGCCAGGAGCATTCCTTAGTACATTCTGTAAATCACTGTGCACTCACATCTATGGGGGGTCTTAAAGGGATAGCGTGCTTGTCACCCACACCTGCTTCTCTCCATTGCTGAGAAATTTCAAAACACCTGAGACTGACTGCTAGCAACTCTTTCCAAAATTCATCCGTTGTTTCCCAGCGGGAAAACAGAAGCCTGTGTAACATTATTTTGCTTGCTACTATGAAGCTAAAATTTTCCCTAAAGCAAAAGTTGTTTGAGCAAGGGCTATTCCATGGCCACGAATAAAGAGGCATTGCTTATACTCTCTGACAACTTGAATGATTCGCTTTCCAGGAATGAGTCGCCAAAGAGGAGCATTTATTTATTTACGCTTTAAAACACCCAATAGGGCAAACATAATTTTGTCCTGTTTTCGAATTGCTCGGGCATTCCATAGACCCTTGAGCACTAATAGCCTGAACAATCTCAAATTCTTCTTTGTTTACCCTACGCCAAAGCCATTCTTTGACAATCTCTGCCACGCGATGTGTCACCGAGGCTGACCACTGGGCACTGCATCGAACAGGTGCCCTGGGCAGCTGCCTGCTAGTGCTGCTGTCGAATGGGAGCCACCTGCAGAAGACAGGTAGGCGGGCAGAGGAAGGGACTGCTGGGCTTTTCTTCCCCATTTCCCATTGGGCTGTGCCCTCCAGGAGTACAGCTGTTCCATGGAGCCCCTTCTCCCTGGCCCCACTGTTAAAGAAAAGTGAATCATGCTGACACTTGTTAAAAATACTAAGGAAGACCTTAGTCAAGGTGGGGGCAGGCACTACAGTGGGATTTCGTAGTAGGGAAAAGAGATGTGGCTCAACTCCAAATGCAAGGAAAAGTGGGAATTTTATAGCCGAAGAGCAAATTTAAGGGGTCAATGGATGGAAAATTACTAAGAGGAAGAAGCATCTTAGTAATTTATCCAGCGCCTACTGGATATTTCCTATGGGCATCTAAAACTGCACAAACTCAAAATAAATATATCATCTTTGTCCCAGCACCGCTGCTTTCTTGCATTTTCCATGTCTACAAAGGGTACCATCACCAACCAAATTACCAACATAGAAACCCAGGTATCATCCTAGACCAGGGGTGGGCAAACTTTTTGACTCGAGGGCCACAATGGGTTCTTAAACTGGACCGGAGGGCCGGAACAAAAGCATGGATGGAGAGTTTGTGTGAACTAATATAAATTCAAAGTAAACATCATTACATAAAAGGGTACGGTCTTTTTTTTTTTTAGTTTTATTCATTTCAAACGGGCCGGATCTGGCCCACGGGCCATAGTTTGCCCACGGCTGTTCTAGACTCATCCTTGCCCCTTCCTTCCATCCTCCACTGCTTCAGCCAACAATAACTCCCTATAATTCTTCCTGCCGTGGCTTAATCTTCCCCCCCTTCTGTAAGTTCCCTGGAATCTCCCTAGTTTACTACCTTATCGTCTCAATTAGAATACTAGATTAGCCCCCAATGCATTTCCCTGTGCACATGTGCACATTTATGCATACACAGTCATCAGATGCACACACATGCACACAGTTACCAGGTGTGCACACACACGCACACACAGTTACCAGGTGTGCATGAACATGCACACAAGGTCATCAGATGTCTCTGACATCTCCAAAACATCAAATTGAATACTAGTATTTTTCTTTATTGTTTATTAATTGGTTTACTACTTATTATTTTCTGCAGGGTGGGCTCTAATCTTTAAATTTGGGTCACACCCTCCAGAATCTGACCTCTGCCAGCCTCTGCGGTCTTTTCTCTGAAGGATAGAAGAACACATATGGTCAGGCTTCTGCAGTGCCTCATGCCTTGTGGGAAGTAGGCATTCAATGAGTGTTTTTCATATAAATGAGAGAATGATAGGGAGAATTTTTAGAGTGAAATTTGTTTGTAAAATTATGTTGTCAGAGATGAGAATATTTAATGCACACTAATGAGATAGCTCTTACATTTGAGGGAGTTGATATCATACATGGTATCTCAGATATTAATAATAAAAAGCCATGATTGTGTGAGATTTATGTATGAGTGTCTGTACATATGAATATTTAAATACGTATAATCATTAAATGCCCCTACGATGGTGTATAGTTATATAAATATTTAAATACATTGAACCTGCTTTACTGTTTGTTATATTCAATACATGTTGACATTCTGATTGTTTGGATCTTTTGAATAATTAATCATTTTTTTCTAATATTTAGACTATATTAAAATAGAATCTGCACTACAATGACATTGGGGGCATAATTAAACCTTTGTAACATCAAAAGTTAGTTCAGAGGACTGTGCATTTTATTTATCTGTGATAACCATTTTTATTTATGAGAAAATAGAAACCTGTTTTTAGACTAGAGATGTTCATTCAGTGTCCCCAAACTAAAAAATATAGCACAATATATAAACTAATCTCTAATGCACACATGTTGGCATTATTCTTCGGTGATTTAACTAATGCAGATTTTCCCAAGTGGTGAGCTTAAAACATATTAGAGTATGGTGGAAATAAATGCCACTTATAAAGTTTCAGGACTACTCAAAGAGAACATTGATATTTACTAAACACATGTGACAAATTTAACTTCATCTTCCAGATAATATGTATGAATGAAAAGAAATTATAAATGGAGTAGCAGGGGCTACTTGCCATTAATGAAAGAATTTCAGTGCTGGCCAGACTTTCTCAGCGGTTAGAGCATAGGCCCACACACACAGAGGTCGCAGATTCAATTCCCGGTCAAGGGCAGGTACCGGGTTTCGGGTTCACTCCCCGCATGTGGGAGGCAACCGGTTGATGTGTCTCTCTCACATCAATGTTTCTCTCTCCTGCTCTCTCTTCCTCACTGCCTACCTCCCTTCCATGCTCTCTGACAAGCAATTGAAAAAATGTCCTCAGGTGAGGATTAACCAACAAATAAAAATAAATAATATAATTTCTTTGGGCATACTCGAGCCTGAGCATCGGTAGAACCCACATGGGGGAACACAACTTCATCTGAAGCCTCTTAGAATTAGTCTGTGTAGTTAGAAACCAGTGGAGCTTGGGGTATGATCAGGCAGAATGACAACAGCAGCGCATGCTGTGCAGAGAAAGATCCGGAATTTCCTCTAAGAAGCATGTTTAAAAGCCTGGTGCCTAAAACTAATGTTGTGACGCTTGAGTTCTTTGGAATTGAGACTCCCTGGGAAAAGAAAGGGTCATAATAATTATTAACTAGGAATTGATGCTGAATTTGTTTATTTGCTGATTTCCCGCAACTTTCTATAGTATGTAAATGAGATTTTTACTTAATGTCTCTACTTGGAGACAAATGACAGCTGTTCAAGCCTGAGGAGGGAATGAAACAGTCTTTTTCCAGCCTTTCCTTTTCCTTCAGTGCAGCTTCCAGAGTCTCACGGATTCTCCCTAGAATTCCCTGAGCAGGAGCTTCACATTCTGAGTGATTAGCCATCATATCAGAGCTTAATGCCTTGGAGCTCCCTGGCTGCCGATTGAACATTGTGAACTGGGCCCAGAAAATTGGCTTGCTCAGCACCACTGGGATTGGTCTGTTTAGCAATGGAAGTCTAACTCCCTGTCTCTAGAGAGTCGAATTGGCATCCAAGTGATAGGAATAGAATGTCTTCAGAAAGGAGTCTGAACATCCTTGCAAAGTTGACAATCCTGCAAGATACAGGGGTAGGTGTGCGCACATGGAGTCTTCCAGACCTCAGCCAGGGGAGCTTATAGACGGGAGTGGGAATGGGGGAGGTAGTGATGGGGACTCACTCAGTCGAGTGGGAGATGGGATCTAGGTGGTTTTCAAATTTTTAGTCTTATTCTGTTGCATTCTGCAATATCCACTTAAAGTGACTCAGCGATCCTACCCTCAGATCTCAATCTTCTTTTTTTGTTTTTGCCCCCAAAATATATTTTTATTGATTTCAGAGAGGAAGGGAGAGGGAGAGAGAGAAATAGAAACATCAATGATGAGAGAGAATCATTGATCAGCTGCCTCCTGCAACCCCCACCCCCCGCACTGAGGATCGAACCCGCAACCCAAGCATGTGCCCTGACCAGGAATCAAACCATGACCTCCTGGTTCATAGGTTGATGCTCAGCCACTGAGCCATGCCCGGCCAGGCAGGTCTTAATCTTGAGCACACCTCCTTAGGCAGAGAGAAGTCCAGCGTTCCTCAGAGCTGACACCTGGCAGTGATGCTCAGGGGGAAGATTCGTCCCCTCCTCTTATCTCTTCCAGGTATGGAGCCCCCATATCCACATAGCTTAGCATCCCACCCAGGCATGACTTCCTCAGGTACCTGTGCTCCACAACATGCCTGCACCTCCCTGGCCATGTCAGAACCCCATTGCCCTCTGTACCCAGATAGAAGGTGAGCTCAGAAACTAATTCACATGAAGGTGCTGATGTTAATTTGAAATGAACATGGGACCTCCCTTAGCATAATGCAGGTTTAAAGAAGGTCTGTGCAGTGAGAAAATCTATGAACATAAAGGAAAAATCATGTCCATTGATCAACCCTAAAGAGCCTGGGGGATATCGGGAAGAGAAGCTGTAGGACTGGGGAGTTATTTCCATTTCCCTTCCCATTTTAAGCCATAGGTTGGCATTAGTAGCAGAAAAAAATTAATATATATATTTACTTATATTTATATTGAGTATATATAGTATATATATTTAGAATATCTATATATTGAGCATAGTATATATATATTTAGAATCTTTATACTTATATACAACTAGAGGCCCAGTGCACAAAATTAGTGCATGGGGGGGAGGTTCCTCTCAGCCCAGCCTGCACCCTTTCCAATCCGGGACCTTTCGGGGGATGTCTGACTGCTGGTTTAGGCCCCAGGATCGGGCCTAAATCAACAGTCAGATATCTCTCTCACAATCTGGGACCGCTGGCTCCTAACTGCTCACCTGCCTGTCTGATCGCCCCTAACTGCCTCCCCCCCCGCCCCGCCAGCCTGGTAGCCCCCAACTGAACCCCCTGCTGGCATGATCATCCAATGCAGCCTGCTGTTCAGTCATTTGGTCATCCCTCACTAACCCCCCTGCCAGCCGGGTCGCCCCACATTGCCTGTTGTGTGGTCGTTACTGTTACTGTGATGGCATCCTAGACAATTTGCATATTCCTCTATTATTAGTATAGATATTTATAAATTGAGTTATAAATCCTGCCTTCACAAATAAGCTTTATAGCTGGGTGCAAACATTTCACAGTTTAACCAAATGTGTGTGAAGCCTTTTCCCGTGCCGAATCTCATTTGATCCTCACAGAAGTCCTGGAATAGGTAGATAGGAGACTCAATAGAATCCTATTTTCTTTTCATTAGCAAGATTCAAATAGCAATATTAAAATATTTCTTCTAATCAATTGTCTTTCAATGTGCACGAATCCATGCACCGGGACACTCGTATTTCTATACTAAGGGATATATACATAGCTGTACATGAAACTTCCTCCATGTTTCCTTGAAAAGCAATCCTTTGATAGATTTGATTCCACGAACACATCAAGGTGGATATGTTTACATAATAAAATGCATATGCACGCATTCACATATGTGGATGCTGAGCCAAAACACTGTGAACCCCCAACACTAAGGAAGCAAAGTCTGCCTTGCCCATGTATTCCTCTCTTTTCTGTGCTCAGTGAGCTCACATGTGCTTACCTTTGAGGACTCATGATAGAGCAGCTGCCATCCCTCCTCAATGGTACTCGATGCTGAGGAGGAGGAGGCATACTATCTATGCTGCACTCAGGGTTAAGCTGGCTGGGTCTCTATTGCTGCTTCACATTGTTCTAGACAGATCACTGAATATAGTTTTGAATGGTTCTCTGCTCTGTATCATTTTATGTGGGTGCACTGGGCTGTGTAGGAGGCAGCCACTGCATTGCACCTGGGAGGAGGTAATAATCCAGCCCTGGAGAATTGATTCCACACCCACATGGAACAGAGCAGGTTTAACATTCATGTTCTTCTTGGCCACTTAGCCAGAGTTTTCTGCTAACACAGTTCTGGAACCTAGTGTTTGGTCAATAAATGTGTGTTGGGTGGGTAACTGAATGATGAGTAGATGCATTATGTGTCTTCAGTGGGGTCTTTCTTTACCTCAATCTTCAATGTATTGTGCTTTATAGAAGACGAGGTTATGTCAACAGGTGTTTTAATTGAAAATGATTGTTTTATCATTTTCTCTCAAGGAGTCACAGAGTTTTCCAATTAATAAAAATGGTAAAGTTTCTTTAACTTAACATGCATTAGTGTGAATTTTAAATCACAATTTAAGCTTATCAAGTTTATGCTAAATAATACTATCTACATTTTATGTAATTTTCAAATTGTGGCATATAACATACTGATTGTCTACCTTGCTTATTGAGTCACGTGTGCTCTGGGAAAGTAGCTTTTTGCTCTTCTTCTCCCCTTTTTTCTGAAGACTACAAGAAAATAGTTCCCTCCTTGCCCCTCTCATTCCCAGAGCTCCAACTCTGAGACTCATCCCCGAGTAGGTGAGCAAGGGATTTCCTTCCTTCCCCCGGGCTTTGTGCTCTCTGAGTTCACAGAGACATAGAGCTGAGCCTGTGAAGAGACCTCAGCGATGTGTGAACTGGCTCCCTGACTGGCCAGAAAGGTACCATTTTCACTCGTAACAGGAGGAGTCCCTGGGAGGCCTGGAGAGGAAACGTGTGTGGTTCAAAACCTGGTAGGAGTGGAGGGGAGAGGAGGCTAGAGCTTCAGGACTCTTTTTTTTTTAACAACATATGTTTTTTGGAGTTCTGCTTACCTTTCATTTCTGTAAGTGTCAAACCCAAATGTTTTAAAAATTCATTCAGTGGTTCAAAGATTCATTGAGTGTCTTTTCTTGGTGTGAGCATTAGCCTATTCATATGCTGTGTATATAGGTGAGTGTTTTAATAACAGATGGTTTCTATATAATAGGTAGAGAAGATAGATAACAATTAAGTTAGTGCATTAATACTCCTGATGCCAATGAAAAGTATTTTTAATTGAAAGATATCCTACATTCTAAAGTCTATAATACACACACACACACAGTGTTTTTATTTTTATTTCAATAATAAAATAAGAATTTGGGATGTTAAAATGTGTCCGGGTAAGGGCAACCCTGACACAAATTTCCTGCAGTGTGGGATTCAGGTCTTAGTAGACCTTAGCAGAGCCTGGCAGGAAGCAGAGCTGGAAGTAAGACAGCATACTCTGATGTTCTCAACGTGGAGCATGACGTCCTGAGAATCAGGGCACCTGGGTCTTTTATCCGTTGCTAATATGAACTGGGTGAGAGGAGAGGAGGGCGTGAACTAGGTCATCATTAAATTCTGTTCCAGCTTTAACACACGCTGTTAATGAAATGTTGATTGTCAAACGGAAAATGTGCGTTTGGTTGGCTGAAGGAGCCGCCATGGCGGGAGGCGGCCGGAACCACACTGCATGTTAATAAGTGCCAGAGAACTCACAGCCAATCAAAACACAAGTGCTGCTAAAATGAATTTATAAGAAAAAGAATGATTTTGGGGCTTGAAAAGCCAGAGGGTGGCCTGTGGAATCTAATGCAGGGAGGCCTGGAGAATAGATGAGAATAAACTCTAGCCGTGTTATCTGAGCCTACCTGGCGAGGAGAATCCAAATGATCCAATGTGTCCACCTGTCATTTCCACTTGCTAGGTTAGACAGTTAAATTTTTTTTTTCAGTTTTCATTTTAAAACAAAACCCAGACATGGTGACTGCAGTGGAAGACCTAAGGCTGTCGGGAGGAAATTATAGTGGTGTGGCATCTCGTCTTTAACCGTAACCTTTAAAAAGCATAGTTAACTTGCTGTGAGTTTACATGAAATTGTATTTTGCTGTGAGTTAGAGCCCATACAAAATACTACAGACATTTACCATGGACAGGAAAAATGTTCATAGGGTTTGATTTCCAGGGAATTTTGTTTCACATATTTCTACCCCTTTTCACACTTCACCCCTGGAACGGTCTCTGTTGGAAGCAGAGAGAGTCTTGGTACTTGTTTTGGATTATTAGCTTCCTTTATGCCGTCTCATTGTGGACCCTAAAGACAAAAGTCCGCCTTTGCATGAGGTCGGCTAAGGCTGCCATAGTGGAGAACACAGCCTGAGTGGGTCCAAAGCAGACATTATTTTCTCACAGGCTGGAGGCTGGAATCCAAGGTGAAGGGCTTGGCACGCCTTCTCACTTGCAGACGGGGGAATCTCAGGGTGTCCTGGTGTCTCTTTCTCTAAGGACATCTGTCCTATTTGATTAGGACCCTCTACCCTTCTGACCTCATTTAACCGTAATTACCTCTTTAAAAGTCCTCTCTCTACATACATTGTGAATTAGGACTTTAATATATGAATTTGGGGAACATAATTTGCCTCATAACAACCTTTACAGCTATGTTCAATGATAAATTCCACTCTGTTGCAAGTCCATTAATTCAGTCACCAAAGATATTTTTACATTTCCCCCCAATCTCACTCCAGTTGAAAAATAACAAATAACCACAAGATTTATTTATTTTTCCCGAGGGAATTCTACTCTGGTATTCAAATTTTAAATGAGAATCCACCTCCTAAAAGAAAGAAATAATAGTCACCCCTGCTTCTGCTGTCTTAGAAATGCAAACGCACAAAGCTTTCCTCTGAGTCTATATGTAAAGGGTGCACAGCTCTTCAAATAAAAGTTATAGAAAGAGATACAATTGTTCATGTTATTCTTATCTAAGCATTATTCTTTTTTAAAATATATTTTATTGGTTTTTTACAGAGAGGAAGGGAGAGGGATAGAGAGCTAGAAACATCGATGAGAGAGAAACATCGATCAGCTGCCTCCTGCACACCTTCTACTGGGGATGTGTCTGCAACCAAAGTACATGCCCTTGACCGGAATCAAACCTGAGACCCCTCAGTCGGCAGGCCAACACTCTACCCACCGAGCCAAACCGGATAGGGCACCTAAGCTTTTTTCTTATCTAAGGTTTATTCTTTTAGGTTTTAGTAAAATTTCACTCATTCTTCCTGATAAATTTTAAATAAATATATATGACTTGTCAATCACTATTCTAGGCATTGGAGTGACAACAGAGAGCAGTTTCTGTCTTCAATGAGTCAAGATGCCCTAGTCTGGATGATAAAATATTTGGCACTGTTTCTCATGCAGAATAAACTCTTTTCCTGTGTTTGTCTTTAGTTTGTTTTCAGGCCCCCTTTTTTACTTAGCCCTCATTGCTAGCCTTAGTCATTTCTGCTGGGGGAAATAATGAGAGGAAACTGAAGTCAAGTGACTTACGTGTCCATCTGTAAAATGCAGGGCTAGAATGGATCAGTGGTTCCCACCCTGGTTATCCATTAGCATCACCTGGGAGCTTTAAAAATGTACCTTAGACCCCAGACACTCTGGTTTATTTGTTTGTATTTAAATTAAATCTTTATTATTTAAAGTATAACATATGTTCCCTTTTCCCCCCATTGACCCCTTCTAGCCTGGCCCCATTCCCGGACCCAGGCCTTCAATACCATATTGTCTGTGTCCATGGGTTATGCATATATGTATTCAAGTTCTTTGGTTGATCTCTTCCCACCTACCCACCCATCCTGTCTTCCCTCTGAGATTCCACAGTCTCTTCCATGCTTTATAATCTCTGTATCTATTTTGCTCATCAGTTTATTTTTTTCATTAGATTCCATATATGAGTGAGATCATGTGATACTTATCTTTCTCTGACCGGCTTATTTCAGTTATCATGATACTCTCCAGGTCCCTCCATGTTGTTTCAAAGAATAAGAAATCCTTCTTTTTTACTGCTGCATAGTATTCCATGGTGTACATGTACCACAACTTTTTTATTCACTCATCTACTGATGGGAACTTGGGCTGTTTACAGATCTTAACTATTGTAAATTGTGCTGCTATGAACATAGGGGTGCATACATTCTTTCTGATTGGTGCTTCAGGTCTCTTAGGGTATATTCCTAGAAATGGGATCACTGGGTCAAATGGCAGTTCCATATTTAATATTTTGAGGAAACTCCATACTGTTTTCCACAGTGGCTACACCAGTCTGCATTCCCACCAGCAGTGTGCTAGGGTTCCCATTTCTCCACATCTCTGGCCAACACTTGTCATTTGTTGATTTGTTGATGGTAGCCATTCTGACAGATGTGAGGTGATACCTCATTGTCATTTTAATTTGCATCTACCTGATGATCTGTGACTTTGAGCATTTTTTTGTATGTTTCTTGGCCATATGCACGTCTTCTTTGGAGAAGTGTCTGTTTAGGTCCTTTGCCTGATTTTTATTGGATTGTTTGTCTTCCTTTTGTCAAGTTGTGTGATTATATTTTGGATACTAAACCTTAGCAGATGTATCATTGCCAAATTCTCTCATACAGTGGGCTTTTCATTTTGTTGATGGTTTCTTTTGCTGTGCAGAAGCTTTTTATTTTTATGTAGTCCCATGTGTTTATTTTCTCCTTAGTTTCTTTTGCTCTAGGAGATGTATCTGTAAACATATTGCTACAAGAGATATCTGAGATTTTGCCTGTGTTTTCTTCTAGGATTTTTATGGTTTTTACGACTTACATTTAAGTCTTTTGTCCATTTTTGAATTTATTCTTATGTATGGTGTAAGTTGGTGGTCTGGTTTAATTTTTGCATGTATCTGTCCAATTTTCCCAACACCATTTATTGAAGAGACTGTCTTGACTCCACTGTATGTTCTTGCCTCCTTTGTCAAATGTTAATTGAGCATAATGTCTTGGGTCAATTTCTGGGCTCTCTGTTCTGTTCCATTCATCAATATGCCTGTTCTTGTGCCAGTACAAGGCTGTTTTGACTATGGTGGCTTTGTAGTATAACTTGAAATCTGTTCTTGTGATTCCTCCAACTTTGTTCTTCTTTCTCAAAATTGCTGCAACTATTCAGGATCTTTTTTTGTTCCCTACAGAATTTTGGAGTGTTTGTTCTAGATCTGTGAAATATGCTGTTGGTTTTTTAACAGGGATTGCATTGAATCTGTAGATTGCTTTGGGTAGTATGGACATTTTAATGATGCTAACTCTACTAGTCCATGAAAACAGTATATTCTTCCACTTGTTTACATCTTCCTCTATCTCTTTTTTCAATGTCTTATAGTTTTCTGAGTACAAGTCTTTTACCTCCTTGGTTAACTTTATTCCTAAGTATCTTAATTATTTTGTTGCAATGGTAGATGGGATTGTTAGTTTCATTTCTCTTTCTTAGAATTCATTATTGGTGTATAAAAATGCCATCAATATCTGGGTGTTAATTTTGTATCCTGCTACATTGCCAAATTTCTTTATTAAATTGAGCAGTTTCTGTGTGGGAAGTAATGCATATTAAGGTGATACCTTGAGGGTGACTTAGTATAAAAGTATTATTATATTTAAAAATGGATGAGCTGAATATCCTTATATTCTATTCAAATATAACCAAGAAAATGCAAAATGTGGAGGGAGATATAGGAGATACGTCGTTAAGGTAGTGTCCCATGGAGGTGAAGGCAGGAGGAAGACCAGAATGTGGGGGAAAGAATCAGTACTGACTACCTCTTTCCAGGAGAGAGGAGGAAAGGAGAGGATGTAGAAATAACAGCATATCCATCTTAAAAAGTTGTGAAGGCATATTTACCCAGACTACTTTTATTCCTCATGAGATAAGAAATAGGGTCTGCTAGCCTTTCGACTGTATTCTTTCCTGTGCTCCAACGTTTTCAACAGCCATCGATATTGCTAACTCACCCATTCAGTATGGTGCCATCTTTCTCAGACAGCACATTCTTCAAGTTGTAGGTATTGAATTCAGTTAATATTTCCTCTTTTCAGTAAAGGCACAGGTCAGTACCAAGTAAAAAAGTACCTCCCCATCATAGAATAGCCTAAGCCAGGCTCTTGCATAGCTTGTGTCAGGAGTGACCCATGAGGCGTCTGAAATTGATTTACAGTTTGCTGCTCCCTCTCAGTGTGCTGAGTGAGAAGAGGACCAATGGGTAACACATCCAGTCAGCTTGGCAGGGATCTGCCTGCCTGTGGAAAGCATGTGAACTGCATTAATAACACTTCGAACTGAAGCAGGAAGAACCTTGGAAGAAAGATGTCTTCAAATGAATTCCCAAATGCAGACTTTCTCCCCCCTCTCACTTCACCGGCAGAGCTGGTTGCAAAGGGCAACTTCAACAACTTCGCACAGGCAGCCCAGTCACTGTCAGCCTGACTTGGAAAGGGAAGGGGTTGTCAGTTCCCCAGAAAACAGACATCCCCTGAGACCTAGGCACGGCTTTCATGTTCAGTCACTGTATTTAATTCAATTATCTGCCCCCACCACCTCCAACTGTCTGCCTTACAAGGAAGGTTGGGAGGAGAGTGATGGTTGATGCTTCTGTAAGTCCCAAAAGGTGTGCATTCTTTATTAGGAAATTCAATAAAGGAGGAGGTCTTACTCACCCAGCTGCTTCCTCTGGGAAGTTGTCATGGGGCTCCCGCTGCCTGCAGCAGCAAGATGACCAGGTCTGCACATGAACTGATTTTTTAAAATATTGGATTGAGATAATTGTATTTTTTTTTTTAAAAAAGGACCTATATAATTTACACATTAAAATTTCTTTGTTTTGGATGTGAAAAACCACCACAGGATCCTATTCTATTCTAGAATTTTCAGAGTTCAGTTACTCAGGTAGAGTTATATTTAAGTCTAACGATTAACTTCTCTTCCTTCTCTTGTTTTACCTGTCATGACTATTTGCCTGTTCCAGGGAACAATTGTGATTAGAATCTCTACAAGATCTTGAGGAAAAAAAGATAAAAAGAATTGTGGTTCAGCTACTGTGTTAATTTTATTTTTAGCAATGACTCAAATGAAACAATGCAATAAAAAAATTGTGAGGTTAAAATTGCAGAAGTCATCCTATATAATAAAAGCCTAATATGCTAAGTGTCAGTCATCTGGTCAACCAATCAAAGCATAATATGCTAATAATATGCTAAGGCTGCTCAACTGCTCACTATGATGTGCACTGACAGTTGACTGGTTGACCAGTCTCTATGACGTGCACTGACCACCACGGGGCAGACACTCCGGCCAGTAAGTTAGCTTGCTGCTGGGGTCCAGCCGATCGGGACTGAGTGAGACAGGCCAGACACACCCTGGAACCCTCCTACAGTCCCTCCCCAGGTGGCCAACCTCCCACGTCCCTCTCTGGCCCAATCATGCACCGGTGGGGTCCCTCGGCCTGGCCTGTACCCTCTTACATTCCGGGACCCCTAGGGGGATGTCGGAGAGCTGGTCTCAGCCTGATCCTGCAGGCCAGGCCGAGGGACCCTACTGGCACATGAATTCGTGCACCAGGCCTCTAGTTATAAAATAAAACAAGAAGTCTTTTACCTCACTTGTCTCATATAACAGGTAACTCATGAAGTGAACAAGAATTGACTATGCCATACAAAAGACCAAAAGTTGAAGAAAGCTAAGATAAGCTGATTTTTGAATTAATATATCAGAGTCCTTCTAATTGTTTCAGAGTACAAATATATTGCTATCATTTTTCATTAACTAGACCAATAAGGCCCATAAAGATATATCAAAAGTTAGTGTTTTCAAAATTTGAGTTTATACAGAACTTCTTTAAGAAAAGAAATGCTCAGGCCCTCAGTAACATATGCTCTCTCAATTTTGAGAAATATTGGCTAAGGATTCCAAGCCTTATTGCATGGAAATATCTAACTGCAAATAATCTTAGCAAAATAGAAAATTTATTTTATACGGGTATAAATCATTTTAGATTCTATTTGCAATGGAAGCTAAAAAATGAAGCAACCGTAAAACACAAAACCTTGTGTGCCTACAATATCATGCCTGCAGACTCAATTTGAAAAACACTGCTTGAAGCACTATTAACCAAAATTTTAGACTTTTCAACAAATTCTTTTCTTTTTTATACATGTGCTACATTGCCAATTTTCTATAGCCTTATATTTAATTCAGTCTCTGAATCCTGCTCCCATGTTTCTCCTATCTTTATAGGCTCTGAGCAATAAGAAGATTAGCAACAAAAATGAGTATCTTCTGGAAAAATAAAAACTTGTTTCCCAAGGGGTTGGCAGCCCTATTTTTTTCCCTCCAATCAGGGAAAAAAGATTGCCTTCTTGGAAAGCTGATCTCATTAGGAGTTTATTTAATCATGGATATGTCTCCATAAGTGTTGTCAACAACATCTATTTATTGAAAACCAGTAAATACGAGTGAGAGGATTAATGTCCTAGATGATCAATGAATATGTCTTAAAACTTTTATGAATGACTTAGCATAAATAAGTTTACTGAAGAAAACATTTTTATATGGAAATTCATATTTTTTCTTAAGTATTTTCTGTCTTGAAGGGAAGACTGGGAATGTGCACATTAATAGATAATGATTAATACGAGCAAATGAGCAATGAAGTAAATAAATATCGTGGAGGCGCACAAGGCAGAGAAGAGTTTGGGGGAAGTGCAAGTTAAGTAGTCTTGGAAGAAAACTAGGATTGGGATAGACAAAACCAAAGCAAGAAGGTATTTCCAGGCAGGAAACTTCAGAGAGTTAGAAGCAGGAAATGTTATTTGGAGGATGGATACTAGAACAATATGGCTGAAGTTAGGTGCTCCTAAGAAGAGCTTTCCTAGGTAGCTTCAAAAGACTGCTTGAAGGACTTTGAACTTAGATGCTGAAGGTGTTGAAGCAGGGCACCCAAATGGTGGACACAGTGCTTCTGGATGGCTCCCCTGGCGGTGGTGGGAAGAAGGATGTAACAAGGGAAGGAGCTGGGAAACTCAAATTCAGGTAGCTGGTGAAATACCTAGATAAGTGGTTCTCAACCTGTGGGTTGTGACCCCTTTGGGGGTCGAACAACCCTTTCACAGGGGTCGCCTAAGACCATCAGAAAACACATATATAATTACATATTGTTTTTGTGATTAATCACTATGCTTTAATTATGTTCAATTTGTAACAATGAAATTGGGGGTCACCACAACATGAGGAACTGTATTAAAGGGTCATGGCATTAGGAAGGTTGAGAACCACTGACCTAGAGGCTGATATAGACATAGAGTCATCTCTCATTTGTAGCTATTTCCTCAGGGACAAGCAGGGAGAGCAGTGCCCGAGATGACAAGTGGAGGATTGTTGTGAAGTGGGTGTTCCTCACCAAGCTGGCTTCTTCACACAGGGCTACAGGGTTGGCTCTGTAAGCTCAACGCTGCGTATTTCCTCTGCTCTTGCTCTGCCCTCCTTGCCTGCACAATCCATCACTTGCTCAACACTGAATTTCTTAACATCGGCACTAGTAACATTTGGGTCTGGATAATTCTTTGTTCTAGGAGGCTCTCCTATACCTGCCCTCTACCCACTAGATGCTTCATGACTTTCCCAAATTCTACCAACCACAGATGTCTCCAGACATTGCCAGATGGCTCCCCAAAGGTGGGGTGGGGGGTGGGATCACCCCTTGTTGTTAACCACTGGCTTAAAGAAACACATGTTTTATTGTTAAATGTTAAGCATTTGTGGCAAAAGAGTAGAAACTCTTTCTCCTCTCCAACATGACTAAACTATGAGCTTTGTACTTAACATACCATCAGGGAGCCACAGATGCCATCCTCACGGGTTGAAATGCCTTCTCCATTGACACGTTCCAACTTCCAGCCTGTCTCTGCCATCCAACAATAATGTGAAACCGTCCATGCAATTGGTGGATTGTCTGCATATCCTGGTTTGCCTGGGAGAGTCCTGGTTTACACCTGTTTCTCCATTCCTTTCTGGTTAGTCCCCCTTTCACGCTCTAAAGCAGGGGTGGGGAACGTCTGGCCCGAGGGCCAAATCAATTGATCTGGCCCTGTCAAGACAAGTGAAGGCTGGACTAGAAATTCAATATATCTAGGAGTTCTTTTTAATAGCAACATAATTTTTAAGTTGGTAATTTTGTATGGCCAGAGAATGTTGTAAATATCCACATGGCCCTTGGCAGGAAAAAAGGTTCCCCACCTTGCCCTAATGTGTCCTAAATTGCATGGGAGATTATATGATTATTTGAATACAGATATTACTAGAATGGTGAAAGAACAATTAGGGACAACTAGAGTTGAAGGAGGCAAATAGGCAAATTGCCTCTCTGGCTGTCCCAGCTACTATTTCCAGGAGACGTTACTGGAGTTCAGATTGAGAGAATGCTAGGAGTTCACCAGGGAAAAAGGCAAAGAGGTGACCAAGACAGGGCAAGACATTGAGCTGGATAAACTGAAGAGTTAGACCAACAGGCTAATATGAAAATCCCAAAGTCATTTTTGCAAACTTGACTTCAATTTTGTATCTACCTATCAAATCGTTGTCCTACCTGGCAAATGGTCAGTGGCATTTTGAGGCTATAAATTCTAAATGTGACCAATATTTATCTTTTACAAAAGAAAAAGAATTGATTGCTAGAAATTGTCCAAAAGGAGAGGAGGGTTAGTCCCCTGGCTACGGGTTTGCAGATGTGTTGATATTAAAATGCAATGATGACTTCGCTTTCTTTTATCTGAATGTTTTCAGCCGAGACATAACTATAGAGGTGCTAGCATACCATTACACATATATAGGTTTCAAAGACTTGGGAAGGAATCTTATTTTAACATCTGTAGTTGATTTTATTAAAAGCAGTTTAAATCCCCCTGCCTAGAGCAGTTTGGAATTAGAGAGATGGGCTGCAGAAATTTACATTTTAATTGAGGCAGGAGACAAAATAGGGCATGGTGAAGCATTCACACGTTACAAGGAAGAATAAATAAGATATGTATCACCTGGGAGAAAAGAAATGACTGGTCGTTTTTCACTGCCTTATGCACTTAATTTTTTTTCATAGGGCAGTGAGCTGAGTTAGGCTTGCTATGCAAAAACAGTTTTCCCAGTCAAAATGTTTACCATTTTGGTGTCTTGGCATTGAAATATCTTTACACTGTGGAGTCAGTATGCAAATACATGTACTCAAACAGGCGTGGGTATGTATGCAAATGTGGTATGGTGGTATCTATAAATATAGTATTTCAACTACCTATAAATATAAATAACTTATTTCAAAACATCACAAAGGACATTATTTCATGTGGGATATATAGGATATGGTTTATGTGAGAGTTATTGACCAATGTAATTTACCTGTAAAATACTATAATTTGAACATTGTTAAGAAGTTTTACAGAAATAAAATCCTCCTCTGTGGACTTTTTTTTTCACTGTGATGAGAATGAAAGTCTCTCTGAAGAGTGGGGAGTACCTAGGTTTGCAAACTTGAAAATTTACCATTGTTTGACAGTGACCTTGAGAAAATAGTCAGTTCATATTTTTCCATGTTCATTATGTGTTTGGTTCATTTACAGATAATGAAGCTAAACATACATTTCTCATTAAGGAAAAACAATATTTTAAAAGGTACATTATAATGGCTTTTAAAAGATATTGTGGTCATGTGAAAATAATGTTCAGAAAATTGCATATTTAATTAAGCATATTTAAACATTTGCTTAAAACTTCAACTTTATGGTATCTATTCTATTGACTGTACTACTGCATGCTCTTTTAAACCATAATTATAGATTAATCATAAAATTGAAAAAAATTAAGCAACATATTACTGTATTATGATTATCCAACTATTATTTAGTTCACAGTGAAGTCTTTAATTGGATCCACAGAGAGGAAATGTAATCCTTTATCTCAAAGCATATGCCTCTCAAGCATGGAAGTCAAATCCATTCTCTACTTTTATCCACCAACACTTTTAATTCGCCTTAAAGTTTGACTATGAATTGCCTTTTTGCTTTTCCTGAAATTTTGAAATGGCATTTATAGTCTTTAAAAAATATTAGCACATCTCCACCTCATCAATAAGATTACTTATTTCTTTTTTTTCTTTTTAAAATATATTTGTGTTGATTTAAGAGAGGAAGGGAAAGGAAGAGAGAGAGAGAAATATCAATGATTAGAGGGAATCACCGATCGGTTGCCTCCTGCACACCCCCTGCCTGGGACTGAGCCCACAACTGGGCATGTGCCCTTGACTGGAATCAAACCTGGGACCCTTGAGTCCGCAGGCCGACACTCTATCCACTGAGCCAAACTAGCTAGGGCAAGATTACTTATTTCTTAATCATGTACTATTATTAAAATGAAAAAGCATTTTTCTTAAGGGCATCTCTCCCTCCCACCCCGAGCTATCTGGATTACTGTTCCAATTTGTATTGATAATTTTTTAGTTCTTCCCCATGGTTGCCATCTCAGGATTTCTTTCTTTTTCTCTTTTACTCTTGATCCGATATTGTTTGGTTGTGCTTGCATGTTTTAATCTCTGTCTGCCTCTTTCATGCTTTGGTTTCCTTTTTTACATTTTTTTTGGATATTCATAAGCAATGTTTCAGAAGGTATTTGGAAAGTAAAAGTGTTGGTCCTTGTACATCTCAAATGCCATTTATTTGCCACCGTAATTAATAATTGGACTGAAAGTAATTTTAAGTTCAAAATTATTTTCCCGCATACTTTTAAAGACATTGTTCTGTTGTCATATGACATTCAGCATTGCTGATAAGAATTATAATGCCAATTTTCTGTCTATTTTTTTTGCAGACAAACAACTTTGCCTTTTATAAGCTTTTTTGTGTTCTCTGAATTTTTGAAGACATTTAATGAGCTTTGAGTACATGTGTGTCTTGCTGAGCACTCAACCACATAATAGGCACTTTATTTTGAAAAATGTTGTATTTTTTTTTACTTCTGAGATTTTTTAACATCTATTTCACCTTTGATTTTCTCAATCCTTACATTTTCTATTCCTTGTTTTCATAAAACTTTTATTAGATAGATAGTGGCATCTGGGTTAATTCTCTATGTCTGTTAACCTTTTTTCTTATGTTTTAACTCATTTACCTTTTATAAATGAGACCTCTTAATTTCTTACAGATTATTTAGCTTCAAGAACTCTTTATTCTTAGATTTCTCTTGATCATAATACTGTTTTTGTTTATAGATGCAACCATTTCTCAAATCAGTAACAAGAATATATAGTAAAGTTCTTTTCTGTTCCTAGTATTATCTCAATACCTCTTAGGATTGGCTGTTTTCTTGGCTAATTTTTTTTTGGTGGTTTTTTTGCATTGTGTTGTTAATTTGCTCAGTGTTCTTGCTAATTTATGAAGGAAATATAAATGCATATTGAGTAATGTCTCTGTCTTTATGTAAGTTCTGTCCACTGAAAACTAGGACTGATCAAGTGGGTCAGTGATCTGGCTGGTTTCACTACAGGGTGGGTGGTGAGGTAGGAGGATAATACGTTAGAAAGCTCAAAAAATTCAAATGAATTAATATTTGGCCCACCCTATGGAAGTCATTAAATTTCCCTAGAGAGTATTTTCATAATTTTAGAAATTAGTGGAAATGTTACTGAAAATGGTGCGTCAGCAGGTGCCAGACAATGGTGGAGGCAGGGAGGGAGGTGAATGGCATAGGAATTCATCAGACACACCTCTCTAATTTTCCTGCCCCACTTTCTATATTTACTCTGCATCTCTGGGTCTTTGTCATAAAGGGTAGTTCTCACCTCCTTACAGGCTTTGCCTTGAAAAGCCTGTTTCACCTGCTTTGTGTAAAACATCTACATGATCCCACTCACTTTCTCTCCTCCAGATACCTGTCCAAAAAGAAAAAATGGCTCCATTGAGACCTAGCCATCCCTGATTATTTTTTTAGAATGGTTACAGATTTATTATGTTTTGATTTGTCTCCTCTAATTTTGGAAGGAGGTAAAATAACATCTTAAATCTGGTATTTTGCACCAGAAACAATATTTTTAAGTTAAGACAAAACTCAAGAACTATTTACTCCACTTTCTTTCTATGCCAACCTTCTAATTAAGGCATAAAAGCAACCCAGGTTTCCACAAGAACAATGAGCTTTGTTGTTGTCTGTTCTACTGCATCTATCCATGCACAGTGGCTGTCAGAACAGGTAAGGCAAAATGGCAAAACAATGTGGAGTTGACAAGAAATTCTTTTTAGCTTAAAGATAAAATACAATCTCAGACCATGACCTTGTAACCTTATACATTTGTTGACTCTAGCCAAGCTATACCTCCAACATCCCCAACGTGGAACTTGGAAAAATATTTGTTTCCTGATCCTTGATTAGTCTTCACCCATTCCCATATATGTTTTCTCACTGTTTATAACACTGTTAATGTAAAGCAGAGAGGGGTTTATACCTAAGGAAATCGACACTGGGGCCCAATGGTTCAGTTTCAACAGTTCTCCATTAAAATTGGTTGACTCCATCTGTGTATACAGCTTACTACATTCCTGTGATCATAAGTATCTAAACACTGGGCCATCTGCACAAATGTTTCCATTTTTCCCACTGTCTCTCCTGAGTTTCCTGATTTATCACATTCTGTTTCTATTAACACAACAAGAAAAATATCTTCAAGCTATCTGAACAAATGCATTTCATATAATTATTTCTTAACCTACTGCATTTTTTCCTGACGACATAATAGTTTCCTGTCCTTATCAGCATTGCCCAGCAAGAAAGCACAAGCTATTTAACCAGCAAACCTGCCAATATTTACAACCTTTTAAGCCAGTAGAGAAATTTAGGTAATTTGTATTTTAGTGTTTACTGGTTGCTTAATGAATATTGCACTCGGGGTTTTATTTATTTATACTCTACCTTGTTCTAAAAATAATTTAACGTGTCTTGAACATTGCAGAATATAAAATGTAAAGATTTAGAGTCTGAGCACTATATAATGTAAACAAATTTTGACGGAAATTAACTTACCAAATGGGGAGACTCTGGAGGTTTATGTAATGTTATTCATACTTTAAATTTATGGGTATTATTATTAAAAATTAATCTTTACTCTTACTTATACAATTATTACAGAAAGATAAAACAGAAAGTTCACATGTTGTTGAGATATATAGTTTCTACTGAAACATTCAGATGATCAACATTTTTATTCTAGTTATGAAAGGATTGCTCCTCTGTAGACATAACTAAAATGATATCAAAGGGAGACGTTCTGTGAGAAAAATTCACACATTCAAAATATGAAAAACATCTCAATTAGGTGCATTCACTTGTTTTTTATTCAGTCCTTGATTATTTTACATGCAGTTGTAAAATCTATAATATGTTAGGAATCAATTACTTTAAAAAAAACAATGATATAAATATCGGAGATGAAAAAGCACTTTGTACTCAAATGTTTATGTTTCTGTTAGCTTAAAAATTGCTACTCCTGTTTATGTATTATGCATATAAAAGTTCAATCTTTCTATTAGAAAGAGGATAGGTGTGAATTGTGTATAAGAAAATACCCAGTAACATGTATATATGTTATTAAAGCAGCCTCTGTTGAAAAATAAACTGTACCTGTGCAGGTCATGGTCAGGCCTCACAGCAATGCATTATTTACTGTTAGGTTTGAATTGACTTGTAAATGAGAAAATACAGTTTTGTTTTGTTTGGTTCACATGATTAATTTTAAAAATTCAAGCAGACATTATTTAATTATCTACCAGAATATTACTTTGGCTACCTAGAAAAAAATTTTTTTAAAGAGACCACATAACAGAAAACATCCTTTCTCTGTGGAACCTCATAAAATAATGTGGTTCCAAAGCTTCAGAAATATTTTCCTCTCAATAGAGTGCATGCAGAGAGGGAGAGAAGAGTTCGGTTCATACAACTTCCCTCTCTCAAAATAAGTATACCTTTGATTAAAATATAGTTTTAATTTTCAGAACCTTGAACATAATTTTGTTTGTGAGAAGTATATACCCAACAAGAACATTTCTCTGCTGTGAGTTTTGGGAAAGTTAGTCACTGAACATAGTAAAGACATTGTATCTTGCAGCCGTCTCTAACCTAGAAAATAGAACAAATATAGCTAAGATATAAACTCTGGGAACACATACATAGTCCCATATGAATACAGTATCTCTTCTCCCATCTCTGACAAGTTGGGTTTCTTTTTAATAAAGGGAATTATAAAAGTTATGATGTGGTTTGAACTTTCCATAACTTACCAACTTTGGCTATGGGATAACTACTATGGCTGCTACTGTGACGGGAGTGGCAGAAAACAATTTCAGACAATCAAATCCATATGGAGACTAGAGATGGGGCTGTGGTCACAGCCCAGTGCTCACCTGGCCACTCATGCCACAGGTGGAGATAGGTCTGCAGCTGCTTATCTGTGATCACCCAGCACCCAAGATGCAGTATGACACTGCCTAGACTTGGGCCAGTACCACTCTGCGATATTAAATCATCTTTGGCTTCACAGCACATGTCGTCTGAGCAATAAGGAAAGAAACTATAATGCCTAAAGTTACAGTTAAAAAGTTAAATCTAAGAATTTAACTTATTCATCCAAAGTCTCACAGCAAGTTAGTGGTAGAGACCAGACTAGAACCCAAAGATGCTAATTCCTGGTACACTGATTTTCTCTCAAGACTACCTTATTCACTTATGTGCTAAATAAAAGAGGTAGTATATTCAGAATCCTAAAAGCTCCCCTTGTGTCTTCAATGGCAAAAATGACCAAAGAGATTGTGTTAATCATAAAAACTGTGTTTTTATCCTCCCACCTATATGCAATTCCCAGTCTATCTTATTCATCAGTTTATGTTTTGGAGGCCACAATTGGAAGGACAATATGTGTTAAATCCTGTACAAGAAAAAGTTCTTATAGAAATTCACATGCAGTAAATATGAATGTTACTGATTCACAGTAAAATTATTCTACTTCAAGCCAATAGAATAGTAACAAGCATAACTAACATCATTACACATTTCAGTGTGCCATTGCTTTTCTAATCATGAGGCACATATTAATTCATTTAATTCTTATAACATCCCTTTCATAGAAATTACTATTTTATCTAGTTTATTGATGAGGGCCTTGATGCGCAGACAAGTTAAGTAAGTTGCCCAAGATCATACAGCTAGTAAATTGAGGAGATAGGATTTTTTAAAGTATTTTTTAAAAATATATTTTTTATTGATTTTTTACAGAAAAGAAGGGAGAGGGATAGAGAATTAGAAACATCGATCAGAGAGAAACATTGATCAGCTGCCTCCTGCACACCGCCTTCTGGGGATGTGCCCACAACCAAGGTACATGCCCTTGACCAGAATCGAACCTGGGACCCTTCTGTCCGCAGGCCTATGCTCTATCCACTGAGCCAAACCGGTTAGGGCGAGGAGATAGGATTTAATGATTTGCATTTGTGAAGATGAAATTTATGTGTCAAAGTATATCTATATGTATGGCTCAATTGTAGAACTATTTCATCCATGAAGCTTTCTCAATTTTTTACCCACACTGTTCTGTTGCTTCTGTTGCAATTCCAGAGTCTGTGGCACAGGGCAGCAGACAATCACACACATGCAGTCACACACCTTGGTACCACTTGTCTCCTATGTTCTCTGCTTGTTTCTTGCTTTAACTAAATTTTGTTTATTGAGGAGACTGAAAACTTTAAAATATGGGTCTTATTTATATTTTCTCTTGTACACACCAAAATACCAAGTTACGTTGGCAAAGAGTAGATGTTACCACATACTTATTGATTGATTGAAGGGCATTTTCGGAGAGTAAGCCAAGTAAGATTCAGTTGAGTAAGGCTGTTTGTGTCTTGGCTTTCTGGGTGTTTCTTCTGCAAGCATCAGTGCCCTAGTATTGCCCCAGCTTTTAAGTTGAACTGCTTCATTTTCCTCTGTAAAGCTTCTTGAGCTAAGTGATGTCACCCATCTTTTCTATGTGAACACTTCCAAAACTTAACATCCAGCCGTGTCCTCTCATTTGCCCTCTAGACCCTTACTATAGTACGTTTAATATATAAACAAATTACATGAAAAGTGAATTCATTATTTAATTTTTAAGGTAAAACACCCTGCTTCTAAACTACCTCCACGATTCAGCAGCATCACAATTTGTGAGATACCAGAGTAGTAATGTTCATTTGGATTAATTCAGTAGACCTTCACCTAACACTGTGTGCTAGGAACTGTAACAAATGTTCAATATAATGGGGGGAAAATGCCACCATTTTTTCATAGGTAACAGTTAATAAGTTATTATAGCCCAAGGTCGGATGTTTTAGCATGAAATCTGCATGGGATACTGTATCACCCATGCAGGGGTATGTAGCAAATGGGTATCATGTATCACCATTTGCACTCTGTGGGTCTCACAATTTACTAAACAATTTGGTATGCAAATTTAATCCTTAACACAACCTTATGAGGTGATATTGTTGCTATCTGTGGGTTCTGAGAAGCCAAGTACCTTGCCTAAGTAAACAACTGCCTTAGTCCCTTCATACTGCCAACAAAAATATCTTAGACTGGGTGGATTATAAAAACAGTAATTTATTCTTATAATTCTGGAGGCTAGGAAGTCCAAGACCAAAATGCCAGCAGATTCCATGTTTGGTGATGGCTTGCCTGCTGTGTCCTCAGATGGGCAAAGTGACGAGGGAGCTCTCTGGGACCTCTTTTATAAGGGCACTAATCCCATTCATGAGAGTTCCACCCTCATGACCTAATTACCTACCAAAGGCTACACCTCCTCATACCATCACGCCGGGGAAAAGGATTTCAACATATGAGCTTTGGTAAGGCACCAACATTGACTTCTTATACCTCCCCAAGTGAGGGGTGGGAGCCGTACTCTGCTGCCTCTCAATGGACCTCTTTCCCGTGTGCATCCTCTGCTCCCTTGCCAGAGGGAAGGAGAACACGTGGTTCGTATGTCTTTGGATACCACCACAATACTCAGTACGGGACTGCAAACACAGGAGCCCACCTCCCGAAATAGTTATGTTGTAAATAGAATTAAATGCAATGGGTTCAAATGGAAGGCAGATTGCAATTCACTTTAAATGAGAATTGCCAACTAGTCTATCAAGAAATAGAATGTATTGTCTCATCTCGAGGGGTATGTAAGCAGGTCCTGTTTGAATCCTTTTGGGGAGGGGGGTGGGGATACAGGATTTATGCATGTGGTAAAATGTTTAAATAAGTGATCTGCAACACATCTCTTACTCTGCATTTCTATAGTTAGTTTCTTTTTCTAGTGCCTCTCCCTCTATGGACTGGATCAATTTTATATTTTCTTTTAAAGATGCCCAATACTGCTTCCCTAAGCTACTAATTCTCAAGAGACAAAGAGTTGCTATTTTAGACAAGTGTGTGAACTTATCATCAATCAGTACAACTCGGGGTACATGGCTCTCCTGAACCCTTTCTCTGATGACTTAATTTAAAATATCTCATGAGGAATGAGCTCATTACCATCCTCAGCATGGTGCAATATCTTGTTAGAGGACTGAACCTGGGAATCAGTGTCTTTTTGTCTACATGATTGTCCCTGTTTCCATAAAGGTAAGGCAAATAAAGCTATAATTAGAAAATATCTCTGACATAAAAGGACAATTATTTTATGACATCTATTGAGACCCATAAAACGTTGAAGAGTTGCTGTGAGGCTCGATGGGATAGTAAAAAAGGCGGGCAGGATATGAAAAATACTTTGCTGCTTCCATTTTGTATAGTGTTTTTAAGTGGGTTCTGACACCAGTGCACAAGAACATTTGGCAAAAGTATGGATATACTAGGACATAGGGTGGGAGGAAGTATAAGAGGAGCACACTGTAATTCTAAAATATTCCAATCTATCTACACTAATAAAAGAGAAACATGGTAATTAGCGTACAACCGCTACCGTTCCCATTGGCTAATCAGCATATCCTTATGCAAATTAACTGTCAGCCAAGATGGCGGCCTGCAGCCAGGCACCTGGAAGCGAACATGAGGCTTGCTTGCTCCAGTGACTGCAGACTCCAACGTTCCCCGCCTGACTTGCTGGCCTCTGAGCTGCAACTCTAAGAAACATTGTAACAAATATAGAACTAAACAAAACCCCAGAAACCAGCTTTCAGCCGGTCGGGATGTCAGAGCTGGAGTTATACATTGTTTCGATTATAGAACGCAAACAAACCAGGTACCAGCTTTCAGCAGCAGAAGCCTCAGAGCTAGAGCCAGAGCTAAAGCTGGCCCAGAATAAAAAAAAAAGAAAAAAGAAAAAAAGGAGCAGTTGGGAGCTTCAGTCAACTGCCAGCCTGAAAGCAGCCCTCAGCTCCTCAACCAGACTGGCCAGGCACCCCAGTGGGGACCCCCACCCTGAAGGGTGTGTGACCAGCTGCAAACAGCCATCATCCCCTCATCCAGGCTGCCCAGGCACCCCAGTGGGGACCCCCACCCTGATCCAGGACACCCTTCAGGGCAAACCAGCCAGCCCCCAGGCCTCTATCCTATATAGTAAAAGGGTAATATGCCTCCCAGCACCGGAATCAGTGGAGCCGCGAGGCCTCCTGGCACCGGATCGGCGTGACAGGGGGCAGCGCCCCAACCCCCTGATCACCCTGCGGCTCTGTGTGTGACAGGGTGCGGCGCCCCCCCCCCCCCCCACGCCCCACAGGCCCTGCTCTGTGTGTGACAGGGTAGAGCCATAACCTCCCCATCGGCCCTGCCCTGAGTGTGACAGTGGCGGCGCCCCAACCCCCTGATCAGCCCTGCTCTGTGGGTGTTAGAGGGCGGTGTCCCAACCCCCACCCCACACGGGCCCTGCTCTGTGTGTGATGGGGTAGAGCCATAACCTCTCCATCGGCCCTGCCCTGAGTGTGACAGTGGTGGTGCTCCAACCCCCTGATCTGCCCTGCTGTGTGTGTGACAGGGGGCGGTGCCTTAACTCCCCTATTGGCCCTACTTTGTGAGTGACAGGGGGGAGCTCCTCAACGCCCTGATTGGCCCTGCTCTGTGTGTGACAGGGGCAGCTCCCCAACCCCTTGATTGGCCCTGCTCAGTGCGTCACGGGGTGGCGCTGCAACCTCCCCATCGACCCTGCCTTGAGTGTGACAGGGGGCGGTGCCCCAACCCCCCAATCAGCCCTACCCTGAGCGTGACTGAGGGTAGCATCGCAACCTCCCAATCTGCCCTGCTGTGTGCATGACAGGGGGTGGTGCCCCAACTCCCCAATTGGCCATGCTCTGAGCCCGACCAGAGGCTGCACCTAGGGATTGGGCCTGCCCTCTGCCACCCGGGAGCAGGCCTAAGCCAGCAGGTCGTTATCTCCCAAGGGGTCCCAGACTACAAGAGGGCACAGGCCGGGCTGAGGAACCCCCCCTTCCCCCCCCGAGTGCACAAATTTTTGTGCACCGAGCCTATAGTATATAGATAAAAGCCTAAGTGACCATCAGACCATTTGCCTGGCAGCTATGACGCACAATGACCACCAGAGGCAGACGCTCCCACCAGTAGGGGAGGGAGCCCGATTCCTCGCAGAATCAGCTGTGGGATAGGTTGCTGCTGGGGCACTGTCGGCCCTGATTCTGTTTCACCTGCACCCCTGACCCAGAGAAGAGGGAGACCTCTCGCAATCCAGGACACCTCAGGGATGTCGGAAAGCCAGTTTTGGCCCGATCCCCTCAGGCCAAGCTGCAGGACCCCACTTGTGCATGAATTTGTGCACAAGGCCTCTAGTTCCTGTATAAAATAGAATGAGTATTTACTTTCATAACAGTGGTCACCTCAAATCTATAATAATCAAAGCATAATATGCTAATTAGATTGGAAGTCCTCCCGGACCAAGCTGTGGCTGTGAGGGAAGCCCGGGTCCTGGGTGCCAGAGGGAAGCCGGTGCCGGCAACCAGGGGAAGGAAGGACTATTCTTCAATGAATTTTATGCATCGGGTCTCTAGTGTTATATAATGGCTATTACTATCAAATTTAAATGGGAGGCTGAAGTTCTATAATCTCTTCATGTAATAATGAGTCTTGACACAAGTGACTGAATTGGCATAGAAATTTGGGACAGAAAAGGTTATATCTGGGATGTTTAACTTTAGAACAAGATAAAAGGGTGGGTTAAGTGAGTTATTGGGCTCCTCAGGAAATTATATATATTGAGGGCATACAGTACCATTTTGGGGGTACATATTTTTTTTTTGTTTTATTGACAGTATTGAAACATCTAACTTATAATAAATAACTGGTAGTCCTCATTTTTATACATCCTTAGAATTCTCTAGATTTTGCCATGCGACCTTCCACTCTGTATCATGTTTGAATTAGGATAGATGCAGAGTTTCCTTGAAGAAGGCCAAGTTTTTAAAGACATGAACTCATTTGTCTTTGAACGATCAGGCATTACAACATGAAAAACATATCACACAGATGGTCAAGGTGATGGTGGCCCACACTGACAAATTTACTCACATAGTTATGTTCACAAAAAGGAAGTCTCGACCTAGGTAGCTGCAGCCAGTATGTATAAAAACGAGTCATACTGCTTAAATCTCTTACAAATGTTAAAATTAATATTGCACATCAGATTTTCTATAAAATGCAGCCATCTAGACCTATGAGTTTCATTACTTTCTCTTGTAATCACTTGGATTTATTGACAGAATATTCTTTTAAAAAAGCATCTTTGAGAAGAAGTGAACAAAATAGATTCTTGGCAAGTCTTTTTCAACATTTTTACCAACTTAGGACTATGGGGAAAGTTGGAGGGGAAAGAGACTTTTTAAATTTCAATTAATATAGAATTAACAATTCTTTGTCCCCTCTATCCCTGGCTGAGTTCAAACACAAAGACCCACATCAACCATTACCTGCTCTGGGTAATTCTAACTCAGACCCTACTTATTCTCTCAATTCAGACCTTCTCTGCCTGGAACTATATATTTACTATTACATTTATCAATGTATGGGCCATATGGCAATTAAAATTAAATAAAACTAAAAACTCAGTTTTCAGTTGCTCTATCACATTTCACATGTTCAATGGCCACATGGGGCTGATGGCTACCATATTGGACAGTGCAGAGATGCAATTTTTCTATAATTGTAAAAATTTCTATTGGCCAGAACTCTCTAGACTGAGATCCTTAGAAGAGACTTTCTCTCCATGATCTCTACATCCTCATTATCAGGGGTTAGTGCTTTGTACATGGAAGACAGCCGGTAAACTACTGAACAGAACTGAGAAATAGTGGGTGAGCTTATGTAGAAAATAGAATCGGACTGAACTTGCATTGCTCTAAACATGAGGATAGAATTTCTAATATATGGGGGTGGCATGGAGTCAGACTTGAGTTCATGATGAGAAGCAGCTTTCTCTCAACAGACCTATTGGAAAATGAAGTGGGATTCCGTGTTAGATATTTAGCCCAGGCCCCAAAATCATTCCACTGAAGCCAGACATCACCTTGCAGGCCTCCAGCACATCAGATCCTCGCTTTAGGGTGGGAATTGGAGCCAGAAGAGAATAAATGAGTTTCAGTCATTGTCATGAGCAATGTTTGAGAACATTTGTGGAGAATTTCAGAAACTTTGACGACTACCTGTCTGTCACATTTCAGCCCCTGACTGCCTGTCAGCAATGATTCCTTCTTTGTTTTAGAATATCTCAAATGTAGACACTGTCTTTTCCTAGGATAGCTTTTACTAAACTAATATAGTTCTAAAATTGTCTATTAGATTGTTGCTGTTGTTTGTTAAGGAAGCCTGTTGGGAGGTACAACACTGAATTAGGGGTTAAATGTTTGTCAGGAAACAAACACTAACCGTAATAAAGAGTAATTAAGAAAACAATATCAAATGAGATTTTAGCATCATTGACTAAACGTGGTGGGGGACAATTTATGAGACATTTTTAGACATCGACCTTTGACATAATTGAACTCAACTATATTTTGGGAGCTCTGCACATAGTAGGCATTCCGTGTTGTTGACTAAATGTTGTCGGTCTGACTTTTCTTGCCCATTCCGATTTGTCTAGTGAAAACCCTGCAGATTAACTGAGCCATTTCAAAACTTGTTTCCTGTTTTGGAACAATAGTAATGTTTTTGTGTTTTTATCTTTATGTTAAAAAACCGCATGGTTCTCACTATAAAACAGCATCACAGGCTCAGAAAACATTAAAAACAGCTGAGAAACGGCGGATGTTTTTGTAGGTTAATGATATTTATGTAACTGAAGACATGAGGCACAATGCACTATTTTATGCATGAGGTTAAATGATCTCTGGGGGAGAATATTTCACTTCATTTGCTGGGAGATGTGCACGCTTCCTCGTGGTTGGACGGCGCTGCTGTGCTGATGGAGCGTGCTCAGAATAGGCTAGAGCAAAACCTGACACAGGGCTTCAGTGAGGAAGAAAGTGAATTTGGGCTTTAAACAGAGCCCTACCTTTAAATCTGACAAAATTGTAGGCTTTCCTATTGCTGCCCTGGATGATTTGCAGCAATTTTCTATCAGTGAGTCAGCTTCTTCCTCTCATAAATGGAAATAGCCTTCCTGTCAAAACAATGAGAGAGCCTGGCTGGTGTGGCTCAGTGGTTGAGCATCTACCCATGAACTAGGAGGTCACCAGTTCGATTCCTGGTCAGGGCATATGCCTAGGTTGTGAGTTCGATCCCCCGTGAGGAGTGTGCAGGAGGCAGTCGATTGACAATTCTCTCTCATCGATGTTTCT